>NC_057933.1:55733097-56395597 GCF_018555375.3 Anguilla rostrata
CGGTGCAGGGTTATCACAGTCCTTGAAAGCCTGGAAACGTCTTGGTTTTGTTTGTGGAATCTCAAGTTGTGACAGTGCTTCAATTCTTCTCTGCTTTTCTGTAGCTTCTTGTTCTCTGCCCCAAAAAAATAAGGTCAAGGGGAATTATGTTTTGTGTTCAAATGCATTCATATGCAGGATTCAAAAGCATTACTTGCTGCAGTGTGAAGATAGGATTTCCAAACATGGAAGGTGTTGGATTAGTCATGGTGCCGATTCTGACCAATGGGGAGGGTCCTGTTGAAAGGGTACCCTGAGAGGAGGACAGGGGCCATTCAGTCTGAATGTTAAAGAGGAGACTGAACATAAAGAAAATCTACTTTTTCAAGCACTGTGGTCATCTGTTTGCTATTCTAATGGGAGCTAATTAGATTCACTATTTTTGTGATGTGAACTAAAAGCATGCCCTGAGAGGTTATGTACTTTCCAGATATTGAGAGATGTTGTGACAGCTGTATTGTTCAGCTGTAAAGAGTCAATTTAAATTAAAGTCAGTTAAATAGTCCAGCCAGTTCAGTGAAATGCCTTCAGAAATAATTTGAGTTCATCTTTGTTTCTAGTTAGTGTGCTGTAGTACAGGTATGTCCTATGATCTTGGAAGTAGGCTTGCTGAATGTGTGTTTTTAACCATCTCCCATCTTGTTCACCCGAATTTGTTATATTTGCAAGTCATATCATAATTGCAATACTCAGCAGAATATTCTGTCTATCTGTCAATACTATAATTTGTCCATATTGTGTAGCCCTAGTTAGTAGTTGAGTAGTAAGAGTCATCTAATCTGTTCTTAATGAATCATTTTCCCTATTTGTTTTTTTTTGGATATTCTTACATCATCAGACATGCTTCTCGGCTATTGTGGCTCAGGAGACCTTCGTTAGTCTCCTTAAGGGGCTGGTGGAAACACAGAGCTGGCTGGAAAGGAGGGGAAACAGCCCTGTTATGCTGGCTGTAGTGGAAGCATTTAGTCAGAAGAATGTACAGTACCTGCCCTAGTGGACTTCCACCCCCCAAAAATAATATTAGTAATGATAATAATGACTTTTCAAGACTGGAGGAGAATGCGCTCCTGGTCTTCATGAGATCCGCCCTGACTCTCAGACAGTGAGAGGGCCCACTGACCAGCTGCTCTGTCTGCACACACACACACACACGCACGCATGCAGGCACAGGCACACACACACTCACTCACATACACACACATACATACTCAGACATGTCTACTCAAACATACATGTTTTAGACAGACACACATTGCCATACACAAACATGCATGCACGCACACACGCTCACAGCTGTACTGCACATATACAGTGGGGATGAAAGTCTGAGGACACTGCCAAGTCCTGGTTGTTTTCATTATTAAGGAATAGTGCAATTATGATACTCCAATTACATGTTATTCAAGAATACATTATTGAGAGCAAGGGGAGCTTATTAGAGTGGTATTCCCACCACAGTCACTGGACCTGAAACCAATCAAACATCTGTGAGAGCAGTCGACGAGGGAAATGGCGAAACATCAAGTAACATCCACAGATCATCTATGGAAAGTGTTGAGAAAGTTCTGGGATGAAATGGAAGATGAGGTGTTGCGTAAGCTAGTGGAATCACTGCCAAGCAGAGTTAGAGGTGAATAGAGGCAAGAAGCTGACACACCAACTACTTACAATTTTTGACCTTCAGTAAATATCAGCATTTTTAAATTTTATATTATTAAAAATATTATATTGTTGAATAAGAAGTATAAATGGAGTATCGTGATTGTATTAGCCCTTGATAAATAATGAAAACAGTCAGTTCTTGGGAGTGTCCTCAGACTTTTGGTTCGCACTGTGCATGCGTACAGACACAGAACCCCCAGCTCACCGCACACTGTCACAGCCTTCAGACCGCCCCCGGGCCCAGCTAAAGTTAGCGTGGGTGTGGGTGCTGCCAGGGCAACGTGGGCCGCGTGGGGGGGGGGGGGCGCTGTATCCGCCAGCTCCTCTGACGAGCGCAGTGCCAAGCCAGACCACCGGCAAATAATCCCCCCGATCTGGCACGGGGATCTCCGTCTGTCATGTGACCGCGTGTTTATACGCTGCTCTCTTCCCGTGGCGGAGAGCGGGAGGGGTGGCCGTGCAGTACGGGCTCCGTTGCCGGCTGCCTGGTGCGCTCTGACCCCTCACGGCTAACGGCTAACGGGCAGAGCCGTGTAATTAGGGCCCGCCGGTCAAACGGCTGTGTTTCGGCTCTGAAGCCGGTCGCGAGTCCTCTGCCCGCTTTCCCTCCGTCTTCAGAACAGCGCCGGCTCTGATTTTATGTGCCATAAACCCTGCGTGTTAGCGGGCGCCACGCTCCGGGGCCATCAGGCCTGCGGAAGGAAGCGCCGTAAAAGCTGTTATTTTGGAACCATTACCGTCAGGAGAGGTGGGGTGATTTTCGGAGTGTGTATGTAGATATGATTGTTGCACGAGGAACGATTGGCCGATGTCTTCCCCGTGAAACAGGGCGCGCGCGTCGTCAAGCATGGAGCTGTGCGCTGTGGGCTGCGTGTGTGTGCGTGCGCGTGTGTGTGTGGTGTGTGTGCGTGTGCGTGTGCGTGTGCGTGTGCGTGCGCGTGTTGTGTGTGTCGCGTGTGCGTGTGCGTGTGTGTGTGTGTGCGCGTGTGCGCGTGTCTGTGTGTGTGCGTGTGTGTGCGTGTGTGTGTGTGTGCGCGTGTGCGCGCGTGTGTGTGTGTGTGTGTGTGTGTGTGTGTGTGCGTGTGTTATGTGTGTGTTTGTCTGTCTGTGAGACAGTATACTGGTGCGTATGAGTGAAAGACAGTGCTAGCTTGCAGGTGTGCACGCATTTATCTCTGTTTGACACTGATTCTATGCCTGCATGCACTTATTTGTGTGCATGTAGCCTCATGCACTGTGTAGGTGTGTGCGTGTGCATGTGTGTGTATGTGTTTGTGTGTGTGTGTGTGTGAGAGAGAATGAATGAATGGTGTACTGTGGTGTGAGTGACCGAATTTACACACGCCATCATTGCTTGTTATTAATTTGCAATATTTAAGAAATATAATTAAGGCTTTGTCATTGAAACAGTCTATAGAAACAATATTCTGAATGTGGACATTTAGAAACTGATGTGGGCTATTTTGTTAATATTCATGGCAACCTCTTGGTTGGAGTTCTTCAAATACAGTTTGCACCGAAATTTAATTTACTTGAGTAAATTGAAACTATGAATGGAATAACACATGTAAAATATCAATAGCGCGTTCAAAATATCATTTCCAAATGCACACTTGGGGAATTTTTTCGAGCACGCAGAATACGCTTAAGTGTGAACGTGTCGACCGTGAACTCCTGCGAGAAACCCTGCGAGGGAGAAGTAGTAAGAGGTTTGCGGTGAAGCGTCTGGAAGTTTAGATCCAAGTATAACAACTCTGCGTGTGAATTATAATCAGCACAGGCAGCGGGTCCTGGGTGAAGCGGTGTATAGGTACCCTGCCTATGGAATATAGCTGCCCACTTTTCCAACCAAACGGTAACGATGGCTTCCCTAAACAGCCGTAACGTTCTCTCGCGCCAGAGGACCGCATCACGAATGACTGAGCGGCTCCAGGAGTTCAGGACCTCTGCTCTACAGCTGCGTTTCACAGACAACTGGAGGCTTTCAGCTCCGTGTCTCTGGAGCCCCTAGTGTTCCCCTCTATCCCAGCATGCTCCTCGCCGCTCTCTCCATCTCTGCTGACCCAGACATGCTCTAATGCCGTGTTCTGTCACAACTTCCTGAAACATGGGGAAGAAGCACGAACACCTGTCTCCCATCCATTTCTGTCTGTAATTCTCTCTGTTGCCTCTTTTTGCTTCTTCTTTGTCTCTCCTGGGCCATCACTCTTCCGTTCCCTCTCTCCCTCTCATCTCTCTGCTGTCTTTCTGTCCTTTTACTTGATCTGCTCCACACTCTCCACATGTTCAAGCACACACCAGGTTTTAAATCCCCTGCGAAGTCTTAAAGAATTTAACAGACACTCTTATCCAATGCAACTTACACAGGTTACATTACATTCTGTACATGCAATCTTTTTAAACAGCTGGATATTTACTTAAGCTATCGGATGAGGTAATTTCATCATTCAAAGGTACAAGGAGAGTGCTCCACCTAGGAATCTTCAACCCAGCTCCATAACCATTATTCTACATGACTGTCCTTGCATTCATAAATTATCCAGCCAGATATTTCCCCTGAGGTTTTTCTTCATAATCACAGAGTGTACAATAGTCTATGCCATATCAGTGTGATGATCGAGATCACTGTACACTGCCCTCTAGCGGACAACACCAGAATTGCCTGTGGCACTCTGTGACACGTTTCTTGTGTCCTCGTCTCCCCAGGTCACCACTTCATCTGTATCCAGTCCATGGACGGCATGCTGATGTTCTTTGAGCAGGAGAGCTACGCCTTCGGCCGCTTCCTGCCCGGCTTCCTGCTCCCCGGCCCGCTCAGCTACTGCCCCCGCACCGACGCCTTCCTCACCGTGTCCTCCAGCCGCCAAGTGGAGAGCTACAAGTGAGCGCCGCCCTGCACCCAATCAGCATGTCCGGGGTGGAATGGGAGTGCCGTGAAGGCCCATACGTAGATATTAATGCACAGGAGTAGCGCTGGAAAACTAGAAATATCCTTTGTAAATGTGAATGTATTCGGAAATGAGGAATAGAATGGAAATTTTGTGATCGGTCACCAAATAGTAGCCGATGTATAGGGGGAGAATTGGAATACTGGTGGTAACCTTAGGGAATATTTATGCAAAAGAATATAATTAAAATGCTGCAATTCTCTCTGTCTAACTAAAGATGTACAGAGTATAATGGTGATACCGGGGTTTCAAGAATATGAATGTAGCTCAGTGCAGCCTACCAGAGTGCTTTTGCTGGGGACCAGCAGGCTAAGCAGCTTTATCACAAACACAAGCCTGGAATACGGCTGTGACCGACGGCCACTCAGCCACTGACATGCGGCAGGTGCTGAATAGGGAAGGGACTGCGGGAGAAGCTCTGGGAGTCGTGGGTGTCTGGCTCGTCGCGTTTGAGACCGGCACGGCCTTGGGACGCCTCTGCGTGGGTTACTACGGAAACGCGCCGAGGTGCAGCCGGCGCAGCGCGGCTAAACCCCCCCGCGTGCGTATCCTGACATCACCTCTGAGGCACGCAGCCCGCCCGGGGTTTCCTCCGCCGCCGCCCGCCCGCCCGCCCAGCTGCTCTCTCACCACTCCTGCGCACTGCCTTCTGAAGGGCGCTATATCACCGCGATTAATACAGCCGTGTCCTCACAGGGGAGGGAGAGCGAGCGAGCGAGGTGGCGGGGAGAGAGGGTATTATCGTCCGGTGTTACTTCCTCCATCTCCGTCCGCTACAGCGCGGATCGTTTTCCCCGCAGATCAGAGCTTTAAATGCCTCTGCGGCGAGGAGAACGCTTTGCCGTTTCTTTCTCTCTTTTTTCATTTCCTTTTTTCCCGTCTCGTGCCAAGAACCACATCCGCGACTTCCACGACGTTTAAATAAAAAAAAGCGCGGGACGGAGCCGGGGGACGGGCGAAGTAAAAATAGCGGATATCGGATACGGTAGAAAACGCCGATCGGGCGAGCGTCGGGCCGGCCCCGGCCCTGTTTCCACAGCTGATCCCGTTTACGGGCGCGATAAGTGAAAGTTTTCGCGCGCTAATGAAATTTCCACTCGCTGATCGGCCGCGCTCTGCCCGTTTATTTTCGCTCTGCCCGAACCCGTCGCCGCGGCAGCAACGGGAGTCGCGTTTCATTCAAAACACGTGTCGGATCTGAAGGAACGGCTGCAGAGATAGAGGAAATATGGGGCCGCTATCCTGTTTATTATGCTAGCTGTAAACATTACGCCATGTCTTTAATATCCAGAGATTCTGTATACCAGAGATTGTTGTGGAAACGCTAACTTCACCCACTTGCCGCCCCCCCTCCCCCCCCCCGCTCTGAGTGTATATATTAGTTCCCAGTGAAAATAATTTTTGGAAGAGTAGCCCTTTCAGGTTAACGCGCTGCAGCCGAAGACCCAGCCGAGCCGTGAAAATGTCGGTTTTATTGAAGTGAAGACGGCGAGTTTCGGGTGATTGTGAAAACGCCTCGGAGTTGTCGCTCCCTCACTGAATCTCTGCGGCGTTGGTCTGAATGGGGAATTTTAGGACAGGATTTATTTAACTTATAAGTTTTTTGGTTGTGGTTGGGCCCTTGTGAAGGTTTGATTTATGTATATATTGAGCCGGTCACGGACAGGATGTTCTTTCCACATAAATTTCTGGCGGTACTTCTGGCCGCTCAACTGTCCTTACAGCACGGCTAGATTGGCTATACAGGCCTATGCAGACAGTAAACCTACACGCACCTTGTTTCCAGAGTTGAAACGGGGTGAAATCATTGACCCAGGTGCCCCTTCAGTTAGCTTATTTAAAATCATTTAAATGTTTTTCCTAATTTGGAATACCTGATTCTATGTGTGGACCATTCTCATTGATCCCAAGTAAGCTCTCTCTGAAGCATTTTCTGCCACTCCCTGACTCTCACAGTCTCGCAGCTGAACCCTACTGTCATGGCGTCTGCCGTGCACGCTTCATGCATAGCTGCCAGAGGCAGACCAGAGGAGGAGAGGTTATTGCGGCCGGATATTACAGTTCACTGATACTTACGTACTGGTGCGCCTGCAATGCTCTAGATTGCAAGAAGCACGAGTGTATAAACAAGCAATAAAACGCTTTAAAGAAACATGAAATAGGCTAATTTCAGGATTGCACGTGGATGTGTACCTGCAGTGACCTCAAGCAAGTTGCTTGAGCAAGCAAAAATTCAATACTCACCTCGAACACGCGAGCATTCAAACAGTTCCCTGAGTGGAATTCACAACCGAATAAACTGGAAAACAAACAAGTAAGTTAAATACACGTTAAAGCGGGGTAAAGTTTCCGACCGATGGCTGTAGCTTGTTCCAGGTCCCAAGTTAAATGTGGACATAATTCTCTGTAATTATATAATAAATCTCTGCGCAGATGCCTGTGTGGTCTTTAGTGCCAGTCTCCTCTCCCACACCGCACCTGTCATTTTCCCTCCCGCACATTCCCACATTCCGAACGGAAAAATTCAGAGTCCGGTCTTCCGCACACACTGTACCGGCCCTGTGAAATGTTGGGCCCCCCGGTATATTGATTGAAATAACAGCGTTGGCGGTGTGAATAAACAGCCGGGAGGCGAGAGGGGAATTCTCTCCGCCTCTCCCCGCCGGGCTTCTGTGAGTCCCCTCACACGGTGATGTGTTTGGAAGGGCCGGCCGCTGCAGAGGGGCTCGCACGCGGTCTGCCTGCACGTTCGCGGTCGCAGCGTAGCGCCCCGAACACCGCCTCACTTTCGCGGGGCGTGCTCATGAATAATTAGCGGCGTCCGCGCCGAGGAACCTGCGAGCTTGTGAGGTTTTTTTTGATCGTTTATCCAAGTCAGGCTTTTTATTAGCCAGACTGAAGCTGCTTTTTTTGTTATTTGTGTGGTCTAACAGCTCCTTAGCTCTCCTCCATCTTTACTAGTCTCCTGGGAACTCTCAAGTCTTTCAGATTCAGCATGTTGTACCATGCAAAACACACACACACACACACACACACACACACACACACACACACACACACACACAGGCCATGATGAATATGCTGGGGACTGCTTTTAACGACGTAAGCGTCTCTGGTTGAAGTGGGTGATTTGCATGGTTAAGATGTGTGATTGCATTACAGGCCCTCTGTGAGCGACCCTGGCCAGTGGCCCTGTTTCATGTGAATCGACACTCCCGCCGCTGCCCCTCTTTTATAGGCCTCCCGCTCAAAGTGAGGGGATTAAAGATGACACCAGCTCTAAGGATCCCCTTCAAGTGCAAATGGCCACAAATAAAAACACAGGCTCAATCGCTGCAGCCCCTTTCATTCGCTGGCTCGGTCTGGGGAACGGGGGGCTGTGGAAAATAGCTTCCTGCCGTTGTAATCTGATAAACGCTGCTCTCGCAGGGCTTTTTCATTTTTTCTTATGATTTTTTTTCTTCCTTTCTTCTCCTGGGTATTATGTTCGCCAATTGCCTCCAGGTGACGGAGAGTGTCTGTGCGATTTGTGTTACAAGGGCCAGTAGTTAGAAATATACGAGTGCTGTGCAGCGGGCTCAGGAACGTTCTGGGGTTCCTGGATCGGGGCCGGGGACCTGTCTCCTTAACTGCGTTTCTGTACCCTTTTCTCTCTCCACAAGGCCCCGTCTGTCTGCTTCTATTAGGAAGCCTCCTGACATTTGTCAGTACTGCCCACAATGGCAGCTTCCCTTGGTTTGTGTGCTCGCTTGTGGCCTCCGCTGTGTATGCTCTCAGATCATATTACTGAATTTAAAGATGTTGACTTTAAACCAACCACTGCTCCACAATGCTGCTCCAACCACAGCTCCACACTTACCACTGCTCTATGCTGCTGCTCTGTCCACTGCTCCACAGCACTGCTCTGACCACTGCTCCACACTTCTGCTCTGACCACTGCTCCACACTGCTGCTCTGACCACTGCTCCACACTGCTTCTCTGACCACTGCTCCACACTGCTGCTCTGACCACTGCTCCACACTGCTGCTCTGACCACTGCTCCACACTGCTCCTTTAACCACTGCTCCTTTAACCACTTCTCCACACTGCTGCTCTGACCACTGCTCTTTTGCTGCAGGTATGAGACCCTGGCTGTGGCCACAGATGCAGACACCAGACAGGAAGCCGAGCAGCAGAAGAAGAGCTCAGGGAAGAGGCTAATGGTGAGCGTGATGTCATCGCTCACGCTGTTCATCTTCCCTTAAGTAACTGCATAAGCACATTTAATGCTACTCCTTTAGGGTTGTTAGGCTGTACTCTGTATTTTACTCCCATGGTGAGCGCAGGGCACTGTCCATGCGCGTGCAAACGCATGCCTGTCCCCCCAGGCTGACTGGACCCTGGTCATCGGCGAGCAGGCTCTGGATATCTGCATCCCGTCCTTCTCCCCGTCCGCGTCCATTTTCATTTTGGGAGAGAGGAACCTGTACTGTCTCAAGGACAACGGGCAGATCCGCTTCATGAAGAAACTGGAGTTCAACCCCAGCTGTTTCCTCCCCTACGCCTCAGGTAACACCAAACCCTCGCCACTTCCTGCTGTCTAATTATAGTCAAGACACTGATGGTGGTGGTGAGGATCATATTGATTCATTAAAAGCAGCAATTGTCTCAGGATTGGCCTGTCAATCAAACATCTTTAATGTTACTGTGAAGCTAAAATTGCACACTGACTAGATAGGTGAATCGTTGCTTGATTGATGATTGGTTGCTTGGCTTTTGCACATTCATTGTCAGTTTAGAACATGGTCATCACTGGACATGGTGATGGTCATTTGCCAGAGAGTGAGTGCTTACACTTTCCAACAGTCTTTGGAAAATGCAGGAGATCCTCTGAGCTTTGGGAGGCACCTCCAGGAGCAGGTGCTTCCTACTTCCTGTCACAGAAATGGGAAGTTCCTCTCCAGACCGCTCTCCCTCTTCGCCCCGGCCTCGCGGAACCAGACGTCGTGCATCCGGCCGGCCTTTTCCCCGCGAGTCGGTGCTCTCTGTTTGGCCATCGGATCCGATTCATCAGATAGCGTGAAAGGCCTCCGCGTTCCAGGCTCAATTTACCACCCTCAAGCGACAGAACATGGCTGTCTCCTCTAACGACAAACATCCTGAGGGGCCTGCTTTCAGCGCTGCGCCCAGAGCCTCACCCCACAAAACCCAAAATATCAGTCCAGGCTGCGGCTTCTATGGATACACATTTAGCAGCTCCGCGCGAAAGGAGGAAAGCCCATCTGGAGGCCAGCAGCTGCAGCCGGCTCAAGATTTTATGTAAATCATTAGCGAATTGTGCAAATTGGCGACCATGCTTGTGCATTTATCACAGGCGAAGGCGCATGGAGACCAGCACGTGTTGCATGCGCCCAGCAGCCGCTAATTACGCCAGCCGAGCCGGATAAAAATCAGAGCCCGTGTTCCTTTTGTCTGGAGAAACGGGAGGAACGGAGCGTTCGTAATCCGTTTCCCGCCTCGGCCTGAACGTGTTGAGCTGCGGAAGGCGAGGTGCCGCTTCACACCTTGATTCACAGTCGGGTTCCGAGCGGAACGTTTTAATGGCTTCCAGCCGACGCTGGCTAGAGCGGCTCGCAGCTGAAGGGTGGCGCGATGCGGTGTGGCGATTGGAGGAAAATCGGTGCGAGCGGCGCTCGTCTTTCCCTGCCAGAGCGGCGGAGGTGACTCCGCTCCAGTGACGGGGCTGTTTGCTGCTCATCTCTCTGAGCCGAGGATTACAGGTGCCGCTGGTCATAAGTACCCCCTTCCAGCGAAAATGCCTGCGGGTAACTGCGCTAACGGTTCCGTTTATAGCTGCTTTCTCCCGCTGAAGATCGCCGGAGGAGTCCGTGCGGTGGGGAATCCTTTCCTGCCGGCGTAATCCGGCCAGTCAGAAAAAATAAACGAAAGCGAAGTCTCCAATCTCCTCGCTCACCTCTTACTAACCGATACTCGGTGGAGATTTGCGGGGTTTGTTGGGGGAGCCGTGATATTTTGCAGGTGTGGCAGAATCCCAGGAGAAAGCAGCTGGTGCTTTTCTCTGCAGTGTGATAGTTCCTCTGCGCAGCCCCAGAGTGTGTAATTGCCGGGTTTCTGGCGGGACGGTCCCTCTCATGCGGTCACTCTCCAGGTGAGGCTGGACCGTTTAAACCGCTGCCACGTGTCTGAGATAAAGAGCTATTTATACATTCTGGGCCACGGAGGCGAAAGGACCGCGGGGGTCGGTCGGGTGGGGGCTGGGGGGGTTCCAGTGAGGGAACCAGTTGAAAGAGCTTAAGGTAGAGGAATGCGCTCTCTAATTCAGTGGCGGGGGGCGCAGGAACGGCGTAAAAGCGCTTTTAAGTGGGCCGCACGGCAGCCGCCGCCTGTCATTTTCTGGCCACCCGGGCGAGCTGGGGCCTCAGATCTCTGTGGCGACGGTGCGAGCGCAGGCTGTAATAACGCACAGCCCTCAGCCGAAATACACAGAGAAGGCTACGTTTGAAATAACACTCCTTCCAGAACAGCACGGCAACCGTAACTTCACAGGAACAGGAGGGGGAGTGGAGCAGGTGGACACGGCTAGAGGGGAGAGAGAGTGGACACGGGTGGAGGGGAGAGCAAATAGACACTGGTAGAGGGGAGATATATTAAATGTATGTGGGTGGAAGGGAGAGAGAGTGAGTGCACATGAGTTGAAGGGAGCGGGAGAGCGGTTGTAGGTGTGTGTGATCACAAGGCCTGGTGTGCTGGCAGGGCCCTCGTACTCAAGCTTCGTTCTGACTCTGGACTCCTGTAAATGCCCCCCCTTTACAGCCGGCTGTGGGATATCTGGCAAAGGAAAGCGATGGAGACGTGTGTGCCAGCAGTGTTATGCAAGTCCACACACAACCCTGGAGAGACCCTGCTTCTGGCTGTGCTGGCTGGGGGGAGGGCGGCGTGTGACATCACTAAACTCAGTGCACCCTGCTGTCTGGCCGAGTCTCTCCCTCACAGTCCGAGTGGCTCAGTCATCACAGGCAGGGGTCTGGAGTCAGGGCCTCAGCTGAGTGACCTATCAGAACCCCACAGCACCAGCACATTGCCTCATCCTCTCAGAGCTGACTGAGTTATAATAATGAAATCACCTCATAGTGGAAGGTGCTATTCTGGGCTGTCAGTCACTAATTCACATTAACCAATCAGAATTCCCCTTAGCGGCACACTTTTTTTACGGGCGTATCGCTGACTACTCCTGATCACTCTCCCCACTGTGAGGCTCGTGAATCCTCACTGTTCCTTCACGGCTTCAGAATCAGTGTTACCCTGGTAACACTGCCGTCTGGTGACTGGCTCAGAGGGTCAGAGGTTATCTCTCTTTCTGTGGGGTGGAATGACTTTACCCTGTGGTGCGTCCCATTCACTTGATGCCAGACCAGCGTCAGGTTTATGGACGTAGAGTGTGAAAGCGATGAAGTCCAGATAAAAACTGGCTTTACTGATAGAGATAAACAGAGAAGCAAATAGCACATGATTGTGTCTACATAGCAGTTCCTAGTGACTGTGTGCTTATTGTGTCACCTCCTATAATAATATGTTGACTGTGGCTTAACTAGTTCTGAGCTGTGAAGCCAGTGCAACATTATCATATTGACAAAAAATTTTTTTGTTTGTGACGTCTCTGATCGCTTAAAGACTCAGGATGTCTTGCTTGTTGCTGTTGTCATGATGTACGCAGGTGTGCTGGTGTGGTATTTGCAGTGTGCTTTATTTTCTGAAATATTTCTCACAGCTGCCCCTGATCAGCTTCATCAATCACAGTGGAGGGAGGAGTTTGATTCTGTTGAATAGGCTTCTCATCATAACATTGCCTGCCAATCATCAATGCAATTTTTCATACAAACCTCATAAATATTGCAGAATTGTAAAATCTTAAACAGTGTGCGATTTTAACAAGCTTACATGTTAATATGTTTATTTCTTGCTGAAACAGTAGTTTCTCTGTACGGTAGTGATAGTAACTCTCACAAGTTTTATTGTAGCCTTGCTTTTACAGAAGTACAAGGAGCAGCCAGGAATGCAGTTTTATGTTTATACAATTCACTAATTTGCTGCATCACAGCTGTGTACAATTCTAATTTGCTGCATCATCACTGTATACAAACAAATTCATTGCATTACCTTTCTATAGAATTCACTTCTTTACTGCATCACAGCTGAAATTCAAGTTTATATTTGTGACTTGCTGCTCCTGTGATCTTGTTGTTGCAATGATGTGGCAGATGACGCTTGTTCTGGTCTGTCTTGTGCCGCAGTGAGTGAAGGGACGACCAACACCCTCCTGGCGAACCACAACAACATGCTGCTGGTGTACCAGGACGTGACTCTGAAGTGGGCCGCCCAGCTGTCCTGCGTGCCCGTCGCCGTCCGAGTCGCCAACTTCCAGTGAGTACGGCTGTTACCTGAACTGATGTTACCTGACAAAAGCTGTAAATGGCAAGGACTGGCTGTGACACAGTGGGCCATGCGTGGACCCAGTCCATGTAGACAGGGTTCATGGCAGACATGTGCTCCGGGTCCACGCTGTGCTGGGAGAGACTGAAAGAGCAGATTGGATGGGAGACGCATGTTTGGCCCGGGTGTTAGCACTGCGTGTGTTTGCGTATTAAAGCGCTGAAGTACCCTTCTGCAGCAACATGGCCGACCTTCTGCCTGTTTTTTCCACCTCTGTCCAGATTATCACACAACATCTCACAGAACTGCCTTATTGTTTTTGTTTTGGTAACGCCAAAGGGTCGTTTTCTCAGCGCTTGGCCGGGCCGGGCCGGGCCGGGACGGCCTGTCAGCTCGTATCGGGCGTAGCGTTAGCGACGCTGGGGTAATTGTAAAAGACAGCCTCAGCGTCAGCCAGAGTACAGCTGTGGGAAGCGCAGTACAATGGGACTATTAGAACAACAGCAAACCCCAGTGCGTGGGGTCCGAGAGGTCAAAGGGAACCGGAACACTCTCCAACAGACACAGACACAGACACACACACACACACGTACACACGCGCAACACACACACACACACACACGCGCACACACAGGCACGCACACAGCCTTACACAGGCTTACACACACTTATGCTCGAGCTCTCTCCTGCACAAACACGCGCTCTGCCTTCGGTGGATTTAATCGAAAGGCTCATGTAATCAGAAGGATTTTTTCCCGCCTTAAGTTAGAGCCGGCGAGGGCTGAAGGGTGCAGGTGGTTTCGTCTGCGCTGCCGTGCCGGTTTTAAGCGCGCTCAGACAGATAAATAAACGGCGAGCGGCTTCCCCTCCATTTCCCGCCAGGCCCCCAGCACGCGGTGTTTTTCTGCACTCAAAACAGACCGTTTCAGATTCCTCCTGATCTGATAACGTAAGGGATATTGCTGAAGAGCATGGCGTGGGAGGTGGGCGGGGGGCTTAGCGTCGCGGGTGGGGTGGGGTGGGGTGTAGCGGTAAGGGGTGGGGGGTGGGGGGGTGATTTCTGTGCTGCGGCCCATCCCGGGCTCTCCCTGCCTCTGTATTACTTACACTAAAGAGGCTGTCTGTCAGCAGGGCCTAAACGAGGTTTTTGTGCTCCTCCGCGCCCACCCCGCCAGAGCGCGTCTCGTGGCACGAATTCCCAGAATTCCCAGCTGGGCCGGAACAGCGTGCCGCTGTGGCGCGGGCGGCTCCATCTGATACCGCCGCCACCGCGTCCACGGCACACTGGACCTGAAACACAGCACCGCTTTTAGTGCCCTGACCCCAACCGCCCCCACTGCACCCACTCCACCCTCACTATACCCACTCCACCCTCACTACGCACACACACACTAATGCACACACATACACGCACATGCACATACACACACACACACACACAGACACAAATACACTCACACACGCACGCACGCACACACAAACACACATGCACACATACGCACACACACACACACACACATGCACACATACACACATACGCACGCACATACATAGCCGCACGCGCACACATACACAGGTCTGTATTGGCAGGTCTGTGGAGAGTGAGCTCTCTGAATGAGGTAAAGTGATGGCACCCGCAAATGACCTCTCCTCTGAGAGGGCCTGTGAGTGTCAAACGGAGCGGCACTGTCTTTAATCAGCCAGTCCTGCAGGGCCGCTTTCATCTCTTATCAGCACACAATCCACTCTCACTCAGCTCCAGCCTGATGTCCCCACCAGACACACACACACACACACACTCACACACACACACACACACACACACACACACACACACACACACACACACACACACACACACACACACACACACACACACACACACGCACTAACACACACACACACACACACTCAAACACACACACACACACGCACTCAAACACACACACACACACACACACACACGCACTCAAACACACACACACACACACACACACACGCACTCAATCACACACACACACACACACACGCACTCAAACACACACACACACACACACACACACACACACACACACACACACACACACAACGCTTTCTCTTCTTTGACCAGTCTGTGCTTTAGCAGAGAGTGATGATAATCTGAAACTCAAACTCCTGGATCCAGTTTCCTTTCTATTTAGCAACTTCCCTGTTTTTTTTTAACCTACCGGGACGCTTGTCATGTTTCACAAAGGTTCCTAGATAATAGATAACATGTCTGGAATCTTCCAGAACCGCTCTGTGTTTGCTCTTAAAACACAATAGGAATGGAGTATGCAGACCCTTAAATAGTGGCACTTCAATTTCACCCATCGGTAGATCCTTTGAAATGCTCTTTTTTCAATCTGCGTAGGTAGCTCCGCCATTTGCAGCAGTGGATAAGACTGTGCCAAAGCTAGCGGAATTCTCAGAGGGATATGGCTATGATGAGTTTTACAACTTCTTGCCAATGCAAGCAGATGAAGTCCCTTTATTTTTATATGCTGCGAAAATAGCAGTCATCAAATCGCAATTAAAAACAGTCGCGAAGCAGACGACCGTAAGAGCGTAATGGCGTTTCTACAAGGCTCGGCTAGCGGCAGCGGCAGCTCCAGGGCTCTCGTGGAGACGCCGCGCTCCACCTGTAGGCCAGCGCCAGCTAAGCGTCTCCTCCAATCTCCTCCCGACCGAGAGGACGGGGAGCGGCAGAGAGAGGAGAAAACGTTTCAACCGCGAGGATAACTTGCGTGAATAACGGCGCTCATAGGCGCGCCCACCGCGGCCTCCCCTGCCCGCGTAACCCAACTGCTCCCAGCGCGAGGACGGCGCTCCAACACGTCGGCGTGCTGCCTACACGGTCGGCTGTGCGCTGCCCACACGGTCGGGCCTGCGCTGCCCAACACGGTCGCGTGCCTGCCCACACGTCGGCCAGCGCTGCCCAACACGGTCGGCCCATGTGCCTGCCCAACACGGCGGCGGTGCGCTGCCCAACGGCGGATGCGTGTCAACCGCGAGTCCTGCGCTGAATCCCAACGCGTCAGGTCAGGCGCGCCCACACGGGCTCGCCTGCTGCGCTGCCCAACCGTCGCTTCGCTGCCGACACGGTCCGTCGCTGCCCAACACGTGATTGCGGCCACGTGGCCGTGCGCTGCCCAACACGGTCGGCCGTGCGCTGCCCAACACGGTCGGCTGTGCGCTGCCCAACACGGTCGGCTGTGCGCTGCCCAACACGGTCGGACGTGCGCTGCCCAACACGGTCGGCCGTGTGCCGCCCAACACGGTCGGCTGTGCGCTGCCCAACGCGGTCGGCCGTGTCGACGGCAGAGGCGAGCCTCGCGCAGAATCGCACAATGCCGCGCAGTGTCCAGGAGGGTGTTTTTTTCCGACCCATTCGCCACGGCTTCGCCTCGGCCTCGCCGGACGCCGCGCCCCGCCCCTTCCTGGCCGAGCCCCGCTCCGCTCGCCCCGCCGTGTATTTATAGCGGCCCTGGCGCCCCAGTGCGCTCGCTCAGATCTGGCCTTCATAACGCTTTCAACAGCTCCACTCATTTCTTATTTTTTATTTTTTAAGAAGTGCACTACGTCCAAGTTAAACTTTTTTTTTCATTTGATATTGGCTTTTATAAAACGTAGCATGCAATTTGAGAACTTTTATCTTCAGTCTGAGTTGGGAAATTAATCTTATGAAATAAAACTGGCCTTTTATCATTTTTTATTTGGGCTAATCCAAGAGATTCCATATGCCTCTGAGGTTTATGCGGAGAGGCAGAGGTTTTGTTTGATCTCTTACCTTTGGACCATGAGGTTGCGAGTTTGAATCCTTGTTGTGACAGTGTGCGTGCGGACAGGCTTAAAGAACCATTTTTATGTTGCAGGTGTTTAATTTTGTCTGATTACAGGAGCAACTGGTGTGAACTGCATTAAAGTTAGAGAGCATACAAACCGAGATTTGAACCCATGGGGCTCTAGTGAAGGAGTCTGAAGGAGTGAAGTTGACCCTTCTGTGTCTGCTTTGTCTCATAGTTCCGTGCTTACGGGCAGAATGTTCCAGAACTGGCACTCCAGCCGTACTGGGATATACTTCACGAAAGGTTGGAAAAGAGCTGTACGTGAGCGCATTTGCTCTTTCCCTCCCTCTCTCCCTCTTTCCCTCCATCTCTCCCCACCCGGGAACAGTGTGTGAAATGGCAGGACGGGGGAGACGGCCAGACATCTGGACGCATGAGCAGGCGTGTCCCCATAGCGTGCTTCCCAGAAGCAGGCTCACTGGGCGCGCTCAGTCAGCCTGTTTATGACCGCAGATAAAACGCACACCTGAGGGGGGCGCTGTAGAGGTACTCCTCTCTGTGAAAACCCTTTGTAGTCCGGGGCATGACTGGCCCTCGAGAAGCTGAAGATGGTGGCCGTTGTCTTGACGCGTTTGAGCTCTTCAGGTGCAGGAACACTTCAAAGAGGAAGACTCCCTGGCCAAGAGCAGCCCATCACCCCTGGGACATTTAAGCCTACTCACTCTAAGCCTGGCCTGCAACAATCCTACAACGTTCCCACAACATTTAATCTACGTTTCGTCTACACTGCATACAGGACCATACAGGAATTTGTTTTGTGGAAATGTGATGTGATTGGCTTCTCAGATCCATCTTGTGTTGATTGATGGCGCAACGTCGATCTCTTTCTGCTTGGTCCTGACCTCAGGAGAAAAGCAATCAAGCCTTCAAACGTACACAATGGTGAGACAGCAAGGCCAGGGGACTGTGTGTCTATGGATTTCAGTGCGGGAAGAGCTGGGGTGTGCCGTGGCAGACTGTGTACTGAGTCCTCTCTAGAGGGATCACACTTCAAATTTGGTTGAGTCAGTTTTTTGCACCTGCAGAGTTGCATGCTCAGTGAAAGAGGCTCTATCAGACACAGAACTGCTGAAACAGCTGGATGGGGTGGGGGGGCTGGGGGACCAGGCCCTGCCTCCGCGCCAGAACGCTCAGCCTCTGCAGCCCCTGGGCTGGGAGCAGCTGGGGATTAATACCACCCAGACAGACCCCCTCCTCCGCCGGCCTTCCAGCCAAGACCTCACAGAGCTGCGGACCCAGGCCGAGACCCCGGCGAAAGAGTGCGATAACGAAGAGAGAGGGCTCTCCCCGGACCGAACTCTCATTCGCACAAGCAAGCCCGAAGCAGTCCGCCATTCCGTGTCAGCGGCTGGCTCAGCCCAGACCTCAGTGACAGACTTTAAAGTGTGAAAATGTGAAGCCGCTGGCCAGGGGTGGCGGAGAGCTTTAAATTCTGCCTTTCCGGATCAGTTGTGGGCAGGAAAAATCCACGCTCATGGTTATGTAATTACGCGTGAATTCAGCTCATCACAGTAATAAAATATTACATTACATTACATTACAGGCATTTAGCAGACGCTCTTATCCAGAGCGACGTACAACAAGTGCATTAGTTCAGGGTGCAGAGGTGCAAAAGAAGCACACTAGAGTGAAGTAAAGATCGTAGTGCCAGAAGTGACCACATAGATCAGGACTCCAACCCTGTAGAGTAACCTGTTCAGCAAACAAACCACCATCCTGCCAAGTACAAACTAGCACTGAAATCACATTTGCCTAATCAGAATCAGACAAAAACAGTCCTGCCAAATACTAACGTGATCGTATTAGCCTAACTAGGTACATTGAGCTAAACTATAGGCTAGGGAGGGGTGGGGAGAGATGCAGCCTGAAGAGATGAGTCTTTAGTCTGCGTTTGAAGGTAGTCAGATTCTCTGCTGTTCTGACCGCCACGGGGAGGTCATTCCACCAGCGAGGGGCCAGGACAGACAGCAGACGGGAGCGGGAAGTACAGACGCGAAGAGGGGGAGGTGCCAAGTGTCCAGAGGTGGCAGAACGGAGAGGTCTGGCTGGTGTGTAGGGTCTGATGATCCTCTGGATGTATCCTGGTGCTGACCCCTTAGCTGCCTGGTATGCAAGCACCAACGTCTTAAATTTGATGCGAGCCATAACAGGCAGCCAGTGGAGGTCAGTGAGCAGGGGGGTGACATGGGAATGTCTGGGGAGGTTGTAGACCAGACGCGCTGCAGCATTCTTGATGAGCTGCAGGGGTCTGATGGCGGATGCTGGCAGACCAGCCAGCAGCGAGTTGCAGTAGTCCAGGCGGGACAGGACCATCGCTTGAACCAGGAGCTGGGTTGCGTAGGTGGTGAGGAAGGGGCGGATTCTCCGGATGTTGTACAGGAAGAACCTGCACGTTCGACTCACCGCCGTGATGTTCTGGGAGAGGGACAGTCTGTTGTACATCACCACTCCAAGGTTTTTTGCGGTGGGTGATGATGACACCACGGTGTCCCCTAGGGAAATGGAAAAGTCAAGGAGGTTAGAGCTACAGTTAGAGTTATAGTTAGAGCTATATTGCAGCTACAAATGCCTGAGGTATTCTGTGAACTTCCGACCCCCCAGAAGTAAAGTACTTTTTTCCAGGACACATTAAGGAAAATCAGAGGAGGATGGCAGATGCTTGATTTATGCCATTTTGTTTTTAACCTCCCTGGTACCTCTGGAGCACATAGAAGCCAGAGGGTAACCCCATGTGACCGTAACTACAAACAGATCTGTGCAGCTAATGAGCCACTCGCAGGGTAAATTTTGTTATAATGGTAAACCAGATTGCAGATTCTTAGGAAACCAGGGTAGGGTTTGAGCCGGCATCCATTTTTCAGATGGCACTATTTAATGGTGCAGTATCAGTGCCGGTATGTAATGCATGGTACCACTTAGGTTCTTGGCTCTGAGATCTCTAATGCTGCCACCAGTACCCAGGCCCAGATGTTTTATTTCATGCACACGGCGCTGAGGTTTAGGGTTGGATTGATTCAACCCCGACCACATAGCGGAACGTAATCTGTATTTGTGTATCAGTGTGTGAGAGCGTGCTCATTCTGCCCTCAGTTCATGTGCAGTTATGAACTGCGCTGTTTTTTTTTTCTTTTTGCTGTAGCTTTGCTCCCATTATCCCAGTGTTGTCGCCATTCCAAATTTGTTGCCAGATGATGTGACTTCTGCAGCATTCAAGTGGTGAATGCTCTCAGAAAATGCATGCTCTCTTGAACTTTTTTTTTTCCTTGACCAGGTTCCTTACCAGGTAATCAAAAACAATTTATGGAAAACAGCTTTATTACACCTGGATGCCCTGAAACTGGAAACACGCAGGAAATAAAATATAACAAGAGAAGTTTTAATTGGAAAGATAACCTCCAGCTGGACCCTCGGGTACCCTAACAGGCGCTTTTAATTTGTAGGGTTGGAGCTGGGGGTAGTGGGGCACCTGGCCAGGGGCACTGGGGCAGCTGGTCGGGGGACCGTGGGACTGGAGCGGGGGGGATTTGGGGCAGGCTCGCCCACACGCCCCTAACCCTCCTCGCACGGTGCTCTCTGAGGGGACGTTAGCCCCGTTCTGCTGCCGCTGTGGGTCTGGGTCCTTACTGGCGGAGTTATGGCTTTCCTGCCCTGCAGAGACGGCACATCTGCAGCCGGTTAGCATCCGCGGGCTCACCTTACAGCGCCTTTTCACGCACTGGTCAGGGTCTTACAGTGGCTGAGGAGTGGCTCGTTTGACTTTTCATATGATTATTTGGAAATATGTTTTTGGCCTTCTGTGTGTATGTGCGTTGAGTTGATTGTGGATGTATGCGTGTGTGAAATTAACATAGGATGTTTATTTGAACCGTTTGGCTGTGTGATTCTGCCTGGCTTTCTGGCAGCTAGCTTAATTTCAGAGCTCCTCTGCAGTTTTGTTTAGTACTATCTAATCTACAGCCCTTAAATTGTTTAGGATTTTGCATACGTTTTTGCTGACCCCTGATTTTATTTTACGCTTTGCTTTTCTGTGTACCCTTTGGCCTTCCCTTTGTGCGCGTGTGTTCGTGCGTGGCTGTAGGGTTCTGCTTTGCCTCCGCCACACGTCCAGTTAGAGTTTCTACCCTTAATTCCCCTCTGTGTTGAGCAGGTACAGATGTGCGTTCACAGTGTGGGCTGGGCCCAATGAGAGCGCTCAGATAAACACTGAGACGGGATGTGGGTTTTCTGCCCTTTGTTGGCCCGGCCCGCCCCTGCACTGAGAGACAGCGCGGCTATCATTTTCGCCCGGGATTTTCCAAACCACCTTTTCTTTTTCTGCGTTCCGCTGTGTGTGTCTGTGTTCCTGAACCCGGGGCTCCCTGACCGGCCAGATGCGGTCACAACTATAACCGTGTGACCACCGTTTTTTACGGTCTTGGTGTGCGACCAGACTCCTGGTCCATAAAATGTCAGCTCATCAGATAGACGGTGGCATGCAGACAAGCGTTCCGAAGGCCGTTTGGCCAACTTAAGCCTTCAAGCCTTTCCCTCAGTTTAATTGAACTTCTGTGGTTAGTCGCTAAATCAGGTTGTGCAGGCTCTTTTGAAGAAGCATCTTTGCACTCTTTGTGGGTGGGAGGTCAGTAAAAAAAGACCTCTTCACGCTTGAAAAATTCATGCAATGGACTAAAAACAGGAACAGAACCATGGGAAAAAATGTGTCATTAACTGTACATGAGGGATTATTTCTGATGATATATGAGCACTCACAAAACACCAATAGCTGTTCTCTCTTTTACAGTTTATAATCATTATTTCTTATCCAATTAGAGCTTGATATTAATCTTAGATTTTCCAGGAAAAGGGTACGCATTTAATAATGATATGATACATTAATAAATACGTTGAATTACTAATATGGATGAATGTTATATTTATGAAGGACTACCTTGCTTGGTGTAGCTGAGGTGGTAGGGGCTGCTGGTCATTGTAGTGCTGAATTAAATGTGTCTGTATGGGGTGGTATAGTGAGACTGTGTAAAGCCTGTCTGGTTGGTCATTGCAGGGATCTGAGGGGCGTGGTGGTGATGCTCAGTGGAGACGGGCACCTCCAGTGCTCCTACATGGGCACCGACCCCTCCTTCTTCATGGCCCCCAAGGTGGAGGCGCGGGAGGTGAACTACGAGGAGGTGGATGCTGAGCTGAAGACCCTGCACAAGGTCATCCGCGAGGCCGCCAGGACCCAGGGTAAGAGGTCCTGGCAAAAAACCTGAAAAAACACCACCCCCGCAATCTATTTACAGGCAGCGAGCTGCCCCCAGATACACACCACATGTGTTAGGCTTCTTAGTTAAATGTGCTTGCTCATGTATTCCATATAAAGGCAAGGGCCCAGTGGACCGAAATGGGCACTGTTCACACATGCGAGGACTTACGTGGGAAGGGCCCTGTCTAGAGTTCACCCAACTGGTGTTTTTGGGAGCAAATCTGAAATCCTCCCGCTCTTTTTTGCTCTTTTTCATCTCTTTTGTTTTGCTTTTCAACATAAAAAGATTACGGAGAAACCCAAATACAAGCCATTCTGAAATTAAGTGGTATCCGAGACTAGGGCTGTGGTGATGTGACGATTACCGCAATACCGCGGTCATGTGATGCCTACCGCGGGGTTGAGCTCAGTACCGTCATCACCGCAAATTTTTATTTTTTTTGTATTTCTTTTTCTTGAAAGTTACAGGAGTGCATGTGGTGTGTGTGATATGAGATGTAAGCTTATCATATAAACACAATAATCATTGTTTAGTTATCATCATTGACTGTCTTCCATCCTATGTTCAAGGGCTTCTGGAGAAACAAAACTTTTCAGTTGCTTGTCACTTCAGCTTCAGTGCAAGGGGGTGGGACAGTCAGTCCGTTAAACATATGGGGGATTTATTTTGTGTGTGTCCGATTATTAATTATTTCTAGGCTTGAGTACTTGTGATATAACATTAAATTGAATTTATAAAACGGGTAGCTCAAATCAAGCAATCTGGCTGGTTCATAGCCGTGATATATTAACCATATTCCACAGCTATGACGTCTAATTCCTTTGCACAATTCAGTATCACTCCGCGTCTGAGAAAAAAAAAAACAATATGGCGCTATGAAAGTAATAGACACACTCCTATTAACCACTGAAGTGTGTCTATTACTTTCATATTGCCATACTTGGTGACCGTTTCATAAAAGCAGTAGCTCACTTCAGGCTGTGGTATGTGGTTATTATATCACAGCTAAGGGGCCCCGCTGTGCATCAGGCCGAACAACGCCCCTTAGCTGTGATATAATAACCATACACCACGGCCTGTCCTGAGATATTGCTTAAATATACACACACAATACGTAAGGAATAAACCACGACGGGCTGTCCCGTTATTGGAAAATAATGTACGACGGGGGTGGTGATGCGGCCGAGGCGAAGACATTTTTATTAAACCCGTGGGGTTTAAGGATGTGGACGTTAGCGCAGCGCGCTAGCTGCTGTGTGACGAGCGTGTGATGCGAGCGAGCCCTTGAGCAGGTGAGAGAGGCAGGTGCGCTGTGCGCTGTTCTGGTCCCTCGCTGGGAAGCGGAGAGCTTGTTATCCCGGCTAGCTAGCTAGCTAACTATTGAATTGTATTCAAAACAGCAGTTACAAATTCGCTATTAGCTCATTAAATATGCGCTAATTTTCATGTAAATATATTCAATATTTAAGCTCAACAGATTAAAATCTGATCGGAACTTTTTTTTTTTACGTCTCAAAGTAGGCTAGTCAAGGCTACTATTTTATAGACTACATTTTATGAGAAAACGATCTATCTACTTAGCCAACGTACTGTATACCAGCACTTTTTCTTTTAAAGGCCGAGGTGTCCCTTTACGGGGAAGGTAGTTTTTCCCACTTTTCTGGAATACCATTGGTTCAAAACACATCAATCAAAGTGTGGATTGTAGAATGGGCATTTCCCCGGAGAATGAGCACACAAACATGCTTGTCTGGCTCCTAGCGACGGATGAATGGTCCCTGATGTGCGCCAAGTGTAGGCTACGGAACACAGTCAGTCCACGGTAAACCGCCGAACCGCGGTAAGAAAAAAATCCATACCGTCACAGCCCTATCTGAGACGGAGGCTGGCATTGGTCGGCATTAACGCGCCGTGTTTGCGCAGGGTTCGATGGCGGTTTATCGGCTTTGCGGCGTGGGACCCCGCTTTGTGGAAGAGCGCACCCAAACAAACCGCCGCGCCAGCGCGTTTTCTCTCATAATAAACCGGGTCCCGCAGCGTTCCACGCTGAAGCGGGGGCCGCTAATCTCCGCTACGTCCCATCCCGCAGGCCGTTTAACTCTGTTATGGGGGGGGGGGGGGCGTTTAACTCTGTTATGTGGGAACTCCTTAACCCCTACCTTCTGGCCGTTTATCCAGTTATGCCACCCCACCCCCCCAGTGTTTTTTCATTGATTAGAAAAGAGTGGTAAACCTATGAATCAACCGCACTATCACTTCAGCTGTCCTGTA
The DNA here is from genome assembly GCF_018555375.3 of Anguilla rostrata. Taxonomy (NCBI): domain Eukaryota; kingdom Metazoa; phylum Chordata; class Actinopteri; order Anguilliformes; family Anguillidae; genus Anguilla; species Anguilla rostrata. The sequence goes on from NC_057933.1 coordinate 55,757,561, forward strand.
GTCACTGCTGCCCGCATTCTCCTCACATGTATTTTTTTTTTCAAAAGCGAATGATCGTAATCCTGCTTCAGAGCAGGAGTGCACAGAAGTGGAGTGTCTCCTGAGAGCTCAGAATGCATCACATTTACCACAGTGTATCACAGTTTTAAACGAAGTACATATCGCTTCACTGACAATCAGGCTCCAGCACAGCAGCCTTACAGTCTTCCTTGTGTAAGGCTCGTCCAAACCCAGTCTTCTGCCTGCTTTTTGCCGTACTGCTGTTGCAGTTTCAGCCTCATGCTCAGGAGTGTAGGAGTCAGGCAGGCATCATTATTCTCTCTTACTTCAGGTGGTATGCTGTCCTCACACACGGGAGAAGAAGAGCCCAAATTCCCCTCTTTGTTTCTCTAATCTCCCTCGCTTTGGCAGGCACTCGCGCCGTCTTGACGCAGATCTGGTCCTCCGTAATCTTTGAGAGGGGGATTTTCTCTCCGGCGTTGAGCTGTTTGTTGAAGGCAGGGCCGTGTGTGCTGCTGTCCAAAGCCCCAAAGCCAGGTTATAAACGAGCGGCATCAGCGTCGGCCGCGGCTGTGGCTCAGGTTTAATCCCAGGCCCGGGGTGCGTTGGGTTCTGATTCCGAGACGGGTGGAGCTGGGTTCTGCGCCCTGGGAAGAGGGATGGGGATGGGGGAGGAGGAGTGCCCGGGGATGTTTGGGAAAGCCCCCTCCAGGAGACGCGTGTCTGTGGAATGTGTTTGGGCGTCCGAGGACACTCTGGAATGTGTGTGTCTGTGGGCTCCTCTGCCTCTGTCTGTCTATGTGTCTGTATGAGTGGGTTTGACATGGTGTGTGTGTTTGTCGTCTGTCGTGTATGTTGCTGTGTGCTGTTCTGTCTGTGTATGTTTGGGTGTGTTTCTGGTGGTGGTGCTGTGTTTGTCTGTGTATGAGTGGTTTTGGTCTGGTGTGTGTGTATCTGTGTATGAGTGGTTTTGGCCTGGTGTGTGTGTATCTGTGTATGAGTGGTTTTGGCCTGGTGTATGTGTGTGTCTGTGTATGAGTGGTTTAGGCCTGGTGTGTTTGTGTCTGTGTATGAGTGGTTTTGGCTCGGTGTGTGTGTTTGTGTCTGTGTATGAGTGGTTTTGGCTCGGTGTGTGTGTTTGTGTCTGTGTATGAGTGGTTTTGGCCTGGTGTGTGTGTTTGTGTCTGTGTATGAGTGGTTTTGGCTCGGTGTGTGTGTTTGTGTCTGTATGAGTGGTTTTGGCCCGGTGTTTGTGTCTGTGTATGAGTGGTTTTGGCCTGGTGTGTGTGTTTGTGTCTGTGTATGAGTGGTTTTGGCTCGGTGTGTGTGTTTGTCTGTGTATGAGTGGTTTTGGCCGCTGGTGTTTGTGTCTGTGTATGAGTGGTTTTGGCTCGGTGTGTGTGTTTGTGTCTTGTATGAGTGGTTTTGGCCGGTGTGTTGTGGTCTGTGTATGAGTGGTTTTGGCCGGTGGTGTGTCTGTATGAGTGGTTTTGGCCCGGTGTTTGTGTCTGTGTATGAGTGGTTTTGGCTCGGTGTGTGTGTTTGTGTCTGTATGAGTGGTTTTGGCCCGGTGTTTGTGTCTGTGTATGAGTGGTTTTGGCTCGGTGTGTGTGTTTGTGTCTGTGTATGCAGGGATCCTTATCCCACCACAAAACCCTGCTAGCCTAACCACCTTGCACTCCTTTCCCCTCTCTCTCTCCCTCCCTCCCTCTCTCTTTCACACGTTCTCAGATATCCTGCCTAAAGCAGACGCAGATGAGGAGTTGGTGGTCACGGCCAGCGTGTCTGCCAGCCTGGATGACGTCTCGGTACGTGGCGCTACATCAGAGAACAGTCCCCTGACCGAGTCCCTGCTTCAGCCATTCCACAGACCGCAGGAGTCAGGGAATATCATCCATTGATCCCTGGCGTGTTACATGCCAGATGGGGGCTGGTTAGGCCAGATCTGAAGGTGGAGATTTGCAAAGGCTTGTGGTCAGTGGCTGCAGGTCAATACTGCTGCCATTGCTCTCGTTTTACATTACCTTACATTACATTTATTTAGTAGGTGCTCTTATCCAGAGTGACGTACAGTATTAAAGAACATAAATACATTGACCTGAGTTTTATGAGAAACAGTGCTGGACCTGGGTAAAAGTGTTCCAGACCTCCGTGTATATGCAGTACATGCGCATTTTACATGTGTATTCAGTATATTCGGTATCTGTGTATGCAGTATATGCGCAGTATATATATGTGCAGTATATGCACAGTATATATTAGCAGTATATGTATAATCAGTACATGCACAGCATGTATGTGTGCAGTATATGTGAATGCAGTATATGCACAGTATACATGTGTGCAGTATATGTGTATGCAGTATTTGTGCAGTGTATATATATATATGCCTATGCAGTATATGTGCCATGTATGTATATGTGAATGTGTTCATTTACTCGTCTATATGCCTGGGCCCCCCCAAGTTTCCTCGCCTGGCCTGGGTCCAGAGGGAGGGCAGGGCAGGGGTTGGCCAGGTGTCCAGATCCTCCAAACATGCACTGCTCCTGAGCACATTGTCTGTGGTGGGAAAGAAGAAAGGTCAAGAGAAATGAACAGCAGGACGGTTTCCCAAAGCCAGGAACCGGGTCTTCCCACAGTCCCGAGAAAATTCAGACTAAATAAACCAGAGATAGGGTCCAGATGCTTCGGACTTCCTCAGTAATGAACGATAACCACAGTATTTAATTTCATACTTTTACAGTAACCCTGGCCATTGAGAAAAATATCTGAGCGCAGATAATTCATTTCCTATGGTCTTCTTTAAAAAAAACAAAAAGGAAAAAGTAAATTCAAGTAATCAAAAGCGACCACTGAAAAGCAAGTGGGTTAAGGTCTTGTTAGTGTTCTTTTTCAAAATGATTATTTGGAATAGACCCCCTCTTGTGTCTTATTGAATCAGCGCAATAAATCTGAATTAATTTCAAAGCCACAGAGGAAATGCTGGGTTCAGAACTGCCCGGGCTCTTTGGTTCTCTTGGCAGAGAATAGTTTGCTTCCTCATTCTTTTGGTGTCTGTGGACATGCAAGACTGGCTGCAGCTGCTAAGTCCCTGTCATTCAGAAGACTGAGCTGTCATTCAGAAGACCCCCCCAACTCAAGCAGAAGTGACCCATCGCGGCACAAAATGTGAAAATCCCTGCTTCCCGTGCTAACCTCTGTCAGTCAGGGGGTACTGACTCTGGCAGTGATGTCATAATGATGTCATGAGTGATGTCACATGACACTTCATAATCTATCTTAATAAAGATGGATTATGAACCTTGGTGTGGAAGCGATGTGATACACAGCCCCAGCACCCGCAGTAAAGAGGCTATTACAGTGTATGTCTGTGCAGCGCACAGTCAAAAACAGCTTTTGCTGTAATTGTGCTGATGGTTTCTGTTTCTTTTACAGAAAGCTGTCATTCCTGAAATCAGTGGTATACCTGTCCCCTCCGTCACTGTGAAGGTACAGTTTTGAGTTCTGTGTTTGTGTGTGCGTGCGTGTGTGTAAATGTTAAGAGGCGATGAGCTCACTAGCTCAGTAATCAGCTACAGTGCGTGCACGGCTCCTGTCCTTTCTTCCTCTGTGGTGTAACTGGAGCCCAGGGATGCTAATAAGACCCAAATCTGTCTCCGGAGTGGTGCTTTAATGAGAAGCACACACTGCAGACTGCAAGATTTAGCCTGTGTGGAGACAGTAAAGCAGGTTTTCTGTAAAAAGGTAACAACAGTGTCTGTACTGTCCCTTAGTTAACAAGTGTGCGCACGTGTGTCTGTGTGTGTGTCTGAAAGGAGTATTTGTATGCTCTTTGCTCTTTGAAGCAAGTGTGCTGGTTTGTAGGCCTGTCAGCATGGAGAAGATGAATGTGTTGGCTGTTCCTGGAAGAGGCCAGATCCACGATGGTTCAGCCGGTCATAGCCCTGACAGTGTCTCTAAGATCTGACTGTAGAGACACGTCTCTACCTTCTTACCAGCAAGAAACCAGCCTCAGTCAATTACTGCTTACAAACTCTCATTCCCCCTCACTCTCTTTTACATCGTCCTTGTGTTTCCCCTCTTTTTTCCTCCTTCCTGCCGTCCGGCCCCGCCCCCCTGTCGTTCTCTCAGATCTCGGTGCGGTGTCGCTCGGCGGTGCAGAGCCCCAAGCTGACGGTGTGCGTGCAGCCTCCCCTCGCAGTCACTCAGGAGCAGTTTGTGCTGGACTCCATGGGTAAGCGTCCGCAGATGAGCCCCCGCGATCCGGCACGCTTCGCTGCTGCGTCGCCCCTTCTGCGTGTGTGAGTGTGTGTGTGTGTGTGTGTGTGTGCGCGCTCAAACCACTTCGTGGCCCGATACAGTAATGCCCCCGTCCAAGAGCGCACGTGTTGTTGCACTGGGACATTTTAATAGCCATCTGAATGTCCTTAAGACCAATAAACATTAAATGTACCCAGAGCTCCCACATGCAAACCCAGCAATGAATACCTTCTAGAATGTTCTTGTCTCAGCAGAACGGTTTACTCTTTTAGATGCTCCACCTTGACTCTTTGTACAGTAATGTACTTTAGTACCAAGTCCTTAGCTTACACTTGTTGGTTTTACTGGGGGTGGTGGGGTGTAGAGAGAGAGAGAAAGAAGGAGAATATGACTTGGGAAGATGGAGAGAGACTGGTTTTTAAGTGTGGTTATCAGCCCTGTTGAAAGCAGTGCTGTCTAATGGACATAAACCACCACGAGGCTTGGCACTTGTGCATGACCAGCACCTCTGTCTGCACATCACCTGCATAGCCTGACCGCACGGCTTCCTGTGCCAAGGCTGGAGGATTGGAGAAAGGAAATGGGTGGAGCTTTGGTGAATGAAAACCGTCATCAGTCACAACGGAAAATAGTGTGAACATAAAAAGCACTGGGTCTATCAGACCACTGTGACTGTGTTAGTCCATCACTTTGACTTTGCACCAGAATTTGTGAGCGTCCTTTAAGAGTGACTTATCTGGGTTTCTAACTGAACTCCTCTGCCTGCTTACATTTGTGTATATTGCAGTGGAATTCAGAAGCGCTGGTGCATTTACTGATGAACTATTTTTTCAGGTCTTCCCTCAGGGTTATGCAATCATGCTTGCACATGTGTGTGCATGTGTGAGCGTACGTGCGTGTGTGTGTGTGTGTGTGTGTGTCTAACTCCACGAATTAGAGGGAGTTAACTCTGAGGCCTAGTCTCTAATTGCTGTTGTCAACCTGAGAGCATGTGAGCAGGTTAGAGCCTGTACACACTGATGTGAGATCAATAATGACAGAAATGACACTATCTAGAGGGACTCCGATCTTCTGCAGCTGGTTCTGGATTATGGGAAAGGGCACAGGCGATTCACACAACAAATGAAATGCACATGGTGTGTGTATGTTCAGTTGTACACATGTGCGTGTGTGCATGTGCGACTGAGTTTGCGTGTGTAATATAGAGCGACTTTTATAACGTGCATGCTGTTACTTTGGGTAAGTACATAGGGCCTTTGTGTGCGTGATTATACTCCTTTGCTCTCAGACCTTTGGTGAAGGACTGTTCCGAGGTCAGTGGAAACCCTCAGCGACTCAGACGGTGTACTGCGCTGACTCAACCCACTCCAAAGCAAATGCATCATTACATTAATTACAAACTACACTTCTCCGGTATTGACACGAAGGTTTTATTTATTTTTTAACTCTCAGGAGTTTAGGGTTTCAGGTGACCTCAAAACGTCAACTCCCCCCTTCACGAAAATAGCCTTTAAAGTGCAATTTGGCAGTTGTTCCCTGCACGTAGGCTAACAGACGGACATACCCTCACACGGACGCACACGTCCTCTCACGCGGTCCTTAACGTAGTCCTGGCGAGAGAGAGCTATCTTCAGTGTTTATTATTTTCACATGTCTCCTCTTGGCTGCAGCACACAGTCTGGATCATCCCCCTTCTTTAGCTTTGAGCAGCGCGGACTGATCTCTCCAGACCGTTAAGGCTCTCCCGTGAAAGCTGGGCTCTGGGCTCTGCGCTCTGCCCGACCGGCTTCCTGCTGTCAGCCGTCGTTTCTCCGGCACGTTCTGGCCGAAAATGAGACGAGGCCGAGCTGATCCGCTGCTGTCAGAAACCGGCACGTCTCCCTGCGCTGTTCACATGACGACGGTCCCGGGAACAAAGGCTCCTCAGACACCTCCGTGCTTTTTTTTTTAGCTATAGCTATATGGGAATGATTTGCATTGGCACAGAACATAAAACCGTTCTCTCTCTCTCTTACTCTCTCTGTCTCACTCACTCTCACTTACTCTCTCTCTGTCTTTGTCTCTCTCTCATTCTGTTTTGGTGTGTCTTTCTCTCTCTCTTTCCCTCTCTCACTCACGCACACATGCACACTCATGCATGGACGCACGCACGCACACACACATCTCTTTCTTCAGCCCACAGATTTCATCACAGGGAATGCATTCAATCAACCAATTAGCCGCCGTGTGGCATTCCTGGCATAGTTTCTCAAGGAGCCGTGGCGCTCTTGCCTGGCCACACACTCGCCGGTGCCTGGGATGTTTTGGATGTTTTGGCCTGGGATGTTTCGCCGTGTGTCTCTGTAATTAGGAAGGGCTCTCGTCAGTTTTCCCGCCTTTCGCTTTGCTTGGGATACATCATCGAGGAGAACAGTCCATGTTTTGCAATATTGGTTTTTTTTTTTACTATTCTCAGATGGCACCCAAAGACCCAGTGCTCCATACTTTCTTTTATTGCCCTTTGAAGATTCTGAAAAGTGGTCAACAGTGGGCCGGAGGTGGAGAGGGAGAGAGCTGCTGTAGCTCCTAGGACATTGAATAGGCAAATATGTCTTGACATTCCTACAATTAGATGGTTTGTGAAGTTGTGTGCTTGGTTATTATCGTGTTATTATGATTTTATTACTCTAATTTTCATTGTTTATTCATTGTGTTAGGAAACAAAAACTGTTTGCACACCTGATAGTGTAGACTGCTGGTGCCAGAGATGCACTAATGCAAATAAGAAAATGAAACTCTGCAGCCCTGCAAATCGTGCCAGTTCAGAGGCAGTCGGATAATAGTGGCGAGTTACATCTGACATGCTGTTCTCATGAGTAAAAATGTGTTCAGTACCACCCCTTACAAAAAACATATCGATATATGTATTTCTGCATGTCAGAAACAATTATTTGAGTTAAACTGATGGAGAGAGAGAGACTGAGAGAGACAGCGAGAGAGACGGAGAGTGTTGGGGAACTATCCCTTCATCGGGCTTCATCAGAGGGGTGTGGCTTATCTGATGTTGGGAAACAGTGAATTAAGTGTGACTGAAACCCCAAAGCAGGAGTTTATCCATGTCGTAGCCAAAGGAGTTTCAAAATCCGAAAACAGCCTTTCCTCCATTAAAGGAGAAAGGCCGTCTTCCCCTGTGGGGACCATTTCAGGGCCTTGGGCTCTTGCTCCTGTATTCGGCCCACGCCTCCTCAGTAATGTCTGCAGCTTTGCCTGAAGACGCCCGAGTCCACCGTACGGCCTGCACGTACGCTCCAAAGCCTGCTGTTGCAGTAACAGCTGCACTGCGCTAGGCCTGCTAAAGTGCCCTCAGACCCATTCAGCCAGCCTACAGCCTCCTCCTCACTACAGATGATGCAGAATGGACCAAGCTGCACAGTTTGAGTTATGACTACTTCTCTTTTTCCTACTCTGGGCCGAACATTTGGGTGTTCCGTTTTGCATGGAAATTATGTAGCAGCGCTTAACTTGCATCAGTTCTTGTAGTACACCTGGTTGTAGATGAGGGCCAAGAGAGCACTGTGTGTAAATCAGAGAGTGAATGATTTACACGCAATATACCTTATTGAACCTGTTGTTTTTCGGTAGTTTTCTCGCTTGGGATAACCACGAATGAATGGACCTTTTGTTGTTCGAATAGTCAAGTCGCAAGTGCCTCACTGAGCACCAGAGGCTGCTGATCAAGAATATCAGATGCAGCCCAAAGTCTGTTTTTTTTTTTAGCTCCACCAAGTGGTGAAGGTGTAACCCTGCATGCGTCCCACAGAATCAGTGGCCAGTAGCAGCAGAAAAAAAGGCTCTCTTCTGACAGAAGGAGACCAGAGGGTGGCACTGCCCCCCGTCCCCCCCCCCATATATTCCGTCTCAGGAATGTGCCTGTGAGAGGCTCCACAGAAACCCCAGACACTTCTGAGCCTGACAGAGAGGTCAGGAAGGGTCAAAAGGGGTCGGTTAAGATGTCTCTGGTTTACACAACCACTAAAAGTAGGAGGGCAGGAAGGGAGGGGGGGCTCATCCTTTGTTTTTGCGTCCACTAATGGTGTCAGCAGTAATCCGGGCCTCTCGCAGAGAAGGGCCAAGTGGCTGGAAAGCTCACTTTAGCGTGTTTGTCAAATGCGCTGGGGTGTAAAGGTTAAAAGCAGGGTTTTCTTTGCCTAATGCCCCCCCCACCACCACATCGCCCTGTCAGGGGAGTTGACGGGGCGCAGATAAAGCGCCCGCGGCCCGTGCGATGGCCCGGCTGATACGGACGGACGGACGGATGGACGGGACCCCGTTCCTGCCTGTTGGAGTCTTTCGCTCAGATTTCCAGGGTCATTAATGGAGCGTCTTTCACAGGACAGGCTGAGGAACAGAAGCCTTCTCTGGGCTTTCAACTGCTCTTACCCAGTAGCACCGATTCCCCACTAATAACCGCACGTCCGTCACCTGTTCAGGTTGTGTGGATGTACAGTTATATAAATATAAGGCATGAAATGTTTTTTTTTTTTTGCTGGAAGCCAACTTCTTGTATGGTGAAGTTCTTCTCTCTTTTTTTTCAAACACTCATCATCAAAGGGGAACTTCTGTCTGACTGCTCTAGTCTGGCAGGCTTTTTGAAGACGCATTAGCTGAAATATGGCCCGTCTGTGCTGGTGCCGTTTTCCTTTTTTATGTGGAGTGCGAGGTCTCTTCTCCCCACACGGCTTGTTTGGGGAGGACAGCAGTATTGAAATCATCACGCTCTGTTTCTGGACAGGCCTGGTGAACATAAAGGCGTTTTGTGTGGGCGTGGAAGTGTGTGTGTACGTATCTGCGTTGTCCTCTCCGTCGACACTGTTAAGCAGTAAATGGGCTGCAGTGGTTTTGGATGGAGTCTAATGTGTCTGTGGTGTGTCTTAATAAAATAAGCCCAGTTTATGTGCCCGCTTAAAGCCTTCCACTCTGCCAGCTTGTGCCCATGCCTGCCATCTCCGCACTGCTGGAACACTGGCTATACTTCCCCACTGGGCAAAAATGTGAACTGCGGTCACATCGTGAATGTAGACATCACCCCTCCCCACCTGCCCCAGCCTGCTCTTCTCAGCCAGTGTGTGAGGCCATTTTGTTCTAGAGAAGACTGGCTGTGTGTATACAAGTGTGGCAGAGCTGGGGTTTGGGGCCCAGTAAATGCTGTCAGTACTGGTCAGAAGTGCATAGATGTACAGTTGGTGGTAAGGGCTGTGGTTCAGTGGTTAGAGCTATGGTTTAATGGGCTGGGCTGTTGTTGATGGAGATCTGTGTGTATTTCAGGTGCGGGAGCTACAACCACAGTGATGTTCTCCGCCTTCCTGAATGGGCAGTACCCCCCAGCTGACCTAGGAGGAAATGTGGCAGTATCCTACAGCACACCCACAGGTACATCACACCTGCTCTGTCCTACAACACACCTACAGGTACATCACACCACACTCACAGGCACATCACACCTGCTCTGTCCTACAGCACACCTACAGGTACATCACACCTGCTCTGTCCTACAGCACACCTACAGGTACATCACAACTGTTCTGTCCTACAGCACACCACAGGTACATCACACCACCGTCACAGGTCACATCACACCTGCTCTGTCCTACAGCACACCTACAGGTACATCACACCTGCTCTGTCCTACAGCACACCTACAGGTACATCACAACTGTTCTGTCCTACAGCACACTCACAGGTACATCACACCTGTCCTGTCCTACAGCACATCCACAGAAACATCACACCTGTTCTGTCCTACAGCACACCCACAGGTACATCACACCTGCTCTGTCCTACAGCACACCCACAGGTACATCACACCACACTCACAGGCACATCACACCTGCTCTGTCCTACAGCACACCTACAGGTACATCACACCTGCTCTGTCCTACAGCACACCTACAGGTACATCACACCACACTCACAGGCACATCACACCTGCTCTGTCCTACAGCACACCTACAGGTACATCACACCTGCTCTGTCCTACAGCACACCTACAGGTACATCACACCTGTTCTGTCCTACAGCACACCCACAGGTACATCACACCTGTTCTGTCCTACAGCACACTCACATGTACATCACACCTGTCCTGTCCTACAGCACATCCACAGAAACATCACACCTGTTCTGTCCTACAGCACACCTACAGGTACATCACACCACACTCACAGGTACATCACACCTGCTCTGTCCTACAGCACACCCACAGGTACATCACACCTGTTCTGTCCTACAGCACACCCACAAGTACATCACACCTGTTCTGTCCTACACCAGGCCCCCAGGTCACACATATACACCCTGTGTGCAGATAAACTACCCCTGTGTGCTCTGAGTAAGACTTCCCAACGGTCTCGCCAATATATTTGAATTCCAGGGAAACATGAACAAGACTGACTAACTGTCAGTGTCAAAAAGGGTCACAGTGTAACAGAAGTACTGTTGTGATTGGAAAGCGTGCCGGTTTTACCTATGCCTTGAACAATTGCTGTAGTGTTGTCTGGAGTAACAGTTGGATAGATGGATAAACTGATGGATGAACAGGTTTGTCCGTCTTTGTTTCCAAGTCTTGGCCATGGGAGTACGCGGTGCAGGCATGTTTTTGTTTCCAGTAATGATGTGTAATTAAGCAAATCATCACAGGCCGATCTGTATTTTGTATCTCTACACATAATCTTCCATAAATCAATTGTGAAATAATTGTGCTCTTAGAGGTATTTTTGTGCTTATACAAAGATTATGTTTATTCTCATTTTTATAAATAACTGCCATCGCAACAGCTTTGGAGTTGCCCTTTGAATGAGTACCGCCCCATTGATCAACTCACTGAATACCTTTCTATTAATCATGGGAATAAGGGGTTTGGGTTAATCGAAATGAATCAAAGAAGCATCTTTGTTTGTGTTCTGGTAACATGAACCTTTCCACTAGCCCATATCTAAAAAGAACTAAGAACAAACAGATAATTTATGTGTGACATCCAGAGCAGTAATCGATTAACGGCTCAGCCGAACTTAATTGGCTTTGAGCGCAGCTGGGAGGAAAGGCAGGGCTCCCCAGGGCTTGGGTTAAGCTTTGCTGAATCATGGGTTGATAAACAGATGCTCCACACAGAACAGTCAAACATGAAAGCATGGAAATGCATCGATCAGCTAGCAGCTTGCATTTACTGCTGGAATGAGCTAGCCTCTCTTCTTACAAAAGCCCTCTTTATTAAAATAAAATTGTCGTGAGATTTTTGGTTTTTTAAAAGGCAAAAAAAGCATTTGTGCTATTGTTTCCCTTGGACTGTGTCTATTTTGGCAGCCGTATGTGGAAAGGTTCCTAAAAGAGCATTAAATTTGAAAAGGCTAGGAAAATTCTGGCCAGTTTTATTGTAAGTCCAAAAATAGAGCGACTTTAACGTAGGGGCTTTTTTTATACCCTCCTCCTCTCTGTGTCTTATGACCATTTGAGCCCAGAAAGTTTTTTTCTCTTTTTTAATGGAAGAAATGGCGGTTAGTAATCATTCTGTTGTTGCTGAACAATGGTCTATTTAACAAGCCGTAGCGCATTTGCTTCAGCCTCTGTCATCTGGTGCAGAAATGCTCATTTGTTTCTCAGTAGAATGTCCAAATCCCATTTACACATCTTATATGTACCTTTCTGTTTACACCAGCTGAATGAAAAATGAATGGCTTGGTTTGAAAGAATGGAAAAAACAAACTGTCTGTGAGTGTTGTCTGTGTGCGCGTGTGTATGCGCCTGTCTGTGTGTGTGTGTGTGTATGTGTGTGTGTGTGTGTGTGTTTGTGCGTGTGTGCATGCATGTGTGTGTGTGTGTGTGTGTGTGTGTGTGTGTGTGTGTGTGTGTGTGTGTGTGTGTGTGTTTGTGCGTGTGTGCATGCATGTGTGTGTGTGTGTGTGTGTGTGCGTACGTGTGTGTGTGCATGTGTGTTGGCTTAGGGACTTTACTGTCTGTTGAGAGAAAAGAGCTCCGCTTCCAAACTGTTTGCCTTGGCTTGGTTTTACTGTGACTGTGTGAGAATGCCAAACGACAAATAGTTACTCACGTTGTCTTTTTTTTCCCTTTTTATTTTTCCAAGACAGATGTAAAAATGAGTTTTGGGCCCACAGGAAAAAATGCAGAATGTTTTTCTGCCTTTTTTCATCCTCCGTTGCACTGCTTTCTCAATCAGTCTCTTACAGAAGAGACTTACCACTGCGTGGAGGTAATTCATCAATTGAGAAGACTGGCTTATGGGTAGTTTCTTCACAGCTTACCTTCACAATTCGAGAGGCTCATGTTTGATAGATGGATTTTTTTGCAGAGACAAAAACATTAATGAAATGGATGTCTGTTTTGCAGTTCTTGATTTTATCTGAGTGTCAGGCTGAGACGTGATGAATTAGCGGTTCTTGCTTTGCGCTGTTCCCTGAGACCCTGGCCCAGCTGGGCGCGCAGCGGTGGCTCTGGCTGACTGGGGTCTGCGGTGCGTGTGTTTATTTTATGGGGTGAAAATGTGTCTAATGGCCGCCGGAGCGTGGAACCTCAGGCCGACGCGCTCGCCGCGGTCCACGTTTGACCCCTAAACCCTGATCCATCACGCGCCCCTCGACCTGCCCGCGACCTGAACGCAAGCGCCGTCGCTGTCCGGAAATTTCCGTCGCCAGCTCTGAAATGTCTCGCCCGTTAATCACGGTTTCTGTTCTTGAGCCTGAAATGCGGGACTCACACATGCGTCAGTCACTTGCGATGACACTGAAACTTAAACGGCTCTCATTCTCATGTGAGATTTCAGTTTCCTACGGCTCTCACTGTCACACGATTACGCCTCTCGCGATTCCCATTCCGATCAGCGACCGCCTCCCTACAGCTGACCGTATAACATCAGTTCTTCAGTTCCTTTGATAGTTTGTCGTGGGGGAAGAGAAAAGAATTCTGTCTGCTCACAAGCCAAAACTCTGACCAACTTCCCCCCCCCCCCCCCCCCTCGTCATTAAGTTTCCTTTGTGTGTGATTTCACGGTTTGAGGATCCTCCTGCACCCCAGCCCTGTAAAACCTCGCTTTCTATTCATGTTGTGGGCGCATTAATCTTGGCTGACGCTGGCCTCAGTGGCTCTCCAATGAAAGCAGGAATGTGGGGAATGCAGGTGTCCTGCCCGGGGCATCCTCACTCTCGGATGTCTGGGTCTCGGACTCGTAATTACCAGGTTTTAACGCCCCCTAATGGGATTTACAGTAGCGGCTGCTCTGCTTTGTCTCCCCCTCAGTGATACAGCGTGTGCTCTCTCTCTCTCACTCTCTCTCTCTCTCACACACGCACACACTCACACTCTCATATTCAGTTCCTCTCCTCTCTTACGCTCACTCTCTCCCTGTCCCTCAACCTCTCAGTTCCTTTCCTCATTCTTTGTATCTTTCTCTTTGTTTTTTCTGGATTTCCCTCTCTGTGTCTTAGCTCAAATCTAATCCATTTAATTGGCATGAAAAAAGGCTGGGTGTTGTATTGCCAGTGCATAATGATGTCATCAGTAACAGGAATAGTAATAAATGTGGGGAGTAATTAATGTATTAAACAATGTAAGCCAGCTAATTTTAGGGTGATGGGAGTTTTCTCACTTTGGTTATTTTCACATTTTCCCTTGGGGTGAACCTAAAATAAGTTTTGGAACATAGTAGACTGGAGCTTTGTCAAGACCACGTACTTGACTGTGGGCCCTGTAGTGGAGCAGGCAGTGAGTGTGTTTTTCAATTCACTTCACTTCTACATAATCGGCAGGACAAATCAAAAGTTTGTTACATGTAAAGAAGCACTACTCAGGCAAGACTTAGTTTTTCACTTTTGCCTTTACTTGAACAATGGGGCCTAGCCCAAACCATGAAAAACTCATGTCTCAGACCAAGTGGTGTCCAGATACTTTTGGTCATGTAGTGTATTTCATATTGTATATGGGTTCTTTTTGAAAATCTGTGGCCTCTACGCACACAGACCTGCCCATCAGTTCCTCCAGGCAGAGCAGGACCGAGTTTTCAAACGGAAAGGCGTTTCCATCGACCCACTGTTCCCCTGCGTTGGCCACACGCAGACGACGCGTTTCACGGTAGACGTGAGTGTGTGCATGGATCACTGCCATGGAGGGTGCCTCGCTTCCCCTTTCTGGCTGTTGAGATGGCGGCACACAGCCAGGGAGAGATGTTACATTTCATCGGAGCTAACCAGGCGTGAAATGCACAATCTGAGCGAGCAGCGTATGTTTCACGCGCTTACTTAAGTGTGAAAGCCTCCTGGCCGCAGCTTGCTGTTCAAGCTCTTCCCGGAACTTTCTGCACTTTACCTTGCTTTGTGTTTCTCTGTTTTTTTTGTGCTGTTAAAAGCAGAGCGCACAGCATCAATTGAATACGACTGATGATTCGTTTTCTGGCAGCCTGCACAGAATAGGTGTTTGGGTGAAAGAGCACTTCTTAGGGGACCTGGGTGACCAGGCCTCCTTGACCTTTGACGCATTGAGTCTCCAACTATGGCCCTCGTAGAGATGGATGCATTCGAAAAAGGAAATCATCTATATGTGGAATGCATATTAGTTTATTTGTGCGTAGACAGTGTAGACAGATAGAGGGCTATGGCTGTACAGGCAAGACACAGCTTTTGTGTGGTTCCACTGAGTGCCTGCTTGAATTCAGAGATTGATGAAAGTGATGAGTGCTCTAATGACCATAGGCCATCTAACCATCTGTCAGTAACAGACATCCTCACCCATGTGTGTCCACAGGAAGAGTCCCACTCAAGCATTGACCCTGGCATATATTTTTTCTTGCATTTTATGATGTCAGAATAGGGGTGGGTAATCTGATCTTAGATCAGTTGGGGTGTTTTCTCCAGTTTGAAATGTAGACGAATTTGTGGCTGACAACAATTTTCTGGCTGGATATCTTGATTGTCATTTATATGACGTACAGTAGTAGTACCTCCAGAAGTACTCTTACAGATTTAATTTCCTGTTTGTATTACTGCCTTTGCTCATCTTTTTCAAGGGTATAAATAATTTTGGTGGGCACTGTAGTCACACTGCATTCTGGGAGGCACATACTCTTATGAAATGAACAGTCCTAAATACCTGTACCATTAAATAGAGGATACCAAACAGAAGGCAATTCACGAACCTAATGCATTGTCTGTGTGCTTCAGTGCAGATGAAATCTCGTCTTTCCTTTCATATTTCCGCATGTCGTCATGGTTCCCTGTGTCTTTTGTGGTTTGAGTCGTGCGGTTGTTGAAGTTCAGTTCTTCTTTCCTTTTGTTTTCCCCCCACTATGCTTCTGTGCCCAAGACATTTTGAATTGAGTTTTTCTTTTTCTTTTTTGCGCTGCCGCCACTCTTGAAGAGCTGAACCCAGCAGGTGAGTAGTGTTCTGTCTAGGTCACACCCATATAGGAAGGCTTTCGGCAATAGAAACCCCATAGCTGCCCATAGAGTAAAGACACCGACAGCCTGGGTGCACCAGCACCAAGGGTGACCAAACAGAATCTGTAGAGGGCTCAGCTGTCTGAGTGCTCCATGATCCACTGTCTAGAGCTGCTATTTCTTTCTCTTTCATTTAATTCCAAAAACTGGTCGACCCTACGGCCCGCCAGGACCAGGGCCATGTCCAAACCAGCCCACTTGCCTAATATTAAGTATACAACTTGTGTACTACTTGTATTCTCAATCGTAGGCAAGTGCTTACGCTTATTCGGACATGGCCCGGGATCACCGGCATGTGGGGTTCCATCAGAGCAGCCCCAGCCCATGAATTTTCTGTTACTGTTCCTGTTTCCAATGCCCTCGCTATAGACCTGCGTCTGCCCTCTAATCTCCTTTTGGCCTTCTCCCAGCACACTGCAGCCAGGGATGGGAATTCAGGTAGAACTGTAAATCTTTAGATCTGCTGTCATCAGTCAGTGCTGATTACAGTAGGGACAAGTTAACTTGGCAGGAGGAAACCC
The DNA here is from genome assembly GCF_018555375.3 of Anguilla rostrata. Classification (NCBI taxonomy): domain Eukaryota; kingdom Metazoa; phylum Chordata; class Actinopteri; order Anguilliformes; family Anguillidae; genus Anguilla; species Anguilla rostrata. The sequence goes on from NC_057933.1 coordinate 55,773,819, forward strand.
AGAGCCATTTGAGGCTTGGGATGTAGCTTTGGGGGGGGACTGGTCAGGTGAGTGACCGTCGCAGACAGAAGGTAAATTACTACTGTGGCCTAAGAATACAGACAGCAGGTTGGGTTACTGAGGCAGGGGTCTTGTTCCTTTTGGGGATTCAGGTAAAAAGTTCACCATGGTGGAAGAAAAATGTTCTAGGTTTTGCATCAGGAAGATTTATGGCAGGGGGGCCTCCTTGACCACATTCGCTTTCCCTCAGAAATGTGAGCAAACGCTAGCTACATACGCTGGAGGGAAAAACACTTTACTCTGATAGATCCTGGACTGTCAGTCTGGACTCTCTGTCAATGTCCAGGCCACATTCGCCATTGACAGCTGGGGAAAAAAGTTTAAAATGTCTGATGGACAACGCATAACTTTCTGCAATAGCGTAGAGATAAGATAACATTCAGAATGCTGCAGTAAAGTCACATAGTGATTCTATGTTAATCTGGCTGGATATGTGTGATTTTCATGAACCCTCTCCATAGGCAGGGTCATCTACGTTTTTTTTTTTTTACATCTTTTTTCTATGGTGAAAAAGTCCTTGTGCTGTGATTAGTGGTTTAACATCAGTCGTTGTCCAGACAACATTGGCAAAAGGATGATGGGAAATGTGCATAAACAAGCTTCTTCTGCTTTTCCTGCAGTCTCTGTGTTAATTGGTCATACATGAGTACATACATACATCAACCCTCAAAGCAGTCTCACTGCCAGACACAAACCCTGTTTACTGAAAGGAGGTACTATTGACAGTATCTTGAGCATACATATTTAATTTTAAAGCTTGAAAGCGAGAAAGAAGGGACTGAAAGAAAGTTTTACACTCCAGCCGTAATAAAGCCAAATGAGCAGTGCAGGGTAAACCTTCCAGAAAGGGGGTTAAGTTACCTGTCCAGACATAACAGGAAAGGATTAGTAAACTGCTGGCAACTAATACTTGCTACTGGAGAGTTTGTCCTCTGCCTCTTCATCTCTCACTCAAATGATTCTAGCAGGCCAGTGGAAGGGTATAGGAGTTACTCCAGAGCTGTGTTTTTCCAGTGGTCTCTCTGGCAATGGCAGCACCAGGAATTTTGAGAAGACTTACGATGGGCCACTTTCATTCCATAATTAGTCGCTGTTTTTGGAGCCAGAAATTGAAAACTGGAAGGAAAAAAAAAAAAGTGTGTAGAGACACTAGATGAAATGTGTTTGTCTTCTGTACACACACCTTCCTTGGGTTTTTGCAGATGCTCCACTGAATTCAGTTCAGAGACAGCAGCCAAACAACACGAGAAACTTTACTGTCGTGTACACTTCAAAGAGTCCGCTCCAAGAAACTCACCATGCTTCTAACAGAATCCTTTGGTCTTGTGCTAATTTATTGTCCTGATGGACAAAGCTGTAGTCACACACTGAAGAGAGCAATAAGAGGAGCAGCAGGCCCCAGAGCCTTGGATTCAATACGGAGACCACTGCCAGGATACGGGCAGAATTTACAGCCCTGTCTCTCTGCTGCCATGTTTTCATATGCTAACAAAATCAAGTTTCCTGAGTATTTTAGCTCTTATTCTGGAGGAATGTGTGCTCTGATGTCTTTGTTCTAAGACCCCTTACTTTACTGGTAACCTTGCGTTACCCCATGTGCATGGATACATCTATACGCGCACATGCCATCAGTAAAAGCTGTATGCTGTGGTTTTCATTGGTGAAAGCACTCTGCTCTTGGTAAGCTTCCCCCCCATAGTAATTTTATCAGTTGCAGTGTTCCTCTTGTCGACTTGTCATTGAGTTATTTGGAACGTGTTTTACAAACGCTCTCATCCATGTGGTGACCGCACATCGTCCCTCTTCTCCTCAGGGGTGCCCAGGGTGGCCCAGTGCAGATTCGCTCTGCCCCTCCGCCTGGCCTGCTGCCTGTCTTCGGCCTCCAAGAACGCCCAGTTCAAGATCACAGTAGACACCAACAAACCGCCAGTTAACCTCAACGAGGTGTTCCCAGGTAGAGTCTGCAGCTTACACCACTGGTTCCACAGCGCAAGGCTGAATTCAATCAGCGTTTGTCAAGTGTTTTGCTATTGTTTGTTTGTTTTTTGTTTTTGTTTTGTTTTGCACGGGTACAGTTCAGTGAGTTCAAGTACCACCACAATGAACTCGCTCAACTGTGTGACGGGGGGGACGGGGGACGGACGGACTAAGGCTTGCATTTATTAGTAAGTCAACATTAAGGCTGAATGTTGATTGAATCCCTGCCATTGAATCCATGCCCTGGTAGTCCAGTCCATGAAGAGAAGGTGTGTGCTATATTTGGTGAGATTGGGAGAGAGAGCACCTGTTCACAGCACACAGGGAAATGGTGCTCCCTGGATTCAGAGCCTCAGTCATGCTTAAGTGGCCATAAAATCTAAGCATAGGCTTTGCTCTTTCAGCACGCAGTGAAGCACATCCTAATCATTGTATTTTTAATACAAAAACATTGAGAAGTTTGGGTGTACAGCTACAATGTCAGGATCAACACGTGGGTCTATACAGTGGTTTTTTAAAGTTTTTTTTTTAACTTCCGATGTTCTACCTATGGGAAGTTCATAAAGGTCATTTCTGCTCATGCTAGAAAATACAGAATGGTACGCGACCGGAAATAAAAGATCATGTAATGCTGTCAGAATATGTTTCAGGATCATAAGCTTGTTGTAATGGCTTTTTTCAAAACGATATAGTCACAAAAAAAAAAAAAAAAAAAACCCTTTTTCCTGTCACTTGTTACATGTTGCCCCATCCCTGCACTTCTTGGTAATTTGTATTTGTCCTAATACTGTAGCTTATTCTTCTGCCTAGTTGGCTTTGCAGATGTTAGACCAGAATAGTGTTCATTGTTCTCGGCTAGAAATAGCTGTACAAAATAAGTAATTGTACCTTACTGAACCCGTGTTCAGCAGTTGTCTACGACCATGAAATGCACTTTGTTGTACGTCGCTTTGGATAAAAGCATCTGCCAAATGAATGTAATGTAACATGTACTTTTAATCTTGGTTGGTGCAGGACCGAAAGATAAATGAGAGAAAATGGTCTGCACTACTATGCACATGCTCCATTGTAGTTACTTTCATCATATGTGCATGTGCAAATCAAATGCATTGGATGGAGCACAGTATGTTTTCTTTTAAATGACTTTCTTTGACATTTGACATTATAATATATAAGAAACAACAAATGCCATGTTTGAAGGCCTGTGACGTTCTTATTTAGGTCCCCTCTTGTCCCTGAATGAGAGGTTTTGCAGAGCTGCTGGCATCCCTGCCTCACTCTGGGAGGACCCATATCTCTTCCTAGGAATCGCGTCTCTGCCCTTTTATTATAAAAAACAAAAAACAAAAGAGAAATAAAAATAAATTCTGAGCTTGCGCTTGTGTGGTAAGCAAATAGCCCCGGGGAGATAAAGAACAATGGCGTCGTGCGCGGTTCACCTTCCATGGCGTCCTGGCGGTAGATAAGGACTACAGGGAGGCCGTATCTCTGTCTGTCATCCTCTCTTGTAGATTTGTCAAAACAAGGCTGCGAGCACTCACCTTTTTCTGAGCAGGACAAGGGCGCTGAGGCCCGGCGGCTGAGCTAACCGTGCTGTGCTTCTCTTTCTCTTCCTCCTCTCCGGCCGTGGGAAAGACTTCCTGGAGAAGTCTGAGGACAGGGATGGGAACGCGTTGGCCTTCCAGCTCATAGCCGGCGCCAAAGTCACCGTGCTGGCCTCCAAGACGTCCCGTGAGTGAAGCACGCACACGCACCCGCACACACTCACACGCACACACACAGGCACACACACACCCGCACACAGACTCACACACACGCACCCGCACACAGACTCACGCACACGCACCCGCACACAGACTCACGCAGACGCACCCGCACACAGACTCACGCACACGCACCCGCACACAGACTCGCACGCACACGCACCCGCACACAGACTCACGCACACACGCAGGTACAACCTGTATGCAGAGACACATTTAGAGAGTAAAATGCATACAAATATCTTCATTACACATGCCTTGTAGTGTAATTTACTTTCCTGTAAAAGCCATAGGGTGCGTTTCACAGCATGTGGGTTGGAATTGTTTTTTTTTTTGTGCACCTTACAGAGCTAAACGCTTTTCTATCGCATGCATATCAGAGGCAGACGCTTCAGCCCCAAGTCCATTTGAATGTGTTAGAGACCAAGTAGGCAATAACCTCATCCCTTTCACTGTAATTCCTTACAAGGTAATACAGCATGAACAGGTGGCCTCTCCTTTCCTCCAGCTCGGCTTTAAAACCCAGACTGAAGCTTTGGGCCAAGAGCCTCTCTCTGGCACTGGAATGGAAGCGGCAGGAAGGAATATCATGCACACTTAACTCCAGCTTCAGCACAGCCATTTTCACTTTTCACTCACTGCTGGCATCGATTTACAGTCCAGATGTTCCTGCACTCTGCAGTACTCAGAGGTGATTGGTGACACAGATGACTACATGGTCCTCATGTGGGAGTGTGAATGCACTGGCAGGTTTCACCTGTTTTCTCTGAGTAATGGCTGATGGGTAATCCGTTTGACGTACCATTTCTGAAAAGGCCAGCCAGCTTTGATATGCAGGGAGATGTGAAATGAATAATAAAAGCGATGTCTGCTATTTCCATAGGAAATGATGAATGGTTTTTCTTTTTCTCCGAAAGCCTTTAAAACAAACCGGAATCAGAGGAATGGAAGTTAGTGAGTGACAACGAGCCAATAACGACCCTGTTCCCCTCTCTCTCTCTCTTTCAATCTTTCATTCTCTCTCTCTCTCTCTCTCTCTCTCTCTCACACACTCTCACACACACACACACACACAGAGCGCTACAGGATCCAGAGTGAGAGCTTTGAGGATATGTGGCTGGTGGCCAGTGAGCTGGTCCAGCGTTTTGACCGGCACTTCGCCAAGCAGGGAGTGAAAGACTTCCGCAACAGCTTCTCCGGCCCTCTCCCACTGTCCGAGTACTTCCAGGCTGTGGATCACCACTTTGAGGTGAGCTCGCCTTCCTCCTCCCATCCCCACACACCTCGCCTCACTGCAGCTCACACACACACACACACAGCACACTGCTCGCTGCACACCACACAGTCGCACACACCCACTCCGCACACACACACAGCACACACACACACACACTCACCTACGCATACACACACACAGACACACACACACACACACACTCGCTTGTGCATACACACACACACTCACCACACACTCACCTGTGCGCACACAGACACACACTCACTCACTCTCTCTCACACACACACACAAACATCTTCCTCTGCCTCTGTACCTGACACACCCCAGAGTAAGCCGTTAGAAGTCAAGGGCGCAGAACCCCCACAGAAAGTGACAGCTTCCCGCTAACAGGAGTAGCCATTGCAAAAGTCTGGCGGTGTGTCTGCATGCCGGAATGCCTGGGGGCTGTGTTCTGTCTGTCTCATCTCTAACCTCAGTATGGGAGTGGTGCAGACAGTCCTGTGTAATATGCATAAAACTGTCCCTGAGTGTCTACACCTGCTGTCTGCTGCTGTTACATAACAATGCTCAGTCAATAAGCAGTTGCTTAGACCTCCTTGTTTTCCTGTTTAAAAATGTCTTTTTTCCTCTTCATAAAGTTTTGTTTTTCATATATTTAATAGCCAGACCCATTATATAATGACACTATTATTTGCCCTTTCTTTTGTGTACTAATATATTACATAGAAAGGAAAGACGGGAGCCAGCACTCTTAATGAATAGATATAGATTATGAATGTCTACGCAACAAAATCATTTTCATTTTTATTCCTATTTGGACAAAGAGACAGACATGTCAATAGCAACTGCTTATTCAGAAAAGGGCCTCAAACAAGGTTCTAATATTAGGACTTTTAAGATGAAAAGAGTTATGAACTCCTGATATAGAAAAAAATAGCATTATAATGCAAAGAGTATTTTCCAACCATAACTGAGGCGATCAATCACATTCTCCTTTTATTTCTCGATGAAGCCGACCCCCACTCTGACATCACCGAGCACCTGACACATTTCAGAATCACTTTCACGAAGCAGAAAAAAAATGGAGCCCCTTTCCGTGCCAAATGAGGTTTTCAGAAGTATGTCCTCATCACTTTCACTGACGGTGTTGTGAATGGCGGTACTTCACAGCCGGTCCACATTCTGTTCACAAACAACCTCTGCCCTTCTGTGCCGCGCCATGTTCATGCCGAAAGGACGGAGACGGCCGGCCAGAACAGGCTGAAGTGTATTTCTCAGAACCCTTTCGTGGGTTGTTTTTTTCCCCTCCCTCCCTCGTCTCTGACATGTACCGAACGCTGGGCCCCTTGGCTGGCCGCGCGCGCGGCACACCTGATACGCTCTCGAGTGGAGAGCGGCTTTAACGTTCCCCGCAGCCCCTAATCCGCTCCATGTGTCAGATAAAAACCACACCCGAGCGCCAGGAGATGGAAAATCCGGCCTGGGACGCAACCAGACGGCCGCGTCCGGGAACGCCTCCCTCCCTGTCTGTCTGTCTGTCTGTCTGTCTGTCTGAATGTGGGGTTGTCTGTGCGCTCAGCTGCGGGTCAGCGCGGAGAAGTACCAGGACCTGCTGGCGGAGAGGGCGGTCCAGTTCCGGGCCATCCAGCGCCGGCTGCTGACGCGCTTCAAGGACAAGACCCCCGCCCCCCTGCAGAACCTGGACACGCTGATGGAGGGCACCTACAGACAGGTCTGTGCTTCAGCACTCACATACTGTAAGACATGTATATATTCACACACACACACACACACACACCTACGCAGAAGCACACGCAGACATACACACACACAGTTAACAGTGGAAGCTGTTCCACCCCGGGAAAGGAGGCACAGGCCACTGCTCCTTGAAATAAAAAAAGATCTTTGAACTATATAAATACAATAATACAATCAGTATTTTACAGCTATTTAGCTAGTTAGCTGCATTCAGATATTAGCCCCTGGTGGTTGTGGAAAGGATGTGAAACTGTGCTCACTCTGTTCTCTGTGGTATAATTTAAGATGTGCAAAAACTTGTCAGTTACACAAATACAGCCATTGTTACTTTATGATTTTCTATACGAATTCCCCCTGCCAGACCATGCCTCCTTAACATTCCAGCCCACCAGCCTTTACTTGTCCATAGTCACTGGTGTGAATGAATGAGCGCTCCACACAAATGTGTTTCGTACCTGTGAAAACCTGCTGCACAAATGACCACAGCGAGGAGGGTGTCTCTTTCTTGTACGCTTTATTTATTTCTTCCCTCCCTCTCTCTCTCTCTCTGTTTCTCGCTGTCTCTGTCTCTTTCTTCTCCCCAATCTGTCTCCTTTGGCTACACTGAACACAAGGTAATTATTGTTGGCCACAATGGTCTGATTTGAGGGTCTGTTCGTTCCATCTGAAAAGTGGTTTGAAGTAGAAAAAAGGAACCTAAAAATAAAAGTGCAGGGAGCTGAAGTGAGCAGATTGTAATTTTAGCTGTCACTTTTGGAGCAGAGCGCTGCCTCAAGGTCCGGTCTTGTTAAACGCGCTGCAGTGTCTGTCCCCTGTCCCACCCATATCCTCCAGTGCTGAGGTTGAGTGTGGAGTTTTTTTTTTTGGGGGGGGGTGGTGGTGTTCTTATTCCCTCCACTCCCCAGGACATGTCGTTTTGGGGTGCGAGGAAACTCAATCCTACGCCTGTTATTCAGCGTGGCCTGTGCAGAAACCGCAATGTGTACCGGTAGCAATGTTAAACAGCTGTGACTGAGCCCATCTCCTCCCCTGCACTTCTTCACACCTGTGTCTTTGTGCTGTGCTCTACTGTGCGCACAGAGCCAAACGCCATTCATTAACCCTGCGAAGCTGCTCGTGTGTGTGTGTGTGTGTGTGCGTGTGCGTGTGTGTGTGTGTGCTAAGTTTAGAGCTCAGAGAGGCTATGAGAGTTCGGTTCACTTTGAGCCTGGGACGCTGTGTCCCTGCGTCTGCATAAAGCTGAGGAGTGTTTTCTGATGCCCTACGCTTTTCAGCACTACAGTTAGCCAAATATGAGGAAATAATAAAAGCTCCAGTCGATGCTTCATGTGAATATGACATAGTGGTATTTTCCCCCCGTTCACCTTGCTGGTATGCAGTGCTTTTCCCCTTAAACCAGCCTGGGCCCCCTGTTGGCCCCGTTCTCATAACTCTCACTCTATCAGCGCCCAGAATGCCTTAATTGGGCTGATTGGTGTCCCGGCGGGTCGGTCCTGACACCTGTCCAGGCGTGAAGTGGGCTGTAGTGGGACCTGCTGCGGTGAAGTCAGGTCTCACATTTACCCTCCCCTCAACCCCTCGCCCCTCCTCTCTCTGCTAACTCTTTCTTTTACCACTGTCCTTCTCTTTGCGATCCCTCCTTGGTTTCTCTTCTCACCCCCCTTCTCTCTCTCCCTCTCTCTGTGTTCCCTCCTTTCTTTCAGTCTCACTTCTGCTTGCTCCTTCTCGTTTCCTTTCTTTTGTCCCTCTTCTCACCCCCCCTCACTTCTCCCCCCCTCTCCCTCTGTCAGCATCAGACACAGGTCAACGTGTGTAAGACCTGCTGAGTTTGCGACTGTGGCAGGTCCGGTGTCATATGCAACGTGTTGATTTATGAGGTCAGTGCTGTAATTGTTGATTTGATGGCGGTGGCAGCCTAAAGTCGCATTTTGCTTGGCCATTACAGCAGATGCAAGTTATTATGTCACCATTGTAAAACCAGTGGGGCGGAATTGCATTGACATTAACACACATGCAGTTGGAGTCCTATTGCTGCCAAAGCTCTTGTCAGGCTGTATCTCTCTGCTCGTAGTGTGATTCAAGCTGCTAAAGAAATTAGTTTTAGCATTACTCAGAGCTGCCATTAAAATCATTCATTCGATTTGTAGTTGGCTGCTTGTAGTAACTGTGGCCAGATTCATTGCAGAGATAGCCTTGTGTGTAGCTGTCATTCAGATCAAAGGAGGCATAGTCACACACATAGTAAGTTATCCTCTCATATACTTGGTCACACACTTGTACACATCAACACTCTAAATATATTTATGTGTCACACATACACACGCACACGCACCCACACTTTCTCTGTCACACACACACACCCACACACTTTCTCTCTCTGTCTCTCACACACACACACACACACACACTTGGAGCCCAGTAAGTGCGTACGCCCCCTCTGGCTGTGGCCTAATGAGATGCTTATCTCAGAGTTAGGCTCTTGTTTATCGTCACAGGCAGAGAGCGTTCTCCTCTCCTCCTCTCAGATGTGATGGTCCCCTGCCTTCGCTGTTTACAGCACGCCCCCTTTTGATCCGCCGCGCTAAGCGCTGCCCTCCTCCCCTAGCAGCTGCCTGCAGGAAGGGATGCTAAAGTCGTTAAACGCCGGACTCTGTAAAAGTCCCCCGCCACCGCGGAGCTGGGGTTCGGAGCGGAAGCGCTCTGTCTGCAGCTGACTGCGGAGTAACGCTTCAGACGACAGGATGTCAGACACACACGTGCCACCCTGAACCTGCCGCCCGCCCAAGGCCGGCAGTGACTGCGGACAGCAGGCTGAGGTCCGGAGAGGGGGACACGCATACATCCCTCTTCTTTTTCTGAAGCCCTGTCCCTGGGCGCCCGCCATTTTGGATCTAGAGTTTCCGCTCAGCGAGGGCTCTGCAGGCACGCGGCCGTGGCTCCTCCATCAGCAGCGACAGGCCCGCCTCTTCTGCTCCTCCCCGGCCTAATGCAGACGTATTAGACAAACGCATTACAGGGCAGGATATCAGAAAGGAGTATTAGACTGATGAATGCGAGCAGGAGGAGCTCGGACGATCAGATCTCCTTGCATCCTGTCCGCTTTACCGAAAGGATGTGGGATACTCTATACACAGTGTAATGTATACACACCATAATGGATAGTATTGATAGGTTTTAAACGTGATGTACATTTGAATTAATAATTAATAGTTGGGAAATGGTTTTCACGTCCGTAGGCAGCAAAACTGGCACAGCGATAAATCTCGTGCTTTTTTTAACCGTAGGATGGAGTGACATTTTTTTTTTTTCAATCTGCTCCTGACGTTGGCATAATTTTAGAAGTGGATACTACTGTAAGGCAGTGCTTTGTGGAAGTCATTGCTAGAGGTCTTTGATCAGCCCTTCCCAAACCAGCCAAGGGTCAGGTTAGTGGCTTGTGGAAAGGGCACATAAAGAAACGGTAAACAGACCTTCACGTGACCTTAAATAGTGGCTGTTTGTTGTTACTGATGAACAGAAACGTGTGTCTGGGGCGTGGGTCAGGCCCAGTTCAGCTCACACTGTGATTCTGTGAGGATCCCCTTCCTGTGCTCCACCCAAACAAACGGCTGGAGAGCCCTTCAGCGCGCCGAGCGTGGGGGTCGCCCGAGCCCGCGCCTAATGAAAGCCTTTCGGCCGCTCCGCCCGCGGCCTCGGAGACGGCGGCGTGGCGCGGGGGCACCGGGGCTGCGACTGAGACATGACCCCGTCGCCGAGTTACGGGAGCCCCGCCCGCCATAATCCGACTGAGCCCTCGGCGCTGGGGGGGTCAGGGTTCACGGATCAGACACTGCTCCCTGCTGGGGGCTGATGGGAAGCAGGCCCTCACGCACGCGGACACACGCGCTCACACACACACATATGCACACAAACACACACGCACACGCACGCACGCACACACACACAGACACATGCTCACACACACACACACACACAGACAGACACGCGCTCACACACACACACATGCACACAGACACGCACACACACACACACCCTCTGAGTAGACTTCCCCCTGACAGCACTAGATGTTTCTCCAGTGCTCTCTGCCATATGGATGTGCCTCATTTGTAAGCGCGTAAACAGCCAGGCTGGCACAGCGCAGATGATGGGAAAGCCAGTGATGCGCAGCACAGGCAGGAGATGCATCAGCTGACCTCGTCCATCCATCTCTCTCTCTCTCTCTCTCCCTCTCCCTCTCTCTTTCTCTTCTGTGCTTCCGTTTATTATTTATAGAGTAACCTTATCCCCCTTTGTGTGTGGCACGGGGCCTAGCCTGTGTGTGGCGGTGTCCCGGTGTTTGCCTCTGAGATGGCGTCCACACTGCTTGCTTGTCCCTCCTCTCTCTCTCTAGCTCTCCTCTGTCCTTCTCTCTCTCTAGCTCTCCTCTCTCGCTCTCCCTCTCCCCTTCTCTCTCTCTCTTTCTCTGTGCGGCACAGCACAGTTCTCCAGTCCTGCTCACCTCCCAGGGAGCTTTAGAGACAGGCCCAGGAGTTTCCCAAACAACAGGCTCATCTCCACTGAAATTCTTGGTCATGTACAAATTATATTACTGTATTTATAAGTTCTTACTGTACATACAGACAAGTACACACTGTTGAAAGATGATTTTCTTCTTGCACTGTTTGTAGTCCATCACTACCACTGTAAGGGAATCTGGTCTACGACTTTGACTTTATACTTTATTGTCCACACTTAGGTGGAATTTATTTTTTCGGCATCACATTAAAACGTACATACATTAAAAACTTAACCAATCACCATTCACATTTGAATCTCATTCAGCATTCTGACCTTCACATGACGAGCTAAAATTTATATACGGCTGCCTCATAGGTCTAGGATTCAGCACCATAAATAACACAGGTTTTTATTGCACATCACCCATAATGAATAATACATAAAAATCCAGTACAAAATTCAGTTGTATGTATTCATTTATGATACCTTTAATTACCTGAATTCAGTATGCAAATTGCATTTGGTATGCAATATATTTTTTTTAATGTTCTTGGTTGCCTTTGGTTGTCTGCATCTTCTTTCTGATAGAAGCAATTCAAAATAAAAATATAAAGGATTAGAAATGTAACTTAAACTGCTTACGGCTTTCTTGCAGATATTATCTGCTGTTTGCCAATGATCTTACTTGCCAGATTTATAATTCTCAACGACCTGCTTCTATTTTTCATGTTCAAATCAAGTTTATTTTAAATGTGCCATGTTACCATTGCCATGAGGACTTTCACTATCAAACAGCAGTGGAATGAATTTGCTGTGTTTTTCCTTTGTCAGTGTCAGAAGTCTGAGGTGGGGTGTCATTATGCTTAGGATGGCCCCTCAGTATAATTTACCGCTGCTTTGGCTCGTGTGGCAGCGTAGCAGTGCAGTCAGTTTATGTGCTTACTCCTGTACTACATGCCAGTAATGCTACAGAACGCTTCACTGCGCTCATTAAACCATCACCAGCGTGGACTGAGCAGGAGAAGTGCATTCGTTCAGTCTGAATTGGTTTATGTTGGACAGGGAATGGAAATGGAAGGAATGAAGGGAAGGCCATTAAAGTGTACATAAAACATCCAGGGTTGAGCAGCGCAGGGTTCCGGCGTGGCACCACGCCTCTACAGCTCTAATGAACGGGACCCGGGTCCGATTGGGTCAGAGGGCCGTACCACCCGACAGGAGAGAAGAGCTTAATGGAAGCTGACCTTTCTTACTTTCTGAGCGGAACACCGTTGCATCGCATTAAAGCAGTAAATTCCATTTGAGGGGTTTTGGGGGGGGGGGGGGGGAGGAGATATATCATAAACAGCACTGTCCAACATAGCTGCTGGAAATTCAGCCATGCAGTTTGGCGTGATTTCCAGCTTGTTTCATTGGCTCTTTGGTCCTGGGTGATGGATGGCGCTGGAGTTCATCTGCAGGGAGTTACACGCGATGCGCGCTGTACAGGATATCACGCAGCTATCGCGTCGGGGTTCCAGACGCATCCATCACGCCGGAGAATGCGCGCCGCCGCCGCCCGTCCTTTGTTTTATGGCCGCAATAACCGCAGCAGCCTTCCAGGAGATCTCTCTGCTGTTCGCATCAGCCAGGTGCCACGGCATGACCACACGCGGGAATCCACCAGGGCTCTCTGCTGGCCGTTTGCAGTCGGCCTGTATTTCAGTGCGTGACAGCCAGTCCCGTTTTTATTCCCCGCAACCTGCGAATTTAAGGAAGATCCCCATCTCCTCATGAGTATTGCACAACGCAAGCTTGCACTTGCTTGACCAAGCCATTCTTTTTTCCAGAACATCCAACCAGCTCTCTGGTTAGCGCTCAGGCGCTGTGTACAACGGCAAAGCCAGTTCCTTGGCTTTTGTTTTTGCCTTCGCTCACCGTGAGCCACGGAGCCTGATGCGTTGAGAAGGTTGAGCGGCAGCCCCGTCGCCCATTCCGCCAACGACCCGTACGCGATGAAACGTGGAAGCTGCCTTTCCATAAATATTTTTCCACACCGAAGGGAAAATACCCCCACTATTTCTCAAACCGCCCCTGAACGACAGCTTTCTTTCGGGTTCCCTTTAATTAGAGCAGTTCAAACGGAGAGGTGCCCGGGTGCAGATTGACGCTTTGTTATTTCTGCTGTTTGCCGGACTGAGCGTGCTGTAATGGATCCCTGAATGGGCCTGTAAACACTGCGCTCACTGTGTATCTGAGCCTGCTGCCTCATGGGCCAGCAGCCCTGGGCTCTCACATTCATCTGATGCGCTGCTGGGTAGCGAGCTTACACACTCATATCACTCACATATTTCCTCTCACTCTTTTTCTCTGTTTCTCTAATGCACTCTTTCACTCACTCAGTCACACACACAAACCAGGAGTTTTAAATTAAGGTAAATTTCCCTGCGAACAAGTGGCTTTCCAAATTTACTGGCTCTAAGCAGTGAAGTTTGACATTGCTTTTCAGGCGACAAGCCTATTCATAATTTGTAGTATAATTTGTGAGGATGTACTTCAGTAAGAGCAGATAAAAGTGTACTCTAAGCTAAAAGTGCCTGTGGTTAGGTTAATTTCAATCATTATTTTCTTTCTGTCTCAACAAGTAGCTGAGGGGTGCAATTCAGTCTGACTCGGCTAATAGTTTACTAGCTATTGAGGATCTTGGTGAAGTTGCTTAACAAGCATTGAGGTAAATGAATCCACCTACTGCTTTTCTCCAGCAAGGTAGCATTGTTTACCCAGTGTAATCTTGGCAGTCATCACTATTGTTTATGCTGTACTATAGCCTAAGTAATATAGATTTGGCTATTTTAATGACACACAGGGAACTTGCTTCGGACTTGCCAAATGGATGAACAACCTACATTTACGGCTATAACCTGACTGTAGGATGTCTGAGATGCCTGAGATTGATATTATGTCTGGAATTATGAAGAGCGTGCAGTTACTTGCTGAATGTGTATAATTCTGTAATGAGTGCATGTGTAGTCCCATGTTACTGTGCATCAAAGAGCTTTGCGAAGCATGTTATTCCAACTACAATTTCCATGATGTTTATTATAGCCAAGCCTACTTCTACCAAATAATTATAGGCAAGTGTTTTTTATGCATGTGTATGTACACACACTCACACACTCACAAACGCACACACACACACGCTTCCCTGTTGCCTGTTGTCAGAAATAGCAGCCTGGTAAGATATATAACATTTCAAGCACGCAACGTCTTCAGTCATGCTGATATTGTAATCTTCTTGGGATCTTCTCAAGTGAATTTCTCAACAGTCTGTTTTGGGAGATTATTTCAAATTTTTTATTTGTTTTCGGAATTTTGAAATCCACTGGTCCGCCGAAGATTCATTAACTTGGAAGGGGTTGGAGGACATTCCTGGGCCAGTAGGCCAGTTGAAATGTTGAATCCTAGGCACACCCTCTTTCACATGCATACACACACACATACATACACACACAGGGAGAACAGGAATGGGATCCTACAGTATGAGGGCCTGCAGGAGGCCATTGAGCAGAACACCCCCTAAAGGCACAGACGACCCCCCTGTGGGGATGAGGGCATGGGGTACATGCCTTCCCGATCCCCAGCTGAGGGCGAGGTGCTCGACGGGACCATGCTAGGAGCCTGGAGCTGTTGCTGGGGGGTCCCCCTCCAGTGTGCCACGGCAAGACAGATGGGGCAGAGCACACTGCATGTATCTGTACTAGGGAGGACCTCCCTCTGTTTAAGACTGAATACAATGCCCAATTCATTTTACTACTCTTCTCCCAGTGCCTCCAATCCATACTACTACCTTCCCAGTCACATACACGAACGCACACAGGCCCACACACACACACACACACACACACACACACACAAAAACACACTGCATGTGTCTGTACTAGTGGATCTTCCTCTGTTTAAGACGGAATACAATGCCCAATTCATGCTACTTCTGTTCTCCCAGTGCCCTCAATCCACAGTACTACCTGCCCATTCTCTCACACACACGTGCACAGAAACACACATGCACATGGACACACACAGACGTTCACACATGCAACCACGTATACACGTGCGCGTGGAGCGATTGAGTTCTCGTCTCACGTGCACACGGATGAGGAGGTTCACGGGTTCCCTCTTTCCAGCTAGAGCTCACGTGTCCTCAGAATGGTGGGAAAACCGGCTGAGAAGCCAGCCCCGGAGTCTGCTGGAGGCGGTGATGGCATCGTACTGTGATGCTCCTCTACGTCCCCCTCCTGTGCACACTGTTTCAAGCCCCAAATTAAACGAAAAATGTAATATCTCAACTTAATAAGAGGGATTACAGAATAACAATGGGACCTCGGGGTGGGGGCTAATCTGATTAGATTAGCCACTCTGATGTCAGTTTGATTAGGATTTCAGTTGGAAATGGTGCGTTAGCTCCGGAGCTGACCTTTCGTCCGTAGCCCAAAGCCATTAGTGGGAGGCCAATGGGATTATAGCGTCCGCCAATTAAAGTGCCGACACTGCCCTTCTGAGAGCCATCCATCCGCTGGACGGGACCGTGTTTTTCCAGGGGCAGGAGCCACAGGCCGTCACCCCGCTCGCCTGACCTTCCCACAGTCTCAAACCCTCCCTCACACATCTGTATACCCGATCAGAGCTCACTGCAAGCCCCTGAACCAACCAGGCCCTGACTCACACTCTTGTCTGCCCAATAGGGGCTCACTGCTTGCTGGAGAACCAACCCTCACTCGCTCATGCATCTTCCAATTGCACTGTAGTCAGTTTCGACATTTTGTTTGCATATTTATCTGCGGTAGCAAGATGGCCACCCATGCCAAGAAATGTACAGCCATATTGGCCCTTAAATACTCATGCTGCGGCTCTTCTTGTTTCACATTTCAGCCTATTCAGTCTCGCCTAGTCTCCTCTGAAGGCCGTTTAAATCTGGTCCTGACAAAAAGCGTTTTGTCTTGCAGAAATGGCTGTGATTGAGCCCTTAAGTGGCCCTGCTGTGTCCTCCAGCCCCTGGAGCACCCAAAGCTGACCTCAGCCCCAGGCCTGGCAGCCTGTGTGTTTGTTCACGCTTAGCTAGCTCCCAGTTTTCCATGGCGCAGCCCCGCTTCTAATCCTGGCAACTTTATTAGGGGATTTCAAAGGTTCGGAGGAAATGGGCTGATAGGTGCAGTTATTTTAAAAGGGGGAAGAAAAAAAAGAGGAGGGGCCAGGGGCTTTTACTCTGCCCAGTGAGGCGAGCGTTGCCATGGAGTCGCCACGGTGCCTGTTTGTACTGTCAGGATGAAGACCCCCGGTGGTGTTTGCAGGACAGTGGCCAATGGCATTGTGAGATGGGTAGGTTTAGCTGAGATGTCTACTGTATGCTTTTCTTTAATAAAATAAATAAAAAGCCACTTTGATACGTGACCCCACCCTTGCCCTACAACTGACTCACAACTTCACAGAAAGCTCTTTTTTTACGCTCCACCTTCTCATTTAGCTGTCGTCTGACAGACTGAGCAAAACCCGTTATGGAATGTGAATAGATATACCTGTCTGCATGGGGGAGGGCAATTAGCTGAAGGAATTCATTCGCTCCCTCCAAAAAACAAATCTTTAAGGTTTTGAAATTAAAAATAGCTGGAGTTATTATATGACTTAATCATAGTACTTTGCAGCTACATCTGACAGTTCTTTTAGCTGCATCGTCTGTATGGCAGCAGGGATGTTAATCTGATTATATAGTAATATAAAATTGTATTTTACAGGCCAAATCCCAGTGTGCGGGTATTATCACTGTCTGAGATGGAGTGCCTTTATTCCCTGAGATTACATATTTTAGGTGTGTTTTTTTGCGATTAACTGTGGGGTAACTAAATGTTTACAAATGTTGTCTGTCTGAGTCTGTCAGCCTGAGGGCCTTCTACACCTTTGTGGTGAGACAAAAAGAGAGTTGCGCACAAAGTGTGCTGAAACTAGGCACAGATACGCTTCCATTCCTCCATAAATCACTTTTACTTTTGTTTTTATGGGTGGCATTAGCATATTTAAAGGGCCTTTCCAGGGAGTTGTGGTACGGATCGCGTGTCGTCTGACAGGAAAAGGCCTTCTGAAGGGCGTCTTGTCCTTTGGTTCAGGAGGCATTTCGTCTCCCTCCTTTTTTGCGAACCGGCGTTTAGTTTTTTTTGTTTGTGTTCGTTCTCTCTCCGCGTGCGTCGCGTCGCACCCCGTCCTCCGCACCTGTGGGGAGATCAAACTCGAAGGTGGACACCCCCCCACCCCCCCCAGCCCTCTCTGAAGTGTGGGCTTCCTGTTATTTTAGTAAATTCTGTGATGAAGTGCTTCAGCATGCAGGCTCATCCTCTTTAAGGAATTTTTAGGAATACAGAGATGAGGTGAACAGGTGTCCAGACCGTCTGAGGGACGTCTTTGGGCACGATATCCCATTTTAACTGAACCAGAATCATTATGCATTCTGTTACCATTATTCATTCTGCTACTCTGCCAGAGAGAGGGAGAGACAGAGACAGAGAGTAATGGAGACAACCCTTAAGTAAAGACTGTGCTAAAGAATAATAAACTCCTGTATCAAGCTTGTGTGAATGACCCGACGCGGTGCCTGTCCCGAGCCCTCTCAACCACCTACTCAAAAAGACTGGTGTGTATAACTGAGATAATGCGTGTCGTTTATGGGCTGCATGTGATCAGTGTTCTGAGGGGAAGGGATGTTTGGCTCTTCACAATCCAGCACTGTGCCACAGTCTACTGCCAGAGGCTGCATGAGGCCAGAGTTGCCCTGGTTTCTGTGGTACCAATGGAAAATGAGCGATGAGGCGCAGCACCAACCTGGTCAAAGCACGGTCACGGTAATGTTCCTCAGCGCCGTTCCGCTGCCTGCAGACTGTGTTCTGGCGGTCGCGTGGGGGTGGAGGTGATTCAGAGGGAGGGCTGAGAGTCCAGTCTCGTCACTGCAGAGGAAAACAGCCTTCCTGGGGTTTAAGGCTGCGTATTTTGGCCGTCTCTCCCCCAGTCCTTTACTGCCATACCTTGTAGGGGAAAAAGCAGATTTGTATGGTTTTCAGTGAGGAACCATGAATAGACCTGCTGATGTTCCCCAGTGAGGGTCCCAGCCGTTTTGTAAGTTGGCTGCCCAGCGGTTGGGTGGTGAATAGGGAAGTGTTGCTGAGGAGACCGTAGTGCTTATTGCATTTCAACCGATGCTAACATTACAAAATACTTCTTCACGCGAACAGAATGACAGCTGGGGACTTGTGCACTTCTTGCAGGGTGTGTGTGTGTGTGAGAGAGAGAACATTGCCCCACATGTGGGAATTCTCTTTTATGTACTTTTAGTCCTCAGCTGGTATCCCTGTGAATAGACCTGGCTAGATAAACTTCCCCTCTGACGCCAGTGTCCTTTTGGGCGATGCAACGTCGACAAATGGGGCTCTGTCTCTTTCTTTGTATGTGTGTATGTGCTCATGTGTATGCGTGCATCTGTGCGTGTATGTGTGTGTCTGTGTGTGTGCGCGCACGCGTGTGTGTGTGTGTGTGTGTGTGTGTGCGCGAGTGTGTGTAAATGACGAAAGAAAAAACATTGAATGAGCCAAGCCGCCAAAGGGATTAAAACCCTGCATGAAGCCCGCTTTGCGACTTGAATGATTACTTTCCCAAGCGCTTTCTCTAAAGTCAACATGTCCTCTACTGCACCTTTGCAGAGGGGGGGTGAGAAAGCCCTTCCGCTGCGCCAGTGGAGGGAACAATGGGGAGTTTTATAAGATTACACGTATTTACTCTGTAATTAGAATCTCTGTATGGCCAAGGCCGCTGCCTCAGTGGCAAATTGAGGATATTTATCTTGTTGCCGTAAATTTTGACCCTTTTTCTAACCAAGCGTGGCTGTTCAAAAGAGACTATTCAAAGTGTTTTTTTTTTTTTCCTGTGGGGGCAGGGGGTGGAGAGAAAGCCAAACACACGACACGGGAGCAAACAGGGCGCATTTTAGTACGGGGACGGTGTGCGGGGCTGCGGCGGGAACAATGCTTGCACTGTGACTCTGGGCCAGATTAGCATTCTGAAAAGCGTGTGAAGCTCAGATCATTGGCGAAGGCAGAGTTGAGAGTTGGGGGGAGTGGGGGGGGGGGGGCATGTGTGGGCCCGGTGTGAACCTCCTACACCCTTACACCCCCCCCCCCTCCCCCCACCCCCCCACCACAGCGCATAGCCAACAAGAAGCGGCTGTTTGATGCAGTCCAGATCAGCTGGCCTTCCTGGGAAGGGATGCTGGACCCAGGTCAGTTTGCAGCCAAGGGAGGAAGGAAGTGTAAAGGGGGGGGCCACTACTTCTTAATGAATCAAGATCAAACCGATAAGAACCAGGCCAGAGACCAGTAGGTTCAGACCTCACAGCTAATCATGCAGGCTTCCCAGCTCCAGATCTTCAGTAGATCTTCTTATTACCTGAAAGATTTCTGACCACTGCGATTGCAGACTATGTTTGTCTTTGAGAAATTTTATTGTCTTTCATTCTGTTTGTCCAGATCGTAAAAGAGTTACCTTTCCTTTTCCAGCAGTTATGTTGATGTAACTCTCGCACACGGGCACACTCACACATGCACACACACACAAAGATAAATGGAGGGCCTTGTTTCACAGTTTTCAGAAGCAACAGGCAGGTTTTAATTACATGTTCTCTATCAATCCAATCCTTCAAAAATCTTTGTAATCTGCAAAAGTATATGTGTACCGGTACTTCTGTTTGGTTTGTTGAAGTGGAAAATTCCCAAGAAATGATTCCCTGCCCTAGCGTTCTAATGGAAGTGTTTTGTATGTGTGTGTTTTGTATGTGTGTGTGTGTGTGTAAATATTATGTGCATTTATTTCTGTATGCTCCATTTTCCCAATAGAATCTCATCAGTCAAAAGGTTCGGCATTCATATAGATGTCTGACCAGTATGCGCTTTATATATTTTTCCCAATCGAGGCTGCACTGTGTTGGCTATTGCATGCCGCTGTAGAATTACCAGCGTAAACACATTTCAGGAGGTCAGGAAAATGTTAAACTGGTCCATTTTCAGGAAATGTGATAGCATCCTAAGTACGCCATGTAAGTCATACTAAGTCATTACAGTGCAGTGGGGGAAGTAGCCTGGGTTTGTGCTTCTAATAAATGTGCGGCACTGGCTTCGTCCAAATGCCTCCCTTCAGTATATTTGATTTAACTTGCCAGCCTAATGAATTCCCCTCCATTTGGCCGTGCCCACAAACATTTTTATACATAAATAAGCCTATTAAAGCGATGGCATTCACCCTCTCGGTTCCTGCGATGCACTCAGGGAAATTGCCTCAGAATCCCCCTTTTTTTCTTTTTGCGACCCTCCCTGCTTAAGACTCTACGTGCGTGTGTGCGTGCGTGTGTTACATACCCCGCTGGCAAAGAGTGCTGCTGTCTCACACTGCTGGGTGGCTCATCCTGCTAAGGCACTGTTCCAGTGGTTGTGCCCCAGGGTCTGGTGTCGGCTCCAGACCGTTGCGGCGCTGTCTGTAGCCAGTAGCACCAGCAGGGAGACGCATAATCAGCTATAGCATCGTTCAGAGAAGAAGGGTTCGCTGGGCGGCATGTGTCCCGTTGCACAAGCTACCTGCATACGCCGCAGGTGAACTGAACTCCTGCAACACGGTGACTGTGTAAACAGTGGTGGACTGTGGAGTGTAAAGAAGCAGCAGAAGATGGCTTTTCTGAACACTGTCTCCTGAGTTATCAGAGGACTTTGCAGTGAGACTAGCTTGTGAAGGCAATTTCACATTACAGATACAGAAAGAAGGGACTGAAAAGAAAAAGAAGTGGGTTTCACTCCCCTCCCTTTTCATGAGATGACGGGGTGAGGCAGTGGAGGCCACAGCCTAAAATATTAAGTAAATATTTAAATATTTATGTTCTTGCATAAATGCCAGTGATTTATTTTTTTATTTTTTTTTGCCTATACTATAACTAACAAGAATTTGGATGCGTAGAGCAACTCAGTGAGTGACTTGGTGCATATTCTCTCAGGGAGCCCCACTTTCCCTTCACTCGTAAAATAGCGAAAACATATTTATAACTCTCAGGTCTACTGGAAATGGTGTAGATAGCACAGAGTTGTCAGTGTTCAACAGTAGTACCAGTTTTTTTTCCCCCTATGGTGGGTTGGATATTTCATAGAAAGTTTCTGTTTCAAGCATGACATTCCCTGTCACAGGTCATAAAATAGAGAAAACAGTTTCTTTGCGATATCTACAGAAGCAAGACCAAGGGCATTGCTGTCTCTGTAAGTAATATGACTAGTTTCATAGTTAAAGACCCCCAGGCCAATTAAAAACATGTAGGGAACACCAGAAAATGAAATGGTACATTATTATTCATTTCTGTAGCCAATGAAATGTGTTTGCACAAATTTGCACAAAGTTCCCTGGAGAACAGTATTAATATTCAATGATTATCTTGGTTGGAGTGTTGGATTTAAACAGTGGAACTGTGTTCGGCTGTCCATCACATAAGGAGTTATGTTCCTGGAGATTTTCATGCTCTGTGTAATTCCAGAGTACCTTTTGCATACGGTAGTTGCTGAAACTGGTAACTGATCTCTCTTATGAGGGTTGCCTCTAGATGTCATACAACCTGTATGTGTGTGTGTATGTGTGTGTGTGTGTTCGTTCGTGTACGCACATGTCCTGGAGAAAATGTGGTGTTGTGGTTGGGTACTGGGCATATATCAGATGATTGTGCGTTCTATTCCCAAGTGGGGCACCAATATTTCACCCTTGAGCAAGGTGAGCCCAGAGTGCTGTAATAGCTATCCAGGCTTTTAACTAGGTAATATGTGAAATATTAGCTGTGCATTTTCCTTTTAATGAAGAAAATTAGCAGTGCCTTGTAGTTCCATAGTGAGATGGTGCTCTGCGTGGGCGAATGCACGTGTTTTGTGAGTGTGTGAGAGAGAGAGATGAAAGTACTTTAATAAGTGCTGTTTATGTAATTAAAAGCCAAACTTGTTCTTTCTGGATAGTGCTGTATATTTTTCTCCACAGCAAACCATCTTCCCCTAATAAACCTGTTAATTAAACCACATTTTTTTGAATGTTGTACGTATATTTTTAAATGGACGCGCACACAGGTGCTGGGCTGCGCTGTGTTTTCTATGGGTGTTTGGGGTTTATCTGAGGCTGGGAGCCGAGGTTGTTGTGTCTGGGGTGTGTTTGATGTCCACGTTTGTCACACAGCACCCCTCTATATCCTCGTGGGAGCAGGGACCGATATCATCGCCCCCAAAACATATGACCCCCCCTCCCCCCAGTACATCTCACCCTGGCATAAACTCATACAGTATGACAAACAGAGCAGGGAAATAAGTATACTTTTTAAATACATTTAGACAAAAACAGCAAGACAAAAACAAACAAGAATTTAAGAATGTTATCTTTTAACTGTGTGCTTGAATGTTTCAGGTAGAAACTTGCTAATCATTTTGTTTCTCCTTTTGGAGACAGAAGAAAGAACAGAAAAAAAGATGACAGATAGTCATCGCAGATTCCCCGACCGTACCCTTCCACTTTATTTTTTCTCATAGACTGCAGCTCACTAGCATTTAAGCACTAATATTAGATGTGTAATTCTATAGAATTGGGGCCGGAGTGGAAGTCGACTGGCTTTTGGATTACCACAGGCTGGGACGTGAATTTGAAGCACAGAGGAACTGTTAATTAAAGGGACTCTGTGTGCAGCGACTAAAATTAGTAGAGAAAGGTCATAGTAATTAGAGGGCCAGGAAGGCAACCCGGGATCCCAATATAGAAGCAGGCCTGCAGTATAAATAAGTGTACAAACACAATCCGTTCTGCCATCTATCACTGCGCGCAGAGCACGCCCAATTTCATCCCACTGCAGCCAATCAGTCTGCAGGGATTGCATCATTCACCGTGGACGAGCAAACGACGCGACGCAAGTCGCGTTTTCTGGACTGTTCCGCCAGCAGTTTAAAGAGTCTCAAACGGGGGGGGGGGGAGGCAAACGGGGAAAGTGTTTGACTGGGAGTTTGTTCTTCATGTGTGGCTTCGCTCGTCCAAACCAAACACCTGTGGGTTCCGATTTCAGAAAGCAGACGCGCAAGCAGTATTCGCAGACAGCCTCCAGTCCTGTTTCAGATAGATGTGTTAACGCTAATGGATAAGTCGTCAGTCCTTTTTCTCTTTCTTCATCTCTTTCTCCTTTCTCCTCCTTTGAAATAACTCTGCATGCCCTTGGCTGTTTTCGCGAGTCCTCTGGCATCATACTCACCTGTAATTATCTGTGCGTATGATGGAGCTGCTGAATTGTCAGAATATCATCATCATTTTAAAGAGCCCAAGTGCGGCTGTCTGGCAGTGTTCTGCTTCATTCAGTCATACTGTGCCCTGGGTGAATTGGGTGCTGCTGACGGTGGTTCAGCTAAGATCCCCCCACGCCCCCCTCAGTGTTATTCAAGGCCGTCATGCAGCTCCTCTCCAGCTATCACTGGAGCAGGGAAGGCCCCCCCCCCCCTCTCGGCAGAGACCTCCTCCAGCAGAGCAGAGGCTGGCGAGCTCTTTGGCTTGGCTCAGGTTCATCCTGCTACAGCGGGTTAGTGTGGGGCCTGCCTGTCCCTCGCCGCCTCGTCTGTCCTCACCTGTCCTGCGCTAATTTCCCTGCTCCTGCGCGAGGGGGGGGGCTGATAACCTGGAAGAGGGTGGGCCTGTACGGAGGGTCTATGCCTGAGTCACTCCCGGAAGCTGTGAGCAGGCGTATAGATGTGGAACTGCAGCCACCAGTGTTTTATCCCCCAGCCCCCCCCCCGCTCAACATGGTGTGGGCTACAACCCTACTTCCCAACACAGCTCCACAACCTTCTGCCTGTTACATAGGCTGCTTTTCCCTGCTTTCTGAATCCCTAATCGATTGTGTGACCAACAGGAGCAGAACATGACCTTCAGACCCCTTAACTTAGGACCCACATTGGTCCACCAGCTCATACTCCTACTACTGGCTTTTAGCATCTGTGCATGTGAAACTCCCCCACATTCTTTCTTTTTTTTTATTTCTTTTTTTATGAATCTTACCTCAGGCCAACTACCACTTTCAGGTGCATCTCAAATTTTCCCCCGTATTTGAGGAGGCCATCCTGGGATCTGAGAGCCGAGATGGGGTGACCTGGTGATCTCCGCCCAGGATGGCTCTTTTTTACTGTGTCTCTGTTTGGTGGAGAAGGTCCTCCTCTCCCTCTGATGTGAAGACTCCATGTGGAGTTCATAGCCAGGGCTTCCGAGCAGCGCTGTGGCCTCTAGTGATTCACCTTCTTTCTGGAGTGAATCTCAACACCACTGTCCCTCTCCAGCTCACAGTAGATCCATTTTATTTTGGTTTGGCGTATTTTATTTTTTGTGTTTGTCTGTTTTAGATGGTGGTCCAGAACTTTTTCATAAAAATGAAAAAATGGATACCGTTTGATCTGTCCAAGATAGTTACTCATGTTTCCCTCTTTTACGAAGAAAAATCCTTTTGAGTGTCCTCTCCAGCTAATTTATTGTATTTTTACCAGAATACTGAGCATACACTGAATGTATTCCTCATCTGGTCATCATAAAAATGAAATCCCAACGTAAAATATGGGTAAGTGTGTTTCACAGACGTTGATAAAATATCTTTAAGCCATTAAAGTCATTTTTAAAAAATGAACTGCTACCAGTAGTTTGAGTTTTTTATGCTTGAATTTATTGAAATTCACATGCTATGGTGCATTTCCAAATATTTATTGAAATACCTGTGTGACATTTGGAACAAAGCAGGCTTATTCATGTCCTTTTATGTTAATGTGCCATTAAAATGAGGGAAGATGCTCATTTGTGGCTTCTCTGTGTGCTGCATACATCTTAGGCTCCCTTGTAAGTGTTGAAAATGCTCTCACAAAGTACAAGGAATATCAGGCAGAAAAAACAGGCCGAGAAGCAGGAGCATAGCTTGTTTATCAGATGGTGTGGTTTGGAGCCTTCCCTCGAGGTAGATAAGCCATCTCAGGTTGCTTGTGGAGGCTAGCAGATGCTATCGGTCCTTGACTTTACTTTTTTTTCCCGCAGGCTTTTCTTCACTCGACGGTCGATATTATAAACAGGGATTGTTTCTGCCAAGCACCATCTCTTATCAGGGCCTCCGCTATCTCCGCGCCTTGGCTAAAGACAAAGGCGGTTACTGTCTAGGATCAGTGGCTGGGCACGGCTACTAATCTGCCTCTTTGTACTCTCCTCTCCCCCGGGAGATAGAGCGCTCGCTCTGTTTGAATATCGTCTCGAGCGGGGACGGCGGTCTGATAGAGCGAGCGACGCTCGTCTCCCCCGGGGCTGACGAACAGTAAACAAAGCGCGGCGGTGGCAGGATAATGACTGTGTGTGAGTGTATTTCTGTGTTTGTGTGTGTGTGTGTGAGTGTATTTCTGTGTTTGTGTGTGTGTGTGTGTGTGTGTGTGTGTGTGTGTGTATTTCTGTGTTTGTGTGTGTGTTGTGTGTGTGTATTTCTGTGTTGTGTGTGTGTGTGTGTGTGTGGTGTGTGTGTGTGTTATTTCTGTGTTTGTGTGTGTGTGTTGAGTGTATTTCTGTGTTTTGTGTGTGTGGTATATTTGTGTTGTTGTGTGTGTGTGTTGTGTGTTTGTGTGTGTGTGTGTGTGTGTATTTCTGTGTTTGTGTGTGTGTGTGTGTGTGATTTCTGTGTGTGTGTGTGTGTGTGTGTATTTCTGTGTTTGTGTGGGGGTGGTGGTGAGTGTGATTGTGTGTGTGGTGTGTGAGTGTATCTGTGTTGTGTGTGGTATTTGGTGTGTGTGTATTGTCGTGTGTGTGTGTGAGTGTATTCTGTGTTGTGTGTGGTGTGTGTGTGGTGTGGTGTATTCTGTGTTTGTGTGTGTGTGTGAGTGTATTTCTGTGTTTGTGGTGGTGTATTTCTGTGTTGTGTGTTGTGTGTGTGTATTTTGTGTTTGTGATGTGTGTTTGTGTGTTGTTGTGTATGTTATGATGTTCTAGTGTTGTGTTGTGTGTATTTCTGTGTTTGTGTGTTGTGTGTGTGTATTCTGGTGTGTTTGTGTGGGGTTGGGGGAGGGGTCAGTGTGTGTATGTGTTGGGATGTGTGTTTAGTGTGTTATTGAGTAGTGATGTGTGTTGTGTGTGTGTCAGGTGTGGGGGGATGTGTTGTGTGTGTTTATGGGAATGCGTGGTTGTGTGGAATGAGTTGTGTTTGTGATCTGGTTGTGATGTTGTGAGTTGTGTGTGGATGGGTAGTGATGTGTCGTTCTGTGTGGTTGCTGCATACATTTTTGTTTGTGTCTTTCTGTAAGGGTGTCAGTTGTGTGCTCATACATGGGTGGATGTTTGTGTGTTTCTGTGAGAGTGCATGTGTCAGTCTGTGTGTGCTCATACATGGGTGGATGTTTGTGCTTTCTGTGAGAGTGCATGTGTCAGTCTGTGTGTGCTCATACATGGGTGGATGTTTGTGTGTTTCTGTGAGAGTGCATGTGTCAGTCTGTGTGTGCTCATACATGGGTGGATGTTTGTGTGTGTCTGTGAGAGTGCATGTGTCAGTCTGTGTGTGCTCATACATGGGTGGATGTTTGTGACTGTCTGTGAGAGTGCATGTGTCAGTCTGTGTGTGCTCATACATGGGTGGATGTTTGTGACTGTCTGTGAGAGTGCATGTGTCAGTCTGTGTGTGCTCATACATGGGTGGATGTTTGTGTCTGTCTGTGAGAGTGCATGTGTCAGTCTGTGTGTGCTCATACATGGGTGGATGTTTGTGTGTTTCTGTGAGAGTGCATGTGTCAGTCTGTGTGTGCTCATACATGGGTGGATGTTTGTGTGTTTCTGTGAGAGTGCATGTGTCAGTCTGTGTGTGCTCATACATGGGTGGATGTTTGTGACTGTCTGTGAGAGTGCATGTGTCAGTCTGTGTGTGCTCATACATGGGTGGATGTTTGTGACTGTCTGTGAGAGTGCATGTGTCAGTCTGTGTGCGCTCATACATGGGTGGATGTTTGTGACTGTCTGTGAGAGTGCATGTGTCAGTCTGTGTGTGCTCATACATGGGTGGATGTTTGTGTCTTTCTGTGAGAGTGCATGTGTCAGTCTGTGTGTGCTCATACATGGGTGGATGTTTGTGTGTTTCTGTGAGAGTGCATGTGTCAGTCTGTGTGTGCTCATACATGGGTGGATGTTTGTGACTGTCTGTGAGAGTGCATGTGTCAGTCTGTGTGTGCTCATACATGGGTGGATGTTTGTGTCTTTCTGTGAGAGTGCATGTGTCAGTCTGTGTGTGCTCATACATGGGTGGATGTTTGTGACTGTCTGTGAGAGTGCATGTGTCAGTCTGTGTGTGCTCATACATGGGTGGATGTTTGTGTCTTTCTGTGAGAGTGCATGTGTCAGTCTGTGTGTGCTCATACATGGGTGGATGTTTGTGTGTTTCTGTGAGAGTGCATGTGTCAGTCTGTGTGTGCTCATACATGGGTGGATGTTTGTGTGTTTCTGTGAGAGTGCATGTGTCAGTCTGTGTGTGCTCATACATGGGTGGATGTTTGTGTGTTTCTGTGAGAGTGCATGTGTCAGTCTGTGTGTGCTCATACATGGGTTGATGTTTGTGACTGTCTGTGAGAGTGCATGTGTCAGTCTGTGTGTGCTCATACATGGCTGGATGTTTGTGACTGTCTGTGAGAGTGCATGTGTCAGTCTGTGTGTGCTCATACATGGGTGGATGTTTGTGACTGTCTGTGAGAGTGCATGTGTCAGTCTGTGTGTGCTCATACATGGGTGGATGTTTGTGACTGTCTGCCTGCGTGTCGGTGTTTGAGCGTGTGCTTGTCTGCTTGGCTGTGTCTGCCTGTCAGTGTGGAAACATGTGGGTGTGTTAGCTGCCTAGCCTCCAAAAACACAGGCAGTGCCAGCCAGCCTGTCGGCACAGAGCTGCATTCAGCCACCGTCTCAGTAGCACAGTGCCCTCTGGGTACGGCAAGTGAGGAAATGGATCCATTAATTACACCGGCAATTAGCCTCTTATTTTTCCTTTTCTTTTTTTTTCAATCCCGTTTGTAATGATAACCTGGAAAATCTGAGATTGAGACTTGGATTGCGGGGTTGCATAAATAATCTCCACCCATTTTTTAAAAAATGCGGTTAATGGCCCTCCTTTACGCTGGATGACTCAAGAGGCCGAAACTCAGGATTCCCCCGCTCAGGTTCATCGGAAGGTTGTGCAAGTTTCAGGCAAGACCAAAAAAAAAAAACATCCCAACATAGTTTTGTCATTTTACTGCAAGAAATGGGCCGTGGCAGTAAAATGGAACACACCCCATCCCCGCCATCCCTGTGATGCTGAGAGAAGAGGATGTCTCCAGATGCTGGAGGCAGAGCCTCAGCCCGACCGCATCGCAGTTTTTGGGGCTTTGATGTGTAACAGAAGCCATCTCCGCGTTGGGCCCTGGGGGGGTGCCACTGCGGGTCATGTGACAGGTGTCCTCTGTGACCGTCGGATCTCTGCAGGCTTTCTGGGCCGCGGCCAGATGTTCCAGGCCGCAGCGTGGCTCCCTGTCAGCGGAGCGTCTGCTGTGATCTCAGCACAGCCGCTCCCGCCCGGCCTCTGCTAACGTCAGAAAGGGAGCTCCCTGTGAGCCAGGGCAGCTGAGGCAGTATCGCTGCTTTAACTGACGTTACTCCTTCTCTCTGTGTGTGTGTGTGTGTGTGTGTGTGTGTGTATAAACTGTACGTATATAAATACAGTCACGGCCCCAGGGGCCACAAGTTAAACTGAGAGCTGCTGTAAAGCCAAGCCGCAAAACAGAACTCGAGTCTCTCTTCACTCTTCCCCGCAGAGGACTTCTCTACCTGTGTAAATGTGTGTAGGCGGTGAGGGTCTCTCAGGGCTTCAGTCAAGTTTGGCTAAAGCCCCTTTCTCCCTCCAGCACAATGGCCTCACAGAGAGAGAGAGAGAGGGAGAGGGGCAGAGAGAGACGCGATTGGCCACCTGGCTCGGCCCTGTGCGTACAGCAGCGCCCGAAGCGGAAGGGTACTGGGAGGCTAATGGCCGCAGCTCTGGGGAGCAGCCGGCTAAGTGCACCTCAGCCCGCTGTGCTGCTCTGCCAGGGTGGGCGTGGGGAGGGAGAGCAGGAAGCTGGGCCGGCCCTCTGGTGTGTGGAGGGGCTCTACAGGCAGGTGTCACCCAAACCAAAAGACTGCTGTCAGGCCATTATTATGACACAGGCAATGACAGCTTTCACCTGTAGCGCTAGCACTGCGCCAGTGCTGGGGTTCAGTGGCAGCCTCATTACAGGGAGCCCCACCCGAGTGACCCAGCCCTGCAGGCTGCTGACAGTTTCCCTTTAGAGGACCTGATGTGCCCTGTATTTTTTTACTTCTGCACCTTGCCTGCGTGTCGGTCTGATGGCTCACAGCCGACATTCATGCAACTCCCAACACCAAGTGTTTAGTTCCCATTATGTCAGTTCAGTGTTGCTGGCTGCCTGGTTGTTTTGAGTGCTTTTAGTTTCTTGAGCTTCTCTAAGTCTCTGGTGATTGTGGGATTTCTGGGTTTCTCATCTCGTGCTGTAATAGGCAGCTGCAGGGCTAAGCAAGCGCCCACGGCCTCCTCATGCGCTACCTGCTCCCGCCGCTGTTGCCATGATACCGGCTGCAGTTATCTCCACGGGAGGCGCGGCGCTTTGCGTCTGAGCGTTCGCCAGGGCTGGAGCTTTCCCCGCCGCTGCCAGCGCAGCCGCGTCTAATTTCTCTGATCCCCTGCGCAGTGAATTTAAGCAGGTGTTACGCGTTTCATATATATACTTACACGAAATTACGGGTTTAGCTGTCGGTTAACATTAATGTCAGGAGTAGGTCTTAACGCGAAAGCAATTCACACAAGTCATCTGAGCCTCAGTCAGTGTGCTGTCTGTTGTCATGCTGGGAGAGCCTGCTGGTTCTAAAGCGCACGCCCTTCCCTGAGTAGGTGGTCACCTGTAACACAGTGACCGTTTTACACCATAAAGGCCACGCAGCGCAACAGGGGTGAGCTAGCAGTAATAGGAGGAGAAGCATGTATCACAGAGGACCGCTGGTAGTCTGGTTTCCTGTTGTATGATTGGATGGAACTAACAGGAAGCGGGAAACCCAGGCTACATGTGGAGGGAGGAGCTCTACTGTGTTCCATCACTGTGGACTCAGTCATAACTGCTGATAATCATATAAGGAAGACTGGGGTCTGCCATTATTAGTTTGTGAGCACATTTTATCAGAAAGAGCCACTCTGCAGCTGAAGTGTTTTTTTTTTTTTTTTTTATAAATAAGAAAAACTTGGTTACAGAGAACATAACATTACATAGATCTTGTTTTTCTCATTTCTGTGCGTAAGGAGATTGTGTCTGATTTTGCACATGTCACTGTAATTTGTGGGTATGTGTAAATACTGCGTGCTGTCATGACTGTATTTGGAGGTCCGGTCTCATGTCCCTCCTCCTTCTCCTCCTCCTTGTCCTGGGTCCACCCTACTGTGAGCTCCAGTGCATCTACAGCAAGCATGGACACACTCCAAGCCACTGCATGCCACCCACATTGTAGAGCTACACACACACACGCGCATACGCACATGCATACGCACGCAGAGTGCAGGCGTGTAGTTCTCTCTATCTCCCTGTCATTGGTGTGGTTTTTCATGGAGCCTTGTGCCACCACGCGTAGACTGGAGGAGCTTTCATTTAGCCTGTGAATTTTAAAATCCAGAAATCCCCTTACTGCATGCGGTATGAGATGACTGCTCTGTGCAGAACAATGCCTGTTTGTTTGGTCCACGTTCACATGGGTCCACCCTTTTATTCTCGACACTCTGATGAGGACAGCACGTTGCTCTCAGAAAATGTCACCTTGTCTGGGACACCTGATGCTCTGTCACCCTTTAATGTCTAATGACCTGTACTGAACCAGTGGAGGGAAAATATCTCAATCTCGTCCAGCAGCGCCTCCCTGTGGGATTTGAACCCGTGACACCCGGCGCTCCGACCGCTGTTCCGCTCTGGCACTGGACAGAGACCCGCGTTCCGTCCGTGCAGCCGGAGGCCCAACGCCGAGCTGAGGCTCGCAGCGAAGCGGGGACATGGGAACGATTTGCTGTTTTTGTGGCGAGCCATGCACCGATTAAGCAATGCCGGACTTATTTTAAGATTAGTTCTGGCATATTGCATTTTTACATGCGCCTTCCTCTCTTCTAATGCGTCCCAGCTGATGTAAAAGGGAAGGAAAAAGGACAAAAAGGAAAACAACAGGGCTCTGTAATTAAAATCAATCGCATGCTAGCTTTGCGCCAATCGGAACAAATGATGACAGGCCACCGTGTGAGCGAACGGGTACGGAGAGCCGGTTTTCCGTTGATGGACAGAACGCGGCAGAGGGGCATTTAAAGAGGCGTTAACCTGCAATTCCACGCGGTGATCTCCTGGGCTTCGGAAGTCCAGTGCCACCCCTCCACAGTGAGGTACTGTTCTGTGAAGGTGCAGTCCTTCCAGAGACCCCCCCTCCCCAGGGCTAAGGGGACTGTTGCATTGTGGGAAAGTCCATTTATTTTTTTTTTTCTTCAAGGTACAACAGGGATCCATGCCGCAAGAGTCCAGCTTTAGCCTGCGCCACTGCTAAATTTAAGCTGTGTTTATTCAGAACGGAGATGTATTTTTGCCCCTTAATTTGAGGCTTGATTTCTGCAGGAATAATATATATATACCTTGGCTGAGCCTTGGCACTGGGGATAGAGGCATTTTTGCCTGTTAGTGTTATGTTCCAACTGATTGTATTTTTAGTCTTGTAAAATATGAATTTTTTTTATTTTTATTTTTCGGTGAACCCCGAAGCGACGGTGACGTGATCCTGCGGTCATGGCGATCTCGCCCAGGTCGCGAGGGACCCCCCAGGAGAGGATAATCTTATCTTCTTCGCTCCCTTCTCTTCTCCTCGCTCAGGAACACCTACTCTACTCTGTGCTATTTATATTTAGGGTTGGACAAGATTACAGTCCTTACCTAAACTCTAACCCATTAATACAGCCAATTTTCTTTTTTTCCCCCCTTTTTTTCTCACCAATTTGGAATGGGTAATAATGCCTCTCAGGTTACAGCTGTGCCACCCACACCCTGTGCAGCGTGTGCTATAGCGCAGGGACGCATGCGCACTCCTGCAGTGCACTTTCTAGTGAAGCATGCTAACTCCTGAGGTGCACTATCCAGTGGAGCATGCTAACTCCTGAAGTGCACTATCCAGTGGAGCATGCTAACTCCTGAGGTGCACCATCCAGTGAAGAATGCACACTCCTGAGGTGCACTATCCAGTGAAGCATGCTAACTCCTGAGCTGCACTATCCAGTGAAGCATGCACAC
This sequence comes from Anguilla rostrata, assembly GCF_018555375.3. Lineage (NCBI taxonomy): Eukaryota > Metazoa > Chordata > Actinopteri > Anguilliformes > Anguillidae > Anguilla > Anguilla rostrata. Next base: position 55,806,542 of record NC_057933.1, read on the forward strand.
TCCTGAGGTGCACTATCCAGTGGAGCATGCTTACTCCTGAGGTGCACTCTTTAGTGAGGCATGCACACTCCTGCAGTGCACTATCCAGTGAAGCATGCTAACTCCTGAGGTGCACTCTTTAGTGAGGCATGCATACTCCTGCAGTGCACTATCCAGTGAAGCATGCTAACTCCTGAGGTGCACTATCCAGTGAAGCATGCTAACTCCTGAGCTGCACTATCCAGTGAAGCATGCACACTCCTGAGGTGCACTATCCAGTGGAGCATGCTTACTCCTGAGGTGCACTATCCAGTGGAGCATGCTTACTCCTGAGGTGCACTCTTTAGTGAGGCATGCACACTCCTGCAGGTGCACTATCCAGTGAAGCATGCTAACTCCTGAGGTGCACTCTTTAGTGAGGCATGCATACTCCTGCAGTGCACTATCCAGTGAAGCATGCTAACTCCTGAGGTGCACTATCCAGTGAAGCATGCTAACTCCTGAGGTGCACTATCCAGTGAAGCATGCTAACTCCTGAGGTGCACTCTTTAGTGAGGCATGCACACTCCTGCAGTGCACTCTCCAGTGAAGCATGCTTACTCCTGCAGTGCACACTCCAGTGAATCAGTTGTACTCAGTGCTGCTGGAGAGCCATTGAGCCCAGCCTGCATCTGTGTGTTCTGTACCTTTACCAACTGAGCCTCTCAGGAGCCTTTAACACAGCCATGAATATATCACCCCATTAATACGGCCAGTCAATAGGAATCCTGCTCTCTGTTGTCTAATACATGGTTGTAAACAGCTTATTCCAGATCTGTTCTATTAATCAAGCCCCTGTGTAACACAGTGTACTGAGGCTTTTGCAGTGGTTCAGTGGGTAATTTGGGTAGGAGTAGCTTTATTCTTAGAGATTTAGCTCTTTTGTTCTGAGTGATGTTCTGGCTCTGTCCTTCCAGAAGCAGTGTTGTGGAGTGGGCTGATCCAGCTGTAGTATATTTAGGCCTTGCTGTGTCTTCCTCAGTCTTCACATCCAGGAAGCTCAGGCCCCGTCTCTCCCCTCACCTGTGCTCTCTGTCCTCAGGCCTGCCCTGTGGGTGTGGGGCCTCTGAAACAGGGCCTTTCTCCCAGGGGCCGCAAAGCCCCGGCCAGCCGCTCGGCATTATGGGAAGCTTTTAACACCGATTTGAATAAACATGACACAAATTTGGGCCGGTTCCCCCGGCTCGGGCTAAATGAGCCTTTGTTCTGTCAGCTGGCATCAATCAGGCGCGCTCCCGCCCTTACAAAAAGGCTTTTAGTGGCTGGCCATTTAGCTTGGCAGCTCGGCCCTTTTTATCAATACAGGTCCATCTCTATTAGCAAATTTTCATCTGAAATTTCGTTTCGTTTCCTTTGGCTTTTTCTCTGCCTGTCCGTTGGTGGTCTGGGTATACTGGGGTTTCTGAGGGAGACCCTGGGGATGTTGAGCACGCCCAGCACAGAGGAGGCGATTTATTTTTAGCATAAATCGTGTAGCTGCATGTGGCACGTTTCTGTGTGTTTGTGTGTTTGTATGTGTGTGTGTATGTGTGTGTGTGTGTGTGCAAGAGAGAGGGAGAGAGAGAGAATGTGGAAGTTAGGAGGTGGTCTTTATTACCAGTCCACCCATTGCATTGCAGGCATTTAGCAGACGCTCTTATCCAGAGCGACTTACATTTTATCCAATTATACAGTACCTTGCTCAAGGGTACAACGGCAGTGTCCTACCGGGGAATCGATCCTGCGACCTTTAGGTTACAAGACCAACTCCTTAGCCATTATACTACACTGCCGCCCGCAACACTGCCGCCCATCCCAGTGTTGAATTCACATACCTGTCCTGGGAAAAAATTAAGTCCTGTTATTGATTCTTGAAACCAAGACTATGTCCATACCTAAGGTGCTGTGAAATCTTTCAGGGGCTGAACACGGCCACAGTGGATAATCACATTTGCGATAGCACAGGATTCATTAGCCTGTTCATTACTTATTCATTCGACAGTATTTGTGTTACGTGAGCTAATGCAGGCTACTGTTAAGACCTCATGTTAAAGAAGTCGTCCTTGAGGTTGATTCATTTGTTTTGATTTGCTGGCGTTCCCATCTCTCTCCTTCCTCCCAGTGCCACCTCTCTTCTTCCCCATCCGTCTCACTCTGTCATCAGCCTCTCATATCCTCCTCCTCAGCCCCCCCCCTCTTCCTGCCTTCAGAGATTTAATTTCACCCCCCCCCCCCCCCCCCTACAGCATTTGACTTCCCGCTCAGATTCCATCATGTTACCACAATACTACTTCTTGGTCACTTACCGACACCTCGTAATGATATTATATTCCCTGGCAGTGTACAATAAAGTGTCTTCTCATTGGGACTTCCTTGCAGTTCCTCCTCTCTAATAGGTTGGAAGTACAGCTCTTTCTAAAAGTAGGTGTGGTCAGTGGAGTGATGTTTGTGCACACACACACACACACATACACACACACACACACAGATACTTGCTCCACCCTGCTTCAGTATAAATGTGAACCCGCACAGAGACGGTGGGGATGGTTGTTTTTGATGACTGAATGAGTGGTGAGGTTCCAGTGGCAGCTCTGTGACTGAGTGAGTGGTGAGGTTCCTGTGGCAGCTCTGTGACTGAGTGAGTGGTGAGGTTCCAGTGGCAGCTCTGTGACTGAGTGAGTGGTGAGGTTCCAGTGGCAGCTCTGTGACTGAGTGAGTGGTGAGGTTCCAGTGGCAGCTCTGTGACTGAGTGAGTGGTGAGGTTCCTGTGGCAGCTCTGTGACTGAGTGAGTGGTGAGGTTCCAGTGGCAGCTCTGTGACTGAGTGAGTGGTGAGGTTCCTGTGGCAGCTCTGTGACTGAGTGAGTGGTGAGGTTCCAGTGGCAGCTCTGTGACTGAGTGAGTGGTGAGGTTCCAGTGGCAGCTCTGTGACTGAGTGAGTGGTGAGGTTCCAGTGGCAGCTCTGTGACTGAGTGAGTGGTGAGGTTCCAGTGGCAGCTCTGTGACTGAGTGAGTGGTGAGGTTCCAGTGGCAGCTCTGTGACTGAGTGAGTGGTGAGGTTCCAGTGGCAGCTCTGTGACTGAGTGAGTGGTGAGGTTCCTGTGGCAGCTCTGTGACTGAGTGAGTGGTGAGGTTCCGTGGCAGCTCTGTGACTGAGTGAGTGGTGAGGTTCCTGTGGCAGCTCTGTGACTGAGTGAGTGGTGAGGTTCCAGTGGCAGCTCTGTGACTGAGTGAGTGGTGAGGTTCCAGTGGCAGCTCTGTGACTGAGTGAGTGGTGAGGTTCCAGTGGCAGCTCTGTGACTGAGTGAGTGGTGAGGTTCCAGTGGCAGCTCTGTGACTGAGTGAGTGGTGAGGTTCCGTGGCAGCTCTGTGACTGAGTGAGTGGTGAGGTTCCAGTGGCAGCTCTGTGACTGAGTGAGTGGTGAGGTTCCGTGGCAGCTCTGTGACTGAGTGAGTGGTGAGGTTCCAGTGGCAGCTCTGTGACTGAGTGAGTGGTGAGGTTCCAGTGGCAGCTCTGTGACTGAGTGAGTGGTGAGGTTCCAGTGGCAGCTCTGTGACTGAGTGAGTGGTGAGGTTCCAGTGGCAGCTCTGTGACTGAGTGAGTGGTGAGGTTCCTGTGGCAGCTCTGTGACTGAGTGAGTGGTGAGGTTCCTGTGGCAGCTCTGTGACTGAGTGAGTGGTGAGGTTCCAGTGGCAGCTCTGTGACTGAGTGAGTGGTGAGGTTCCTGTGGCAGCTCTGTGACTGAGTGAGTGGTGAGGTTCCTGGGGCAGCTCTGTGACTGAGTGAGTGGTGAGGTATCGCCTGTGGCAGGCTCTGTGACTGAGTGAGTGTGAGGTTCCAGGGCAGCTCTGTGACTGAGTGAGTGGTGAGGTTCAGTGGCAGCTCTGTGACTGAGTGAGTGGTGAGGTTCCTGTGGCAGCTCTGTGACTGAGTGAGTGGTGAGGTTCCTGGGGCAGCTCTGTGACTGAGTGAGTGGTGAGGTTCCTGGGGCAGCTCTGTGACTGAGGTTCTGTATCCGCGCTGTGTGCAGGTGATCGCTCTGGCGGACGCGGCCGAGGAGAACCGGATGAAGCTGTGCCAGGCCTTCGCCCGCCTGCGCAGCGCCACACAGCTGCTAATCATGCTGCTGTCCCTGTGGCACGGCCTGGGCACGGAGCAGACCGCCATCCTGCAGGCCACGCTGCTTCCCCTGCTGCAGGACACGCCTCAGCTGGTGAGAAATACACACTCACACACTCACAGAAACACACGCACACACACAAACACACACACAGACACACTCACAGAAGTGCACACGCACACACACTCACACTCACAGAAGCACATGCGCGCGCACACACAGACACACTCACAGAAGCACACGCTCACACACTCACAGAAGTGCACACACACACACACACTCACAGAAGCACATGTGCACGCACTCACGCATACACACACACACGGTCTGTGAACAGGTATCTTCTCCCTGCCTCCTCTTTATTTCTATGATCCATGCAGAAGTGTCAATGAAAGTATGTGAATCTGTCATTTGCTGATTGTTTTTTAGTGATTATTTTTGTTTTTGTGGTATTTCTCTTTCATTTGAATGCTCTCATACCTCCATGCCCCCGCCCTGGTTTAAAGAAAAGCAAACTGTCCTGAAAAGAGACTCCCTGAACTCAGCATCTCTCCCCTCCACCCCCCTGCACACCCCTGGGACCGGCCTCCCTCCCTCCACACCCTGCAGCCATACCGGTCACCCGAAGTAGCGCCGGCACTCCGCTTACCCAGCAGCTGCCCCCCCCACGTCAGATCTAGCCTCTGACCTCTCTGACCCCCCCACACACACACCCCCCCTCTCCATTTGGCAGTGTAAATACACAGCCCGTTCTCTAATCTGCTCAAAAGCCCCTTAAGTGTTTCCACTCTTTAAGAAAACTTTCTCCCGCGTCTCGCTGACGGACGGGAGGATGACCCTGACACCCCCGCTCTGTGATTTATTTGTGAATCTGGCGCCCCCGAGCTCCTCTCCGATAGGTGCTCCCCGTCACACCAGGCCGGCCTCTGTGGCACCCAGGGGGAGTGTTTATGTGTGGGTACACGCAGATGGGGGGGGCGTTCAGTTCACACCGCACAGTCTAATTTAGAGCGCCATGTCAACAAACAAACTCAGAGAAACAGTCTTTTCTTGCCCTCAACCTGATGAAAGATGTATTGTAGCATTTGGGATGGAAGTGAAATAAATAAGGATGGGGAAAGTGGGCGGGGCAGGGGGCGGGAGGCAGACTGGGTGAGGGTCTGTTGCCGCGGGCGTTGTGACACATCTACCGTTCCTTTTCCCTCCTGATGAAATGAGCCCGTTCCTTTCTGTGACACAAGTGCCCTTTTTCAGCTCTGGAAGAGGAGACTTGTGAGGCTCTTAATTAGAGGTACTGGCCTGGTTCATCCAACGGCCTGCATTACTGTGGAACGCACCGGCTGCTATTTAAAGCTGGTCCATTAAGCTCATTTCATGTAAAAATACCCCCATTATTTAAAAATATACGTGCAGCCCATTAATGAATGTGTCAAAGTGGAAATCACTTTCACGTGTACATGCGGGAGTACGCGCAGAGCCAGTCTTGAACATTAAAACGGTAATGACCTTGAAGATGAGTTAGCGCATAGCCACGTGTTGCTCACAGAGAGAGCTCAGTTCTGTGGGCTCTGCACAGCCCGTACATTTAAAGCTTAAGTTTGAAGCGTCGGGTCAGCTGGTGCTCAGGACTGCTCCATCTGTGTGCCGCTGCGTGATGTGTCACATGCACAGGCCGCACTAAGGCTTCACATTAGCAGCTCTGCGGGTTCTCTGGACACATGATGCTGCAGCAGTCCTGCCACGTCCAGGAAAGTTCACCTCGGTATACCTCGTTAAAGTTTGGAATCCCGGTTAAGCTGTTTGGTATCTCTCCTGTGATCTTAGGCCTGCATTTTAAATCTCTTAGCAGGAGTGGCAATATGAATAGAAACCGAATGGGGCACCAACAACGGGCAAAATGAGCCTGGGCACGCAGTGGAATGCTTCTGTCATGAACATTCACCTGCCAATTAGTTAATTTTACAGGCCAGGCTAATGCACCGTCAGTATGCCCTGTCAGTATGTGCTTTGCACTTCAAGGTCAATGCTGTTAATACATGTGTGATTTTCCATGCAAGTCCTTCATTTTTTAAACCGTTATTTTATTAATTTAATGTTTAATTATTTAACTAAATTTTATCCTCATTTTGTAATCAGCGTCTTGCAGTGAGGTCTGTCTCTCAAGATGCTAATACCCCCATCCGCAAAGCATAGGTAGTCACCCAGTGGCTTGAGGAGCCTAATATTTCCCTTATCATCCCTATGGCACAACCTTCCCAGTCACAGGATTTGAGGCTAATCAGAGTTTTTGAGAGAGCATTTACCGTTCCATCCAGTGAGTTAATTGAGCAGTGTAATGCCATGAAAAAGTATTTTCTGATTTTTCCTGTTACTGTATATGTATTTATCACATTGAATGGTTTCAGTTCTTTAGATCTTAGACAAAGGGAAACTGTAAACACAAAACACATTTTTAAATTATTATTTCATTTATTTAATGAAAAAGTGATCAAACACCCATATCACCCATGTGAGAAAGTAGTTGGCCCCTTAAACTTAATAATAATACTCTATGCATATACATTGGGCGAAGCTCCTGAAGATCACTTCTGTTATACCAAGATGAAACACCCCTCTAAGCTCTTCAGGAAGAACATCCACAGTACTCACATGAATGAACAGTGCCTGTCTTTAATAGGGGTGCCATAATGTGTGTGATTTCCAGAGCGCATGCATCCATCCACGCAGTTCCTGTTACTGCCAGAGAGGGAGCCGCTGAGTGTTTAGAGTAGATGTTTGTGCTCTGTGTGAGAAGCCCAGATTAAATCAGAGCTGTGACCCACCTGCTAGTGTCAGACCCCTGGGTCAGTCCCGCTGGGTCGGGACCATAAGACCCACCGACTGCCGCCGAAAAAGCACCTCCAGTGTCGGGTTCGCCGAGCGCCATCAGCGGTCAGAGGGGGGGTCGCGCCTTTCCAATTTCTGCCTGAAAAGGGATGTTCTGTTCCTCGCATGCCAGCACCAGTCACAGGCCCTTACTGTGAGAAACAGTGTATTACAGGTACATCTGATCCTCACTCCCACGTCGCTGTGTAATAACAGAGTTTTTATGAGCGCGTGGATGCCCTCGCTGGATCAGTTCCACGCTGCTGGCACCCGAGCACAAGCTCGCTCAGAGCGGGAATGTGGGGGAGGGGGGGGGGAGACACCGTCTGCTATAAAGCTGCACTTATTGAGCTGACCTCCGCTTCACCCCCGCTGTCATCCACCGCCGCAGTTTTTCCATTTCATCTGACAAGAAAAACAATGAATAAACACAGGCAGCGACTGCACACGGGCAAAGCATCCCCTAACCGAAGGGGATTCTTCAGGCCGGGCCTGCACAAGTTCCCCCCTGTGTCGTGTCCGCGTGGCTTGGGGGGGGGGAGTGTTCAGTTGAAAGGAGTGGGGTAAAAGAGAGGCCTGTGTTAAAGCCGGTGAAACCTGAATCGTGGGGGGGGGGGGTGCGGGTGCGTGCCGCGGTCTCCCCCGTCCCCCTTTCCCAGCTCTCCCCTCGGCTGAAGCAGAGATGTGGTTTCCCGCCGAGCCGGCCGGGCCCTGTCACCAAGCCTTCACACTTCACTTCAGCTCATTACCTGGCCCCGCCACGTTTTTCAGATTACCCCCCCCCGACCGGTGTACGAAGCATGGGCAGCCTAACACAGACGTGGCAGTGTGTGTGAGTGTGTGCGTCTGTGTGTGTGTGTGTGTCCACGCCTGCATAGCCAGGCTGGGTTAACTCCAAGACCCACCGCAGTTTCACCCCCCAACCTGTATTTCACCTCAGACTCTACTGATGGCTCAGCTGCCAGCACAGCCCTTCAGCCTCTATAGAGCTGCTCTACCAAACTGTCCCTCCTGCCTCTCCTCACACACACGTGCACACACTCACACACACGCACAAACACACGCACACACAAAATTGCTTGCTCTGTCCCACATCAATGTCAATCAGAATCCACGACTGAGCTGGTAAGTTACTGTTTTTACAGTTTTATACATTTTGTATTTAATTTCTTTCAGAGTGAATCAACAGTAACAATACCTGAGGTCCCAATTTGCTCTGCGTTACTGAAATATACCAATTGATTGTTTAGCCCATTTTTCTGTTCTGAATGTGGCTGTTGTGCAGGGAATTCATCTTTTAGCTAATCAATGCAGCACAATACTCACATAAATTTTCCCATTTCTGAAAATGCATAGAACCTTCCTTTCCATAGTGCAGGCATGTGCTATGTCCATGTAAACCTGCACGCCATAAAATGAAATACAAATCCTAAATATCTTGTTGTCGTAAATACATTCCTCCTTCCCAATACGCTGTGTGTTTTGCTGATTTTGCACACGGTTCTTTTGCAGCATAATTGCAGGAAGCGCCACTGGCTCTGCTTTGGCGGGTGGTGGCGTGTCTGGGCCGTGCGTGTTAGGTGTTCTGCGAGCGTGTTCAGCGCGGGGTAAGCGGAACAGGCCTGCCCCCTGTGGCTCTGTCAGACGGGCCGAGGGGGCTCGGCGTTTTGTGGAGGCGGAGGGCGGGGGCCGTCACTGCACTAATCTGGAGGGCAAACACTGGGGCCGGCTCGGCCCGTCCCACGCCAGACGCGCACACAAGGGGCCCTTGAAACGTCCCCCTCTCTGTCTGCCGGCGCGTAGACTCCCAGGAGTCAGCATTCATCCGGCCCCTCTCCTAGCAAACAGGCCCCCAGCCCTGCAGCCGGTATCTCACTGCAGCGTGGAGACGAGTATCCAACACCTGCATGCCCTTTCCCCAACATGACTGCGTGGGGTTGTGTGGATGCCCTGTACCTGCCAGGATACACACACACACACACACACACACACACACACACACGCACACAAACACACAGACACACACGTGATGCACACACGCACACAGGCTAGTCCCTCTTGTTTTAACTAGCTTAATCTCCCAAACTAAATAATTACTTTGCACCTGTGGAATTTCACAAATTCCAGATCTGTCCTTCCCCCTGTTTTAGGTCACCTTCCCCTTGTTCCTTCTAACAGAGGCTGTTACCTTTAGAGCAAACAGGCCTTCAGATAGCAGTGATAAGGGGCAGCCTATTAGACCTTTATCTCTCTGTGGTGGTGGTGGGGGGGGTGGCAATTGTTTTTTTTCTGACCTCCTGCATGCTTTTTTTTTTCTATAGAACTTTAGTAAAGCATATTCTAAATAAAAATATGACAACGATGGAGGGGTGTTTATAGAGAAAGGCGGAGGGGGAATTGAAGAGGGTTGGAGAAAAAGTTGCCGCACAAACGGGTAGAATGTGGTTAAGAGAGGGAGAGAGGGGTGTATGTGCCTTCTCTGTGCCCCTCTGGGGTGGGTGAGTAGATGGATGTGTGGAGAGACCCAGCTGCTGTCCTGAGGGTCTGTCCTCGCTGCTCTGTGCCACGTGAAGCTCAGGCTGCAGGCTGCAGCTGCGACTGCGCAGCGCGGACAGCGCGCCCAGCCCTCCCGCCAGCGCCACGTAAACGTCCTCTCACCCTCGCCCCCCCGCCGGCCTGCCCGCCCCCCGCCCGCCCGCTCTCCCCGCCCGCCCCTCCCGCCCCGCCCGCCCCTCTTGCCCCGCCCGGCCCGGCCCGGCCGGCTGTCGGGAGGCCCGTGGGCGCCCCGTCCGCACAGGAAGCCGGTCTCCCGGGCGTAATTGCGGAGCGCTGGTTGTGCTTGGCTCACGGGGCGGCCGGTGTGGCGAGCCGTGCCGCCCTCCGCTGGGCGCTGTGGGGGCCGCCGCCGCTGAGCCCTGCTTTTCTGCGCTATTTTTATTCGTGCTGCTCCCGCGCCGCGTTTCCCGCGGCGATGGCGACGGCTGTCCGGCTCTGCGGCGCGGCGCGGATTGTGCGCCGCGGCCCGGGCCAGAAGCCGCACGTCACGGCGAATCGGGCCGTTTGTCACCGAGCCGCGAGGCCGAGAGAGGGAACACAGAGAGAGAGAGAGAGGAGTGTAATTAGCCCTGGGCTAGCATGCAGCTGTCCTGCTACTGCTGTGTGTGTGTGTGTTTGTGTGTGTGTGTGTGTGTGTGTGTGTGCATGCGTGTGTGTTTCTGTGCGTACATGTGTCTGTGTCTGTGTGTGCATGTGCGTGTGCATGTGTGTGTGTGTGTGTTTCTGTGCGTGCATGTGTCTGCGTGTGTGGCATGGTGTGTGTTCATGCGTGTGTTTCTGTCGCTGTTCGATGGATGTTTGTTTTGTGCACAGTTGCTATGCATGTGTGTTGTGTCGTGCTTTGTGTGTTGTGCAGTTTTTTTGTTGTGATGTGTGGTTTCTGTTACTGTTCTGATTGCAGGGTTGTTGTATTCTGATGATACAGCGGAGAGAACTGGCATGTAAGAGTGATTTTATGCGCATGTGATACTGCCAGGATTTTTAAACATTGTTCATGCATGTTGAATGGGGAAATGTTATTTTGTCATCAGGAATGCATCAAATGACACTAATGTATTTGGTGTCGGCTTTTTCAGCCTTTCAGCTTTTTTCAACATAAGTATTATTATTGCATAACTTTCAAAAATTATTTACTTTTGGAAATTTGAACAAAAGGAAGTTTTCTTAACTTACTAGAAATGAAATAACAGGAAGCAGAAGTAACTGGTATTATGTAAATACCTCCCATTCATTGCTGATGTTAACTGCTGCAGTGGAAATCTGTGCTGAGCTGCTGAAGTCATGAGCTTTCGTTGCTGTAAAGACAGCCTTCAGACAGACAGGTGGGTGAATTCCAGAGCTCTTCGTGGAGACTGTGTGAACCAGCGGGCACTCATCCATTATGGCATCAGAGTTGATGGCTCATTTAGTTCAAGTCAAATTGCAACCTGCCAGTTTAATGGATGGTGTAAAAAAAATTGTCTAATTCTGCATTGAATTCTTATGAACAAAATTACTGGGCTAAGTTAGATAAATAAAAAATGGATATATGAGAAGAATTGGTCTCTGTGGTGCACAGAGCTGGCAGTTGAGGAGAATGTCAGTATTACTGCACTTCAGCAGGGCCAGTGCAGGTGGGGCACGAAAGCTGTCATTTTGCTGCACTGAGGTGTTGCCACTCCCAGTATCAACTCCTTCATCAAATGACTCAGAACAGCACAGGATAAAAAGGCTTTAAATGCACTTCCTGCTTTTCTGCATCGCTCCTTTCATATAAGTTTAGTGTTCTCACGGTCACACTTCATTGATGTAAATTGTTCATCCATATACAAAATAGGCATATGTGTAAATATTTACCACAAGAAGATGAGAGTTGTCAGGTGCCTGTACTAAAGTCATTGGCCATTTCTCTAGAGGAATCATTCTGTTCCACCCCCCCTCTCTCTCTCTGTCATAAAACCATTTGCACCCTCTGCCTGTTTCTCCTGCAGGAAGCGTTCAGAAGCATGAGGGAGAGGGAGGGGTAATGCAAGGCTCCTTCCCCCACGACACAGCCCACCTCTTTATTCTGTATCCCTCGTACTGCATGTTTTCCTGCTTTTCTCTGCCATTCATTCTCTCCCTCCCTCCCTCTCTCTGCCCTATTTAATTGAGGAGCAGAAGCGCTATAAATTTCAGCCTCTTCCTTGTCATCATCATTACAGGGCTGATTACCTGTCATTAGGGCTCATTATGGGCTATCTGCATGGCGGCATGGGCCAGCCCGCTGGCCCCCGCTGTCAGGGCACCTGTCAACACCCCGTCCCATCATCCCTCTCTCTCCCAGGAATGTCACCAGCAGCGCCCCCCCCCCCCCCCCCCCCCCCGCCCTCAGGGAGCCCCGTCATTCCAGCGTCGTTTTCAGAGTCAGGCCCAGAGCTCCGGTGTTTAAAGACGGGCCAGGCCCCACCCAGTGGCACCGCTGGCACAGACAGGGTCCTGTTTATTCGGCTGACCCCCACTCCCGTGCGCTGATGGGGGTGTACTTGCTGCTGGCCCATTACTGTTCAAACCTGTTCACTCTGTGGCCGCCGTCCTGTTCTTCTCAGTTTATCCTCCTCGTAGAGTTTGATTTCACAGCAGTGGTGGATGAAGACCTGTCTTTTCCTTAGTTTTGAAAGCCAACTTTCCACATGGATGTGATACTTGCTCTCCCCCCCGTCAACTGTCTGAAATGTTCGCCTTATACGCCGTGCCGTGAGTCTGGGCAGTTTTACTTACCACTGGAGTGGTCGCTAAGACACAGCCTTTTCCTTAGTGCAGCCAATGCTTATATGGACACCTGTGAATATCCTGCTCAGTCTGCTCAGTATAAGTACAGTCTAAGTTACATGGGGTGCCATTGGAAGTAAAAGGAAATGATCATGAGTATCAGGAAAAATGGCTTGTGTTAGAGTCCATCAGATCCACATAAAAGAGCCTCAGTCTGTCTCTCCTTGTGTGCACTTAGCAGTCCAGTCACTCTCTCCACTGTCCCAAAGAGGCTCACGCAGTCCCTATGAGAGGGTGCCTAATGAGAAAGGATCTATTAAAAAGAGTAAGCCTGAATTTGCATTTAAAGTGACCTCCAAACAGCAGTTTTGTTTGTTCCGGCCCTTTGCAAACACGTTTCAGACCTGACCGCTGTGAGGGGTTTCGGTGACTTCCGTTATTCTCACAGAAAGATTGTGTTTATGCCGTACACAGTGCCAAAAATAAAGCCGTGTGTGTGGGAAAAGAGCCTTCTCTAGGACATCCCTGGAACCAGTTCGTAATAAAGTAAATAAGCACAGGAGAGGCATTTCCTTGTTTTGGCTGTTTGAGTGTGCGCTATTGACGCTCGGTCAAATTAAGCGAAATCATGTCAGCAACCTGCCCCCCCCAATGACGCATGCTTGTTTACTTATATCTCCACTGTATGTTTTTGTCAACAAAAGTTTTGCAGTATTTCAGTGATGGAAGCTGACAGATAATCTTTTTTATTTTTTACATTTTTTGTCAAATTCTCTTTTTAAAAAGGCTTGATGTGGGTCGAGGTGCTCCTACACGTGGCAGAGATCTGGCAGTGTTGAGACTGCCCCAGGCCAGTGGTCAGATAATTTACGGGCGGGGTAAACAACACTGTCTGGTGGTTAAAGGTGTCTGCTCATTAAAAAAGTACCAAACAGTCCACGGCTGTAAAGGAAACCATGAAACAAGACCATTATCTTTCTTGAGTGGGTCAACTAATGTGGAGCGGTGCCAGTATTTACGACTGGGGGCGCTGAACAATACCGCAAAAGGTTCCCAGCTTCAGGGAGAGTGTGTGTGTGTGTGTGTGTGTGTGTGTGTGTTTTTAACACAAGAACTGTAAGCAGTCACATAACCGCTTAAGCAGTAACTCCTCTGTTCTGTGTTCATGTGGCTTTTTTTCTTCTCATTCCTTCTGGTGTGTTACTTTTTAATTTCACCATTCCAGTGGAAGATTGTGTGCCCCCTTGTTAATTTTGGGTAACATCAGGATTTGTTAATGTGTTTGATGTGTGAGTTGTATAAAGTGAAATAAGAATCTGTGTGTGTGTGTGTGTGTGACGTGTCTCTCTCTGTTCCCGTGGTGACGCAGGGCTGGGAGGAGAGCGTGGACGCTGCCGTCTCTCACCTGCTGAGGACGTGTCTGTCGCGCAGCTCCAAGGACCAGGCCCTGAGTCTGAGCACCGGCCAGCTGAGCATGCCCAAAGACACGGCCCGCCTGAAGAAGCACATCACCCTGCTGTGTGACAGGCTGGGCAAGGGCGGCCGCCTGTCGCTGTCCTCAGAGGCCCACGCCCCCACGCCCGTCATCATGCCAGGTGAGAGAGCTCCGCCCCTTTACGCTTCCATACACGCCCCCACGCCCGTCATCATGCCAGGTGAGAGAGCTCCGCCCCATACGCTTCCATACACGCCCCCACGCCCGTCATCATGCCAGGTGAGAGAGCTCCACCCCTTTACGCTTCCATACACGCGCCCACGCCCGTCATCATGCCAGGTGAGAGAGCTCCGCCCCTTTACGCTTCCATACACGCCCCCACGCCCGTCATCATGCCAGGTGAGAGAGCTCCGCCCCTTTACGCTTCCATACACGCCCCCACGCCCGTCATCATGCCAGGTGAGAGAGCTCCGCCCCTTTACGCTTCCATACACGCCCCCACGCCCGTCATCATGCCAGGTGAGAGAGCTCCGCCCTTTAGCTTCCATAACACGCCCCCACAGCCGTCATCATCCAGGTGAGGAAGCTCCGCCCTTCCTCCACCACGCCACAGCCCGTCATCATGCCAGGTAGAGGCTCCGCCCTATACGCTTATCACGCCCCGCCCTCATCATGCCAGGTGAAGCTCCGCCCTTTACGCTTCCTCCGCCCAGCCGTCATCATGCCAGGTGAAGAGCTCTCGCCTCACGCTTCATACACCCCAGCCCTCATCATCAGTGAGAGAGTCCTTTCGCTTCATACACCACGCCCGTATCAGCCAGGGAAGCTCGCCTTTGCGCTTCATCCACGCCCACGCGTCATCAGCCAGGTGAAGCTCCCCTATTCGCTTATAGCGCCCAACCCACATCCCTGGCTCTGCTGGCATTGAGCCTATACCACCTCGGTGCCAGCATTATGGATGCATATGAATTAAATCGCAGGAACTCACTTCAGAACCACTTTATCCTGAACAGCGACCACATTTTTAAAAAGGGACATTTAGATCTCTATCCAATGAACTGTTTACCCCAATAGACCTGTGTCTGTCTGTTCCACTCCGTCGCCCACGCCTTCCTCTGATAGGGGCTTCTCCAGGAAGCGGGAGGGATGAGTCACGGGTGCTGACCTCACGTTCGGCTTTTAATGTGCTCCACCCGCGGGGGCTTGTTTGTGTCTGCAAAGTGGTCGCTCGCCCCCCCGCCCCCCCCGGGACTGTCCCGGCCAGGCTAGGAGGACCTGCTGCTCTCTCCCAGGCAGGCAGGCAGTAGCTGGAGTCCCGGGGAGGGCTCACAGAGTCTGGCAGACTCAGGGATGCTCGGCCTGCCATCGGATATTCCGCAGGACTGCTTTTAATTAAAAAGCCCAGGACGGAATGCGGCAGGCGATCCCTGGCTGCGCATTCCCAGATTCACGCAGACTGGTTTATGGATGTCCTTATATATAAATAAGATTGGATTCCTCCCCCCCCCCCCACGCAC
Source organism: Anguilla rostrata (assembly GCF_018555375.3). Lineage (NCBI taxonomy): Eukaryota > Metazoa > Chordata > Actinopteri > Anguilliformes > Anguillidae > Anguilla > Anguilla rostrata. The sequence goes on from NC_057933.1 coordinate 55,821,762, forward strand.
GCATTTTTGACGCGTGCCCTCAGACGGCCCGTAATTAGAGTCTTCTCCGGCTGGTGCTGTAGGTTACTCCTCGCCGAAAGAATGCGGGATTAAAATGTTCCGCCTGTGAACGCAGCGGTCTGCCCGGAGGGCATGTTCCAGCCGCCGCCGCGCAACGTGCGGGCCGCGCGCCGAGGGGGCGGAGCCTCCGCCTCCGTGTGCCGGGCCCGCTCCGGCCCCGCCGCTCCGCAGCAGGTCACACGGGCCCCTGGACCCTGCTCGCCCACAGTGAACAGCGGCAGGTTAGCTGCTGAGCATTGACCTCAGGATAGAATACAACGCGCATCTAGAGGTGTACAAATAAAGTTTTGTGATACACACATACGCACCTGCTCAGTATCATCAAACTCTGCAAGCTTTGGATGCCTGAAACCGGCATTGTACGTGACTTACAGATTTGTATCGACTGTAATCGTGATTAGCATGTTAAAATTTGCTCGTAATCCAGGACTGATGCCTCCTGAATAGTATTATTTATTTTATTGGTTATTTAGGTTTAAAACGGTCATGGGTCAAAGCTGCTACAGTCTACCCCAGCTCAGCTCCCTCCCCCCGCTCCTTGTAAAAGCGTTTAAAGACCGGCGTTAAAAAAGATGTCTCCCATTGATGCCACTTTTACTGCCTGTTTGCTGTCAGCGAGCCGGTCGGCCTGCCCTGATTGGCTCTTGGGTCCCGGCAGCTGACCCCGAGAGCCGGCCGTCCGGACGGGTCGTTAACTCTGGACAATGGGGATGGGGCGCTCTGCCGCGGCCTGCTGACCCGCGCTCTGTCCGCCCCGCGCGTTTACCGCCCATTAAACGGGCCCGCTGCCCGAATTCTCCTCATTCCTGCCCTCCTCTCCTCACCTCTTAAAAACGTCCCTTTCTTTCCCCTTTGTGTCGGCCGCAAGCCCTTTAGGTGCTTGAGGGTTTTTTATTTGGGGGTGGGGGGGCGTGGGTGGAGGTAAGCAATAAAGCGGTACAATGGCAGCCGCCCCCCCTTCCCCACTTGACCTTTGACCCTGTCTGTCAGTCCCTATTCTTCTCGAGTCTCCAGCTGATTCAGTGGTTTGCTGTTGGCTGTAATGCCGTGAAGACGGAATTGCTGGTATGGAAAGTAAATGAATGCCTAAATTTGGGATGGGTATCGTTTAGATTTTGTCTATACTGATGCTAAAAACGATCCTTTTAAAATGGTGCAGTGCCTGAACCGTTATTTATTTTATTTTTTTTAATAAAGAGCAAACAAGACATTAAAGTCTTTTTTTAAATCAAAGCAATTTAACTGTTTCATTGTTTTATTTAATTGTTTATAATTACACTTATAATTAATATAATTTTGACCAAGTTTGACATTCGCTAGCTTGCTAACAGTACCTGCTGTCACTGACTGAGTCGACAGAGTGACTGTAAAGTTAGCTAGTGTGAAGGCATGTGGTGCCGAAATCTGTGAGATTCGGTCCGGTAGGTGTCAGTCATATGAGAACCAGTCCCATAGTGCTACTGGGTTCCCAGTAAATAATAGTAAATAGTTAATTATCGATTTGCTGAGTGGATTTAAAACTTCAGTGCCTTACTGTCTAAGACATCCAGTCCTGTAATAACATTGCATTCAGCCCTGCAGCATGTATATCATTGCAGCTTTAAAGTCTTCAAAGGAGTTTAGAGATGAATGGGTGTTGGTTTGCAGTGAGACTTTGTGTCTGAGCAGTGAAAGGTGTGTTATTACCAGCGGTCTGTCTAATGAATATGGATACAGTGCATTAGCGGTGTTTATTATTATTTTTATTTTGACATGTTTAGGAACGATCGTTTCCTGCTCAATCTGCCTTCTGTTAAGTGAAAGTATGTTGACAACAGCCTCGTTGTGGCACTCGTGATTAGGAATGCGCTGCGGTCCCCAAACAGCTGACCGCTTGTGTTCATCCCGCCCGGTCTTCCTCCAGGGACCAGGTCCTCACGGTCAGCTCTTCCTCCTCACCTTTGGTCCGTCGCCAAAGTACATAGCGGGCTCATACATAAGCAAAGTGCTGTCAGTCTTTATGTAAACATTAATTTGTTATAAGCCCCAAAGATGTTGCTTTTTCAATCAGTCGTCAACATAAAGTGTTTGCGTTTCCAGCAGCTCCGGAGGCAAACGTCCAACACGGTCTGCGCTGACCTCCAACAGGCCCCGCTTCGCAGCTGTGTGTGGGGTGTGTGGGGTGGGGGGGGGGGGTGTTTGTGTGTGTGTGTGTTTGTGTAGGGTGTGTGTGTGTAGGGTGTGTGTGTGTTGGGGGGATGGGTGTTTGTGTGTGTATGTGTGTGTTTGTGTGGGGTGTGTGTGTGGAGGGGGGAGTGCTTTCTGCTGGTTATGTTATCACCCTGCTCTTACCTCCAGTCCCTGAGTCTGGCTCTCCCCTGATATCCCAGAATCCCCCCCTGTCCTGTGGCCCCATTCTCTCACTTTCTCACCTAAGCCCACCACCATCTCACTGTCCTCTCCACGTCTCTCCCTCTCCCTCTCCCTCTCTCTCTCTCTCCACCTCCTCCCTTTCTGCAGCAGCTGGGCTCTGTAGATAGCGGATGATATCATTCTTTCCTCCTCCACCCGCCCCTTTCATGCCATCGGGATGGATGAAGTGCTCTGTACTTGGTCAGGTGACCAGGATGGGGCTGGGGGGGGGGGGTGTATTTATCCATCAAATCCATACCCTTTCTCTCTTACAGTGACCACACAACAGTTTTCTGCATTCATTAGCATGACATTATTGGCAGCCAATCAGAACGTGCCTGTCTGTCTGCCTCTGTGTTTTCTCAGCAGAGCTTACGGACCCTTTGTGTTTCTGCGTCCGGTCTCCATCTGCGCCTCCCTCCCCTCTCTCTTTCACTCCTTTTTTCTCTCTCTTCCTCTCTCCCTGTGTTGCGGTGTTATCTCTCTGATTTGTGGCTTCCTGAGCTCAGAGCTCCACAGGAGTGCTCTCTGCGCCTCTCCAGCCCAGTGCAACGCGGCCCTGGGGAGCGGAGGCGGAACTCACCTGACCTCCTCCCAGAGGCCGCGTCTGGCCTTGATGACATCACCCGATCCCGCTCGGCCGTCCTCCCCACTCGGCACAGCTGGCCGCGGCCCCCCGTTTTGGGAGCGTGCTCCATGCCCCCCCCCCCCGCCCCCCCAAGGTTTTTAGTCCATATTGGTACTCGTATCGGTCAGATTGTTCTGGGCAAGCGGCCCTGTCCCAGCACAGCTCCCTGCGTCACATGGGGCCCGCCGTCCCCTCAGCCAGCCACGGGGCCTCCCTGCGTCTCCTGGCTTTCAGCCTGTCTTCCAGGCACAGGTCTGACAGCTTGCAGTGGAAGTGGAAGTGACAGAGGTGCTTTTGACTGCACACGTCTGTGGCCCAGTTTCATTCGCTGTGAGAGAGAGCTGCCTAAGCGGTTCTGAGCAGCCCCCCGTCCCCTCCCAGCCCAGGCGTGTCCCACACGCCACGTACTTCAGCACCCCTCAGAGTGGAGCCGCTGCCTGCTGTTGTATTTTGGGTGTGGCAGGTGTGAGTGACCTCACCTCCCTAGACGGATGGCCACGCTCCACGCAAGTTTGCAGATTTATGATTTGTTAAAAAGGTGAATTAACGCCATGTCAGCAATTCTGGCAGCAGACTTTCGGACTGATTAATAAATCATCTTTCCTTTAGGATTTTTGTGTGATGTCTTATTTGGAGTGTTTACAGTGTCTGTGTGACATTTCTGTCATTTGAAGTGTGTTATTGGGTATTTTGCGCTGTAATCTGCAGGGCAGGATGTCTGTTTTTTGAACCGGAGGGTTTTGCCCTGCGGGACCAGACAAAATGCCTGCCACGCAGAGTCAGCATGTTTCCTGCGTGATTACATAAACGTTTACCCTGTTAATGGGGTAACGGGTAATGGGTTAACTATCGTGTAATGCAGGTAGATGCACTAACGCGCAGAGAGACAGTGGGTTGCAGTCTAGTGAGTCCCCTGAGAGCATTTGATGATATATCTGTGCCCCACTGCTACCCCTCCCCCCCCCCCCTTTGCACACCTCCACACACTCAGTTAGAAAGGAGCCTTTGGTTTTTCTTTTTTTTTTACTGGTTTCTCTGTTTTTTTTGTTTGTTTTAAGCAGAGGCAGATGGAATTCGGTAAATCTCCGGCTCTCCCTCGCTCCCCGCTCCGGCGTTTGGACGGGCCGTCTCTCTCTGCGGTGCAGCGCGCGGTGCTGTCTGTGACCGGCCCATGTGTTCGCCACATTTATCAGCCCCTTCTCTCCTCCCCGCGTCGTCCTCTGCTCTTGGCCCGCGCTGGCGCTTCCGCCGCGAGATTGATCGCCTTCCCGCCGCTTATCGTCCTCTCCGCAGCGCTGATTTATTCCCGCTCCTGCCGCTCGCCAACTTTTCAAAATATATAACGTTTAGGACAGCAGTTGAGTTTCATTCCGGTCAGTGAGGGCTTCCAGCCCCCATCAAGTGTTTTTGCATTACATAAACCTGCGCCTTATCCTCTGTCCAGTCTTTTCAGTGCTAAATAAAGCTTTGGATGTATTTGAGTAAAAGAGAACGCCACATTAAAATGGAATGATGAGGATATTTAGAAATGATCTGTGAAGACCCAGGTTTCATGGGTGATCGCTTGTGATGAATGCAAGTGTAGATAGGTGTTTGATTGAGATTACGTTTTGTTAGAGATGGCGGGTTGGTTTAGAAGACTTGGGCAGATAGGTGACTGATTGAGCAGGTCTGAAGAAAAAGATTGGTATTTGATTGAGATTTTAGGTCTTTTTCTGCTACCTGTGTAATAATGTGGACCCCACACTCACTGTGAACTTGTTTTAGCTCCTGTGGGGATTTGTGTAGTGGAGCAGAGCGCATGTTTCATGGCCTGGTCATTATCCTGATGGAGTCCACAGTCGCACTGAAAATCGCAACTACCGTGAAAATATGTGGCGTACAGTGCAATTAAACAGGGGTGAGGGGGTCGGTCTGTGTGTGGCTGCTCGGTCAAGGTGCTGGGGTTTGTGTGCGCGTGTATGTGCACCGTGGGGGGTGGCGGCGGCGAGTTAGCGGTTTTTAGGGGCTTCTGGGAGTCGGGACCGTCGAGCCCAGCAGCGTGTGTGTGCTTTGGGCCGGAGAAACAGCACCTGCGCCAGCCTGTGCCAGCCTGCGCCTAGCGTGCGCCTAGCGTTCGATAGCGCAGCAGAGCCTCTGGGAATAAACATCTGTGAGGCTCACCGCGCGCTGCTCGCCTCAGGCTTTGTTTTCTTAGCGGCGGGGAGAGAAAAGCGTTTCGGGAGTTTCATGCCCGGCCTCCGTCTCTCTCTTTGAAGATCTGCAGATAGCCCGGCTCCATGATCGGCCTGTTGGCCGCAGAGTAAAAATAACAGCTTTCAGTCACCGCAAATTCATTTTGCTTTCCTTTTGGCTTTTTTTATTATTTTTACCTTTGGAACCAGCTACCGTTGCGCCGATAAGATTCTTAAAGGAATGGAAGAAGTTAACCCCGGTCAGCCGGTGCCTAGCAGCAACAAATAAGGGAATGCTTTTGCCTGGAAAGGAATCGCACCAGTCGGGGCATGACTGGACGGGGCATGACTGTGTGCTCTGAAATCTGGAGTTGCGTTTGAGGTGGATCAGTACCACGGGGAGGCAGCTTCGTCGCTGACGATCTACAGATAGCGTTAATCATTGCTTATGTTCTCCAGACCCGCAGACCTTCGCAGGGCCTTTTAAAATCCTGCATTACACCTCACTCATCTCGGGAGCTTTATCTGCCGGCTGAGTTAATGAGACGTTTGGAAACAAATGCAGCGCATGAATTATTAAAGCGCACTCGGTCAGTAATGCGGGTGAGTCACCGTGAATACATGCCCTGTTAAGGGTTGCACGGCTCAGCTGGGGAAGCGGGGCGGGGCCACTGCCCTGTACGAAATGGCCCACGCCGCTGGTGAGCCCCCCTTGCTCCCCCCTCTCTCCCTCCCCCTCCCCCTCCCCCGTCCTGTTGCTGTTGTCTTACCTTTCATTTCCACTGGAATCCGCTGACGGCAGCGCTCTGGCGAGAGAGCTTACCGCCGGGGCTGATAAGGAGAGGTTGGGGTTACGGACCACAGTCGCTGCTGAGACAGCACAGGAGGCCGAGCGCCGAGCCGCCAAACCATGGGGAACAGATCGCTTGGTCGTGTCTGAGCGTAGGTTACAAAGTGAACGCTGTCCCTGAGAGTCGAGGTGTGATACATGAAATGTGAATGTCACGTCTGCTGCACCCTATCCCTGGTTTGATGGCACAGTTCTTGCTATAGAAATGAGCTCTGTGCCCCTCCCCTACATGCCAGTGTTCGCCTTGTCCCGCGGAAAGCCAGGGGAAGCTGGAACCACAGATCCCGGCAGTTTGCGCATTTTTTGTGCTCCGGGGCTTCCAGGAATGAGGTAAACATGTTTAGGTTGGGTAATGTGTTTGTTTTACTGGGCAGGACGCCCGGGAGACCAGGCCTCACCTCCGCGTCCGCAGCGCAATCTCAGCGTTCCCTCGCTCCGCGCCGAGCATTCCTGCGCCCTCCGCATTCAGCGTCCCCGACGCGCGTTAAAAAAAGAAAAGAGGGGGTTTTAATTGGGCTTATCTGTCGTCTTTTCGGCCAATCAAAGCACTTCGGCCTCTAAATACCGCTCTCCCGAAAACAAAACGTGCTCGCTGGTGTTTGGTTGGGCATGAAGTAATGTACGCATGTATACGGTCTTTGGACCACAAATATTTTCCTTTCAGAAAGCGGCCCCATATAGATATCTTAACTCTGTCTGCTCCGGTCTCGATGTGTTTTTTGAAGAGAGAGGACTATCTCCTGACGCAGTTTTTTTTCCGGAGGAGCAGTTTTACAGATGTTTGGTCGGGCTCCAGCTGCGTGTGGTTTGGGCCGTTCCAGTCGGGGGGAGAGCTGGGGGGGAGGGGGGGAGCAGTAAAGCACTTGTCTCTGCAGACGGGCGTCGCTGGAGGGAGGGGGCGAGCGAGGGAGCGGGATTTATCCTCAGCGCTGACGTTCCCGGCCGAGCGGACCGAGTCCCGCCATTCCGAGCGGTTTTATGTTCTCCACTCCCCTTCTCAGAAAACACATTTTTCTCCGCGGAGTCACGGTGTGATTTCAGCCACTGTCTCCTGCTCCGCGCTCGCACGGCATGCTGGGATACGCGCGAAAATGCGGGGCTGTCGGGTTCAGAGCGATCCCCTTACCGCTCTCCCATTTTGTCATTTTTAAAATGTGGAACTCATAAAGAATTTTTTAAAAAAGCAATTTCCATTTTTTAAAAGTAGATTTTGGACTGAAAAACGAGAGCTGGTGGTTTTCTTTGGGAGTCGTCTTTGTAGTGAATAGGTTTTTTCCTCTTGCCCCTCTCCCCTCCTTGAAAGGGATCAGGTGTCTGTTTGATTCCCTCTCAGACCGCGACACCGAAATGGCAGGCTTCAGCCGCTTCCTGCGCTGTGATTGGCCCTGTTGGCCCAGGGCGCGAGAGGGTCATGGGAGGTGTGCTGGGTTACTGCAGCGCAGGAGAAGCTCAGAGCATCTGCTGCGTTACTGCAGAATGGGAGAGGCTGAAAGTGTGGTGCTGGGTTTTTGCCGTGAGGGAGAAGCTCAGAGCGTGTGTGGTGGGTTTTGGCCGTGAGGGAGAAGCTCAGAGCGTGTGTGGTGGGTTTTGGCCGTGAGGGAGAAGCTCAGAGCGTGTGTGGTGGGTTTTTGCCGTGAGGGAGAAGCTCAGAGCGTGTGTGGTGGGTTTTTGCCGTGAGGGAGAAGCTCAGAGCGTGTGTGGTGGGTTTTTGCCGTGAGGGAGAAGCTCAGAGCGTGTGTGGTGGGTTTTTGCCGTGAGGGAGAAGCTCAGAGCGTGTGTGGTGGGTTTTTGCCGTGAGGAGGAGAAGCTCAGAGCGTGTGTGGTGGGTTTTTGCCGTGAGGGAGAAGCTCAGAGCGTGTGTGGTGGGTTTTTGCCGTGAGGAGGAGAAGCTCAGAGCGTGTGTGGTGGGTTTTTGCCGTGAGGGAGAAGCTCAGAGCGTGTGTGGTGGGTTTTTGCCGTGAGGAGGAGAAGCTCAGAGCGTGTGTGGTGGGTTTTTTGCCGTGAGGGAGAAGCTCAGAGCGTGTGTGGTGGGTTTTTGCCGTGAGGGAGAAGCTCAGAGCGTGTGTGGTGGGTTTTTGCCGTGAGGAGGAGAAGCTCAGAGCGTGTGTGGTGGGTTTTTGCCGTGAGGGAGAAGCTCAGAGCGTGTGTGGTGGGTTTTTGCCGTGAGGGAGAAGCTCAGAGCGTGTGTGGTGGGTTTTTGCCGTGAGGAGGAGAAGCTCAGAGCGTGTGTGGTGGGTTTTTGCCGTGAGGGAGAAGCTCAGAGCGTGTGTGGTGGGTTTTGCCGTGAGGGAGAAGCTCAGAGCGTGTGTGGTGGGTTTTTGCCGTGAGGGAGAAGCTCAGAGCGTGTGTGGTGGGTTTTTGCCGTGAGGAGGAGAAGCTCAGAGCGTGTGTGGTGGGTTTTTGCCGTGAGGGAGAAGCTCAGAGCGTGTGTGGTGGGTTTTTGCCGTGAGGAGGAGAAGCTCAGAGCGTGTGTGGTGGGTTTTTGCCGTGAGGGAGAAGCTCAGAGCGTGTGTGGTGGGTTTTTGCCGTGAGGGAGAAGCTCAGAGCGTGTGTGGTGGGTTTTTGCCGTGAGGGAGAAGCTCAGAGCGTGTGTGGTGGGTTTTTGCCGTGAGGGAGAAGCTCAGAGCGTGTGTGGTGGGTTTTTGCCGTGAGGAGGAGAAGCTCAGAGCGTGTGTGGTGGGTTTTTGCCGTGAGGGAGAAGCTCAGAGCGTGTGTGGTGGGTTTTTGCCGTGAGGAGGAGAAGCTCAGAGCGTGTGTGGTGGGTTTTTGCCGTGAGGGAGAAGCTCAGAGCGTGTGTGGTGGGTTTTTGCCGTGAGGGAGAAGCTCAGAGCGTGTGTGGTGGGTTTTTGCCGTGAGGAGGAGAAGCTCAGAGCGTGTGTGGTGGGTTTTTGCCGTGAGGAGGAGAAGCTCAGAGCGTGTGTGGTGGGTTTTTGCAGTGAGGGAGAAGCTCAGAGCGTGTGTGTGGGTTTTTGCAGTGAGGAGAAGCTCAGAGCGTGTGTGGTGGGTTTTTGCAGTGAGGGAGAAGCTCAGAGCGTGTGTGGTGGGTTTTTGCAGTGAGGGAGAAGCTCAGAGCGTGTGTGGTGGGTTTTTGCAGTGAGGGAGAAGCTCAGAGCGTGTGTGGTGGGTTTTTGCAGTGAGGGAGAAGCTCAGAGCGTGTGTGGTGGGTTTTTGCCGTGAGGGAGAAGCTCAGAGCGTGTGTGGTGGGTTTTTGCCGTGAGGGAGAAGCTCAGAGCGTGTGTGGTGGGTTTTTGCCGTGAGGAGGAGAAGCTCAGAGCGTGTGTGGTGGGTTTTTGCCGTGAGGGAGAAGCTCAGAGCGTGTGTGGTGGGTTTTTGCCGTGAGGGAGAAGCTCAGAGCGTGTGTGGTGGGTTTTTGCCGTGAGGAGGAGAAGCTCAGAGCGTGTGTGGTGGGTTTTTGCCGTGAGGGAGAAGCTCAGAGCGTGTGTGGTGGGTTTTTGCCGTGAGGAGGAGAAGCTCAGAGCGTGTGTGGTGGGTTTTTGCCGTGAGGAGGAGAAGCTCAGAGCGTGTGTGGTGGGTTTTTGCCGTGAGGGAGAAGCTCAGAGCATGTGTGCTGGGTTACTGCCGTGGAGGAGAAGCTCAGAGCGTGTGTGCTGGGTTACTGCAGTGGAGGAGAAGCTCAGAGCGTGTGTGGTGGGTTTTTGCCGTGAGGGAGAAGCTCAGAGCGTGTGTGGTGGGTTTTTGCCGTGAGGGAGAAGCTCAGAGCGTGTGTGGTGGGTGTCAGGCCCATAGCACAGCCAAATGCATCTCGTAGCCCTGACTCTTGCAGACCAAACTGCATTTGGTCACAACGAATACAGGGACTGCAACAGGCAGATGCACCGTTTGTCCCTGTAGTGTCTTTCAAACTGGAAGATGTTTCACCGCAGTTTCTCCTGCATGATGTTGATGTATGTCCACTCCCCCAACCCCCCCAACCCCGTACCCAACCCCAGCCTCAACCCCAACCCAACCCGAAATCATGGGACCGTGAAACGACACGCTAAAGAAAACACCGGGTGTAATTAAAACCACCACTCCTGTTTAAAAGGCGACACAAGAAAAATCTGTTACATTTTTGCTAAAGTAAACAGTGGGACATCAGAAGCAGTTGGTCTTTGCTAACAGAACAGATTGGTTTTATTGGAAGGATAAATATTATGTGGGGATTATGTTAATCCGTGTGGAGGAAAGTCAGGCCCCTGCCCTGTGTGTGTGTGTGTGTGTGTGTTAGATGAGAGCAGTATGTAAAAGAAACAGTCCGTGGGGGTTCTAACCAGGAAGAAGGTGACAGTGGGCCCCCTTTTCAGTCCGTGCCCCAGGAGTGGGCTGAGGGTGGAGTCGGCTGGGGGTGGGGTGGGCTGGGAGTGGGGTAGTGGGCTGAGGGTGGAGTCGGCTGGGGGTGGGCTGGGGCTGGAAGTGGGGTAGTGGGCTGATGGTGTAGGCGGCTGGGGTGGGGTGGGATGGGAGTGGGTTTGTGGGTTGAGGGTGGAGTCGTCTGGGGGTGGTAGTGGGGTAGTGGGCTGAGGGTGCAGTAGCCTGAGGGTGGAGTGGGTTAGTGGGCTGGGGTGGAGTGGGCTGGGCTGGTAGTGGGGTATTGGGCTGAGGGTGCAGTGGCCTGAGGGTGGAGTGGGTTAGTGGGCTGGGGGAGTGGGCTGGGTTGGTAGTGAGGTAGTGGGCTGAGGGTGTAGGCGGCTGGGGGTGGGGTGGGATGGGAGTGGGTTTGTGGGTTGAGGGTGGAGTCAGCTGGGGGTGGTAGTGGGTAGTGGGCTGAGGTGCAGTGCCTGAGGGTGGAGTGGGTTAGTGGGCTGGTGGGTGGGCTGGGCTGGTAGTGGGGTAGTGGGCTGAGGGTGCAGTGGCCTGAGGGTGGAGTGGGTTAGTGGGCTGGGCTGGGCTGGTAGTGGGGTATTAAACTGAGGGTGGAGTGGACTGGGGATGGTGTGGGCTGGGAGTGGGTTAGTGGGCTGAGGGTGGAGTGGGCTGGGGATGGTGTGGGTGGAGTGGGTTAGTGGGCTGGGGTGGGGTGGGCTGGGATGGTGGGTGCTGATAGTCGGTATGGGCTGAGGAGTCCCCCGTGAGGGGGAGTCAGAGGTAGTGCAGCTGGGTGAGCGGGCTGGGTCAATCCCAGCAAACAGAAAGCCCGGCGACAGATGCCTACGAAATATCTGGTGGGGAATGAGTGACCTCACTGTGTGCGCTTCAGAGGCAGCTTTCCTGAGAGAGAGTGGGGTGACAAAGATCCCAGTCCCATAATCTCGCAGCTCAGACCAACACACAGTCACATTTCTGTCAGGACCAGTGCTCTGTATGCAGACCAAAAACCACAGCTTTTCATGCAGACCACCCTTTAATTTATTTTTTTCAAGCTTCTGTTTGGACGCAGGTATACATATACAGTATGTGCCTCCACTGAGTAAAGGCAAGTTGTAAAGAAACATTTCTGAAGGTTTCCTGCAGCAGTTTTGGAAATAATGTCATCTCATTCAGACAGAAAGGTATCTAGATATCTGTATGCATGTATGTTTTTTGGTTATGTTGAGATGTCTCTGACAGGGTTAACCTGAGAAGCTCTCCTTTTCACATCTGAGGGTCCACACGTTCAGATGCTGGTTTTCCCCTTCCATTGGCCCGCTTTGGCCCACGTTACAGGAGTGTCCTGGAAACCGCACGTTGCAGTGCCTGAAACAATGAACACAGCACCTTATTGTCAGTGCAGTTCTGCTCCAGACTCGCGCGGCCTAAGGGATTGTGGGTTCATAGGTGCATTTGGACTAAACAGCCTGTTCAAACGGTTAATTTCAGGTGATTTGATGTAATTTGGCTAAATGTGGTATTTTCAGTGAAGCGTACCAGACCTGCTGCAGGATTACAGAAAGCAGACCCATTCAGATCCAGTGCTGGCTGCCCTTGTTGAGAGAACTACTCTGGTCCTATTAACTGGTAATGTAATGTTAATGTCAATCTGTTATACCACGTTCATCTGGATCCGGTTTGGTAGGGTGGGCCAGTCTGTCCAGCCTGTGTTTTCAGCAGGTTGTGAGTTCTGTGCTTTCCGCAGGTTATAAGCTCTGTTCTTACAGCAGGTCATGAGGTCAGTGCTCAAAAGGTTATGAGCTCTGTACTTACAGCAGGTTGTGAGCACAATGCCCAGCAGGTTGTAAGTTCTGTGCTCAGCAGGTTATGAGCTGTGATCTTTCAGCAGGTTATGAGCTCTGTGTCCAGAAGGTTATGAGCTCTATGGCCAGTTGATTGTGAGCTGTGCGCTCAGTCTGTGTTCTTTGCTCTCTCAGGGAGCTGTGAACCCATTGCTGAGCTGGACCAGGAAGAGCCCGCCGCGGAGCAGGAGGCCGTGGCCAAGTTTGTCAAGAAGAGGCAGCCATCCAAGAAGGTCAAGACCAAAACCGGTAAGAAGCGGGAGAAGCAGGTGATGCCTCCTCTCCCACAATGCGTCTGAGAGAGTCATGGAGTTCCAGTCGGGCCAACAGCCCAATGAGATGCTTAGGTTTTTAATAAAAGGCTCAATGTGAGTGGCAGAGGAAATGAGGGAGGGAGTGGTTAAGAGCTGCTCAGAACACGCTGTTTATGTTCTCCTGTAGTGGGAGGCGGCTTTATTGGCCCCGATGGCCGCCTCCCCTGCCACCTTTCACATCCCCCTCTGCATTGTGGGAGCTGCTCCGTCAGCCAAAAGAAATGAAGAAATGGTAGAAAGAGCCAATATTGCGATCCATTATGCATGCATTTCGCCAGTACGTCACAAGGAAGGGGTGGGGGGGGGGCATGCCATTGCACATGCCCATGGACTAAAGCAACTGAGTGTAAAACTGAGCCTTTGGAGCGAGACAGAAGGGCATAACCAAGGGGAGGTGCTCAAAGCTACAGAATATTCTGTGTTTCCATACAATGGCCTCACACACACACTCACTAACACACACATACGCACACTTAGCCCAGAACCGATTTTTTCCTAGACCTCTGCCAATTCCACCTTTTCTCTCATTTCCCAGTCCCACGCCCAGCCCAGCCCATCGCGGCTCCGCACACGGTAGTCACTCTCTGACTGAGTGCCAGGGGCTGGATGGCTCAGCTTTCCCCGGCTGCAGGTCTCCCACAGGAGGGCTTTTATTAGCGCGGGCACTGCGCTCGCTCTGGCCCTGATGGATGGTGCCCGTTTAAAAGCGGGCCCGTGCGGTCCGGCGGAGCATGTTCCCGACCCCCGGACCCCCCAGACCCCCCCAACCACCACATCCCCGGCTCTTTTAATGCCGCGGGTTTTCCCATGCAGCTCCCATTTCATGCCGTAACTTTAATATCGCTCTGTGTCAGATAAGTCATTATTTGTGCTGTAAAACAGAGCCTGCCCCGGCCAGCCCTCGTGAGTGCCTAGCCGCCCCACCTTGCGTGCGTGTTCTCTGGGGGGATGACACATAAGCTAGGTGGACCACCGCTCTCCATTGACCCAGCAGCCATTCAGCTTTCGCCTTGTCAACACTGCAGCCAATTAGCCGTCTCCCAATCAGCACAGCACCTGACTCTGACAAGCCATCCTCCAGCCAGCGATAGCCAATCAGAATAATGAGCTTGCCAGACTCTAGCCCTAATGTGATCACGGCTTTGTCTGTGTGTGTATGTAGGTGTGTGTGTATACATATACATATATATATGTGGTTCACATTCTTTGCTCAGTGGATTAAAGGTCTGGTTTGTTGTCTTACCTACCTAAACTGAAGGATACCCACTGTGGTCACTTCAGCTCCTCTCTTAGGTCTGTGGCCCTCTGACTGAGCACAGTAACTCCTCTCTATTCCTTGACTGCTCTTGCCGCCTTCACGTACTTTTTAGAGTGCCCTGTGAAACTTCCCTGTCCTGCATGTGCCTTGCTCCTTGGTTGAGCCACTGTACCTTCCTGTCTGCCACTGTGGTGCACTTTAGCTTCTCTCTTTTGGGTGTATGAGCACTGTACTCCCCTTGGTGTATGGCATGACTTTCCTCCCTGGCCACTGTGTGTGCACTGTAGCTTCTCTCTTTTGGGTGTGTGAGCACTGTAGCTTCTCTCTTGGGTGTATGAGCACTGTACCTTTTCCCTTGGGTCCCTAGCCACTGTGTGTGCACTGTAGCTTCTCTCTTTTGGGTGTGTGAGCACTGTAGCTTCTCTCTTGGGTCTGTGCACTGAAACTTTTCTCTTGGGTGTGTGGCCTGTGTGTGAGCACTGTAGTTTCTCTCTGGTGTGGCCTTGTGAAGCACTGTACTTCTTTGGTGGTGGCCTTTCTGTGCTCGAGTGCCTGTGTGAGCACTGTAGTTTCTCTCTTGGGTGTGTGGCCTGTGTGTAAGCACTGTAACTTCTCTCTTGGGTGTGTGGCCTCTGTGTGAGCGCGCTCTGTTCTGTGCTACAGGGACATCTGGTTCTACTCTGGGCCTTCCCTTGCCTCTCTCCTGATTGGATCTAATAGCTGGTGAATTGCAATTTTTCCGGTCATTATCAAACAGAGATTTCGGTGGAGCACTTTAGATTATTTTTTTAATCAAATAAATTAAATGCCGCGCTTGAACGTTTCAGCGGGCTATGAAAAAGGGTGAGCGGGGAGCTGGTGGAGCCTGTTTTTATTTTCCCTTTTCTCTCTCTCTTTTTTGTGTCATCATCTTTATTCCTTCACCAAACATGCCGATTCTAGTGAGAAAAGATTTGTGTAGTTTTAACAGGATAAATAACTTTGCCGGGCTCCAGGGCTTTCTATAACAAATTGAAGGCATGAAATCGAGGTCCTTTTTTATTTCCAGACGTCCATTGAATTGCTGATGGCTTCATTTCAGTGCTAAAACAAGTATGAATTCTTGGTTGTAGCTGCCGCTAATGAGTTGTGTGCACTGCTGTGTTAGCCACCTCCCGCTCCTCTTTTTCCTGTTTATTTCTGTGGAATTCAGCCGGAGACGAGTAGCTTTTTAGCAACCGTTGCCATTATCAAATTGTCACATTGAACATTGTCCAATTCGCTGTGATGTTTTTTGTTTTATATGTGTGTGTCTGGTCTGCGTCTGTATGTCTGTACATCTGTAATTGTGTTTGTGTGAGCATGTGCACGTCTGTGTGTGTATCTGCTCTTCGTCTGTGTATCTGCAAGTGTGTGTGTGTGTGTGTGCGTGTATGTTTGTGTGAGCACGTGCACGTCTGTGTGTGTCTACTCTGCGTCTGTGTATCTGTAAGTGTGTGTGTGTGTGTGAGCACGTGCACATCTGTGTGTGTGTCTACTCTGCGTCTGTGTATCTGTAAGTGTGTGTGTGTGTGTGTGTGTATGTTTGTGTGAGCACGTACACGTCTGTGTGTGTGTCTACTCTGCGTCTGTGTATCTGTAAGTGTGTGTGTGTGTGTGAGCACGTACACGTCTGTGTGTGTGTCTACTCTGCGTCTGTGTATCTGTAAGTGTGTGTGTGTGTGTGTGTGTGTGTGTGTGTGTGTGCGTGTGTGCGTGCGTGTGTGTGTCTACTCTGCGTCTGTGTATCTGTAAGTGTGTGTGTGTGTGTGTGTGTGTGTGTGTGAGCACGTGCACATCTGTGTGTGTGTCTACTCTGCGTCTGTGTATCTGTAAGTGTGTGTGTGTGGCGTTATTTTGTGTGAGCACGTGCACGTCTGTGTGTGTGTTTACTCTGCGTCTGTGTATCTGTAAGTGTGTGTGTGTGTGTGTGTGTGTGTGTGTGTGTGTCCATGAGTACGTGCTCTTAAACAGATGTCTCTGGCCTGTTGGTGATAGGGCAGTGATAGGAGACTGTAGCAGACAGTCCTATCGGCCCAATCTCCCTGATTATAGTATTGTCTCTGCTAATGTTAAGAATCAGAACACAAACTGTTTCTGCTAACAAAAAAGGGTAGAATTGGCAGCCATGGTCCGGGTGTGGTGATCCAAAGACTTTGCTTTAAAAAGGAATATCTAAGATGAGTTTAAAGCTCCTTATTTCAAAATCCATGTTTCTGTTCCGTCCTTGTGCAGTGTTCCTCCATCCATGGTCTCGAGTTAATCTCGTCACATTCCCCCATTATTTGTGTTAATATAATATGGTTCATAATATGGTTTTGCTAGATTGTTTCAAAAGGTTTCTTTAATAAAAATATATATCAAAGTTTTTTGCTTAAATAACTAATATTGAATTGTTTCTTCATGATCAGGAGATATCAGGAAGCATGATTTCAAAAGTAAGGGAATATACACACATACTTCATAGCAGTGCATTTCTTATTGATTATATCATATATATATATATATATATACATATGTCTTATATCACTACATTAGCCAACCTTATGTGTGTCCTTTCTAGATGATGCAAATCTCTGTCCCCAGAAATGGTGCCTTTTAGGGTGAGCTCTTTCTTTAGAACAGAACTGTTACGTTGAGAAAGTGAGTAGATCTAAAAGCAAAGGCTATTTAAATCAAGTGTAGATCTGGAGGAAAGTAGGAAGTGGCCTAGTCAGTCAATAACAAGCACATCAGACCCAGTGAGAACATTTTTGCTCTCGAGATTTGGCGGTGGTCCTAAAACTACTCAACTTCCCTCCCCCCTTAAACTGTTCTGTTCTTTTTGACCTGGTGCGAATGGCGGAACGTTCTGGCGTTGGCTTGCTGTGCACTGCAGCATCACGTTAGTGGTTTCCAAATTGCTGTGAATCTCATCAAACCATCATTTTCAGTTCACATTCCCTGTGAGGGCCTGTAGGTGCACCTCAGCTTGATTCGGACCACCAATCATCAGCCAGTTGATAGTCAATCAAACCGCCACCTTTTTGTGATTTCAACAATGCAAGTACATGCAGCATAATGTGCTGAAGTCTTTCTTTGTAGTGAGATGACGGCATAGCCGAGGTGTGACTGGACCGGCCACTGGTGCACTCCCAAACCCCTTGAAGGGAGCGGTTACATCACTCACCCTTATTTTCCCGCCTTTGTCGTTTTCTGCGTTGCATATGCTTTCAGGGGTGGGGGAGGTGATCCCTGCAGGCTCTGAGGTAGGTAAGGGGCTCCACAGCAGCTGGGTGTACACAGTGTTAAAGACTAGCACAGGTGGGGAAAGAGAGCCAACATGTCTCCATCCCCAAAAGATCAAATGCCTTCACCATATGAGCCCGAAAGGAATGAACCGGACAGGAAAACAAACAAACAAGTGCACAACCCCCTATTCCCTCATTAACTGTTACGATGAATACCAGGCTACCGACAACAGCCCCCTCCTCGGGCGGCTGTGCCCGCTGCACGCTCTGCCACGCGGGCGTCCTGACCCCCACCCCCCCACCCCGCCCTCCCCGCTGAGCCGAAACCCGAGCTGCCAAAGTGGGTCCGGGCCACAGCGCACGAGCCGCTGTCTCCCCTGCACTGTTTTTCTACCGCCGTCTGTCCTGACTAATCGTCTCTGACAAACCAGCGCACCCAGAACAGACTTGGAAATGGGGCCGGAGGTCAGCTGGCCGTGATGGATTTATTCCCTAAAAGCGCCCCTCGTAAAATTGTCCCGGCGTGTGAATTACGGTCGTGGTCGGTTTGGGAAGCCCCCTGAACCCCCTTTGGTTCAGCCCTGGCCTCGCTCTCTCTCCCTCCCGCTCTTCCTCTCTCTCTCTCTCTGTCCTCACTTGGACAGCAAAAGCCCATTGACTGCAAACTTCTCACCCCTTGTCCTAAACTCAATAACCCTCGCGTCTGAGGCTAACACACATGTGTACAGAAACTGTCCTGCGGTGCGATCACCTTACTGATTTAACTCCACTCAGCTCAGGACAGAGCGATCGGGGAGAGGAGCAAAGTGGGCGGGGGAATGTTGGTGGGGGGGATGAAATACGATGGATCGTGTCAACTGTTAGAACCAAACCTGTGAAACCTTTACTGTGAGGAGCCAATCATTGCCGAGAAGCAGCGGAAGAGGTAGGGCTATAAGTCTTAGGCCACGCCTACCAGTGGATCTTTCTGGAACCGACAGCAGTAAAAATGAAATAATGCAGTGACAGCAGTGCCCCCTGTTTAATGGACTCCTCTAGTCTCCTTTTAGTGTCTTGTGGTCTCCTTTCAGTATTTAGTGCCGTGTCTGCCCCTCCCTGGGAGTGTGGACAGCGGGGTTGCTTTTCCCCCTGTTTAACCCCAGCGAGGACAGGGCTGAGTTCAGTCACCGTAGGTCTGCAGCTGTTAGGGCCAAACAATGGCAGTTTAATGATTAACATAACATTGTAAGAATGGCAATTCTCAAAAATCTTCTTGTACTTGAAGCTTCGTAGTTTCCAGTCTTGTGCGCAAACTTCCTCTTCGAGCCATTTAACGCTTCAAAATGCAGAAAGCGTTTGTTTTCAGCGGACCACAAACTGTGAAAGGCAGATCTAGTGCTTTTGCAAATGTTCACATTCACTTATCTGGCCAATCCCTTAAGGTTTAATAATGCAGAACACACAGCGGCACTGGGCTGGAGCTGCCCTTAGATGACGTGTGGTTCTCTAGATTTAATATTACAGAAAAACAGCAAAACTAGATGTACTTTAGTCATCATTTAGTCATTGAGCCCTCTGATTCTGAGCTTTTATCTTCAAAATCCCATCATGGGAGTCAAAGTGGGAGGAACAGGATGGGGTCGGGGGGGTTTTGGGGGGGGGGACCAGCAGTGGAAATCTCGCTGTATGAATGCCCTTTGGGCAGAAAATCAAGCTGCAACCTGGTATTTAAAGCTTTAAGCCACATTCTCCCCACAGCAATCATTAAAAAAGGAAAACGGAAATAATCCCCCAATTAATTTTGTTTGTAACAGACAGCTTCAGAAGGAATCCACGCTCTGCTCTCCTTCAGAGGGGAAACGGGACGTGTCCAAACACGCCCCACCGATCAGAAAGGAAGAAAAAACAAACCATCTCAGACACCCTCTATGACATAAAAATCATTTGGGTGAAAACCACGGCAGAACCGGGCAGGCGAGATCCAGGAAGCATCTTTTATGCGGTTTGAAAGGCTTCAAAAGGCCTCTCGGATATTCGCTCGCGCGCCACTTTGGGCAATTAAGATGAAAGGCAGATAAAAGAGGGGGAGAGTGTGCTTCTCGCCGGGCGCCGCCTCCCACGGGCCCCGCTCGCATCACACGCCGGGCCGGGGGGCGCGCTCCGGCGGGCCGGCGGGAGACTTTCCGGGACGCGTTCCCGTAGTGACGGGAAGGTGTAATGGCCTCTCCGGTAATGGGCCCACTCACGGCGAGCTCGGGGGACCGGGCGGCGGCGCGCGCCGCGTTCTCACACGGCCGGGCTTCGCCGGCAGAGAGAGCGTCTGAAAGCCGGCAGGAACGAACCTGAGCGATTGGCCATCCATTTTTAATGAGCGTAAATCGGCCCCGATTGGATATTTAATAAAGCACCGCTCGAAAGTGTGAAGCGGCACACGTTTCCCGGTTAGCTGCGGCTGAATGTCTCATCTATCTGGAATATTACTGCGGCTGGGTGTGCAGTTTTTCTTTACACCAGAGAGGTTGAAGGCAGTGTGTGTTGAGGGCATTCTGTGTTACGGATGGGCGTGAATAAGTGCTTGACTGAGTACTTGAAAGACGAGGCAATAAGGAACTACCCATGATCCCCTGCCCCCCCCCCCCCCCATCTGTGAAACGTGGTGGGGGTGTTTTAGTTTGGGCATGTTTGGCTGCCACAGATACCGGCTCACTTGTCTTCATTGATAACGTAACTGCTAATAGCAGCAGCTGAATTAATTCTGAAGTGTCATTTCTGTGTAAATTGTTTGATTATAATGTACTACAAAGCCAAACCACAAGTAAAAACGTCTTTGTCCCAAAATTTATTGAGCTCACTGTAAAATACACACACTTAAGTATTACACTTAAGGTATTACCTCATTGGATTAAAGGCTTTATTGCTTTAATGTATACACTTTGCGTGTATACATTAGTGTTCATATAACCTTGTACAGCTACTTGCACTGAAATATCGACACTGAAATAAAATATTACACTGAAATGGGAAGTGTAGTATTTTGTGGGGAGGTTGGGGGGCTTTACATTAGGAAGCAAGATTTACTGCCATGAAGGAAGAGAGTAAAAATGCAACAGGTCAGTTACCTTTTTTTGTTTAAAAGCTAAAACAAATGAAATTCAATTACCTAATGTCAAGCAAAGGGTATGTAACAAAACCAAATCCATTATTACCCATATTTGGTGTGTTTGTTTTTTTCCCCCTTCCTCTCAAATACTGAAATTGAATTGAAAAAAAGCAAAATGCTAGAAAATGAATAAAGCCCCCGAAGCACCCTGATATTTCACTCCAGTGACATGATTTCCTGTTATTACTCTGGATTTTTATTCTCTAAGGGGAGCATCATCCCATTCCAGAAAGTGCAGTATCAGGTAGATCCCCCTCCCTATCCTCTCCCTGTCCTCACCAGGGGGAATGGGTCACCAGGACGTGACCAAATCACTCCAGCAGTCCTGACCTGTAAGATGAGGTTAGCTACAGTGAGCTGGAAGAGCTGATGTCAACTTCCTTTCAACACGCCCCCCCCCCCCAGCCGATCACCCCCCCGCCGTGCCCTCCCGAGGCCTGCCCAGGACCGCTGAACCGCGCGGTCAAAAACAGGAACCGCCACAAAGTGCTCCAGCAGACAGATAGCCCCAGCGCCACGGAGATTCCCCGGTCACTACGACAACGGCCCTTCCTGCGGGGCGGGCCTGGGGGGGCAGAGGGGATGCGGAGCGCGGAAGTGTCCGAGTTATGCCTCATTTTTATGTGTTTTTATTTGGCTGGGGGGCTGGGCCCCGGAGGAGCTCAGTGCTGTCCGACGGGCAGATTCCTCACACCCCCATCTGCTAACACGCTTAGAGGCAACTGCAGGGGCCTGTAGGGGGAGCTCTTCCAGAAATCTCACCGCTCTGCATGGAGCTCAGGGCAGAACGTCTGCAGTCCTTACTACCACCTTCCCCTTACCTCTCAGCACTTACTCCCATCTTCCACTTACCTGTTTAATCATCGCTCCAGTTTCATAGTTCACTGTCCACTTCCACTGTCTACTTCTACAGTCCGTAGTCCATTTCCACAGTGTGCTGGCCAATTCCACTTCCATAGTTTACTGTCCACTTCCACTGTCTACTTCCACAGTCCATAGTCCACTTCCACAGTTCGCTGCATTTCCTCCTGGTGAGGCCAAAAATCAGTAAGTGAACAATAAAGTCTTATCTAATCAATTGTAATCTTACCTGTCATGTATGTTGATTAAGGTGACCAGATTTCAAATCATGGTCCTCGAGGGCCGTGCTGGTGTTCCAGCCTCCCTTTACCTGGGAGTCAGGTGTGAAGACAGTCTGGCCAATCAGTAGCACTAATTGTTCAGTTAATTCCCCAGGAGAAAAGAAAATAGGGCACCAAAAACGGGGACGTCTGGTCACCCTAATGTAGGTGCTCTGTGCCTCAAGGGTAACCCCTTGGTCCCTGTGTGGATTTCGGGTAGCCGGGTCAGTATGGAACTGGATGCTGGCCAGACCCCGGCCTGGCAGCTGGCCCGTAGCTGTTCCCTTTTCCTAAATGGCGGGGTGCAGCATTCAGATGAGTGATAACTCTGATGCGTGGCTCGGCCCGTATGGACGTATGGACCAAGCGGTCGTTAATGTTCCCTCTCCCTCCCCCTATCAGATCGGCTGTTTTGAGCTCCCTCTGCTGAGGCTGCTGGTAATCACGCCGCCCGAGCGAAATTCGGCAGCCGCGCCGTAAATCACCGCTGCCACGCGGTTCGCCCGATTCGGGACGGCGTTTCGGATCGATCCTCGTGCGGCTGAGCGCTGGAAGGGATCGGCGGTGCGGGGAGGGACTGCCGCATCAGTTCCCCGATGTCTGCCTCCGACCGCGGGACCGCTGTCCGACCAGACTCCGCCCCCTCCTCCGCTCTGCGTGTGAGGAGAAGCGTCTCTCCGTCCCGATCGATGCTTGGCGTGGTATTTTAGGTATTCGGACGTGCCGCAGTCGGACTCGGGGCTGTTTCGCGGTCTGTCGTTGGATTCCTCCATGTCCAATGTGAACGACTCAGCTCCCTCCTCTGATATCTGTGTGCGCAGTATGTATTTAATGCGTTTGGGCTGGCGGCCAGGTTGTTTGTTTCCCCCCATATCAGAACGGATCAGCACGGCCTTTCTTAAAGATCCGGAAATCCCATTAGATTCCCATTAAAATCCCATTACAATGCAGCATTCCTGGGAAGGCCGATCAGGAGACGTCGGACCTGCGGGCCAGCTCTCAGAGATAAGAGCAGCAGTCCCGCTTGTTTTGAGCGTACGGAACGACCGAGAGTTTTCCCTGTGCCCGGTTCGATGGCGGCCTCACCTTTTTTGTTTGCGTCTGCCGTTCTGGAATGTTCTCCTGCGAAGCCTCCAGTAAGGCGAGGACGAAGCGGAATAAAATGCGGTTTGAAGTCGTTAGCACGCCGTGGTCATCCATCAGCAGTCTCCGTGACAACGAGCGCTCACGGCGCAGACGCCGAGCCGTTACAGTACACCCATGGTATCCCTCACCGAAAAAAAACAAAGCTTTTTTTTTTTCTTTTTTCTCTCTTTCCGGAAGTGGGGGCCCTGTCGGTTTTCTGGGTAATAAAAGCCGCTCTCGTTTGACAGCTCGGCTTTTAACAAGAGACCTTTAATTTTTTGCAAGAAGGAAGCAATGAATTGTAAAGTATACTTTTCTCAAGACTGACTGTTAAGTGTGTTCTTTACGTGGCTGCGCGGGCCCTATGGGTCTGAAGATGACTAACACATGTGGAACAGGAGGTGCATGAGAAACCAGCCTCTCTCGCTCTCTCTCGCTCGTGCTCTCTTTCTCCCCTTTCCCCTCTCTTCCTCCTCCACACCTTCATCCTTTATATTAAAGTCTGTCCCCCTCGGGGCCGAGTCTCAGCTGTCACCTTCTACACTGTCACTTCATGCCGCTGCTCCCAACCCCCAAGACCCCTGCCACAGGGCCAGCTTTGTTCCTCTGCATCCCCCAAAATAGGGAGCACGCTGGGACCCTCTGTATGTAACCCAACCGGCAAGAGCTAGCCACTGCAGTCTCGCCTTCTGTCTGAGCCTTTCCACAGAGTGTGTGTGTCTTTGTGTGTTTGTGTGTGCATGCGTGTGTCTGTCTGTGTGTCTATGTATATGAGTGTGTGTGCGTGCGCATGTGTCTGTGTCTGTGTGCGTGTGTGTGTGTGTCTGTCTGTGTGTCTATATATATGAGTGTGTGCGCGTGTGTCTGTGTGCGTGCGCGTGTGTGTGTGTGTGTGTCTGTCTGTGTGTCTGTATATATATGAGTGTGTGTGCGTGTGTGCCCTGCGTGTGTGCCCTGCGTGTGTGTGTGCATGTGCGTGTCTGTGCGCGTGTGTGTGTGTGTGTGTGTGTCTGTCTGTGTGTCTATATATATATATGAGTGTGTGTGCGTGTCTGTGTGTGCGTGTGCGTGTCTGTGTGTGTGTGCCCTGTGTGTGTGTGTGCATGTGCGTGTCTGTGTCTGCGTGTGCGTGTGAAAGCAGCAGCAGCGATCTGAATTAGCCGGCCCTTGGCCAGGCCTTGTAGAAGGTTATTGCTGAGTTGGGGACACTTAGTGACATCAGCTCTGCCCAGGATATGAGCTGCTGAGCTTCTCAGTGGGAGGAGCCAGTGGAGTGAGGGCGGGGGGGGGGGGGGCTTGGGGGGCAGTATCATCAGCTGTCACATGCAATAAGCCAAAACATGGAATCCCCTGAGGTCGCTGAGCCCGAAGCGTGAACATGTGAAAGTGACCTGTGAGCCCTGCGCTGTGTCAGGCTCCCTGAGGCAGCTGTCCCTGCAGGTATTCCCTCATAGACAGCTCTTCTGCAGTTGTGTCTCAGTCCTGATGGCCACTGGCCTGCAGTGTGCGCGCTCTTCTCAATGATCAAAGCCAGCCACCACCCTCAATGTACGTTTTGTTTCCAGGAAAATATGTAGAACGTACCGCAGTTTTTTAAACGTGATTTACAGTATTTTTATAGAGTGAAAACAGGCTTCATTGGTTGATGTTCTTCCATGTCTCACCCAGTCATACATCACCATCAGTGGGGGGTTCAGAGCGTGGTCCTCCAACACGTGACTGAGCGCCTCTCCCCCCCCCCCCGTGGTTCCAGGACTCTGTGATTTCCGCCGGCCCGAACGAAAGGAGGCATAGGGTCTGAGATGTAATCCGAGGCCGGTCAGGGAGTGCAAGCTGGTGGTTGGGGGCTGTGCTTGTACCCCCCGGGGCTGATACCCCCCCGGGGCGCAGGGCACCCTGGGAATCTGCCGTCAGTCCCCCACAGTGCACATAGCGACGGGGTTACATCACCCTGCTTTTCCCCCCCGTTTAATCAAAGCCATGAGGAAGGCTGACAGCTGCCTGCCTCCAGCAGCTGCTGGCTACCTGGCCCTTACAACCACAACTACAAATTGTTTCTGTTGAATACGCGGGAAGTAGGCCTAGGCCTTTCCAGCTTTTTTTTCTTTCTTGCCTTTTTTTATCAAGTTACCTTTGGTACACCTGAGGACCTGGCAGAATGGTTTTCCTTGCTGTTGTGTGACTTAGGGGATGAAACCTGTTTGGACCCTGAGGAAGCGCTCAGCAGGGTAGGTGGCATTCCCAGTGCTGTACCCGTCTCTGCAAAGACCGCAGAATTAAAGCCAAGCCGTTCGTCTCCGGGTTGTCTGTTTGCCAGGCGCTCGCTCTGTTGCAATTGATCCACTCGGAATTAAACGGAAAACATCCACATTCCTTTGTCATGTGGAAATAAATCTCTTTTTTAAAGAAAAAAAAAAAAAGGTGAGAAGTGCCTGGTGCTGCTCTTCCCTTTCCCATTACCTAATGGGTGGGAGATATAATTACGTTTCCCCTTTAATGAGACATCAGAAGAAGGGATTAAGCCTCGGCTCGAGAGGAATCCAGCTCTTCTTCGCAGCGGTTTTTTTGGCGGGAGCGCCAGGATGCAGACTCCGCTTTGCGGTTCGAACGTGAGGAGGGAAACGCGTCGTGGCAGACGTCCGCAGCGAGAGGAAAAGCCCTACGAGTTCTGTGGTCTCGCGAAAAGGCCTCTGGTACGCCAGCAGAAAGGCCTCTGGTACGCCAGCAGAAAGGCCTCTGGTACGCCAGCAGAAAGGCCTCTGGTACGCCAGCAGAAAGGCCTCTGGTACGCCAGCAGAAAGGCCTCTGGTACGCCAGCAGAAAGGCCTCTGGTACGCCAGCAGAAAGGCCTCTGGTACGCCAGCAGAAAGGCCTCTGGTACGCCAGCAGAAAGGCCTCTGGTAGGCCAGCAGGCCGCGTCTGAGCCAGGGTTTCTGTACCGGCTGTAACTTACAGCCGGGCCGTCTCTCCCCCGTGCGTAAGGTGGATCTGTGACATGACAACAGGACAAAAGCAGACAAATAAATCTCATTCTTCCCCTCTTTGTTTAAACAGGGATTTGGAGAGGGTGGGGTGGAGCTTGTGATGCAGATGTGCAAAGGGTGGGTTTTTTAATTTACTGTTGAGCCCTAAGCAACAGGGAGAGGTCGCAGGTCACTTGTATGAAAATCAAGAGTAGACAAAAGGGGAAACGAGGCCCACTTTCTCAGATTCACCATACGCCCTCTCCACTCTTTCTTTCTCTCACTCACTCTTTTTCTCAGTTCCTCTTTGGCAGCGGTAGGCTTATGAAAGCCATGCAAAGCCTGTCAGTGTGTAATTACTGCTGACTTGATTGGTTCCTTTCATTAGCTGGTGAAAAAGCTGGGACCGTGTCCATGCAAAATATTGAACGCTGGAAATGAGGTACATTTCCAGTTAGCCAGAAAAAAGCGTAGCGACAAAGGAGGAGGAAGTGTTGACGGCAGAGCTGTCGACAGATGTTTTTAATTGTCTTAATTGATTAAATTTGACTCGCAGACTGAAATGGCTGTGGTGCCTCGGTCTGTCGTACGGGGGGGGGAGGCAGCCGGAGCTCAGGAGTTTGATGTCGTGCAGAGCCAACCAGGAAAGCCCAGGAGTCAGGAGTTTCCAGCCTCAGGCCCTGATTGGCTGCTGCCCCAGAACGCTGTGCAAAGCAGCGTAGTTCTGACCACACGCACGCACGCACACACACACACGCTCGCTCGCTCTTTCTCTCACACACACCTTCGCACGCACTCACAGACACTTTCACACACCGCACGGCTTGTTTGTTTTGGCCTGTTTCTGTTTGGAGAGCTCGAGAGAGCAGCTGGAGAATCACTCAGCCAGCGCCTCGCTGAAGAACAGTCCTCCGGCTCCATCCTTTCATCTCGGAGAAGACGGGAGAAAGTGCCCGTTCCACACTTTTCCCTTTCATTTTCAGCCTCGCTGTATCTGTTTATATTCCCACAGTTCGTTCAAAACCCTGCAATGGAGAATAAGTGTGCTGCACTCCCTCTAATGTACGGCCATAGCTCTGAGGGGAAGTCCTGTGATTCATTTAAGACCCCCGTGTGTGCCAGCCAGGGGAGAGGACCTGTTTAGAATAAGGCTGGAGGCCTTGCGGTGTGGCTGTAGGTCTGTCAGTCCACCGGTGGAGCGCTCCACACGCGCGGCCAGCGCCGGGCCAGCGCCGGGCCTGGTCTCCCCTGCTTTGGGACCAGGGATTGGGCGTTCCCTCTGAGAGAGCTCCAGCAGTCTCATCTGTGCTTCTGTCACAGATCTCTCTCCGTCCTTTAAGACCTGGAGAAGTCACTGACTGGAGCCTGCTGCCTGTAAATAATATTTAAATAAACAATGTTTACAGGGCCGTGATAATGCATACAGATCTCCTGTGCAGCTCTGCCAGTTTGCTCAGGTGTAGGAGCAGTGATGATGGAAAACACTGGACGGAAGGAGAGAACAGCGGTTGTGAACCGTGAGCCACGAAGAAGAAAACAGTGAGCTGATTGTTTATATAGCGTCTTTCGGGACCTCCGAGGGCGCGATACGTGATTCGGTCTCGATGTGCCGAGAGGAAGAGAGCGCGTCTGGCTCTGTGAAGAGGGAGGAAACTCCTGGAAAGATACCGCGGGCCGTATCATCAAACGGGGACCGCAGCGAAGTCGGCCTTTGATGATGTCGTGATGGATGAGCGCTGGAAGACCGTCGTGTTATGAGTCCTCTTTTGTTTGTTAGCGCGATTAATCTTACAGCGCGGCATGGCCACGCTACCAGATGCGAGGAAAGTGAGTCATGGCCATTAACGGCTTCCGCACGAAGCTGCATTATTAACCGCGGCCGTCTCACACGAGCCATTACGCTCCACCAATCCGTCTCACCCGAGCCATTACACTCCACCAATCCGTCTCACACGAGCCATTACGCTCCACCAATCCGTCTCACCCGAGCCATTACACTCCACCAATCCGTCTCACACGAGCCATTACGCTCCGCCAATCCCCAGTGAGAGCCCGCTCTCAGCGCTGAAGAAAACAACGCCCTTTAGACGAGCTGCGTAGAAGCGTCGTCTGCCCGCGCTCGCGTAAGGTTTTAAAAAAGGAAGCATGGCTAATACTGCCCAGTCCTTTGAGGCCTGGTCAGAACCACAGGCTAGCTGAGCCCAAACCGAGGGCGGCGTTTCTGATGAGGGCATGCTGATGGTATCTGCACCGCAGTTGCACGTAATGGACTTTATTTTCTCACAGAATGGATGGCGTTCAGCGGTCACATGGGGGAGGGAGCCCTGCACATTCATAGGTTCCTGCTTACGAAGCTGGAGGGATTCGTATCGTACACTGGTGTGAATGTGTTTCTCCGTGTTTCACAGTGTGTTGTTGCCTAGCAGCGTGTGTGTGCGTGATTGGTCAGGTGTGCGGAGGCCGCGGGGTTGGAGCTGCTGCGGTGGGGAGCACGCCCCGTTCGGCGGCGGATGGGAAATGCGTCCGTTTCCCTCCCGCTCTCGCTCGCGCGCTCGGGGAAAGATCACGGTCGGCCCTCGCGAGCTGTTTGTGCGGTCGGCGTAATTGCGTTCGCTGCGCTGTTTGTAATTTGGGCCGGCCCAGGTACCGCGGCCCCAGCCAGCGGCCCTCTGAGGAGCACATAAACACAGCTGCTCTGTGAGCTGCAAGCGAGGTGTTATCCACTCTGCCAAAAACACAGAGATTACGCCACTCTCAGCTCCCTCGCGCTCGCTCTCCCTCTCTCTCTCTCTCTCTCTCTCTCTCTCTCTCTCTCTCTCTCTCTCTCTCTCTCCCTCCCTCTCTCTCTCCCTCTCTCCCTCTCTCTCTCTCTCTCTCCTCCTCCTCTCTCTCTCCCTCTCTCTCCTCTCTCTCTCCCTCCCTCCTCCCTCTCTCCCTCTCTCCCTCTCTCTCTCTCTCTCTCACTCTCTCACTCTCTCTCTCCCTCTCTCTCTCTCTCTCTCTCATTCTTTCTCTCACTCTCTCTCGCTCTCTCACTTTCACTCTTTACTCTCATTTACAGTTTCCTTTCTCCTCTTTTTTTTTTTTTTCTCCACGCCCTCCCTTGTTTTCCCCCGCACGCGTGTGCACAGGTGTGGCACAGAATCACGCGCATGCGCATGCATGTTTGTTTTTCTTTCATATCATGTTACTTCCAGGAGACGGCATAGTTGTCATACTTCTTGATTGGCAGCTGGTGGATTAAAAAGTCTCTAGGGACCGCTGTGGGAACCAGGTTGTTTTACCTTCGTCGGCACGGCGATTGGGTCAGTTTGCCTGATTGTGTGTTACTGTGGATACGCACATCCGCAAAAATGATAAAGGCATCAAAACTATATGTTTTTGATACACCTCAGATCACTCTCGTTTTTTTCTCTCCTGTCCGTTTTTAAACTGTCCAGTTGAGGCTCAGTGCCCTGACGCTCGGACCGGTCAGGAGAAACCCGACTGCCTGCGCTGTGAGATGGCCTTTTAACGGTCACCGCGGAAACGCTCGGGTTACACGTTACCAGCTTCCCTCCTTTTTTACGACGGCCCCGCGCTCTTTCTCACACCCGTCGTCACCCTGCAGTGTGTTTTTAATGAGCAGCGCTCCGAGCAGGTCTGGGACCAGCGCTGCCTGCTGCTCCGTTATTCCTGACGGGAGTCCCAGCGCT
The DNA here is from genome assembly GCF_018555375.3 of Anguilla rostrata. Lineage (NCBI taxonomy): Eukaryota > Metazoa > Chordata > Actinopteri > Anguilliformes > Anguillidae > Anguilla > Anguilla rostrata. The sequence goes on from NC_057933.1 coordinate 55,850,877, forward strand.
GCTCACATCCAGTCACACCCCTCCAAACTCTGACTGACATCTGTGTGGCCATCCTCCTGTCTGCCCTGTCTGTCTGTCTGTCTGTCTGTCTGTCATCACTGGTTATTTATTGATTTCTCTGTTGGTGGAACAAATTGAGTTTACGCATATTCTCACACTGCTAACGCTAATGGTGCCTTGTTCCTCTCTTTCTGCAAGACCCTGCCTTCACAGTCCATCCATCTGTCATTTCTATTTCAGTCCATGGTTTTGTGCACTTTATTCAGTTCTTATTTTAGGGTAATGCATTGCAGATGAGCATCTACAATAAACAACTGGGCTTTATGTCCGCAGAAGTCTGACTGTGGGCAGAGCTGGTCAGTCCTCACAAAGCCACTTCCTGCCCTGGCCCTCTCTGCTTTGTTTATTAAATCCCGTTTTCCCCTCTCACTTTCCTGTTGACTGTGGCTGTCTCTCGCTCCGTGGGTCAGCACTTCTGCTCTGACCCCTCATCCCCTCACCCCCTCCGGCCCCAGCCTGGCCCTGTCACTGCTGCTTCTGCTGCTGTCTGTGCTACGTACACAGGCTCCTACACACACCAGCACACACAGGCGCGTATGCACGCACACACACACACACACACACACACACTAATTCACTCTCAAGCACACAGATGTGCACATGTGCACACACGCGCGTACATACACTCTTACGCACGCACACACACGCTCGTACACATGCACACACACTCTCACTCATGCATGCTAATACTTTCTCACACGCATGCACATATATACACGCACACACACAACACAAGCACATACACACAGACACACAGGCACGCACACGCAGACACATATACACTCTGACGCACGCACTCTAATTTTGTCCCTCTCAGACTACACACCCCTATATTTCCAGTTAAGTAAGGACAGTCATTTATTTTCCACATTTGTTGGGACGCTGGCTATGTGCAGATTTGCCTGTTTGGCTCATTTTTCTGTGTGTGTGTGGTGTGTTTATGTGTGTGTGTGTGTATATGCATGTGTGTGTGTGTGGTGAGTTTGTGTGTGCCTGTGTGTGCGTGTGTGTGTGGTGAGTTTATGTGTCTGTGTGTGTGTGTGTGTGTGTGTGTGGGTGTGTGTGTGTGTGTGTGTGTGTGTGTGTGCGTATAGGCTGTGCACTCATGTTTTCTGCCTCTGTGTGTCTCACCACTGGTCCGCGGTGTGGAATCGTTTTCTAGGAATCTGGAGGAGGCCGTGGCTGCCCTGGAGGGTGTGGCCGTCTCTGAGAAAACCAGAGATTCTGGTGGGTGGCCTCTTCCCTCTGTTTATTTCCCTCTAACACGACCACGGAGCACGGCTGCCGCTCCCTGCGACAGCCAAGCGGACGGAGCGAGGGAGGGAGGGAGCGATGGAGGGAGGGAGGGAGGGAGGGAGGGAGGGAGGGAGAGCAGTTAAAGACGCGGATGAAAGCGAGGGGGAGGGAAAGTAGCGAAACGGCGCTTTTATTTTGGTTTTTGCGTGGCGGGTCTGGAGGATGTGGCCGCGACGCACGTCTTCGGGAGCGTTTGCGCAGCCTCCCCCCCGGCCAATCGGCTGACCGCAGCGAGGCGGCTCGCGGCCTGGTCTCCCGCCCCAGGCGAGGAGATGCTAATTAGGCCCTGGCGTGCTCGCGTCTCCCCCTCCGCGTTTCCTACCCGGAGCTTTTCTGTCGACAGCGCCGGCGTTGTACGTGCGATCTGTGACTTCCCTGCGTTGTCTAAACACGGTGCTTAAAAATACGGCTGCGTGGCTGTGCGCTAGCGCTGGCGCGGCAGTGTTTAGCTAGCGGGGCGGGGGGGGGGAGCGCCGCGGCGGTGTGAAAGGGTTAAGGAGCCGACTCGCGCCAGAGAGCTTGACCCCAGCGCCACCTCTGCTTAGGCCCCGAGCCGCCGGCTGCATTCACCCAGCAGACTGATAAAGAACAACACGCAGTGAAAACACAGCGCTTCCTGTTTCTGCTGCGTCGCCCCGATAACAGGCCGGGCTCCCCTCTCGTCCCGGCGGCCCCACACCTCCCCCCGGTCAGCGCGGCCCCCACACCCCCCCCCCAGTCAGCGCGGCCCCTCCCCTCCCCTGCACCCCAGCCAGCCCCTCCCCTCCCCTCCCCTACACCCCGGCCGGCCTGGCACGGCCTCGAGCCGATCGGCAGACTGCTGAAGACGTCGGACCGGGCGGCGGAGGCCCAGTCGCCGCGTGCCGCTCTCCCGGGAGATGGGCGGAGCGGAGTCTGCGGCGCTCGCGGGGTCAGGTGAGCGGAGGCCATTACCGCGCGCTTGCCTCGGCTGCTGCCGCTGCTCTGGAAAAGGAAATGCCTCACGTCCCCCCCATTAACCCCCCAGCATTAGAGCTGTCAGGCTGACCTCGGCTCTCCGGTGGCTGCAGCGTGAGTTCCTGTTCCAGGGCTGATTAATGCGCGGGGCTCGAGGGCAGCCGGGGCCGTTCCTCAGAGAGAGAGAAACGCGGCGAAGGTGTTCGGCTGCGCGTATCGCGCGTGTGCCCGTCAGCCTGAGCACTGGCCTTCCTCTTATCATGTGCCTCGTACATCCTGCAGCCCCCAGGAACTCTGTTTACTCCCTCTGTAAAACGCAGCCCTAGCGCTGTAGCATTCTGAATGAATGCAGTACGTATTCTAGACCTTTCCGAGTGCGCGGAGGGCTGTGATTAGATTGTGTTTTTTCGTTGAGCTTCGCGGGTCGTACCCGGGAGCGGCTGCGGTCGGAGGGCGTGCGAAGGTCGCCGGCGTTCCCCGCTGCATATTTCCCGTCCGATAAGTGGCCCTGAATACCTGGCGCTGTTATTTATGGGCCGCTGCCCGCGTGCTGCTGGGCTGTAAGCCCCCGGCTTATCTCTGGCCCTCTGCGACCTTCGCCGGAGGAACTGCGTCTCGGCGCGGGGGTCGCGGGTCCCGTGTTTCCTGCCGGGGGCTACGTGGGAGGCGGGGTGGGGTTTGGGGGGGTTTTGGGGGGGGGGTCTGAAGTGGTTTTTCCTCTCCTGTTCAGTCCTCCTCGGCCTTCCTGGGCAGCCGGCGGTGCGAACCTTCTGTCCTTCCGTCTCTCGCTCGCGGTGACCTGACCTGACCCGACCGCTCTCCCTGACGCCAAGCGCGCATTCTTGGGGCGGGGGGAGGAGGGGGTGGGGGGTCACGGGGGACCCGGGGGACCCCTTCTCAGTGACCGGGTAGCGGGGCCGAGCGAGCGGACGGACTGCGGGTGGGGTGGGGGGTTGGGGGGAGGGGCGCGGCGCTCTGTGTGAGCTGCCTTTGATGTCCCGCCCCTGACATTGAAGCGCGGCGGCATCTGCTCAGAAGGGACGCGGCGGGCCGGACCGCGCGTAAATGTCAGCCGGCTAAAGGCCGCTCTAACTTAGCAAATCACTTCATCTTAAATCAACAAGGACCCGGAGTCCGCCTGCCATTTCAAACAAAAACACCTCCCCCCCCCCCAGCGCCTCTGTCACAGCCAGGAGAGCGCAGGCATTGTTTAAGGAGGGGAAAGCAGAAGTGCAGCGTTAGTGGGAACCTGTGTTATTCTACTGCCGGTGCTTCTGGGACTTTATAGCGTTCCTCAACCACGGCAGGGAATTAATGTCTCTCCTTCTTTTGCTTTCTTTATCAGTGTCTTTAAAATAAACCATTTCTACCATGTTTGTCAGAGAGTCTTCTCCCTGTCCAGCTTACAGAATGAAGACACACCTTTAGACACACACACACACACAAACACACATTGTAAGAGATGAGAACAGTGACACCCCAAGTGTGCTCTGATCCTCTGTCATACCAGTGCCTGCACAGAGGAAGGAGTCGGGATCAGAACGCCCTGCCGGTGCTCTGGGTTCGCGTCCCGCGCTAGCTCTCCCGTCAGACCCTCCAGACGGGTGTAAGGCTGCGTTAAGCCCCGGGGCTCTGTGAACAGCCTCCAGATTGAGTCAGCCCTCCAGCCTGAGGCCCCGCGGAGCTGAACTGCGCTCGGGCGTTTGGAGAGCGGTGAGGTCGCAGGGCAGAGCAGGTCTCCAGGGCTTTAGGGGGCTTTAGCCTGCAGAGCCTGCAGCTGTCGGCTGTGTTCTGAGCTCAGACCCCCCCCCCCCCCCACACGCCTGCTTCTGTCCCTGCGGAGTGAGCCTGGGTACAGCACAGAGAAGGGCCTGAGTCAGCACTGCCACACACTCACACACTCACACACTCACACACATATACTCTTACATATACCTTCACATTCACACACACACACACACACACACACACACATGGACACATACACACACACACTCACACAATCACACACATATACTCTTACTTATACCTTCACATTCACACACACACTCTCTCTCTCACAACCACACACAAACACACATACACACATACACACACACACTCACACACTGACACAATCACACACGTATACTCTTACATATACCTTCACATTCACACACACTCTCTCTCTCTCACACACACACATGCACACACACACTCATATGCACGCGCATTCACACATACACACACACTCAGATACAAACACATATACACACACACGTACGTACACATGCACTCATACAAGCGCACACACACGCATACACCCACACACACAAACACACACTTTTTTATTCCGTGTTCACTGTGTTCAGAAAGACCTAACAGCTACGTGATCGTTTGGTTCAGTCTGATTCCAGCTGGGGCCGGCATGTCTTCAGTTCTCGTTTTGCGGGCCGAAGCACTGATTTGAACTCCGTGGTTATTCTGAGGGCACGTCGTGCCAAACACACAAACAAGCTCCTCAGGCGGTCTGTTCCGATTCGTTTTAGAGAAACACCACAGAGCGAAATCTCTGCTACAGAGCCGTCTCGTAGCCAGACTCAGGAGCGCTGATAAGGAGGGAACCTTTTTGTTTAGTCTGCGTAAGTCACCTGACCCCTTCGTGGTCCGGCCCGACGCCCGCCCACATGAGGCCGGAGAATGTGGGGCTTGGAGATAAGGGCTCGGCTCGAGGAGCCCTCGCTTGGCGCAGAGCAGCTGTTCGTTTCTGCGCGGGCTCACAGGCATCCCAGCCAGACGCGGCTACGAGCATCGTTTGGATCAGGGGCCGGCGCGGTCAGAGTTACTTCTCTCCGCTTGGCATAGTTCTCCCCTGGTAACAGGAGGTGAAAGCTGAAAGCTCTCTCCCTTTCTCCCCTCTCTCCTGCACACCAGCTGGAGGAGCCAGCCTCTCCCCCAGTCCCTTCTGACAGCCTGAGAGGGGTGATTTAAGCCAAACTGATTACTTTTTATAGTGGGGAGAACATAAAATTTGAAACACGATGGACTGTGAAAAATTACGTAATCTATGCCGGTCTCGCTACTTTTTAATTTTCCCTCATTTGAGTACATTAACCCCCCCCTTCTAACCTTCTAACGATCATGTCAGGTTTGACCTCAGTTTACATAGTTATATGCTGAGGAATTCCTCTTCAATGTGAGTTTAATGTTTAACGTCTTATTAATTCATTCAGATCCAGGAGTAAACATTAGATTATTATGCAGTGAACCGCATTTTTCATTTTTCTAAACCAAAATGGTATAAACATACTGTAAAGCCTAGAGCTCTGCCAGCACAGAGGGTTGCAGGTTTGAATACCGGGCTGCTGGTGCCTTTGTCTCATTCTTAATGGTGAAATACAGTGGGACCGGGCTGTGTGGCATGTTTCGATAAGGATGCATGATGCAGGCTTGACAGAAGCCGCGTTTCCACCGCAGGAACTATACCCCGGAACTAGGAACCTTTTGAGGAACTCAGTGCGTTTCCACCGCAGGAACTAGGGTCTAAATTTAGTTCTGGGGGCTTTGTTTTACCCCCCAAAACGTTCCTGCTCGGGGGGTAGTACTTTCCGAAAGTACAGGAACCTTTTGGGTGGAGCTTGCAGCGCTGAACATTTCTGATTGGTCGAGTACTCGTAGCATTTGCGTTGTATTTATTTTCCGCCATTACCCGCCATGTTTGAAAATATGCAGCGGCAAACCAATTTATTTTCATAATAACAAATCAAACTTGTATGTTATGCGACGCAGTAGCCTACTTTTGGTTATAGCCTGTCAACGTCTTGGAATTATAACGTGTGCTCTTCTGTTCTTTTCTTGCTTTAGTATTCGTTTTATAAAATGCTAAGCATTCGTGCTGGGACAGCATATTACGTAGGCTACCAAAACATTCAAACGGATTAATTCGGTTGCTGAATATTTTCTTCCGGATTTTCTTTGTTAGCCCGTTGTAATTGACTCAAAACGTTTGATACAGTTATGTGAGGTATGCGGTAGTTCTGCATAATTAACATTGGTGATACAGTACAAGCAAACTGGAAATCACCTTCCGCACTTTTTATCCGGGTAAAATAACAGGTTAATTCTAGTAATCTTCCCTTTAGCTTTTTCAGACTGCCGTAATTTTACTCAATTTTACTGCCATTTTTCAATTCCACGAAAAGACCAGGAAGACTATGGACTCATTTATGGTGCATGGTTCGCATCTGGAGGGCACACTTCGCTGCTCGGCTAGCAGTAACTTCGAAGGAAAGCAAACGGTGGCTGTACCACTACTAATTTACATTTTCACGCAAGTCCGAGTTTTCGTTCTATTCTTGTCATTTTGCGATTAGCCTATATGGAATTGACGACGAGAAAGTAATAAAACAGCAAATTGTTTACAACGTGTGCATGTTTTCTGCTGTTAATGAATGTGTTTGAGAGGATATATGAAAATCAATAAATACAAAAGTAACCATATATAGTCATTGTTGGTAACCCGTTGTATATAAGTGGAATAAACCCCTCCGGGCTGTCCCGGTTATTAGAAAATAATGTAGGCTACTTCGGTGGTAATATGGGGTTACAGAAGAAATCATATGACAGATGGACCGACGACAACGTCAGTGGGCTAATTTGCCTAATCTTCGCGGTACTTTAGACCCCGGTGGAAACGCAGACAACCATTGGCTAAAGGAACCTTTTAGTTCCTGGTAACGTAGTTCCTGGGACTGAAAGTTCCGGGTAATTTTGGTGGAAACGCGGCTAGAGAAGCTTCAGCCATTCTGGCTGAGCCACAGCCAGAAGCAGACCTGAAGGGGGATATTCATGTTCCTGGGCGCCAGCACCCTGCTGCACAGCGATATCAGCGACTTCTTGTTGCCAATAGAAACTAGACTTCCCTATCCTATTACATCCAAATACTGAATTGCTGTGAATGCCCACAGCTGGCATAACTCTTTTTATGGGTCTTTTCTCATATTTATTTGTAGGTATTTTATTTATTTTATTTTTTGTAAAAGAGGGAGGGTGACTCAGAGCCCAGGTATGCGCCCGTCTGGCGGGTGAACCAGGTCAGGACTGAGCGCGGGGCAGAGGGCCTTTGCCCTGAACCAGGTCAGGACTGAGCGCGGGGCAGAGGGCCTTTGCCCTGAACCAGGTCAGAACTGAGCGCGGGGCAGAGGGCCTTTGCTGTAATTCCGGTATTTAGTGCGGGGTATAAAGCGGCATCACGGGCCAGGCTGTGGGTCCCGGGGCCCTGCCGGGCTCTCCCTTTCGGCCCCCCGCTGCCGTGGGGCGGAGCTACCGGGGAGCGGCTCTCTGCCCCCGCTTTTTATTGCTTTTCCAGCGTGACTGTCTGCGACGGGGGGGTTTTAATTAGGCTGCAGCAGGTACAGCTTCACAGGCCCACTGGGTTTTAGAGGTTGGTGGGGGGGCATAAGGGGGCTCCATTTAGATTTAATTATTCTCCTATTATCTCCTCATCCAGCTCCCCTGATTTATTTGTCCACCTTTCCCACCCCCTCGTTGCCCCCAGAAACCCGCTCTCGAGGCGCAAGCACGTCCCCCCCTCGGGGGGCGTCCTGTGGCGCGGGTTTCAGAGACAGAATTTACTGCCCCGCACCCCTCCGGTTCTCATATTAAAAGAGAAAATCCTTTGGTCTCCAGTAAAGATTGAGTGGTGGGGGTGGCTGTCTCTCAGATTCCTGTCCCTCTGGGGGGGGTTAGGGCCTCAAATCTATAGAGGCAGGCTCTATGTGCTGTGATAAATAAAAACACTGTATGAATACAATAGCACCTGACATGCGTTCAAGACGGCGAAAGTTCGCTAACATATTCTAACCGTTGGCCGCAAACTTAGTTCACCACGAACGTTCGTCATCTTGAACGCAGGACAGGTCACTTTGAAGGTCCTGATGGTCTCTCTCCACTCAGTGTGTGCACCTAAATTGTCTCTCGGATGGTTCTTTCTTTTTTCCTGTTTTTTAGAGGTTTCCATTCATCCGTCCGTCCATCTCCTTGATTGGCAGCTTCCTCTCACCCTGGGCAAGCTCTTGAACAGCTCTTGAGGGAGGGGGGGGGAAGAAAGTTTGGCAGAACTGTGATTTTTCTCGAGGAACCTAATTAATCATTTAATGAACACCAGCCTTTTTATCCTGTGAATCTGGAGGGGGATTGAACCTTTCCTTTTTGCGCCATGTCTGCGAATAGAAAGGAGCTTCTTTGTTCCGTTTGTTCTGAACTCTTTCTCTGCGTGTCAGGGAGTGTAGAGGTAGCTGGCAGGGCCGGCAGTAGGGCGGAGGTCGGAGGGGGGGTCTGCCAAAAAGACACAGCCCTGTTCCGCTGTTCACTGTGTGCCTGTCCTCTACTCATGTTCATACAGGGTTCTTATAAGGGCAGGACCCAGGCCGCCTTTAACTCTGTCCATTATTCCTCTTCTTTGCATGTTTACAGGGGAGGATGAGGCAGAAGAAATCAGCTCCCAGGTTATCACCCCACAGAGTGGAGAGGGAGTTAGTGAGTGAGGGAGAGAGATGAACAGATGGAAGGACAGAGATGGAGGGAAGGAAGTGTATTGGGAGTGGCTTGTGTGGCTCCTGTGGGTTTACAATGAGCACCCTTGACCGGTGGAATTGTAAAACTTTCCTTCAGCAAAACTGTCCCTGTTCTGCTGACTGCAGTGTAGATATACGGAGCTGGTTGTGTTGGGAGTTTAGGGCCAGGTTGGTGGTGCAATGGGAGTAATACACTATTACACTAGCACTCTGTGCACCAATCACCGCACTGAGCTCTGAGAGCATCTGGACCAGGGGGCGGAGCTCTGTGAGCTGCCCGTGATTGGTCCAATCAGACACCTGCTGTTTTCATCTCCAGAGTGTCTCTGTGATGTCATGGTGCCCGGGGACAGAGCCGAGAGCATGTGATGGGGGGGAATCGCGCAAGCGACGCAGTGTCTATTTGGAGTCCCTGACCACTGACCCTTTCAGGGGGGCTGGGGCCGCCCCAGCGTGAGGCCTTTGGTGTGTTGTGTCCTGGGTCGGCTGGGACAGGCAGTCTGCAGTGTTATGTTAAACTTCTCCCCCCCGCAGGGGTCAGGGCTCACAGGCAGGTCAGTGCTAACAGGACGTCCCCCCCTTGGACCCCTTCACTTCCCATTGCATAACGACAGCTGAAATAGTACTTTTCGGGAGCTGTGTCAGTGTGGGTTCATGGGTAGGGGGTGGTAGGCCATCTTCAAGAATTCCCAGGAAAGCAGTCAGCATTCCGGTTTTCCACAGAACACCTCTGCGAAGTTCCCACTGCTGGTATCCGGAAGAGAGGAAGTATTTGGCCAAGATCAGAAAAACTGATATTGGTGAAGAGGTGAAGGTGACATTGTTTGTTAGCAACCTTGCATTTATGACCTTCTAGCCCTTTGTTGCTGTTTTTCATTGTTTATATTCCGTTGCAGATATTTCAAATGACCTCAGGTCTGGACAATAAAAGAGGTTCAAACAGACCAGATGGGATTTTGTTGCTGCACAAGGGTTGCTGGGGAAAGCCGTACATATCACTGGGGTGGTGTTCCTGTCTGAAGCAGCGCTAGGTCCTGTACAACAGGAAGTAATCTGTGAACATCGAGGCAGTGGTTTTCATGGGGGATCAGATTACTTCCTGCAGACCCACCTCCAGGGCTACTGCATTGTATGATGTTGCGCTAATGCTAACCCCCCCCCCCCCCGAGGCCTACCCTTCCCATTACACTGCTAGCCTCACACCCCTGTCCAACAGCTCTTTGAAAACGCTCTGCTCTTTCCCATACTCTGTTCCAAGACCTGCGCCATTCTTTTTTTTACGCATTCTCTTTTCATTATGACTAAAGAGAAACGGTCTCCATGGGAACAGTGTAGTGTTATTTTCAGAGAAGAGGAGGGGATAAGGGGAAAGTATTAAGTGGCCCGGGATTGGCTGTGCAGTATCGGGTCCCTCTGCAAGGTGTAAGGCGTGATTGGGGGTGACACCGAGGGGGACGTGGTTCTCAGGGCCAGCGACAGGCGAGCGATTGAAACGGGACCCGGCGGCCCGCTCACCCCAGTCCCCAGTCCCGCAGCCGCCCCAAAATTGGACACGCTCTGGGTCGGGAGCGGAGGAAAGCGTATCGCTGTCTGGGCCTAATCCGAAACGTACATAACCCTGGGGTTTCCATGCAACCAGAGTGAGCCTCTCACGCAGACAGTGAGTAAGGCGGGGAGTCACCGGCCTGGTCTCTTCTGTCTGAGACAGTGGGAATACTCTGCGCTCAGCCCCACTCTGGCCCCTGTCCCACCCCCACTCTGGCCCCTGTCCGCACCCCCACCCTGGCCCCTGTCCGCACCCCCACCCTGGCCCCTGTCCGCACCCCCACCCTGGCCCATGTCCGCACCCCCACTCTGGCCCGTGTCCGCACCCCCACCCTGGCCCCTGTCCGCACCCCACCCTGGCCACTGTACACACCCCCACTCTGGCCCCTTGTCCACACTCGAACTCTGGCCCCTGTCCCCACCCCCAATCTGGCCCCTGTCCTCGGCCCCACTCTGGCCCCTGCCCCCAGACCCTGTGTGAGCATCTGCAGACTGGATGTGCCTGTGTCATGGGGATTCCCCCGCTCTTCTGTTTAACCGGCAGTCTTCTGCTTGAGTGCTTTCATTTGCTCAGCACTCTGCTCTGCCAAGAGTGGCTTGAGCTGAATGCATTATTGAATAAATCAGGGCTTTATGTACCTTGCTCACTGGGACACTAAACCTGCAGCCTCTAGGTTCGACAGTTGGTCGAAATATCACTTGGTTGGTTACGTTACAGCCAGCTTTCTTTTCCGATTCATCTCATTCCTGTACTCTCCTGTGGTAGCATCGTCTTGGTCATGGAGGACAAACGCCACCATCTCCACTGCCTTCTTCTTTTTTGCATTGCTAAATACAGTAAAGTCACTGTCAAATCCCCACTCTGCCACAATTGTGCTTTTTTCACCACCACCAACATGTTCTCAGTTTTGTTGAGGCAATAGTGACCTAAAACAAAGAACATGGAATTTGTATTGTGTATACTGACGATGGTGCTCTCACACATGGTCGCTGGTGGTTCTTTTTCGTACAGTTCTTTCGTTGAGTACGCTGCCTACTTGAGTCATTGCTGGTGATAAAGGTCGGGAGTGAAGCTCAACCCTATTGTTCCAACCGGAACTCCTCACCACTGAACCCTGAACATCCCAGGAAGTGTCTTTCCAGAAAGGTCTTAGAGGACAGCAATCATGGAGACCACACAGTGTAGCACAGAAAACGGTTTATATACCCAAAATGTGTTTTCAGACTGTGAGAATATTACTCTGATAAACACTATCACTGTTAGTGATGTGCCCTTATTGGCGTATTGATCTGGTGGAGACAGTGTGCTCTGATTGGTCGATGTGCTCTGATTGGCTCATTGGTTGCTTGAGTAACTTTTTGTTTGTGTCCTTGAGCCTGTAGATATCTCCATTTGGACCACCCTCAATCTCCCTCAGCTCTGCAGCTGTGGGGGAACATTAAGTAGTCTTTAATACGTTCTTTACATTTAATGGCGATCCATAAATCCACGCCTTTCGTTTATATTCAATTAGGCTGTGCTAGACTATTGTAATGTTTTTTTAGCAGGGCTTAGTAGCGTGTAATCCATTTCAGAGATGGAATGACTATGTGATGACTGGGTCAGCACATGTGATTGTCTAGTTTCACTCTATAGATCAAAATATATGTGATTGTGTAGAGCAGGCCTCTGGGATATATGTCTGCATTTTCAGACAAGACAGTAAACCTGTCATATTGCTTCCCTCCTCAGCACATAGTACAGTAAATTCTGTTGTACGTTGTCCATGGTGGATCTGGGAACCTCAGCTGAGCTGACCTCGTGAGATTTGATTTAATTTTTTTTATTGAACAACGAGCTGGTTTTAACCTCCCTCATCAGTTGCATAGATGAAAGCTACCTTTCATAGTTCATTTTCTGCTAGTTTTTCCTCAGTCAAACTAAATGGCAGTCTGTTCTTAAGCAAAGCTGAAGAAAGATCTTGGTGTTTTAGCTTTATTTTGGTAGAAATATATCTTAGAGTGAAAGCCAGTGTCCCCCCCCCGCCCCAAATAAGCTGCCTGAGTGTTTTTGTGCAGGAGACTATAGCTGGGGAGAAGTCTGTTTATGTCATTGATCCTGTCTCCCTGGGTACCACAGCCGTCTTGCAAGGATAGGCCCTATCGTAACCGCAGTGTGTTCATTTTCCCTGAGGCTCCACCCCTTCCATCTGGAAACAGGCCTAACCACCCCCCCCCACCCCCCCGTACAAACAGTCCTGTTTCACCCCTGCACACGCATATGACCCAACCCCCAAAAAATAACATTCAATCCCCCCCTTCCACGGGGTTGACCATAGGACACGCGTGGTCAACAGGAACATGGATCAGGCGATGACCTGGTCCTTTGCAGTCACAGCACTTCTGTCCTTTCCGTCTCGTGCAGTCTCCCCCGAGTGAAACTGAAGCCGTGTGACGTCACTGTGTCCTATGTGGCCTCCTTCTCCCATGCTAAATATGCTCCACTGCTCCACTTCTTTTTCTGGAAATTTCCAAGCACGGTCTTGAGGAGGAAATTCTGAAATCACGTGGAAGTGATTCTGTTCCTGTTTTTGTTGTTGTTTTTCCTTTCATGTGCTGACATGTTCTCGCCTTTTAAAGCCATATTTATGAGTCTTTATGTTTCTGAAAATAGCTTTTTTCTCTTCTTGTTTCAGTCTACTTTTACAGGCTTGTCCCTTCCTAGCGGATAGGGTGTGTTCGCGTTTTGTATTTCATCTTGTTTCCTAATGAGTGATGAGAGAACTTCAGCGGCGCATGTTGTTCTGCTATGTTTAAGACATCATAACTGGGGTTTCACTGTGCTGAGAGACTGGGCCAAGCTAGGCCGAGGGCACAGGGTCTAAACTGAGTGTTCAGGCGAAAGCTGCCAGTTCATTTTGATCTGTCTGACTAGATGTTAACACACCGTGATTTCCCATACGCGGTCAGATGAAACTTAAGGCAACTCAGCCCAGGCAGGCGGTTGTTATTGTTCTGGTTTTGTATCTGTTTATGAATTTCCTGATCAGACAAGTGTGACCGAATGCCTTGCAGACAAACTGAGCAACCGTCCAAGCCTCATTATACAGAGTGGCTTTTTCTGCAAGACCTGAATTTGAACTTGGTTCTCTGCTTCTTGTATTGTTTCATGTGTCTTTGTGTTAGCACGTGGCTATCTCAAACTAGGTACTTGAATTCCTGAGTCCGCCAGGCATAAGTGTCAAGTCGAAGATGCGTCTTTTGTAAAGGCCTTGTTTCATTACATAAGAATGCTTTGCGCAAAGATTAGCCTATTAAATAAAGATGCCCAGATCCCTGAAAGATTGCCACAATCCTCCTATTCTCATTTCCAGCAGCCCTACCCTACCCAACGCTACCCACCTTCGACATGCGTGTCACACGTCAGTTTACTGCAGTTTCCTGATTGCCCAGTGTTTGTGAGATGCCTGAGCTCTAATGTAACTGATTTCACTGCAGATGTAAAAAACCGCTTGGCACCCACTCAGTCGTACGTATACATTTGTTTTTTTCGCGGAGTAATCACGAGCCGCAGCCATCGAAGCATTCATGCGCCCTCACTCCAGCAGAAAGTTCCCTTTGTTCCCTTTGTCCGCGAGCAAAACGCACGCGGAACGTTTACTTAGCCTCAGCGGCTAGCGCAGTTTGACGGAGATTTATATGCTAACGTCAGCTTTCGCTAGGCCGTACTTCCAGATTCAACAGACGTCAAGTGAGGTAAGCTTCTCCTCACGGACTTCCTTTCCCGTTCTTGTTTATTAGTAGGAAGTTAAAGGTTTCCCAGACGTTTCGGACTTCATCTTCATTTTTACTTTTCCAGAACTTGTTTGTTTTTCCAAGGCTCATCTAGCACATCATTATTTTATTTTTTTTATTTTCAGAGCAATATAAATAGGAAGTCTTGCGTTTCTCGGGTTCATTTCCAAAAATGATGAGTCAATTGAAATGAAAGAAAAACACTTGACAATAACCGCAGCTCTTAGCTTTAATAGGAGGAGTGCACAATGATCTAATTTACCAAAACAAACGCTCTGGAGACTCAAACCAAGCCGAAACCCACATTCTCCAGAGGCTTTGATCTCGGAGGCAAACTGAAATCCCGTTTTAGCTTTCTCTCCTACGGTACATCTGGAGGATCCATTCATTCCTGCTACTTGAAAAAAAAAACGTGTCAATTTAGAAAAGGCTTCCCTTTCCCCCGCCCTCTGAGAGTGAGCGTGGAGAAATCTGATGGTTCCCGCCTGTGGATCGGTGCTTAAGACTGGGCGTGTGCGAGACGCAGAGCTCGCCGCTGACATCTCCAGCCGGGGACCCGTCAGTCAAGGCGGTGCGTTCCCGCAGACGCAGAGGCCGGCGGCGGCGGCGTGTGTGTGTTTAATTCAGCCCGAGGCGGGCGGGGCTTCCGCGCGTTGGGTACGGCGTCGCGTGCGTTCGTGACTCCTGAGCAGGCTGAGCAAACGGGCCGGTAGGAACGGTGCTCCCCGCTCCGAGGCGACGGGCCCCGCCCGCTCCCTGCGCAGTGACAGGAGGGGCCCCTCCGCTGATGACAATGCCCGAACCCGAGCCTCGCGCAGGAAACCAGCCCTTCCTCCCGCTCTGGCAATAGACGTCGGAACGTTTCCTCTTCGAACGCGTTTCCCCGCGCTCGGCGAGGCCGTTTCACGCAGACCGCCTGACTGCAGAGACTTTTAACCCCTCCATCCCCACGCCCGGCTCTGCAGCGTCCTGTTCTTGGTTAACAGGCAGCTGCGTGACTCGCTCTGGTTTTTAGGGGGAAAGGAGAGGTGCGAGAGCCCATGTCAGGTAGGTTTACACTCTCTCGGGGTGACAGTCCGATGGGTGTCTGCCAACCCGGAAGCCCCTTTCCAGTCTGTCTGTTGAGCCCCCCCCCCAAGACCACACAGAACACCGTCCCACACGCAGCGGGTGCCCTCCCCACCCCGTCGGCAGCAGTGATCTGTGGGCCCGCAAGTGGGTTTCAAGTGGCCCTAACCCAGGAGTCGGGGAGCGCGTGTTTTAAAAAAAGAAACACGACAGGGCCTGAGAAGGGGAAAGCAGCCCCGCTGAACCAAAAGAAAACATGCAGCGCCTGGGGGGTGGGGGCATGCAGGGGGGGCCCGGGGGGGGGGGGGGGGTCCTGGGCGGCAGCGCTCACCGTTTGTTTTCATACTGCTGGTGTGAACAGCCTCAGGGCTCCTGCTGGCCGCGCTGCCAAAGAGCCACTGCCCTCATCTTTTAAACAACACGTCAGAAAATCAAATAGGTGTGTAATCCAAGAAGGAGAGGGGCAGGGGCGTGGGGGTGGGGGGTTTCGAGGAGCCGGGTGGGTGTGGGGGGCTGGTGGGGGGAGGTTTGGCCTAACTTCCCTTTTTCGGATGCCCTTCAGGTGACTGTTATATCTCATATCGTGGCTATGCGCATGCCACAAGCCCTGCCCTCGAACAGTCTTACTGGAGTCCCCCTCTCAGCCTGACCTGAGGGACACAGCAGAGAGGAGCTTCCCCCCCCCACCCCAAAACACCATCCTCATTAAAACCCCTCTCCACACGTAAACACCCTCACACGCCAGCGCTGTGCACTCTGGGAAGCCGTCTGCTGCGGAGTTGTGAATCCTCCGCTGTGAGGCCTTTCCCAGATGTGTTCCAGATGAACAAATGAACAGTGTTTTTACAGAGACGGGCTGCAGCCCACAGACGAGGGGGGGTGGGGGCGGGAGCGGGGGCCCTTGTGGGACCTGGTGGAGGTGATAATGCTCCGTCACCAGGCCAACGGTGGGTATACACTCACCGGGACACAAATACTTTAATATGTCACAAAAGCCTGGAACGCATTTAAGAACTCCTAAAAACCCCTGTTTTCTAAGCTCTCTCCCCCTCTGAGATTCAGAATCAGATGTGCTTCGTTGGCATGGCTACGCTGTTGGAAGTGCTGCCAGAACAAGTCACTTACAGTCGTAACTTCAATGAATTATGCATCGATGACATTGAATTGCAACATGAATGGCAACAGTAACAACAACAAAAAATCTGAACCACAGCAGAAGTTGTAAATAATATTGATCAATTGGCACCTTTTTGGTTTTATATTGTTCAGGGAGCTGTGGAACCTTTGTATCAGTTAATCTCTCTCGTGCTCTCTCTCTCTCTCTCTCTCTCTCTCTCTCCCCCCCCCCCCCCCCCTGTGCTCGTGGCAGAGACTCAGAGAGACACAGGGAGGGTCTGTAGGGCCATCTGCGTTGCCCGTGCTGTGTCTGGGCGGGGCAGCGGCTATGAGCTGTGTGTCCAGTCTGTGTGCGCTGGAATGACTTACTGTCGCTTGGTATCCATTACTCTTTCCACACTGTTTATTTGTTTCCTCTTTTTTTTTGTCATGTCTTTAAGTGGCGGCAACACCCCTCCCTTTCTTCTGCGTGTAATGCCCTGTTTCTGGCCCCGACCGTCCCGTTTTAGAGACCTGTCCGAGCTCCCAAACAAGCCCGACTGATAAATGGCGCTATTAAACGATCGCTGGGGCCTGTCCTTCCCTGACACTTGGCTCCAGGACTGAGGGCCTGTGTTTATCCTACAGTCACAAATTGTGCCTTTCATTCTGGAGCGCTGAACCCTGTCAAACACTTTACAACCGCTGGGTTTGGCCGCTTTCTCTCTCTCTCTCTCTCTCTCCCTCACTCCCTCCCTTCCTCCCTTCCTCCCTCTCTCCCTCCCTCTCGGTCCAGCTCAGTCGGCTTTATTGGCATGACAGGAGTACGCTTACATCGCCAGAGCACGACCGACACGATAAACAGCTTTAAAAAATAACCTGCCGTAAATTGAATTATAAGAAAGAAAAAAAATAGCAATATATTCAACATATTCATAAAAATAACGTATCTCTTCATCAGAAATATCCATCATAAAGCCATAACCCGAACCCCCCACCCCATCTTTTCATCATCCGTCTTCCACGGCCAGCACCGCTGTGCGTCTTTGACGGCCTGGCGGAATGGAAAGGGCTGTTTTGGTAAGAGGAGGGAGCGGTGCAGAGACACAGAGAGCGCGGTCCTGGGCGAGGGCTTCTCTCTGTCTCCCGGTTAACAGCCCAAATAAAAATTTGGCGGCCGACGCGAGGCGACAGGCTTTTGGGCGGTTAACCGCGCGGTGCGCGAGAAGAGGGGTGGGGGGGTGAGGGGGTGAGGGGGGCGAGGCCCTCAAAGGCCCTTCACACACGCGCACATGTGAGCGCGTATCGCAGGAATATAAATGAACGCGTCGGAGGCTGGCGCACATCTGCAGCGCCCCCCCCGCGGGGCTGCGGTCAGCTCCTGAGCTATTTGGCAGTCAGCACTCTTTATTTTTACCGCCGCCGGGGAAGCCGCGGCCGAGCGGAGAGGCTGCTGGGGTGCGAGACGCTTCTTTTTACCCCCCCCCCCCGTCCCCCCCCCCACTCCCCCCTTTTCGCGGGTTTCGCTCCCGCCGCCGAGACCTCGTCATGGTAACGGTTTCTGACAGGGCGCTCTCCGGGACCAGAGACGCTATTTTGACTCGCCGCATTCCTGGGGGCGGGCCCGCGGAGGGCCGACGCAGGAATGGCGGCCGCCGGACCCGCGGGAGTAGCGGCCGGCCCCCGCGCAAGCTGGCCCCGAAACCCGCCGCGTACGCGTTTCCGCCGTCCGTGTGAGAAGCCAGTTTCTTCCCTCTTAATTTCAGACGCATCTTATGAACGTGTTGCTTAGGAGGAAAAAACTGAAACAGGACATGTTGCTAGGGAGCCCAGTGCTGTTTTCCCAGGTTGGAGTTCTGTAGGCCCCTGTGAGTGCCGCTGTATTAACCCTCATCTGTTCACACTCACTGTGCATGTGCCCTCCTGTGGAAAGCCTGTCCAGAACATGTCCACACGTGCGCAGAATGAAACCTGTCGGCGTCTTCGCAGGGTTTGGTGCTGCGCTCTGTAGGAGCGTGCGGTTGACCTCTGGTCAGGGTTTGGGGCTGCGCTCTGTAGGAAGGTTCGGTTGACCTCTGGTCAGGGTTTGGGGCTGCGCTCTGTAGGAAGGTTCGGTTGACCTCTGGTCAGGGTTTGGGGCTGCGCTCTGTAGGAAGGTTCGGTTGACCTCTGGTCAGGGTTTGGGGCTGCGCTCTGTAGGAGCGTGCGGTTGACCTCTGGTCAGGGTTTGGGGCTGCGCTCTGTAGGAAGGTTCGGTTGACCTCTGGTCAGGGTTGGGGCTGCGCTCTGTAGGAAGCGTGCGGTTGACCTCTGGTCGGGTTTGGGGCTGCGCTCTGTAGGAAGCGTGCGGTTGACCTCTGGTCGGGGTTTGGGGCTGCGCTCTGTAGGAGCGTGCGGTTGACCTCTGGTCAGGGTTTGGGGCTGCGCTCTGTAGGAGCGTGCGGTTGACCTCTGGTCAGGGTTTGGGGCTGCGCTCTGTAGGAGCGTGCGGTTGACCTCTGGTTGGGGTTTGGGGCTGCGCTCTGTAGGAGCGTGCGGTTGACCTCTGGTTGGGGTTTGGGGCTGCGCTCTGTAGGAGCGTGCGGTTGACCTCTGGTTGGGGTTTGGGGCTGCGCTCTGTAGGAGCGTGCGGTTGACCTCTGGTCAGGGTTTGGGGCTGCGCTCTGTAGGAGCGTGCGGTTGACCTCTGGTCAGGGTTTGGGGCTGCGCTCTGTAGGAGCGTGCGGTTGACCTCTGGTCGGGGTTTGGGGCTGCGCTCTGTAGGAGCGTGCGGTTGACCTCTGGTCGGGGTTTGGGGCTGCGCTCTGTAGGAGCGTGCGGTTGACCTCTGGTTGGGTGAGCCGCACGCCTGCGCTTCAGCACCAGAGATAGCAGTGGAGCCGCGCTCCCTTTCTCCCCTCCGTTCCGCCACGCAGCGGCCGATGGCGACCCGTCGCGGCCCGTGGAATTTGCAAACCCGGAGATGTCAGCACCGCGGTGAGCTGGCACGCCAGCCGGCCGGGGAAGGCGCGTGCAGCGAGGGTTCTGTGCTTTAGACATGCAGAGTGTGTGATTTTTACACATCACTTCACTTACAGACCTCCTGTTTGATACACTGGGAGTATCTGACTGTGTCAGACAGATTTTCATTGAAAAATTAAAACTGATTCAAATTGAACCTGTACAATGTCTGTAGTACCATCTGAAAATGAAGAAGTAATTTTTGACATTTATGTAACCCTTCATGATGTCAAAGAGCTTCACAGAGCAGGGGGTGCCTCACCTCAGCCACCACCAATGTGTAGCATCTATCAGGCTCCCTCCCTTCCCCCCTGTTCCCTCCCTTCCCCCCTGTAAATGACTAAACTTAGGGTTGTAACTAGGCAGCTGTTTCATAGGTGACTTAGTTGATGCGCCTGTCTTAACGACTAATTGTATTTTTATTTATTTTTATTTTTCCATAGATTGCGTTGTTGCCGTTCTCGTTGTTAGTGTTAATCAGTTTAACCACCAGGGTCCAAGTTGAACTATGCGGTTGTTCCCTGCACTTGGACCGGTACTTCTCTCTAGGGGTTTCGTCATACTTGTCCCTGGTTATGGTTATACACTTTGTTGTACGTCGCTCTGGATAAGAGCGTCTGCCAAATGCCTGTAATGTAATGTAATGTAATAATGCACATGCAGCGTTCAGTGTAAGGAAGACTCCCATTTTTCCAGGGTTACCTGCAGGTCCCTGAGCATCGTGTGTGTAGCATCAATCTTGTTTGACACCCCTCAGTTCATCTAGCCAAAGATGCACCGGCTAGTGGAATTAGCTGGGCTGGAGAAACGAAGCTCTGTCGCCACCCCTGGTTGAAGAGGATGTAAATTACACGCGGTGAAAATAATTGGGTTTTACTCGGTATTTCGGAGTACGAACAGCTTTGGTCTTCATCACCAAGGCAGCGTGCATTAATCTGCGCAGTATGTTTACGCAGCGTAAAAACAGAACTCGGAAACTAAGAGGAACTCTGCGGCCTGAACGCCCGTCTGTGGAGAGGGAGGCCTTTCAGATGAACCTGCGATAGACTGGAGGCGCTCTGATCTTCAGCTGCTCTGATCTTCAGCTGCTCTCTCCGGCTCTGAACAGCCCTCTCGCTCAGCCATTCACTCCGCTCTGAACAGCCCTCTCACTCAGCCATTCACTCAGCCTCTGAACAGCCCTCTCACTCAGCCATTCACTCAGCCCTCTCACTCAGCCATTCACTCCGGCTCTGAACAGCCCTCTCACTCAGCCATTCACTCAGGCTCTGAACAGCCCTCTCACTCAGCCATTCACTCCGGCTCTGAACAGCCCTCTCGCTCAGCCATTCATCCGGCTCTGAACAGCCTCTCACTCAGCATTCACTCAGCCTCTGAACAGCCCTCTCACTACAGCCATTCACTCAGGCTCTGAACAGCCCTCACTCAGCATTCACTCCGGCTTGAACAGCTCTCTCACTCAGCCATTCACTCAGGCTCTGAACAGCCCTCTCACTCGCCATTCACTCGGCTCTGAGCAGCCCTCTCACTCAGCCATTCACTCAGAGCTCTGAACAGCCCTCTCACTCAGCCATTCACCGGCTCTGAACAGCCCTCTCACTCAGCATTCATCAGGCTCTGAACAGCCTCTCACTCACCATTCACTCAGGCTCTGAACAGCCTCTCATCAGCCGTTCACTCAGGCTCTGAACAGCCCTCTCACTCAGCCATTCACTCAGGCTCTGAACGCCTCTCACCAGCCATTCACTCTAGGCTCTGAACAGCCTCTCACTCACGCCATTAATCAGGCTCTGAACAGCCTCTCACTCAGCCATTCACTCAGGCTCTGACAGCCCTCCTACAGCCATTCACTCAGGCTGAACAGCCTCTCACTCAGCCATTCACTCAGCTCTGAACAGCCTCTCACTCAGCCATCACTCAGGCTACTGAACAGCCCCTCACTCAGCATTCACTCACGGCTCTGAGCAGCCCTCCACTCAGCCATTCACTCCGGCTCTGAACAGCCTCTCACCTAGGCTTCACTCGGCTCTGAGCAGCCTCTCACTCAGCCGTTCACTCAGGCCTGAAGCCCTCTCCTCAGCCATTCCTCCGCCTCTGAACAGCCCTCTCACTCAGCCATTCACTCAGGCTCTGAACAGCCCTCTACTCAGCATTCACCGTCTCTGAACAGCCTCTCGCTCGAGCCGTTCACTCGGCTCTGAGAGCCCTTCACTCTAGCCATTCACTCCGGCTTGAACAGCCCTCTCACTCAGCCGTTCACTCGGCTCTGAACCAGACCTCTCACTCAGCCATTCACTCCGGCTTGAACAGCCCTCTATACTCCATTCACTCCGGCTCTGACAGCCCTCACTAGCCATTCACTCAGGCTCTGAACAGCCCTCTCACTCAGCCATCACTCGGCCTGAACAGCCCTCTCACTCCACATCATGCATTCCTACTGCCTTATCCAGCCATCACCGGCTCTGAACAGCCCTCTCACTCAGCCATTCATCGGGTCTGAACAGCCTCTCACTCAGCCATTCACTCAGGCTCTGAACAGCCCTCTCACTCAGCCATTCACTCAGGCTCTGAACAGCCCTCTCACTCAGCCATTCACTCAGGCTCTGAACAGCCCTCTCACTCAGCCATTCACTCAGGCTCTGAACAGCCCTCTCACTCAGCCATTCACTCAGGCTCTGAACAGCCCTCTCACTCAGCCATTCACTCAGGCTCTGAACAGCCCTCTCACTCAGCCATTCACTCGGCTCTGAACAGCCCTCTCACTCAGCCATTCACTCCGGCTCTGAGCAGCCCTCTCACTCAGCCATTCACTCAGCCCTCTCACTCAGCCATTCACTCCGGCTCTGAACAGCCCTCTCACTCAGCCATTCACTCAGGCTCTGAACAGCCCTCTCACTCAGCCATTCACTCAGGCTCTGAACAGCCCTCTCACTCAGCCATTCACTCAGGCTCTGAACAGCCCTCTCACTCAGCCATTCACTCAGGCTCTGAACAGCCCTCTCACTCAGCCATTCACTCCGGCTCTGAGCAGCCCTCTCACTCAGCCGTTCACTCAGGCTCTGAACAGCCCTCTCACTCAGCCATTCACTCAGGCTCTGAACAGCCCTCTCACTCAGCCATTCACTCAGGCTCTGAACAGCCCTCTCACTCAGCCATTCACTCAGGCTCTGAACAGCCCTCTCACTCAGCCATTCACTCAGGCCCGTTCTTTCCACTGTGAGCACGACGAGGAGACGGCCAAAACGGAGGCTCAGAACAGGAACACATGAAGGATTGACCCCCCCTGAACTCGCTTCCTGTCTTTTCTCGGAACACCTAGATGTGCCCGCGTGGGCGTCCCCCCCCCCGGTCGATGTCTGAAACAGTCCGGAGCACTATGTGCATAGTGGGGGGTTTTGGCTTGCACTGTTTTGGTTTTCGGGGCCCAGTCAATGAACCCCAATGTCAGTTGACTGCAGTGGCTTTTGTAAGTGTGATAAATGCTCTGTGGTGATAGGGCACAGCTCTCCCTCTGTCTGCCTCTCCCATCGCCCCCACCTGAAAGAAGCCTCTCTTCCCCCCCCCCCACCTCCACCCGAGTGTGGTCGCCGTGACCCCCCCTTTTACTGACACTCTGGAGAATGAATGACTGGGAGCCCTGATGAAAGTATAAACAGAGCTTTGTTTGCTTTCGCAGGCGTTGGACTGTAATTCTTTTTAGCTCTTCAGAGAGAGAGAGAGAGGGCGGGAGGAAGAGAGAGAAGGAGAGAGGGGGAAATCGTTTCCAGCGATTAGCAGCACGGTGGTGTTTGTTGTCGTACTTGTCACCGCAAACTTAAGCGCCTTTCACCCTCTGCAGTCGGGCCACACA
This sequence comes from Anguilla rostrata, assembly GCF_018555375.3. Lineage (NCBI taxonomy): Eukaryota > Metazoa > Chordata > Actinopteri > Anguilliformes > Anguillidae > Anguilla > Anguilla rostrata. Next base: position 55,874,055 of record NC_057933.1, read on the forward strand.
CTGGCCACCCTGTGCCGCATGCTGTTTTTGATAAGGGGGGGGTAGTAGGGACTGGGGGATTTACCCGGAGCCGTGGCAACCTCCGAGGGCTTTCTTTATTGCGCTTCTCCACACGGCACATTGACATCGCAACCCTACGTGACTTTCACAACATTTTTGGTGGGTTTTAGATTTTATTGCCAGTGGGAGAGGGCAAGGTGTGAAATTTATTTCTATTTTTTTATGGACGGTATTCTAAAACATTTATTTTACTCCCCTTTATATATTTTCTGTGTACTTTTCAAAGATATTTTCCAGGGGAGTGTTGGCGTACCCTCGGTGGTGGGAGAGGAGGGGGGGTGGTGCTATTGGCGGATGACTCCGTGGCCTGATAGGGCTAGATGGGGCTGTGTGAGGATACTGGGAGACTGTAGTTAAATGTCACCTGCTATCTCAGGTCTGGGGAGCAAACAAAGGTGGAGAGCTCAGCCATTTTACGGCCTTCCTGCTTCCCCAGCCAGGTGCGAGCAGCGCATTCTCCTCGTCTGCCTCTTCCTGTTCCCTCGGCTCTGCTTATTTACGCTCGCGGACGCTTTTTTATCGCGGGCTGTAAATTTAACCGGGGCAGGGGTAGGGGTGGTGGGGGGTGGGGGGTGGGGGTTGTGTTACGGTTACACGCGGCTGTCGTCACGGTGACCCGCAGCGACCCTATTATCGTCTGCGAGGATGTGCCCTGCATTTGGGTCGTCAGAGGAACCGGTGTGGGCCGGGCTGAGATTAGATATGCCCCTGGAATGGGAAACATGCTGCCAGCCTGTAATCTGCCATCCAGGCTAGGGGGGTGTGGTGGAGGGTGGGGTGGAGGGGTGGGGTGTTCCCACAGCAAACAATTATACCACCATGTGGCAGGAGGTAGAAACTGGCAGCCCTACCCCACCCCCCCACACCTCCCCCAGCAGTCAAATGGGCCTTATTTGTTTCCTTTTTTCTTTCTTGTTTTTGAGGGTATTTTTTTCCAGTGTTGGAAAATAACAGACCCTCACTCGTGCAGCGCGCCATCCTGTTCAGCAGTTTGGAGACGCAGGAGGATATCCGGCTCTGGGGAGAGACCTGTGGGTGATGCAGAGGGAGGGGGAGCTGCTGAGAATGTGCCCCCCCCCCCCAATCGCCACGATTGTGCTTTGGTCTCTGTTGCTCCGCAGCGGTTTGGAGCACAGACAGGAGGGCAGAAAAGCACCAGGCTTTCTGTGCTTGTGTAATTAGCATAGCACACGACCTGCAGCCACCTCTGCTTGTGTAATTAGCATAGCGCACACGACCTGCAGTCACTCCTGCTTGTGTACTAAGCATGGCGCACACAACCTGCAGCCACTCCTGCTTGTGTAATTAGCATAGCGCACACGACCTGCAGTCACTCCTGCTTGTGCAATAAGCATGGCGCACACAACCTGCAGCCAGTCCTTGTTTAATTAGCATGACGCACACGACTTGCAGCCAGTCCTTGTTTAATTAGCATAGCGCACACAACCTTCAGTCGCTCCTGCTTGTGTAATTAGCATAGCGCACACGACCTGCAGCCACTCCTGCTTATGTAATTAGCATAGCGCACATGACCTGCAGCCACTCCTGCTTGTGTAATTAGCATAGCGCACATGACCTGCAGTCACTTCTACTTGTTTAATTAGTATAGCACACATGACCTGCAGACACTTCTGGTTGTGTAATTAGCATAGCGCACATGACCTGCAGACACTTCTGGTTGCGTAATTAGCATAGAGCACACAACCTGCAGACACTTCTACTTGTGTAATTAGCATAGCAGACACGACCTGCAGTCACTTCTACTTGTGTAATTAGCATAGCGGACACAATCTGCAGTCACTTCTACTTGTGTAATTAGCATAGCGCACACGACCTGCAGACACTTCTACTTGTGTAATTAGCATAGCGCACATGACCTGCAGCCACTCCTGCTTGTGTAATTAGCATAGCGCGCACATGACCTGCAGCCAGTCCTGCTTGTTTAATTAGCATAGCGCGCACATGACCTGCAGCCAGTCCTGCTTGTTTAATTAGCATGGCACACACGACCTGCAGTCACTCCTGCTTGTTTAATTAGCATAGTGCACACGACATGACTCAGTGTAGGCATGTATTCTTCTCTGTGGTTACTCTATTTTTTATTAATCCATGTAACTGTGGTGACATTTAATGCGTAATTGCTCTAACTCAGTGTAATGCCTGTGTATCCGTAACCGTATACATTGTACTTCTTCAGCCAAACGAATGTAGACAGGCCATCATCTCCCAGTGTTTAAAAAGACAATAGAGCACACATGGAGAGGAAATGACTGGGCTCAGTACGAATGGAGCTCACGACCACAAACGCAAGAATGCCAGACAAATTGCTTTCAAATTCAGAACTCCCCCTTCAGCTCTCAGAGATGGTGAAAGGAACAAGAAAAACGTTTGGGAAACACTTGTTCCATTATTTTTGCTTTTTGTTTTTTTTTCCTTTGTTTTTCATTTTTAGAATGGCAAATGGAATGCAGACTTGCACAGTAAAAATGGTTGAAATTTACACTCAAAAGCCGAGCTTTCAGTCCGTGAGCCTAAATGGAGAGTTGGGTGGGTTTTAATTAATTGGCAGCTTGTGGCTTTCTAGACCGGTGTTATCAGTGGCTCCCATTGTTTGCCTGTGGCCCCTAGTTGTCTGTTCTGCAGGCTCCTCCCACTGTCCTCTAATTGTCTGTCAGACCTAGTCCTTGGCAACCAGCATCCAGACAACCACTCCCTTTGGATTAGCTATTTTTAAGACGCTGAAAACTTGATTGTTGGTTATTCACTTTCATTCTTCACACTTTTGTTGTCAGATTAATGGGCACAAATAGGCAATTAGTCGAGCATGAGCAAATTATAATTGTGGTCGACTGCAAAGTTAGTCATTTTAAAACAGATACTCATGTATAAATCTAACGTAGCAACATCAGAATGAAGTTGTGTTCGGTTTATATCAGAAATGGCCTCCAGTTCTGTTGTTAAAGAAATGACAAAGTTAATATTGACCAATCCTGAAGTTACAGGTGAAGATGCCGGTTTACTGGTGTTTTTTTTTTGAGAAGCCTACCCAAACGGAGCCTGCTGCCCGTCTGTCTGGAGCGCCCGCGGCGGCTCCTGTGTGCTGCCCCCGGGCAGATCCCGCGGAGATGAGATCCTCTGGAGACAGAGTCAGCCCAGGGCTCCCGTTTCCCAGGGTTCCGTCTGTGGAAGTCGCTGTCAGCCGAGCGCAAACGTATCGGCCGCGATGGAGACGGCTCGCTCTGCCCATTGTGCAGCGCGTTATAAACAGACCTGTTCTCAGGATAAAGCGCCTTATCGCCCGCTGAGGCCCGCATGATGCGGAGACGATACATGCTGATCTTATCTCCCGCCTTCCCTCTGGCGAGGGTGGGGGGGGGGGTTATTTATTTATTTCTTTGTTTGTTTATGTTCTGGGATTCTCTTGCACAATAGAAGGAAACGGGAATAAGTAATTACAGGTGTGTTTCCCGGCACCGTAAAAAACGAGAGGGAATTTCATAAAATGGGGAGAGATAGAGTGTTCAGTCAGTGGTTTGGTATCCGTTCTGTTTGTAAATGAGGCATGAAAGTGGAGAGCAGGTCCTTTCAGCAGCCAGCAGCCTGGATATGTTCTGTGTGTGTGTGTGTGTGTGTGTGTGTGTACATGCTTACATGTGTCTGTATTTCTGTGCTATGGGCATGGGTGCGTGTGTGTGTGTGTGTTTGTGTGTGTGCACGCGTGTGTGTACATGCTTGTACATGCATGCTTACTTGTGTGTGTATTTCTGTGCTGTGTGTGTTTGTATGCGTGGGTGTGTGTGTGTGTACATGCTTGTACATGCATGCTTAGTTGTGTGTGTGTTTCTGTGCTGTGTGTGTTTGTATGAGTGGGTGCGTGCGTGTGTACATGCTTGTACATGCATGCTTAGTTGTGTGTGTGTTTCTGTGCTGTGTGTGTTTGTGTGCGTGGGTGCGTGCGTGTGTACATGCTTGTACATGCATGCTTAGTTGTGTGTGTGTTTCTGTGCTGTGTGTGTTTGTATGAGTGGGTGCGTGCGTGTGTACATGCTTGTACATGCATGCTTAGTTGTGTGTGTGTTTCTGTGCTGTGTGTGTTTGTATGCGTGGGTGCGTGCGTGTGTACATGCTTGTACATGCATGCTTAGTTGTGTGCGTGTTTCTGTGCTGTGTGTGTTTGTATGCGTGGGTGCGTGCGTGTGTACATGCTTGTACATGCATGCTTAGTTGTGTGTGTGTTTCTGTGCTGTGTGTGTATGTGCATGCGTGTGTGTGTTTGTGTGCGTGGGTGCGTGCGTGTGTACATGCTTGTACATGCATGCTTAGTTGTGTGTGTGTTTCTGTGCTGTGTGTGTGTATGTGCATGCGTGTGTGTGTTTGTATGCGTGGGTGCGTGCGTGTGTACATGCTTGTACATGCAGGCTTAGTTGTGTGTGTGTTTCTGTGCTGTGTGTGTTTGTATGCGTGGGTGCGTGCGTGTGTACATGCTTGTACATGCATGCTTAGTTAGTGTGTGTTTCTGTGCTGTGTGGTGGCTGCTCAGTCTTTAGTCTGGGCTGTGATTGATATCCTCAGTCAGAGGGGGGGGGGGATTACAGGCATCTCTTGCTTTGATGGCCCTTTTTTACTCATGGATGGGAGACATGAGTCTGCAGTGAAGTAGATGTCTGTCATTGCTGAGGCATTAGAGGCACAGGAGCAGGAGAGAGATGCCACCACACTGGGACCTGTGTCCCATGTGCTCCACCCCTACCCCACCCCCGCCCCGCCCCCAACCCCTCACTGGAGCCTGTGTCCCAACTGCCCCGCCCTACCCCCAACCCTTCGCTGGAACCTGTGTCCCATGTGCTCCACCCCTACTCCACCCCGCCCCTCCCCCAACCCTCGCTGGAACCTGTGTCCCAACTGCTCCACCCCTACCCCTCACCTACTCCACCCCCAACCCCACACTGGAGCCTGTGTCCCAACTGCCCCGCCCGACCCCAAACCCCTCACTGGAACCTGTGTCCCAACTGGAGCCCTGTCTACACGAGACCTCTCTCTTCAGATTGCCTACCTGCTCATAGTATCATGATGTTCTGAGTCTGTCCGGTGTGGCAACACTGACAGTCCTCAGGTACAGTCCAATGCAGGGCAGATGCCAGTGTGGCTTCTTTCTGAATTTACAGCACCACATGTGTGCGGGCTTCCTTATATTTAAACAGAGATAGCATGGAGAACATGTGGCTAACACTAAGCAAACGCTAAGCACACACTAAACACGCGAGAAACAGCCCTGAGTTACTTCTTCATGACCTGGGAGGAAGAGAGAAACAAGTGGTTTTGTTTTGTCTCATGATTTTATCCACATAATAAATCACATTTTGATACATGCCCTGTGCTTAGATGGGATTCCAGCCTCATAGCGAGTGTGTGTGTGTGTGTGCGCGGGATACACACAGTGGAAGCTTACTGCCCATGCTGTCTAAGCTCCACTGTTCCGCCTTCCTCCTGGTGTCTGTTCCAAACATTATTTCAACATTAGACGTCTGAAACAGCTTGTCTTTGGTCTCTGAGGTAATATTGGTGAGGTGTGTTCGATTCGGCTAAGTGGTGTTGGATGGAATTTTCTTGTCAGAGGTGAGCTTGTTCATAAATATGGCTCATTCTCTTTACCTCCCTTCACATGAGCTTGCTAATTTCACCGGATTGTCATGACTCATACAGTCCTCAGTCAAAGCCAGACGTGTCCACTCACTGGTTTTAGAGTGTATTCCTGCCCCCAGTGAGGGCACATATTGAGACACGTGTGTGTCATTGTGACTGTTATAGCTGAGGATTAGTCTGGTCAGTTAGAACATCCAAAGTGGCTTTTTGGGTTAAGGGATATCAGACCCCACTGCATTCTGGGAACACTCGTCTCCCAGTCGGACTGTGGCAGTTTATGTCTTCCGCCAAATGGGTACCCTCCACGTCCCCCAGGTGCCACGGAGTTGAGAGGATGGGACGTTGTTTAGCGTCACTTTGGAATTCCCAACATTCCTCCGCCTCGGTTTGCCTCAGAAGCGGCCATGTCTGGGCCAAGCTCCTCCGACTCTTTGACTTGTGCCATTTCCTTTCACTGGCACCAGCGCGGAGTTTCAAAAGTTCCGCTTTTGGCGGGTTTGGTCGAGGAGGGGACAGGGTGCGGCTGCAGATCCCCCAAAGCACAGCATTGCCAGCATTGCCAGACCGCAACACAGAATGCGCTTTAACTGTTTGCACCTGGGGCAACAACGAGGGCTCGAACAAAAGGCCTGCATCCACTGCGCTCGCACCCCTGAGCCCCCCCGCTCCCGTCACCATGGCTACAAACGCCACGGCCGTTTCTGTTAGCGCCGCCACCGCAGCCAGTGTTGCTGCGGCTCTTCCGCTTCTTTCAAAATGTGTCTGTTGTACAGTTATGGGCGTCACTATCACATAGACCCCCTGGTGTGTGGTGAATTAGGACACTGGGCTGGCAGCGTTTGTCATATGTACCTATGCAGAAAGGAACAGGGAATCTTCTGGAACTCAGCAGCTGAAAACACAGCAGGCTGTGTGATGGCAGGGAGTGGTGGTGGAGAGGCCAGCCAGCCTCACGCCTGAAGGTGTTGCTCTTCACCAGGGCTGCTCTGTGTAGAACGTCCCAGCACCAGGGAGTCTGGACCTCAGGGTCTGTGGTTTCATTTGCGTAAGAGGTCAGTGTGTTTCCATGGTCATTTGACCATGTGAAAACAGTCCTCTGTTCTCTGATTCATTATGAAAATGTCATTACGGCAGCCCCTCGTGTGGCCGGGCATTCTCTCCTCTCCCGCGGTCATTAGAACAAGACGGGCGAAAAGCGATCTTCGTGTCCCGCCCCCTCCTTTTAGACCAACGAGGAAATGAGATTATAATGACCTTTACTGACGGGGTGTGTTTGAATTTGTCAGTCAGTCGCCGCTGCCTAACAGGACGAACACTGTACGCGACCCTCATTGATGATATTTCCGATCTGAGCTCTAATACGTACGTGCCGCCGGGCACAGAGCCCCCTCTGTTCAGCCCACCGCAGACGCCTCAGACGCAGAAATGACGGTCTGCGCAGCCCGCCGTGTTTACACAGCTACACGTGTTTAAAATCCCCCTTTTATTAAACTCAGATTTTGGGCGGGACATCTCAGGCTTCGTTTCAGAAACGGAGGGGGAATCGTAAGATTGAGCACACTCGCGAAATGTCGATAATTCACTGCGCTGTTTCCCTGGGCGTAGCGGGGATGGGGACGGAAACATCAGCACCCTGTTATCGGCGTAATTTAGCAGACTTAATGAGGGCCGCGGTTGAACTGTGCCGATAGCGAGCTAACGTGCCCAGATGTTACGAATCTCCCCCCGGCCCGCGTGTGCGCACGTGCATGTGTGTTGTGCGATGTTTATGGAGCATTAGCATGACTGTGGCCGCTCTGGAGCTCCTCACATCTGTGCAGTAACGCCGCTCCCCGCCTGCCCGCACGCTGGACCGAGCTCACCCGGCGGGAATAACACGCTTAGCAAACGCAAGGTGAGCCGCCGCCGATCTCTCGGCACGCCGGATCATTTGCGAAGCTAATTAGCCTAGCGCAAAAATGGACGCGTTCCAGTCTTTCGTGAAGTTAATCTATCAAGTGCCATTACAGTCTTAATTCAAAGCTGCAGTCACTTGTTAACAATTAACTGCAAATGATTCTAGTTTTTTGAGTAAGCGGAGGACCTATCGACCAAGACGAATTTGGATGTTTAGAGCGGACGTCGGACAACTGCGCCGCGAAGAAACGTGACTACGAAATATTTAGATTGTTTTCATAGGAGGAAAAGCCAGGGAAACCAGGCACGAGTGCTCATCTGGTTCTAAGAGTGTGGGAGCCTCAGCAGTATTGTGGAGAGGAAAAGGCCTTTAAAGGAGTTTTTCCAGTCGAGTCCAAGCCTGGGGATGTTAGTGCTGCTAATGAAATCACCAACTTCACATTTCTCCAGTGCTTCTGTGGGCCAAAGCACTGGGGGAACTTTAAAACCAAATGCTTTCTCCAACATTTACATTTCAATTATATTTTGAAATGTAAACTAGGCTTAACACAAGGCTGACAGTATCATTATACTCCGTTTTTTTTTTCTTTCTCCCAAAACCACATCCGTCACCCCTGCGCTAAGCACACTGGTGGGGAGGTTTGCTGCTCGCTGCTGCTTAGTGATGGAAGCTGTCTAAATGTTGCATGTTAGTGGCCAGACTGAAAGACAGACTCCATCTTTAGGAGGGCACAGTCTGCCCACACCTCTCATAAACACACCACAGCTGAAAAATGTCATGTTTACAAGCGAATCAGTCTGTTTGATCCAGTACGGACAATGGCACATTCTTGGTGGCTTTGGAGATTGGCGTGATTGTGCTCTCTCTTTGAAACGGGATTCATTTAGGCCAAGTTTTATTTAGACAGAATGTGACTTTCTGGTTAACCAGTGCGGGGTGGCGTCCATATTCTGGGATGTAAAGCGCATGTATACAGAAATGAGCTTAAGAGCCAGTCATGTTAGTGGGGGGTTAGGTTTATTATGACAGATCAAAGTTCATAATGACAAACAAAACAAAAAAAAAGTTGAGCCCTTCGTCTGATGGTCTTTGATGAGGCTTTTGCTGGGGTTTTTTAGAGATGTTGTGGACCAGTTGTTGCTAAGTATCACGTTTACATGGTTTTTGAAAGTGACTTTAGATATAAACCAAGAAGGGTCTATATCCATCGTCGACATGCTTTGTAGTCGACTTGGGCCTGTGCTCTCGTTAGCAGACATGTGGTCCGCATGCATTAGTGGTTTTTCTTCGGATTTTCCTTTTTTTAAAGATGGCTGATTGTAAAGCCAGAGGCCGGGGGTGAGGGGGTGTGTGAGGTCTCCGCGGGTGCTGCTGGCTTTGAGCTCTGTGCTCTGTGAGGGACGTTTCTCGTCGGCCCGCTGGGGAAGTTGGCCTCTGTAGGACAGACGTTGAGGACACAGAGGGAGTGGAGCGGTGAGCAGCAGGTCAGGCTAGCGTTAGCCGCTGTGTGCAGCCCGTCTGTCTGAGAAATGACAGGAATCTGGAGCGCCGGGTTTTTTCATCAATGGTGGCTGAGAGATCGACTAATAGTCCTTTCCACTGCACTGTACGAAACGGCAGGAGAGGATATATCTTAACTAAGCGATGACAGGCCCTCTGCTGTTGAATGCTCTGGGTCCAGACTGGGGCCGCTCCGTGGGGGGGGGGGGGGGGGGGGGGAATTCACCCTGCATTCCTCTGTCTCTGCCAGTGGCTTTCAGAGAAGCCAGCTCACAATTGCCCAGTCCTAACCACAACCACCCCCCCACCCCCACCCGCTAGTCATTGGGGTCGGCTACCTGTGCACTGTCACCCAGTCAAGTCTTTGATGGGATTAGAGGAGGGGAATATAATTTTCCTGGAGAAAAATGTGTATACATCTAAATCTTAATAGTCATTAGAGATTAGGTGTTTCAAACCAGTGCAGTGATTCTGTTATATCAATTTGGTGTTAATTCCAGTGCTCTGGAGCAGAAATAGCCAGGACACCTACCACCTGCATAGCATTGACCCAGAATAACCCATGTGAGTGAAGTATGAGTTTTGGTTGAGTAGGTGAATCAAACACCTTGTACTAGGGTGTAGAGAGCTTTTCCCACTGAGCTCCAGTTGTTTCTCTGTAGTTTTTTGATAGACAGCAGCGAGCCAGTCAGGCAGCCCAGGCGAAAGTGCAGGAAGCAGCTGGTCTGTACTTCTGTCTGTACACCCAGGGTGCAGCGGTCAGGATGACCATTTCGCTGGATGGTTATTTTCTCCTCGCGGTCACACTGAAACCCTCGAGCCAGAGCAGTTCACCGTGAGAAGAGACTCATCTGCTGCAGGCGCTGTTTTTAAAATGACCGCCTCACACTTCCAGCTTTTCTCGGCACGCGATCGCAGCCTGAAATTTCTTTTTTAAGAGGGAAGAGAGACTGAGCAAACGTCACTCATGGTCCAGCGTTCCTGCCCTTAGGACTCCAGGAACTGTGCGTCTACTCCGCCGCACAGAACCAGGGTTGGGTTCAGACGACTCCTGAGCACAAAGCCTCTTTTGTTTCTCCGTCGTATCTTTGATTAAAATATTTCCAGACATTTTCTTGGATTAGTTTTTTCTTTTTGCTTTTCTTATTTTCTCTCACATTTCTACATCTGTTGGTCCTCTGGTAATTGTCTTCCACTAGGAAGTGGATCATTGGACCACTCAAAAACACATGGGGGGGTAGGACAAGGAAAAGATGGGGTGAGTGCTGTCTGACATGAGGATGACAGTCTTGGCAATGTGGATTTAAGATTCATGGTGCAGTCTGATCTCAGCATTGTTGATTTAATAGCTTACATAGTCGATATGGTGCAGGTCAGTCTCAGTGGTGTTGGTTATACACACCATCTGAATGATCCAGTCCAATCTCAGCATTGTAGATTAATTAATACATTATGTATATCTTACAGTCCAGTCTCAGCTGCACACACACACACACACATTTTTTTTGTTGTCTTTTTGTTAGCGTTTTTTTGTTTGTCTTTTTGTTAGCGTGCTTTTGACTCCTGTGAAATTGCCCAGTTGCTTGCGGAGAGACAGGCACAAAGAATGACTGGCCCTTACAAGGGTTTGAGCAATATTGTCAGATTCCTTTGGCTTTTCCAAACAGATTGCCTGGTTCACCACAACAAAGAGGTTCTACAGCTACTGAGAAACAAACAGCCAGTCTGTGGGCTCAGCGTGTACATGTCTGCTTGCGTGCGTCTGTGCGTGCGTGTGCACGTCTGCACGTGTGCAGATGAAGTGTATAACAGCACACTGCTGTTTTGGGAGACATTTTATACCAGGGTGTAGACAAACAGAGGAAAAAAAAATACCCCTGGTAACTGTCAGAACTATCCCTCCCCAGTCACACCCTCACAAGCCACATGCCACTTTTCCTCCGCCCCTCTTTTATAGGATGAACACTTTCTTCTCTCTCTCTCTCTCTCTCTCTCTTGCCCTCTGTCCTTTCCTTCTTCAGCCTAAACTCACAGCAGGTGAGCCTTTGTATAAGAATGTCAGTTTCTCATTGCTGGAAGCGGACCACCATATTCTGTAACAGCAGGTGAGAATTGAGCCAAAATGTCTTTCTCACCGCATGCACGCCACATTCGCTTGGAGTTCCCAGTATCAGCCGGCACACCACTGCCATGGCTCATCCGTCTGTTTATTTGAATTTATGAGACGCCCGGCAACCACCAGCGTGTTCCAGAAATGACAGCTGTGCTCTGCACTGACCCACATTTCCTTCAGATCCTTCTGTAATTCACCTCCGAGCTTCTGCCTGCAGATTTCTGCTCTGCGTATTGTCAGCAGAGTGGCTTGTGAATTGTTCACTGTACAGAAATGTCTTCGGTAAATAAAGCATTATTAGGTTTTTTAGGAGCCCGAGCCCCGGAGGTGCGAAGGCACCTTGTATTCCTTAGTGTTCTTTTTTTTCTGCCATTTTTTGCGGTTTGGGCAAAGCTGGCTGGTCGGTTTTTTACCGAACTTTGCACATTGATGGAGCGGTACTGAAAATGGTGATTGAGCAATTCTGGTCTTAATTGGCGCTACGGCAAACAGTTGAAAATCCCAACTTTGACAGGCCATAACTCCTGAACCCTTTGACCTAGAATCAAAATACTTTTTGCTGAATTTTTCTTCTCTCATAGAACAGAACTGTTAGTACCCAAAAAAGTATGCATGGTTGGATATTCCACCATTTAGAATTTTTTGAATAACAGAGGGTACCTTCCAACCACCACTGTCCAACTTTGGTGCCAGTTGGCCATATGGTGGTAGTATAGCAATCTTTTACATTTCCAAACATTTTTAATTTAGAAGTCCTGCTCTGTTTGCCATTAATGCCATAATATCCCTCTTCTCTCATAGAATAAATTTGCCTTAAGGTCCCAGCCTACCATTTTACATTTACCGCCGTTTTGAATAAATGAAAGAGCACTTCAAATCTATGTCTTCCTTCTCCTTTGAGCGATTTGAAAGGACCTTGGGATATAGCATCCACTCATAAATATCCCAGCATAAAGAACGTTGTTATGCTTAAAAACATGCTCACAGTAAGCCAATGAATTTGCATGTTGGTGTGACTTTTTTTAAATCTCAGTTTGACAAAAAGTGATGTAATTTGGTGTGCCCAGTGTGCGCCCCCCACTGGCATGGAGGGTCATTGAACGCACAGTTTGAAGCTGCGATGGGGACCCGCATTTCTGTGCAGCACCGTGTTCGGCTAGGGTTCAGTTTGGGCCGAATTTGCCTTCTTATCAAGTTAACACTCAGTTTAAGGTTTATACGCCAGCAGGTCAAGGCTCTGATGGCTAACCGATGAGTGAGATGAGAGGGACGGAAAGCAAACGAAATTCAGTCTTTTCTTGCTTTTCGTTTCTCTTTTGTTTCCTTTCCATCTGATCCGAGGCCAGTCCCTGCGTCTCCCAGAGCCGCCGTGCACTTGCTCACATGGGTTCGGGTTTCATTCCGAACCGAGCGCGGGGAATGTCCTGGAGGGCGGCGGGCTGTTCCGCATCATCAGTGTGAGACGGGGTCGTGGGGGGGGGGGAGCCGCAGCCTGCGGTTTGTGGAGCGGGGGCATTGCGTCCCTCTTTGAAACGCCGCTGTGCTTAATTACGCTGAGGCCGGACTGTTATTGGAGTATGCCGACAGATCAGCGCAGTGCATCCCCAAATCCCCCAGCCATGGAGCAGTCTGCAGTAAAGCAAACAAACACAGCTTTCCTCAGGACCGCTTGCTTTTTTTTTTTTTACTCTTTGTCTTCATGCAAACAAACACGCAAATCAAGACTGTTTAGTTTCGGAGCTGCGGGCTTTAATCTCAGCGGAGAAATCCTTGCTTTGTCTTGCATTGGCCATCGCCCAAGCGTCTCATGCCTTCTTGCTCTAGTGTGATTAACCTTAAAATCAGAAGAATATGTTTTTCCAAACTGAATTATTCCCACAGAAAAAAATTACACAGCCGGATGACGACGGTATTTATTTATGTTTTATTGTCCCGGGCTCCTGTTTCAGGATCACTGTGAACTATAGCATAGGTGGAATTTTCCAGTTCCAGCTTGGCAGCACTGTTGAAACACTTCAGCAAGACCATTACCATGTGCTGTTTAGAAAAAGAATATTGGGAGCATTTTTTAAAAATTTGTTTCCAAATTTATTTCGGACAATTTCCTCCCCCGCACAAGTCACCTGTTTAGCAACCAAAAATGTTTTCTTTTTTTTTTTCATTTTCCATTGAAGAAATCTTGGCAAGGCTTACAGCTTTCATTATTCAACCACTAGAAATGGCGTGTCGCTTCTGTCTCCTCATGAAAAGGTGCATTTGAGCAATGCCCGCAGATGATATTCTACTCAAGCCCGTTGTCTGGGCGCAGGGCTCAAGGCACGTGCCCATTTTGGGGCAGACGCTTTGGGAGCGTTCCAAGTGTGTTTGAATTATAGGGGCTGTCTGTAGCTCTGGGGCCAGCAAAGGCACTGCAGACTGGTCAGCTCTCTGGCCGATGCCAGCCCCCATCCCCAATGTCCACACCCCCTATCAAGCGCCCCACCTCCCCCCCTTGCCGCCACCTCATTCCAGGTCAGAACTGTGTTTCCACTTCCTTCAGCGTTCCGACCAGAAGGGCCACCAGAAAATTAGCGGCAGCTTTTCGGCCTTGGTGAGAGCAGCGGTGGAGCCCGGAGTCTAGACGAAGGGCTGGAGTGTGCTTGCGCTAAATTATCTCTGGGGCATCACCATGTCGCCCCAGCTTCTAAACACCCCCCCGCCCCACATCACAAGGGATTGACTCTGTCTGCCGCCGCTTATTAAATACATGTTGGAATTGTCGGTTTATTTTACCACTCACTCACTCACTCCCCCACTCCCCCACCTCCTGTGTTTTGGGACGATTGATTGTTTTATTAACTGGTTTTACTGCTGTGCACTGCAAAGGGCCATAGACAAGCTGGTTGCATATGATACAGATATACACACACGCACATATGCCCATGTATTATTTCAAGCCACAGCGTGTATACAGGAGAGCTAGCACAGCCTTGCTCTGCTGATAGCTTGTAATCTGTAGGCACCTGGTGAGAGGATGGAGGTGCCAAGACACCAGTACTCTGAGGAACCCTGGCTGATGCAGCCCGCCTTTATCCAGCATGAGAAAGCCAAAGCTGGTACTATGAGCTAGCAGTCATAGTGAGCTAATTGTATAGCCCAAGCTTAGTCTAGTGATGTCTAGGCTGTAGGGCTTGGCCTGGACTTGTGGTGAGGGCCTTTGTCCATGGAGGACTGAGGATTTTTGAATGTTCTGCCATTTCACACAAAATGACGGGCAGCAACCAGCCAAATTGGGGGAGCAGCGTCAAGGCCTTTTCTCTCTCTGCTGAAAACCTCCAAACGATGCCAGTGCCTCACCCCCCCCCCCCCCCTCACATGTTGGTGGATGGCAGAGGGTGGGGAGAGGGTCGGGGCCTCAAACCCCTGTTTCTCGGTTTAATTTGCTTGATCTTGCACCGGTTCACCAGGCTCAGACTCCACGGCTTTCCTGGATTAAGGGGAATGTTTACACAGCCGTTCCATGTTTCTTAACCAGGTTCTCCAGCTGATGATTGCTGGGGGTGGAGGTTGTGTGTGTGTGTGTGTGGGAGGGGGGGGGGGGTCCTTTTATTGCTCGTCTGTACGCCTGTTTCCTACAGACCCCTGGACCTGTTCACAACCTGTCACGCAATCACCCCCGCCCACCCACCGAAGCGTGCGAGGGGTCTCCGAGGTCAGGCACGGCACAGCCGCGGTGGCCGAGGGTTTGGAGGGGAGGCGAGCGGCGGGCTCTCCCTGACCGCTCTGGGTCTACGCTCCGGGTCTTATGCGCTGTTTGAGGCGAGGAGCGCCTCGGACGGAGCGGCCGCGTCGGTGCGTGTCGTGCGAGCGAGGGGCTCCGCAGCCTGTTCCCACACTCCTCTGTTCTCGCCTCTCTTTAGTGACTCTGTTTCCCCTTTGTCCCAAAATGGAGGCCCTTGTTGAACGCGCGACATCAGAAGCGTCCCACGGGCACGGGGCGCTCGGTCAAACGCCGCGGCGGTATCTATAAAAAGCGGAGAAGGGCAGACAGGCAGCCCGCACAGCGGAGCATGCGGGAGGCCTCTTCGCTTCCCCGTATTATGACTGTTCCCTTCCACAACTTAAAGCAGGCCCTGCTGTCCTGCTTTAACAGACCCCAGTCAAGCGGAAAACCTCCCCCTTTGAAAAAGCTGATATGCACATTATCCAGGGGGTAAAACATTATCTTCCTTGTTTGTTTGCGTTTGCATTTTGATAGCGTGTGTTTTTCATTATGTTTTGTTTAGTTTCGATTTTGGCCGTTACCTCCGACGTGTCCTCGAGCTCCGGTGTCAGCCGGCTAATTGGAGCAAATTGCTAATTTCTCTGAAACTTAGATATACAAATAGTTTCAAATTGATTTGTTAGGCAAGTGATATATGGTGGTGACTGTTTTGCTTTGCAATTATGTCTTAGTAATTTGAAGCATTTTCCTGTACAGATGTGAAGAACAGCTCCTCATACAATCTTTGTTTAGTCTAAAAGGTTGTAGGGCTGGTTAGCCTCTTTTGTATCAAAGTGCAGAGTAAATAAAATCAGTAAGATTTATCACTGAAATTCATGAGACACCCAGCTGTCCTCAGAATACACTGCCAGGGAAGGACTTTCGTTCGAAATGTGACAAGTTTGAAATGTTCTTTGAGGTTTTCCATGTGACTTGTACTCACTTCCTGAATGTAACTTAATATGAAGTTGCCCTACTCCTGCATTTGTGTGCCAGTTACAAGGGAGCACACTAATATTAGGAGCTGAATATAGTTACCCACTCATTATCATTAGTCTGTAAGTAAAGATGAAGACAGCTCAAAGTTAGGAGCTGAGTATATTTCCCCCAGTTTGTTTGTGGGCAAAGATGATGATGACATTAATGACATTAATTTTTGACAATATGGCCCCAGCTGCTACCAATTTATGAAGACTTCCTGCTGCCTTTAGATTGGCTATTGGCTCTGCAACAGTTTTTCAAGACTTCCTGTTGTATTCTGATTGGCTGTACAACAGTTTATCAGAACCTCATGCTGCATTTTGACTGACTTTGTCACTGTGTATCGGAACCTCCTGCTGTATTCTGATTGGGTCTGCCACAGATTATTGGAATCTTTGTACCTCCGTATTAACTCCGTATTACAGTTGATCTCCTGTGCCTGTGAGCTGTTGGTAAGGTCCAGCACCATTTTGTCTCCACTGCACTTCATTCTCACACACACACACACACACACACACACACTGTCTCGCACAATTACACACACACCTAGCTTACTGGACTCTGCCCTGCCTTCAGCGTACCCCTCCCACCCCTTCCCTGAGGACAGCTGTTGAAAAGTGAGGAGACAAGATCCACACCCCCACCCCCACCCCCAGCCCCCCCCCCCACCCCACCCCAGCCCCCGCTCTGATACCTGCTCCCTGCTCTCGTCTGCCGTTAATCCTGACTCTGCTGAAGGACCCTCACCCCCCCACCCCCGCCCCCACCCCCCCAGTACTGACAGACTGTGTGTAGGGCCCCGGATTAGCCTTGTCTGTACCTGACAGCAAAGGATTAAGTACTTAGACGCGCACATACTTCCATGTCCGCTTCCACTTAGAAGCACTGAAAAAATATACACACGCATACACACACGGAGAGAGACGGGGACGCACACACACATAGGGACATACACACGCAGGCAGGCATACATGATCACCATGGCTTGGCTTTACCCTCTTGGACTCCCAGAATATTACATTTAGAATCAAACAACCTGATTCTCTTTTGTCAGTCTTTTCCATGAGGTCGTAAATAGCAGTACGCTGGGTGTGACACACAGTGCCACAGAAATGCCACCATTCTGAGCCTTCGGAATGGAGTATTCAAAGGCAGGCTTTTTACCTTGTTCTTGCCAACCCTTATCCAGAACTAATCTAAAACCATTTATATTTGATTTGAGCATACACTGCAGATAGTAAAAGGTTTAACATTTACTATCTGCAGTGTATGCTGAAATGTACCTTTGTTTTTGAGTCTGATGATGTGCAATTAAGACAGCTGTGTAATTAAATACAGGTCCCAGCTGACAGTAATCTGCTCATTCCTTATCTGTTTTGTTCCTTACGGGTATGTCGTGAGACTGGTGTGGGCCAGTCCACGAGTCCTCTCATGAACAGGCAGATCTCCAGCTAACGCAGAATGTTCTCACAATGTTGCTGGCATGTTTTGTCAGTGTTATAACATTGACCCTACATGGCAACAACGTTTTGTGTTAGCTGGGCAGGTCCATTCAGGAGCTGCCTACCCGCCTGTCCTCTCCATTCTTCTTCTCCTCCCTCCCAGACGTAAAGGTTACCGTCTGCAAAAGCCCCTCCCCTCCCCCCCAAATCTCCTCAATTAACACGCAGATGAGGTCTCAGAGACGACAGTCATCTGACCTTATCAACAAGGGCCATCAGCTGGCCTGGAAGGGGGGCTCATGAGGGGAGGCGGTGTTTCTTTGTCCAACAACAGGCCCTGGTGTCTCAGCCTCATTCAGTGCAGATACTGTGAGGAGTACTCTCATTCTCTCCCCCCTCCCTCCCTCACTCTCTCTCTCTCACATGCACACACACACACCTACCTTGTCTGAACCCAGCCCCTCTTCCTCCACCTGTATCTCCATAACCAGCTTTACTCTGCTATTAGGGTCCCTCTGTCCAGTGTGAAAGGGCTCTATTAGGGTCCCTCTGTCCAGTGTGAAAGGGCTCTATTAGGGTCCCTCTGTCCAGTGTGAAAGGGCTCTATTAGGGTCCCTCTGTCCAGTGTGTAAGGGCTCTATTAGGGTCCCTCTGTCCAGTGTGAAAGGGCTCTATTAGGGCCCCTCTGTCCAGTGTGAAAGGGCTCTATTAGGGCCCCTCTGTCCAGTGTGAAAGGGCTCTATTAGGGTCCCTCTGTCCAGTGTGTAAGGGCTCTATTAGGGTCCCTCTGTCCAGTGTGAAAGGGCTCTATTAGGGTCCCTCTGTCCAGTGTGAAAGAGCTCTATTAGGGTCCCTCTGTCCAGTGTGTAAGGGCTCTATTAGGGTCCCTCTGTCCAATGTGAAAGAGCTCTATTAGGGTCCCTCTGTCCAGTGTGAAAGGGCTCTATTAGGGTCCCTCTGTCCAGTGTGAAAGGGCTCTATTAGGGCCCCTCTGTCCAGTGTGTAAGGGCTCTATTAGGGTCCCTCTGTCCAGTGTGAAAGGGCTCTATTAGGGTCCCTCTGTCCAGTGTGTAAGGGCTCTATTAGGGTCCCTCTGTCCAGTGTGAAAGGGCTCTATTAGGGTCCCTCTGTCCAGTGTGAAAGGGCTCTATTAGGGCCCCTCTGTCCAGTGTGTAAGGGCTCTATTAGGGTCCCTCTGTCCAGTGTGAAAGGGCTCTATTAGGGCCCTCTGTCCAGTGTGAAAGGGCTCTATTAGGTCCCTCTGTCCAGTGTGAAAGGGCTCTATTAGGGTCCCTCTGTCCAGTGTGAAAGGGCTCTATTAGGGTCCCTCTGTCCAGTGTGAAAGGGCTCTATTAGGGTCCCTCTGTCCAGTGTGAAAGGGCTCTATTAGGATCCTCCCTCTGTCCAGTGTGTAAGGGCTCTATTAGGGTCCCTCTGTCCAGTGTGAAAGGGCTCTATTAGGGCCCCTCTGTCCAGTGTGAAAGGGCTCTATTAGGGTCCCTCTGTCCAGTGTGAAAGGGCTCTATTAGGGTCCCTCTGTCCAGTGTGAAAGGGCTCTATTAGGGTCCCTCTGTCC
Source organism: Anguilla rostrata (assembly GCF_018555375.3). Classification (NCBI taxonomy): domain Eukaryota; kingdom Metazoa; phylum Chordata; class Actinopteri; order Anguilliformes; family Anguillidae; genus Anguilla; species Anguilla rostrata. The sequence goes on from NC_057933.1 coordinate 55,893,009, forward strand.
AGTGTGAAAGGGCTCTATTAGGGTCCCTCTGTCCAGTGTGAAAGGGCTCTATTAGGGTCCCTCGTCCAGTGTGAAAGGGCTCTATTAGGGTCCCTCTGTCCAGTGTGTAAGGGCTCTATTAGGGTCCCTCTGTCCAGTGTGAAAGGGCTCTATTAGGGTCCCTCTGTCCAGTGTGAAAGGGCTCTATTAGGGCCCCTCTGTCCAGTGTGAAAGGGCTCTATTAGGGTCCCTCTGTCCAGTGTGAAAGAGCTCTATTAGGGTCCACCCAGAGCCTCGCTGGCAGACAGCCCTTTTTCACATCCCCAACCTGAATGAGCTCTAAGTGGAGCTGGGGAATCACCAATATGTAAAACCACATGACTCAAATAGCAGCTGGCTTTGCCAATCATAGGGCTCAAAACTTGGTTTCCATTCCCTCTACAGCTACAATTGCTTCCTGCTTGTTTGGTTAAAAACATGCTTGGCAGCCTGCACACCAGAAGCTGCTTAATCATATGGGAAGGACGTACTCCCTTGTCCTCTGACCCCTGTTGCATGTGCAATAATGATAAATGGTCTGAAAAAATCTGAATTTTGTTTTTCTTTCTGATGCTAATCGAGCTTTTTGGTCGATCCATTCCGTGCCTTGAATTCAGAGCATCATTTAAAAGTAGGGAAAATGTGTATCTGTGTGTGTATATGGGAACTTACATGTATATGTATGCGTGTGTGTGTAGTTCAAAGTTCAAAATGGTCTCTGAAGTATGTGGTATGTTAGCATAATAAACACTGTCTGAAGAGCTGCCAAATTCCACCTCTTTCATTCCCTCTTTCTGCATCTCTTTTTGCCTCAGACTGACTCCATGCCTCCTCTTCCCCTCTCGCTCTTTCCCTTCCTCCCTCTCCCTCCCTCCGTTTCCAGGCCTGCTCCTGGCTCTGATACCGTGGCTCTTTTCCGTGTCACATCAGAGGGCTGATCCAGTGAAGTGTGCTTTCATCATCCCGACGCCTCTCTCTCCCAGAGGCCTGGCGGGAGACAGGGCTTTAATTAGGCTGCCAGTGCCGCGCTCAACCGCCAAACTCGATTTCAAACGTGCTCCCCGCACAGCCCGAGCTGCAGCCTCCTCCCCAGCACCAGCTACGCTCTCTCCCCCTGACCCCGCCTCTCCAGCCCAGACAGACCAATCAGCAGCGCAGGTGTACAAGCACACCGTGATCACTCAATCTAATGGTGCTGTTGTCTAGGAGACGATAGGGCTGAAGCTGGTGAATCGCGTGAAGGCTTATGGGCAGTAATGAGCTCTGTTTTTGAGCATGTAATCGGGTAGGGAAACGCTGACCCCAGGGAGGGGTGCAGCAGTCCTCCCGGTTTGCTCCGTATCTTGACCGCAGTCCTCATTCCCGTCTTTATCACGCATGTGGGCCAAACCTTTCGGGGCTCACTGTAATTGACTAATGTGCTCTCTTATGCTTTTTACGTATACCCCATAATTTTATGTTCCAGTGTCACTGAGCATGCCTGCTTCTGGAGAGCACTTGGTGTGTGTGTGTCTGGCCTCAAGTGTGAGCTGCAGTAGTGTTTATCTGTTAGTGCCTGATGTGATTATAATGGCACAGTCCAGTAGGGCTTGTTCTTTCCGACCTCTCAGTGCACTGTATTGAGATGCATGGAAGAGTGGGCCTGAGGTGTGGGGACACAGCCAGCTGAGTAACGCCCCACTGTGTGTTCTCAATGCACACGGTGGCAGGTGCAGCTCCCTCCTCAGCCCTGCAGATGCACTCATGTGACATGCAGGGCTTTGTTGGGACAGATCTGGCAGCACCCGCAGGGGCCTGTGCTTCTCTCACCCTGACAACACAGGAGCAGGGTTCAGGAGGCTCTGTGAACCGTGTGTGTGTGTGTGTGTGTGTGTGTGTGTGTGTGTGTGTGTGTGTGTGTGTGTTTGTGTGTGGGGTGTGTGTGTGTGTGTGGGTTTGTGTTATGTGTGTGTGTGTGTCTGAGAGATGGAGAGACTTGTGTTTTTGAATGTACATTTGTGTGTTTGTTTGGGTGGGTGTGGGTTGGGAGATGAGGGCTTCTGTGGTAAGGAGTGCAGTCAGAATGCTTATTTGTTATTTGGCTCTTGGACAGCGCCATGCTACACTGGGGAAAAAGGGCTCTGCCAACACAAGTGTGACCAAGCTGGAGTACCACTTCAGAGCTGTTTCATTTCAGAGGACGTTAGCGCTTTCTAACGCAGGAGCATGTGGTGGATTTTAATCATCGTATTTATCTTGACTCCTCACATACACACGTGTGTGTGTGTGTGTGTGTGTGTGTGTGTTTGTGCGTATGTGAGAAAAAAGGATGCCTGGACTGTCCTCGACACAAAGATGAGGGGCTGGACTTCAGCCAGAAGTCTTTCTCGAGTCTGGTTGAGTTGGCAGAAATATCCAGCCACTTTGCTGTTCTGTTTTGGGCCTGGTATTCGCATATTCATAAGCCACCTCCTGCGGTCGCGCATTCCGAGATGGCTGTTTTTGTCCTTCTGCAGAAGCGTTTGTCAGTGGAGTAAACACCGTGTCTAACTGCAAGCACTCATTCCCCAGTGATTAATTACCAGGACACTAATAATGGCTCATAAGTCAGGATGACCCCATTGCAGTTTTATCAGAATGCTGTTTCTGACTGTTTAAGCTCTGCGCAGTGCCTTCACTGCATTTCCCATCAGGCCTAGCTGTCCGTACACACACGTACACGTGCACATTCCTGCTGTGTTCTTCACAGACTGTAAGACTAACACCCTTTTGCTCCCTTAACTCTCCAGATGCCAATGGCAGCGAGGCTGGGAAGGAATCTGAAAAGGAGCTTGGCAAAGAACCTGCAAAAGACTCTGGAAAGGAGTCAACTAAGGCATCAGTGAAAGCAAAGGAGTCTGGGAAGGAATCTGCTAAGGATTCTGAGAAGACTGCAAAGGATTCTGTAAAGGAGTCGTCAAAGGAACCGGAGAAGGAGCCAGAGAAGGAACCCGGAAAGGCTGCAGTGAAAGTTGCGAAGAAGGCATCAGTGAAGGTGAAAGAGAAGAAGAAGGAGCCAGAGGCTACAGACGGCTAACGGGCCTACAGAGCAAAGCCACGCAAGACCCTGAGAATGTTCTCCAGCGTGCGAGCCTGCGGTCCCCTGGCCAGGCCCCAGGGGCCACACTGTCCCCGCTGGGGCGGGCTCCAGCACAGCACTCAGCTCACTGGCTTTGATTGAGCTGCTAAGTCAACACTCAATACTTCACATACTGTCTCCTTCGGTTATTTTGGTGAGAATACAGGTTGCTGGGAGTTTTATGGCAGGTTATGTCTTTAGGTTTGTATTTCTTTGAGGTTGAATTGCAGTAACACAGATAGGTATTCGGTTAGGGAAGAGGGCGTAAATTAGTTGTGAGATGGGTCCAGGAAAAATAGTTGAACTACTCTACTATAAAGTTAGGCTTGATTGAGCAATTGAGTTAACTACCCTGATTATTTTTTCGAGGAGCAGACAAAATTTTGACTAAACAATTTTGCATTAATGCAAAATAACTTCCATTCGTAGATCTCTTTGAAGTAATCATTTTGAGCTTTTTAAATGTAGAGCTGGCAGTATTTAATTAAAAGCTCAGTCATTCATTCAGCTGGAACAATAAATCCCCAAGACCAGGGTTGGGAAACACTGTTCTGCATACGCACACATACAGATACACTCCAGGAACATCGAAAGTGGAGGGACATGGGTGGGTTCTACCTCTTGCTGTGATTGAACACTGGCCACTGCGAACCAGAGTGACCCAATCTATCCCACTCCACTAAACTACACTACACTACACTACCCTTCACTCCTCCACACTCCACTACATTAATCCATTTCTCTGTGTTCCTCCTTTTCTCTCTGTTCCATTTGTTTCCCACCTCCACTTGTCACGTGACATTTTATGCATACCTTCATGTATGAGTTTCTGAGTAGTAACTCAGTTACAGTGTACTTAGGTCTGGTGTGAATTGAGTGTGCCGTACTTGTGTAGCTGTTGCCAGTGTCTCTTGTATACTTGCTGGGAGCATTGACAAGAGTTAGTGCTTTTGTCCTGATTCAGCGTTCTCTCAGGTAACTGCCATCACGCTCTCCATTGTACATGTACGTATGTTATCTCACTGCTGGAAGAGTCCATTTGTCACTGAGATGTGGGTGGAGGGTGTGGCTTTCAGGCAGTTTACACAGTGCTGAACCAGGCCGTTCCACCGACAGCACCCCTCTCCTCTGCAATATGCTTCTCTGAAAGCTCATCGCCTCTCAGCACCCTGAGCTCTCCGCCTGTTTCAGTGATCGATGAATTCTCTGTATAGAGCTGGTTTTAGATGTGTACTGAGCTGCATGTAATGCATACACATGCACGCACACAAGTACGCAGCTGTGTCTGAAATGCATGCACATGCACACGCACACGCACGCGTAACCACGGCCTCCACACACAAGCATGTGTGATTGCACATACACATATGAAAGCGATCATGCCTACACACTTAAAAGCGGCCTGTCTGGCAGTTGCATACATTCACACTGCTCAACACACACACTGTTCAGACACACATTCACACTGCTCAACACACACACCGTTTCAGACACACATTTACATTGCTCAACACACACACTGTTTCAGACACACATTTACATTGCTCAACACACACACTGTTTCAGACACACATGCTCTGGCACAGTCACTGCCCACGTGTGCTCTACAGGATCGCAGACGCACACCTGGGCTCGTCTGATTGGTCGGCTGTAGACACAGGCGGACTGAGGGGTTTTCTCATGTCCAGACTGCAGAAGATCAGGCTGCCGGTGGGTTCCGTTAGTGGCTTGTAACGCAGCCCTGGAATCTGAGCCTCAGATTCAGGCGTATCCCTCCCCTCCCCTCCTCCACCCAGCACCCCCTCCTCCAAGGCAAACAGCACAAGGGCCCAGTGCTACACCACGGGATTTATTTTAGATCCACACCCGTCTCTGGGCCAAACCCACAGCCTCCCGCCCCATAATCCGTCTCTTCTGCTCGCCGCTCCCCCGCCTACGCTCCGGTGTGCTGACGTCCGCACCCCTGCACCCCCCCACCCCCCCAGCCCAGCCCCGCTCGCCCCCTCACGTGTGGCACCCCACCAGCCGTGCCACAACTAAGAATAACATCCACAGTCTGCTCCCCCCGCCCGCCACCACACGGCCTCCTCTCTTCCCTGCTCAGCACATTCAGGAAGTGGGGACATGTTGCCACCCCGGGGGAGGGGGGACCCAGAGCACCAGCGCGCAATGCCCAGTGCCCACCAATCAAAGTGGAACCAGTTCGCCTACCCCCTGCCCTTGCCTGCTCAGGGTGACCTCGAGGTGTCCCTGTCCCCAGTGTTGTGGTGGGCGGGTGTGGGGGCCGAGTCTGTCCATAGCACCCTCTCCAAGCTAATTAGCTTATCAGGCTGGGATTAGCTTGTCCCGCACACACACACTTCAGGTCAGAGACAGTAGTCTGGGTGCTTCAGGGAGAGGGGGCCAGACAGGAGCGGGTCCTGTGGCTCGGTCTGCAGACGTGAGAGCAGCGATGCAGCCCTCCACAGCTGCGCTCCTCCCGCAGCTTTGATTCACGGTAACGCGCTGTTTACAGCGAGCAGCCTCCGCAGCGTGGAGAAACGACACCTGCTGTCCCTCGCCCCTGACCCCTTCGAACGAAAAGCAGGCAGAGAGAGAGAGAGTGAATGCTTGCTCTGCTCAGCCACGCTGTAAAGGGATGAGGCACATTTATCAATGTCACTCATCTTTCAGTCCATAGGAAGAAGGCGTACAGGGACTGTAGTACTTTATCCCAGTCTGTGGAGATCTCCGATGTTGTCCATTCATATTTGTCGAAAATGTGCGTGACTTAATTTTTGCATCTTCAGCAGGGAAGGCTTAGATAAGATTTTTGTAGTGGTGCCAGCTAGTCTGTTGTACCAGGCACCTGCTACAGTACGTTTCACAACTCTAAACACAAAGAGCTCCAGATTTTTCCCCCCCACATTTTTCCCATCTCCTGTCTTTTCTTTATAGTCTGTTTTGCCTTTGACCTGTTTAAGTCCCCACTTGTACATGTTGTCAGCGGGTCAGTGATCTCTGAGAATCTCTGAAGATTATCAACCTCCGTTGTCCACTCATTCCAGCAAAGGGCATTAGACAGATTCCGTCTAGTTTACCAGTAAAGGCTGCAAAGCATTTATACTAATTGTCGCCGCTGAGATCTGTTGTTGTATTTTTGCCAGTTTTTGTTGGTCATAAAACCATCATGACACTCCAACAGAATCTGTGTTATAACCATTAGTTTTTCTTCTTTTTTTTTCTTTTTTTTTTACAATTTAGAGCTTACTCAAAATGCGTGGTCGTTTCCATGTTTACAGACACTGTACATTTCCTATACAAGACGGGACCAACTGTTCTCCAGTATATAAAAAAAACATTGTTACACTGTGCCACAAAGTTTTGAGACAGATGATTGTTAACAAATAAAAAATTTGGATTAGATTAAGAAAATGAAAAATGTTTGGAGTCTTTTGTGAATGGATTGAGTGTGCCACCAGACCCCCGCCCGCCCCCCCCTCTCTCTTATTTTCTAGTGAAATGTAGTATATTTCCTGTAACAGTCCCTCTCAAATGGAGCGTGGTCATTGCTTTATGTGACTCTGAGCTCCGGGCCACCGTCGAAATGAATACACCTCCCAGTCACTAACTAAACAGAGATTAAGGGGGGACACCATGGCAGCCGACTGCTGGCACCAACCTCCAGCAGGGGTGAAAGGTCAGCCTCGGTTCAATGCAAGTCAGGAACAGTTGGGCCTTGAAGAAGAACTTCACCGCTGCTTGCCTGTCGGGTGACAGCTGACGGCCTGTTGCAAAGAGGGGACTGTGACTGCTTATCTGTTCGACTTCTGGCTAGACGACTGCCTGACTGACTGACTGACTGTCAGGGTACAATAATATACAATAACATACAAAATGGACAATATAGCCATGTCTGCAGCAGTTGGATTGGTCAACAGAGTTGACCATTGGGTTACAGATTTGTAGAATTTTAATTTAATGCAGGGGGGAAGGTGAAAGTACATTCACTGGATTCTGATGTGATTAATGAAAACAAATTACATTTTAATACCCATCTTCACACTAAGTTTGGGCTATTCCGACGTTGCACTTTGGAATCTAGATTCATTACAATTATGTTTGTATTTAAACACTCGCACACGCTGTCTTAATAGGCCTACAATCTCAAACTAAACGCGTTATAATCACCTGTGCGCAGGAGGAAATCGTGCGCACTCTTAATAGTGCTCTTTGGTGCCATCTAGTGACTGTCGTCACCGCAACTGATCAGTTGTAAATCAATGCTTGGTACCAACTTTCATCGCCGGTTGGTTTAGCGCAGTGCCCGAATGCAAGGCGTTTGCAGTAAGTGGCGACATGTTTCGAGTATTAAAAAAAAACGTTGTAAGGGAGGAAAACGCTGTTTCCATTGCTGGCAATTAAATATAATAAAAATGGGTGGGCTCATAATTGTTGCTTTGAAGACACTCTTTTCTTTTCCACAATGTGACTCAAATGATGTAATGAAAAGTTTGTGACAGCAAAACAATTACTATTGTAAAAACACGAGACATGTTTGGGATTATACTTTGAAAGGGTGGTATTAAATACTTAGTTTCCTTTATATTAACTTTGAGATTTCAACATTTCTCCGCGTCTTTACCGAATGAGGCATTTTAACTACTAAACTACAAGTAATCCATCTGATATAAAACACAATTACAGAATAAATTAGTCTATCTGACTATAATTATATATTTTTGTTCCGTGCACGCGCTCAACCTGGTCCATAGAGAACGAGGCTGCAAGTGGAAATATTTTGTTGCCGTCGTCAAAAATAATACAAATGAACCCTTTTAACACTAGAGGACACGGGGGCTAAAACGTTCTAACGTAGCCAACTATCTACATTATTTTGTTTCTTCCCAATTATAGCGTTTAAAAACCAGAGATTTACAGTAACGACGCGTGAAGTAGCCTGCGCGTTTTGTATTCAGGGTTGTTACTAGTGAAACAAGATACGACAGCATTAGGTAGGTGGATCTCCCTCGGAGGTATGTGTGTCTCGTTGTGCGGATGGTTTCATTACAAACGAGCAGTGGACAGCTGGGAACTGTGGGCCAGGTTGATCGCCAAATGAGCTGGATTATTAATCTCGCGGCAACCATTTAAATATTGAGGGGCCGATCTCTTCGTGGAAGTAGGAGGTTCCCCCTGTGGGAACGCTTAACTGGACCGGCGGCGTTTGTATTTCACTGGAATCATTCGGTGTCTTGGTTTTTTAAAGGTAGGACTTGGCGGCTTGATGCTTGCAATACTTTTGCTGCACCGAGGGAAACGGTACCTGTTTTACTGGCCTGATTCGACATTCTGTCGATCGCCCTAACAGCGCAAGATCCCCGCAGCATCTTGGTATTGACTGGACGGTACATACACTTTGCACCTGGTGATCTTCGCAACAGATCTAACTTCTGCGTTTTGGAGGCAATGGCTTACACGAATACTTCTTTAAGGACAGCTTTATTGCGTTAATTTCATGTAGCCTATTTCTAAATTTTTTCAGGTTTTAATTATTTTGTACATTTAACATTTCTTTCATTATTTTTGCGAGCCCCTTGCTAAATGATTTTTAGCTGTCTATTGTTTTTTCGAAGTGGTTTTTTGCGTTGTTGGGGACATGGATCTAGTGAAAGGACTATCATTGGAATGAAGATTGTCGCCTGTCTGTCCACGCTGCTTTGTCATTATAATTTCCATGCGTCCGGTCTGTCGGCAGATTCCTGCGAGAGCGCCCGATGCTGTTTTGCATTTCGATAAAGTGAAGGTTAGGGGTGGCGAGACTGGTACTGAGTTGATGAGAGCACTTTCTTGGAAATTACCCACGTTTTTAAAACAATTTTACAACCACAAACATAAACAGAAAGGACGTGTTTTTCTTTATGTTTTTTTTTTGTTCCATTTTAAAATTTGGTAACATTTTTACCTGGATTGAATTAGGATGCTTCTATATTGCTGCCTAAACGTACTGGCTATGAGACTCGCCAACAAATTCACCTGTAGCTTTTTCTTCGCGCTTTTGTTGTTTCAAATGCCTCACTCCATCTCAACTTTAATTACCGGTAAGTATTATTATTATTATTATTATTATTATTATTATTAGTATTAGTATTAGTATTAGTATTAGTATTATTATTATTTTCTGTAATGTGTCCGCTATGCATTGGAAATATATCGGCTACTACAGTATAGGCCTATATACTATTGAACATATATAAACGGTTGCTTAGTTGTTTTGTTATTTAATGCGCGCGGCTGATGACAGGCTGAACTCCTGGTTGAAGGTTCAGGGATGTTTCGGTCGCCTAACGCTGTGATCTTTTAGAGGTCTACATTTCGCTCTGCCCACAGGGTGATTGAAACGGAGCTTAGTGAGCTGCAACATTTGCAATTGAATTGCCACTAACCGTATTTATTTCAAATCGCCGACAAGGACGTTGCATCACATTGATTGCTGGAAACTCAAATAAACTCCTGTACACTGTGGGTTTAAGCAGCCGGTAGCGAGCCTGGAGCATATCATTATTCAAACAAGAACGTTTCACGCGGAGGGGGGAATTAACTTGATAGGAGTATCAACTGAATGCCATTACAATGGCTATAATCCTTTTGGATCAGATTTCTTTGCAAGTGGCTTGCTACCTGGTATTTTAAATATGCGGAGTATCGCCTATCAATTGTCCTCTTCACCTGCGCGAGAAGTGTTTTCTGTATAGTTAATTTAAGCAGGTATTTTATGAGGAATAACAAAGTAGCGGCGATAAAAAGGAGAGTGCTTTCAGGCACCTATCACGTCAAAAGCAGGTGGAGGCTGGTGTTATCCAATATTTATATGCGAACAACTAGGGCATTAAAAAGAGGAAAAGTCACCTCTGTTGGAGGCAAAAGTATTAGGTTTCCGACAGTCACCAAAGGCGGTACAGGTTTAATTAGACGCAAAGGCTGTAAATTTAATAGCAGTCCCCGAGTCTGAGGGGGGCAATTGGACCAGTTTTAATGGATATTCCACGGGGAATGTGTGAAATAAAGCAAGAAAAACAGAAAAATTGGCTAAATAAAAACGAAATTGAATTAATTCACGTGAAGCTGTGTATGTTGAGGCGGGCATGATGCGAGTCCTAGTTGTTTAAGTCAACAGCATGTAAACAGTAATTAATGTTTTCTCAGGCATTACTTTTAAAATAGCGCAATTTATCCCCATTCGGTATATCCGTCTCTGCTAATTTTTCTTGTCTTGAGTTTTAATTTGCGTCTGATTCAGGTGTTTCACTCCCATGGGAAGGAATTGAAACTTTATAAAGCGTATGTTATTAATTACAAATATTTTGCAGTGCAGTTACATTTGCGGAAATATTTTTTTCTTGGAGACGGTTGTTTTTACCGGCGTGCGTGAGTTTATTTTAAGGATTTCGCTCCTTTGTAGTTTTACTAACGGCACTTTCCATCTAAAACACTACTGCTGAATCAATTTACAAAAGACCGATAATCCTTGTCAGAATACGAACCGTCTGATAGAGGCGCTTCATTTGATATCTCACTGTATCATATTGAGGATACAGTAGGCTATATAGCGTAATCAGAAGAGATAGTTACATTAAAGAGCTCACTGATTTTTTTTTTTTAATATTGTTTTTTCCCCCCGCAGGTACCGAAGCCAGCTGCGAAAACGAAGGGGAGGTGTTGCACATACCCAACATTACAGACAACCCCTGCATCACCTGCGTGTGTTTGGTGAGACAGGCTACTTTTATCAGTCATTGGAGACATACAGATATAGATGCTTGTGTTTACGCATTGACGACTTTAAGTTTTGCTATTCAAATGAATACTGAATGCATTGTTAGGACAGGCTACTGAGACCCTCGTCCAGATTGCTTCTACTCCACAGCTGATGGGTGTGATTAACTTCTTTTCAGCGCCGTTGCAGATAGTTAAATCAGAAAATAATCTCACTGTTGCTGCGCGTTAACTGTGTCCGCGGTCACGGGGTAGACTAAAAGACCATGTCCGCCGGCTACAAGTTATACACACGGAGTACAAATGGAGGGTTACTTTCTTTTTTAACCCCACGGCAGCGCTTCAAAAGAACGACACAGCACCCAGATTTCATTGTGTGATCACTCGTAGCTGTAGGCTATCGACTGTACTTTAAAACTCCTAGTCTCAGCAATGACTGCAAGTGTCCAGTCAATTTGCAAAGGTGTTGTAAACGGTGAGATGTTTTTTAAGAAGTGATTAAATCATGCAATTTTTACGAATTTTAGAGTTGAATCTTTAGAGGGGATTAAAAGATTCTTTGGAGTAGTTATGTGGTTGGCCTGTATCCCGAATGTACACTGAACTCATGAGTGAATGTTACAATGCATGATATTCCCAAAATGTGGTGTAAATCATATGCTCAGCGAACAGCGGTGGTGATAGTTATCGCCTGGCACTTTTAGTGCGATTAACTATAGCTGTCTTCAGTACGCAGTCTGTTAAAATATTTCATGTTGTGGCCATGTGTCTAAATGATTGTAAGCTACGCGCAAACTATTCAGTCACTTAATTTACATTTACATCGTTATGATATACAGGATATGAAGGCAATGTTACGAGAATCATTGGATTTATCCAGAAAAATATGCGCTTTTATATTTTCCTATACCTCACGTGGTGCATCCTCTCTTTCCTGGTCTCATTTACTAACGTCGGTTTTGATCTGCCAAGTGCAAGGCTTCAGAAAGGTCACAGTTGGTCTGTACTCGCATTTTGTGCCAAAATACCAGAGTGTGTTGAAGGAAATACATTCATTTTGTGTTCATACGTTGCCATGTTTTCGTGGCAGCAACCGGGCCTACCACCCAGCAGCCAATGTCACTCATTTGCCGTCATCCTCCCTCTGTAATGGTCTCATCTGTCGGAAACTGAGATGGTAGAGTAGTGATTCTGTTTTGTTTTTCCACCCGCTTAATGTCTACCACCTCGTTTGACTTTCTGCAGTGGCAGCAGATAAGTCTCACAAAACACCTGTTGTGTTTTGTTTTAGTGATCTGCCATAACAGAAATGAGAACTCCTGTCTCTACTTATCAGTTTGCAAGCATACTGAAAATGAAAGGCCCATCCTTCACAAAAAAAGAAGCTTAGAGATTGGTCCCAATTGAGCAACTTTACTTATGTTGCATAAACAATAGCTAAACAGGATCTGCTTTCATCTTCTGTTTCAACACGTTTCTAAGGATATTTGGCAAGTGAATTTTAATCTGGACAGTTCACTTTTTCCTTCAGGCAACCTGTTCATTTTGATCTGGCATGTGTTTTATTTTATTTTTAAATTAGTGCACACACATTCCTCCCGATCTATTAGAAAGATACAGATTTGTTTTAAAAATTGTGGTGGTGGAGCAGCGGAAGTTGAAGCTGATTTTGATTCTGAGACGGTGCCAAAGAAAGGTCCCCTATCTGTCGTTGACTGCCTACACCGTGCGGTCCGTCAGGGGGTGGGGGAGGGGTGCAGGAGGGCTGGCATTGGGTTGGCGGTATTTGCATGCGCGAGAGTTTCCTGGCGACAGAACACTCGTGGCATTAGAGCGCGTTGCAGTCCGAGTTCTGCGAGGGCTTTTGCGTTGGCCCCTGGACCGGCAGGATTACTTTAATGGAGGGGGCCGGCTCTCCGAATGTCCACTCAGGATTATCTCCTTCATCCTGCCAGAGATGGTCAGGACACTGGCGTCTCTCGTTCCAGATTCCTGGATCAGGCGTTTTCGAGGAGCATTCTGGCGAGCAACCAAAGATCCCAGAGATTTGGGCTGCAGGGGTCGTGACCTGTTTGTTTTTTGGCCCACTATGGAGGTTATGGAGGTGACGGTGAGGGGTCAGAGGTTAAGGACTCTGAGAGTAAGTGGATCTTACTGCTGAGTGCCCTTTTAAAGTTCTTCTTTCTGTCTGTGTCCCAAGGACAAAACTCAGAAATTTGTAACTGCCTCGTTGACATATGCGCTTTTTCCAAAGAACTAAAATATTTCTTACTACCAGAAGTTCCTGCCAGTCATTTTGAAATTTTATTTCATTTTTTATTATACAGGGAAAAAGTTTCAAAGCATCTCATGCATGTATGTTTAAAAGCGCACTAGCATTCATATGAACTTGGGCTCAAGTTTTTATATAAAATCTGCTTGACTGCATGTTGTACTTTGCAAGGTTTGGAGGAAGTGAGAGGCTGGATAACAGCAGTAGATGATAGGGTAGAAATGGGAGATGACAGTGCAGTAATATACGTGTTCCATTCTTGTTGCTATTTTGCCTGTCCGCTGTATGTATTGTTTTGTTTTCTATGGCTTCTGCCCCAGGGTAGTACATTTTTGTGTTTTTTAAATTCATGCCTCAGTTTGTCTCTGTGTGTTCATAGCCTTATTTTGGCATGTACCACAGAAGCGCTACAGAGGCACGGGTTCATTTCCACAGGGAGACTGTCCTTTATAGTAACCCTGATTGAATCGACAGAAATAGAAAAGGGAAGAATGGAGGAGAGAAAAGGCTAAACTGTCGCCATCTAGTGATGATATGTATTCAAAATGTAAACATTACATATGGCACCTTTATTTCGCCACATCCTGTTCAGATTAGGATTTTGTGAGTTTCTGATCATCTGGCAGAATTCATTTTTACAGTTATTTTTCCCTGTGGGGTTATGGTCTCAAGGTAATGTTTTCTATCATACCATGCAATAAATGTCAGTAGAACAGAGGATTAGTGGCTTTCCTCATTTCTTGGTTTTGAACCCTTGTTAATGGTAGCATAATTGATCTTGCAGAAATTGTTTTGGTACAGTTCTGTCTTCTTCAGCAGAGAAATTTCTTAGCTGATATTTTGAAGACTGTGATGTGCTACTTTGAGATAATGGTAATGGCTCTCTAACTTTCAAAGAATTCAGGCAACAGCAGGACAGAATGATGTTGCTATGTCAGTCTTGTGATGAGGTTACCATATCAGTCATCACACGATTGGAGTGACACATTGTCTTCCAGCTGGCACTGAGGCAACTGGCTCATTTTATTATTTTTGAAATGATAAACACTTTATGTCTGGCAGTCCTTATTTAATATTTGTAGTACTGTTATATATCTCGTTTTAATATTTTCTGGTAAAATTCTACAGTAAAACTGAATGTTTGTCCGCAGAGACAGTGACATATGTACCAAGCAGTTGTCTGTGTGAACCTTACCGGTCAATGAGTGGTGCATCCTGCCTGACCGTTTTTCTGGAATAAGTATGTCCTGGATGTTCTCTGGGTGATCAGTGGACCCTCTGTGTTTTCACTGTGTTCTTCCGTCCACTGTCTTAATACAGCATCACTTGGCCCTGTGCCTCTGTGAAAGTGCATTCTGTGATCAGAGCTGTAATGTTGGTACAGCTGTCTGGTTGCTGCAGTCCTGTATGTTCTACCTGTCACCTATCCGGCTGGCCTCACCCATACCTCTCATATCACCTGGCAGCCCCCTTTATCACCTGCCGTCGACTCCTCGTTAGATTGACGCGGTGTTGCCGCGGGGAGCACGGAGTGACGTGCGGGCAGGATGTTAAGCAGCGATCCGGTAGAGGTCACCTCCAGGATCATCACTGTCAGGAATCCGGGATGGAGTGACAGCATCATTCCCGCGCTCCAGCGCTCCGCTTCCCCGACCCATTAGCCCAGAGCGGTGCCATTATCAGCTGCAGAGAGATTCCTGACACTGACAGAACTGCTCTCGGCTGCCTCTGCCGCTGATAATGAATTCTCTCTATTGACCGCAGCCAGCCTTTCTACGGCGGGATCGATGGGCTGGCCGCTTAACCCCCCGCTGAAAGACAATACTCCCCCCCCCCCCGTCTCGTCACGTACCCATCCATCCGGTCGTCCGTCGGTCGGGCCCTGGCCGTGACCTTGGTGAGATCTGTGAGACGGGAGAGCTCCTGGTGTGGCCCCACAACTGAAGTATCCGATTATCATCCACAGCTCTGCCTCTCCCTCAGTCAGGGCGGTCGATGGCACTCTGGGCTCGGCCTGAGCTGTCTGCCCCGGGCGCAGGAGGGCGAGGGGTAGAGACGTGTGTGGAGAGATGCAGACGGGCCCTTCTTTCCTGCTCTGCTAAGTTCTGCGGCATTTTTGGAGAAGTGTTATTGCTCACGCTCCAAATGCCTTTATGATGTCATCAGAAACCTCGTGGCAGCACGTGTGTGGCTGTGGAAGCGGCTTCTCGCTGTTCTGTTTTCTTTAAACCCGGTGTGTTTGTGACTGCGGTGGCCGAACATCTCGGAAGCACGCAGCTGTGTTAGGATTTGTGGCGTAAACATCCTGAGGGTGCTGAGGTTTTTGTGAATGGTCGGGTACGAGCGCTGTTCCTGTTTTACCTCTGCGCTTCCTAGATCTGTGTCCAGGCTGCTTGAAATGCCATGTCTGCATCACACAGGTGTAGCAGCTCCAGTGTCATTCCCTAGCTTTCCCAGGACACCAGGCCAGACCCTACGGTCTGCTCTGTACCGCCAACGTTGTTCTATGGTGGGGGACTCACTTCTTGGGTTGTCTTTGTTTAACCGCACCATAGACGTGAGGTCAAAAGGCCATATTCATAGCACAGCTAAACACGCTGTGATCGCACTGTATCCACTGATTTTAGTGCACTCAAGTGGGGTGAGTTGGCCCAAAAGAGGTTGTAAAATACGTGTCTCATCTATAGGCCTGGATAGTTGCCATATTAGGCACTTTCCCAGACACCTCCTGTAAGCCCTTGGGTCTTTCCACGAATGTCTTATCCTTTGGTTTTTGGGGTCACAAGGGGTGAACCCTCCCACTGTAAAAAATGTCTACAGGACTACTGTAAATCCTTTAGAATCCTGTAATGAACTGTCCCACTGGGAATATGGACTGTGTCGGTCTTCTGCTGGTTTCCACACTAGTCTGTGTGAAGGATGGATGAGGAGAGCAACGACTGCCAAACTTTTGATAGCATTTTGGTGAAATATCTGTTTTTTTCCACCTCATCAAAAACCAGCAAAACAACAAAATAGCATTTCATATACTCATATTTTACATCACGGGTAGGGGATTGCTTTCCTGTCAGACATTTAATACTGTAAAGTAAATCATAAAAAAATGAAGCAACCAGTATGCTGTATATGTTTAATGATGGTTTAGTTAATGCAGATTAGCAATCTTTATACACAACTGACATTAGGAAATATAATGACTTATCTCAACAATATTAACACTGGCTGCACTCATCCCTTACAAGTGATTTTAATACTGGTGACACAAACACAGCCAAATTATATTGATGTTTCATGACCATTCAAAATTCACAATTTATGAGATCTTAGTATGAATTCAGCAATCAGTAGTGGCTACTTTAGAAAAGGCATTTGTTAATGATTTGTTAAGACTTATATATATAATGGTTCACTGTACTTGAAGCATTCCTATTACATGAACTGAGTAGACTCAGCTTTGCATAAGCCACCATAGCTTGATTAAAGAATGTTAGAAGGAGTTGTTCAGGTAAACACCTGTGAATATTTGAACACATTAAGTTGCTGAACTATTGGGGGTTACAGTGTTAAACTGAAATTCACGCTTTGCACACATACATGCATTCAGCTGCAAGTATGAGTGTTTGCAGCTGACTGCATGTGCGTGTGAATTGTTCTGTGAATTGTTTCATTAAAACATGGGTTTGGCTTGTGGAACAGATGATGAGTAACATGGCATTCCTCCATCATTTCTCTGCTTGTGAACCTGGGGCCTATTTCACAAAGCAGGATTACTCAGTTAGCTGAATAACTGCTCTGAGTAAAAACCTGGAACAGCTCTTTTTACTTCAGTCCATGTTCCAGATTTTGGAGGGTCCTAGGTTTTACTCACTGCAGTTATCTAGCTAACTCAGTATACCTGATTCGTGATACAGGCCCCAGTGCTGTAACATTTCTGAAACACATTATGGAGATGCACTTTAGATTATATTTTTAATCTTTATAAATACACCATGTCACAATCTGGACGTAGCCTAGATGTGTGGGAAACACTTGGTTTATTCCTACATTTTCAAAAAGTGTAACTGCTGATGTCATATGATTTGTGGTGTTGAGTCTGTCCACAAATAGAATCATCTCTACCCTCCCTACAAACTCTCACTGTCCTGTCTCCCCCTCATTCAGGACAAGAAAGCAGACTGCAAGCAGGAGAAGTGCCCCCTGGTGGCGGAAGACTGCGCGCTGGTGGTCAAGCAGACCGGAGCCTGCTGTGAGCGATGCAAAGGTGAGACTCAGAGACCGGGTGGGCATGCTCAGGTGGGCACGCTCAGGTAGCTGGACGTGTTTGCAGAAGGTCACTGGTTCAAATGGCAGGTAGGGGAGGGCTGTTGTATGAAGCCCAGGACTTAAAATGCTTCAATGGGCACAAAGCCATGTTACTGCGTAATATGAAGAATATAAGCAATGTGAATATATTCAGAAAAATAAATGAATTGCAAATAATTTGCCTCCACCAAGACGTTTTACTCCCTGAAGGTTACTTAAGAGATCAGACTGATGAAGCAGAACAAAACCATAACTGTGAGGGTTTTGCATGTTTCTGTGTGTTTGGCTTAAATTGTATCAGTTCCATATTACCATCGCTTGGGAATGAATGGCATTTTTACCACTACTGCCACCCTGTGGGAAAATAATGTCATTACCAATGCCCCACGCATCCACGCTGTGCTGGGGTTATTGGCGTTTGGCTTTTTGCTGATGATCCATGGGGGGTACGGTGCTCATTTATGAACTTGGACTAAGCCAGTGAGGTTGCAGTTGAAAGAGGCTGCAGGTCCAATATTTGCCTTACTTTAGGACAGCCTGTGACTTGGTTATGGGCTGCACTGCCATTGGACGAGAGCATGAAACATTGTCAGCGGGGCCTATTTAAGATCCTCTGTAATAAAGTGGCCTGAAGGCACTGTCTCTCTTGCGTACCACACACTTTTTCAGTGTTAAGCGGGGCATGCTAAGGCGCAGTTTAGGCGTAATCACTCATTCTGCTCCATAATCCAGACCAGTGAGGCCCGTGCTGGGGTGCGGAGCAGCCTGCCTTCGGATGCTCTGGCGCCAGACCTTGTGGTTCTGGGGCTCCTCCAGTATCAGCGAGTGCAGATCTGGATGGTTATTCCTGAAGCGCTGTTTCGTGGCTGCGAGCAGCTGCCTCTTTGCGGGGTACGGAAATAGAGCGTTTTTTACGAGCGCCTCACTCGGTTCAGCCCAGGATCTGGGCTGCAGAACGTGGGGGGGTGAGCGTGGGGAGGGGGTGTTATGCTTCAGCCGGGGTTGGCCCTGGAGGGGGCCCCGGCCTTTGTTTGCGGCTTCTTCTCTTTTTTTACGATCCAGAGTTTACTGAAAATGTGAGAACTACTCAGAAAGTCTCCACCAGCATTCTTTCCCCAACATGTTCTGTTTGTGGGCATTGTTACTACTTTCCTGATTCCTGGTTGGCTGCTTTTGGAGTACAGCAGTGCTTTTTCACTGTACCAAATTTACCCACTTGGAACTACAACAACAAATCACACTAAGGCATATACTTGCTACAAAGTTGTGTGATTATACAAAGACATACACTCAGAATTACAACTAGAATTTTGTGTTGAAGTTACTATATGATATGGTAGTAATGCAGGTGATTTCATAGCTGAACACAGCTGGTAATTACTGCATACCAGCAAGGTAAAAATAACGACCCGCAGTTTCTGCAATGAGGATTGTTACTGGGTAATTTCTTGGTAAATACCTGGTTATAAAATAAAAAGCTCCTGGAAATGAAATAACTGCACTAAGGGGTCCCCCCGCACCAGTTTCTCCTGGATGACTTATTATATATCAGCTTTTCACATCAGATGTCTGTGTGGTGTTTTACTTCAGGGAGAAAGTGTCGTGTCTCAGCTGTTGATACCAGCTGCTATAACACCCTGATCCACCTCCTGCCAAATATCTGAAACTGAGCAGGGCTGGACCTGGTCCGTGCTTGGCTGGGAGAGTTTGGGAAACCAGGTTGCTGTTGGAAGTGCTGTTTTTTAGTCAGTATTGTTGGGGGCATTCTTCCTCTTGTGCAGTTAAACCCAGTGTCTCTGTGTAATGATGGGACACTGTGCAGCCCATGTTACCGTCGCTGAAATGATGCACTTAACTGAGTTCTGACTCACTATGATCGATACCGACTCCATTGATTCCCCAGGTCATCTCAGGAAAGGAGAAATGAGTTATGAGTTGACTCTCCTGGTTAAATCAGGGTTAAACAATGATAAACAAAGCCGCAGAGCTCACTCTGTTTGCTAAACGGCTGTTCTGATATGAGCAGAGAAACTTCAGTAGCTTCAGTTGCACTGTGTACTGTAGAGCTCACAGAGTTACTGCAGATTCAGTAGGAAGCAAGCCAGCTCATGTGATGCTCGGGGAAGCGAGCCAAAGCCCATGCAAACAAATTTCCAACAGATTTGCAACACTTTGTCATGGTTAGGATCACTGAAGTTTCTTAATACAAACAAGAAAATGTGCCTGAGCAAGACCATGTGTGGCTGAGTTTGTTTGTGAACAAGGGAAGTTGTCTAGGAGGAGGGTCAGTGTCAATGTCAGTGAAGTTCATCCCTCCTCGCTTGCCCAGTTCATTAATCACTTTGGGACTGTGCCTGGTGCTGTTACTCTTCATACAGGGACCTGTTCTGAACAGCAATCCCAAGCCATGAATCTACACATTCACAGATACACAGGCAATCAGTCAACTTTCTAACTTACTCTCGTGATGAATTAGCCTGTAGGTATCCAAGTGATGAACCCAGTTGCATACATACACACGGACAATTTGTTTTTCAAGGGAGCATTAGAATAAGATGTGTTTGCAGTGCTAACTGGTCCTCTTTGTGTATCTGCAGGCTGCCATCTGGATGGAAAGGCCTACAACAGCTCCACCACATGGAGCACCACCACCAAACCCTGCACCACCCGCAGGTGCCAGGTACGCCACCTCGAACCTGTTATTACAAGTCATTCTCTCTCACTCATTCTCTCTCTCCCTCTCTCTCTCTCTCCCTCTTTATCTCACCCGTGGTAGAAAGAAGCACCTGCTGATAGTTTTCGTGATTTCCAGAGGATGCAGTTCCATGCACGACTGCTTGCGCAGCTGGATATTTACCTAATTCAATAAGCAGGTCCTTAAATGCTTCTCCAATGTGTTCATCCGCATGGGTCATGAACCCACAACCCTCAGGTCTCCAGCCAATTTTTCCTTTTCGCCACTAATCAATGCTGTCAGAGAGGAGAGCTAAGGAAATGAGGTGAAGGGGGAAAGATGAAAAGACGGAGTTGGCGAAGAGAGGAAGAGATGGGGAGTGAGAGTGAAATCACCAGTTGATTTATGGCTTGATGTCGTCGAGACAAGAGCCAGAGGGATGGGAGCCCGAGGGTCACGTCTTCCCATCTGCTTGGATGTGAGGGAATGGTGTGCAGGTGCACATTTGGTGCTGGACCCACAAACCAACAGTGCTGAGGACTGTCATCTATAAAGCTCCTCTACGATTAATACACGCCGCTCTACTTTAATAAGCAGTCGTAAATTATCACCTAATTCAGAAAGATAAAACGGCAAACGGAGAAGAGATTGAGTGGAAATACGTGGGATTGTGATCTCACAAGCAGGAATAATTCCAGAAGCAAAATGAGTTTTCTGTGTGCTTCATATGTGTGGGATTGGCCTGCAGTTCCTCAGCTGCTCAGCACATGGACATATAGATCATGATCTCGGTCACGCTGACCACAAATAATTTCCTATTTCCCATTTCCTGTTTTCACAGGAAGGTGTCATCACTGAAGCGGAGGTACAGTGTGTGGTCCACTGTAAGAACCCAAAGATTCACCCCAAAAAATGCTGCCCCTCCTGCCCTGGTGAGTGTGGGAAATTAAGCCCATGTGAATCCCCGATATGTGTCATTTGTTTTTGAAAAAAATAAGCTTAGTAGCATCTCAATATTATGTAATTATTTATATAATTTACAGTATTTTCATAATTTAGACTGGCAGAGCACATACCCTGATACATTTAAGATTACAATGCAAAAAAAGGTTTCTGGCGTCTCTATTTGAGCTAAAAAATGTCTGACACCAACCCAACTTTTTGTTGGCGTTTTGCATGTTGGATGAGGGTGGGGTCCGGACAGAGTGTTGCAGTAACTCAAGCTCCAGGCTGAATGGAGGATGTAGCCAGTGACCTTCTGCTGCTCTTGTTCTAGGCTGCATCTTCGAAGGCCGATTGTACAAAGAGAGGGAGGAGTTTCATCCTGAAGGACAGCCATGTATCAGATGCTCATGTACAGTGAGTATCATCCTGTGCCCCTCCCACCCACATCAGAGAACCAGCAAATCATCTCCCATCAAACAAGTCTCGACCAATCATCTCTCAGAGTGTTCTCGTGTGTCCTGCTTCGCTTGATGACCTTGCTACAGCCATTCAGCCATTCCTCTCTTTCCTCTCCCCAAAACCAGTCAGGAATAGGGGAAAAACCTATGTCAGCTGTGATATTGCCAGTGCTGAACCAACAGCTTTCAGCAACATTGCATGACGTGCTTCTTTGAGCCATGAAGGAAAGGCTTGGTCTAAATCACAGAAGGGCCCTGTAGGCCAAACACCTAATAAGCTTTCCTGCAGACCGCAACTTTTCCTAACACCACCCTTCACAAATTCCCCTACTCCCACCCACCCCAAAAAATATCATTTACAGTTGGCAAATAAATATATTAATGACATCAGCAGCCTCCCAGGGGTGTTTCGAGTGGATTTGCGGGGACAGAAGGCTGTCTAGACGGCCTGGTCCCAGATCCTGAATGTAGTCCAGGCTTGTGTCATGGCCATGCACTCCAACACTTGACTGGCAGTACCTGGCTCTCTCAGGTTATAAAGGAAGGGTCTTCTCTGTGCCAAACTGGCCAGAAAAAAGCACCCTCCACCCAGACATGCCCCCCTCCACCCCCTCATCTGTACAAAGCACTCTTATTAATAATATGCAGTGTGCTGCACAAACTAACTGCTGCTACTACTACTACTACCACTACTGTTATTATTATTACTATAATGAAGAAGAAGAAGAACAACAACAACATAAAAAACCTCCAGTTAAAAAACATTTCCTTCCCCTCCAAAGTGCTGATGTTGTTTTAGGTTTCAGTATTACAATATTCTTTATTAAATTATTATTTATATGCTATAGATAAATGACGGGCTGGTTACAGGGATAATCTTTGACAGCAAGATCACTCCTGGGACTAATGTCTGCAGTCTTCTGGTTTCACTGCATTTTTTTCTAGGTTTTCCAGTGAGTGCTGGGTTGGTGCTGGATTATTCTGCCTATGTCACTCACATTCATATTAGACACTTTGCCATTAATGACATTAATCTCCCGTTTCCTGTATTTTCTCTGGCTAAGACAGGTGCTGGTTGGAGTTATATTTAAATCAGTGCCACTGATATCTCCTATTCCTTCACACAGTTCCTACTCTTACTCTTTCACACACAGTTCCCACTTCTTACTCCTACACACACAGTTTCCTCTTTGCTCTTCAGAAAGGAAAGCTTTAATGAAGAGCATGCAGTGTAGTCCATAAGTATTTGATACAGTGATACACTTTTTGTTGTTTTGGCACTGTGCTCCAACACATTGGATTTGAAATTAAAACAATTGAATATGGGGTTAAAGTGCAGACTGTCTGCTTTCATTTGCGGGTATTTACATCCGGGTAAACCATGCAGGAAATGCAGCCCTTCATTCATTGTTTTGTTTCAAATCAAATGAATAGATGCGAAAAAACAAAAATGCTGTCACTGTCCAAATACTTATGGACTGCACTATATCTGTAAAACTCAAAGGAATTCCTTAGTTTCCCAGTCATCCTATGATCACTTTAATGTATTGCCTTATTTTGTATTAATCATTACGAGAATAATGAAGTGGAATCTCTTAATGTCATAAATCAAGTGAGCCTGGCTGTCTCTAATAAAGTCTCCCCCCCCCACCCTTACTTCCCGTGGCTGGACGCGTCCCCCGAACACTTCCAGATTGTGTGCAATGCAGATGTTAACGCTCACACTGGCTCACACCAATTCTACCATCTAGCACTCATGTGGCAAGCATTGCCCTTTACAAACCCCCAAAAACACGCATTCCAGGCGTGCACTTTGTGTGCTCTATTAGTGGGACAACTTTTTTATTTGACGGTGTTGTCCGGCAGGTCTTATCTGTTTGTCAAAAGAAGGGGAGGGGCGGAAGTGGGCTGGTTATGCCAGTTCGCCGTCACACAATGAAAAAAATCCTGCCGTGCATCTTTCTCATGCACCTCCCCACCTGTCTGTCCATCACCCTCCATAATCCCTTCCCTTCTACCAGCCCTCTCCCAACTGTAGCTACCCATCGCCATGTCAAAATCTCACCCCAGCTAACACAGAATATTCTCTCTGTGTTCCTGGAATGGTTTGTCAGTGTTACAACACTGCCACTACATGGCAGAAACATTGTGAGAACATTGCAGAATACACATTTTTCTCTGTCTGCTCCCCACTCTCTCCATCTCCATCTGTATCTCCTTCACTGACCGCACCATCCTTTTATGACCAAGCTTTCAAAGCAATTTTATTGTAATCTCTGTGTATGTCAACCAGTGAGATCTACTGGAGGAGGAAAGCTGTGTTATCGTCACTGTTAGCGTTTGCTGGTATCCACTGGTGGACCTGAGGGGTTCTCGTCAGTGGAGCCGGTGCCTGGAACACAGTGACCTCGCTGCTGGAGTTAAACTTGTGGCAGAGCTAAAACTAACAAACGGACTGGTCTTACTCACAGCTTTCTGGTAGCACAGTGTTATGGTATTTTTCGGTTAAAGCTGCCAAGGACATTAAGTGCTTGTGTATCTCCCAACATAAATCTAGGGGAGGTGGCTTGTGTTGCAAACTGCACTGTGGTGACTGTCAGACACATGAAAATTGTATTATAAACACAGGCTCAGGCTACACTGTGCTGACGGCCTGTCTACTGTGTCACTCTAAACCTCAAACATTCTATTTATGCAGGGATGACTCATGGATCCACTTTGGTTAACACCTGGAGTTCTTGATTACATTCTTAACTTTGATTCTCTCTCTCTCTCTCTCTCTACCTCCCTCCCTCTCTCTCTCTATCTCACACTCTCTCTCACTCTCTCCCTCTCTCTCTTGTTCTTGCTCTCTCTCTCTCTCACTGTTCCTCTCTCTCTCTCTCTCTCTCTCATGTTTAAAAAAGCCATTGTGTGTGTTTCAGGGAGGCAGAACACTGTGCATGAAGGAGGTTTGCCCTGTGCTCTCCTGCCCCTCCTTCCTGAGCCACACCCCACCCGGACAGTGCTGCCCCAAGTGCCTAGGTAACCCTGGCAACCCTCTACCTGCCTCTGTGACTTTGCCCCTCTAAGCTGTGTTCCTTCATGTATTTTAATGATACAAGTTCAAGTTACCTGTTTACCAGCCACACCCGCACACCAGGCATTCTGTGGCTATAGTGCATGCATGCCACCAACTCACTCGCTTGCAAGCCAGTGGAATACCATAGATTTCACATATTGCTGCAGGAGAGAGTTAGCGCAGAGGTGGAGAGGTGCATCTCTCACTGCTGATAGCTGGTGAGCTGAATTCTCCTGCTGGGTCACTGGGAGATGCAGTGGTACCTTGAGGACCCCTGGCTGGCCTACACTCACCCTACCCCTGGCAGGTTAGGGCCAGTTGTATTCTCCCACTTTGGATTCCCTGGTCATCAGTATCTACACAGCCAAAGTTTGAGCCTGTCACCATAGAGCCCAGCCTGTACTTGTGGTGAGCACCTTTACAGACTGAAGCATGAGGCATTCATCCCAGCTACGAGAACTCAGCATTCTGCACAAAGGGCAAGGGGGTCCTCTCCAGATTTCGCAGGTTCCCACAGTCCTGACCTTTTATGCAGCTGTGGCCTTTATGGAGACAGGGCTTCTTGAGAATCTTTCAGTAAAAGCGGTCTTAAGAGCACAATAAACGGGACAGGAGTTACTCACCTAACAAGCTGACAAGAACCCCCTCAAAACTAAGAGGCGCTCTTGAAAGTAACCCTCGCCTTTACGGAACGAGGAATCCTATGTATGTCAATCACACGCTTGTGTTTTATTTTGGGTTTTGTGACAGGCCAGAGGAAGGTGTTTGATCTGTCGTTGGGAAGCTGCCTGTTTCACAGCGAGGTTTATGAGAACGGAACTTCTTTCAAGTACGACAACTGCACCTCGTGCACCTGCAAGGTGAGACACAGTCGGGAGGCCATCAAAAGGGCCTTCGGCGCCAGGCTCCCTTCGCACGTCAATAACAGCCTTTCTGCTTCACAGCCTTACTCTGTACACGCCTCCGTTTGATTGGCCCATTTCTTTGCATGTAAACTGTGGATTGGCTCTGGTTGGTTAGTTCTTTTTCACAGGATATCTTCTGTATTGTGACCCCTCCAGCATGGCACATCAGTTATCGCCAGTTTTTTTGTGTAACTTTTTTTGTGAAATGTGTAATCCTTCTGCTCAGAGGGTATATCTGTCAGGCTTTGTGCTGTGCAGAATATGCTTAATTTGTCCTACAATGGCAAAATGGCTGCATATGAACAAGTGGCGCAGAATCCCTGTTCCCAGCACCATGAACACACCTCTCACCCTTCTTCTTTTCCTCCATTACCCAGGATTCCACCGTGGTGTGTAAGAAGAGGTGCTCAAGGCCTGGAAGTTGCCACGGCGACAGGGAGCAGTGCTGTGATGAGTGTCTGTCATACATTAAGGTGGAGGACATCAAGTACTGTCGAGTCAGGAACAAGATCTACAGGGTGAGAGGAGGACCCAGACTCCAGACTTACGTCTGCTCAAACTGACATGCTTCTGCATGTGCATGCTTCTTATTAACATTATTCACTTTTTCATGCTTCATGTTTACGTGTATATCCATGTATGTGGTCATTTCTGTGCAACAAAGCTTCTTATTTAACACCACACTATGGACTGCACCACAGTCTCCCCTATAATGTTTTTAAAATGTGTGGATGTATACAAAGCAACATGATGGAGATAACAGTACCTATGTGCTTCTCATGAATAGGTTGCAGATGCTGTCTGTATATTCCTTATGAGTACATTTAGTGTCTGTATGCTGCTAATGAATAAGTTGAGGAGAGGTTAATACTGTGTGGGTTGCATGTGAGTAAGCTGTGGAGAGATAACACTGTCTGTCTGTGTGACAGGAAGGGGAAATGTGGTCATCGGTGAACTGCACGCTGTGCGCCTGCGTCAATGGCAACGTGGAGTGCCACCAGAAACAGTGTGTGCCCATCACAAGCTGTCCCTCGGTGAGTGGCCTACAGATAAGGGCTCGCTGCCTTTCCTCTTCACTTTCCTCACTCATCCGCCATGGCCTGAATTTAGTTCAAATCTGTCCTTAACCTCGACTCAATTAAATGTGTTACTTTCTTCCATGCAAATAGTTCAGCTGTTATATGCCTCTTTAGAAAGAAAGAACACTATCTCATTTTAGATTTATGGGTTGTCACCAAAACCGAGACCATGGTGTGAGTCATACACTGCGTCATTAATATTTATATCTTTCCTGCTAAGTGTTTAAAGTGTTTTTTTAGCAGTGATGTCACCGTTTCTCATGTTGTCCTTCCAGTTAGGAGACTGACAGGATCCAAACCAGACCCCCTTTCCACCCCTGTCCTTGTACCTTTATGATTCTGACAAAAGAAATATGTTTTGAGTGACGGAAGAAAAGTAGCTTGTGTTTTAGACCCTGGGAAGCAATCTCGCAATCTCTGGAGGGGAGAACTTCAAACAATGAGAGCCCTTTGTATTCTGTGGAGGGATGGGGGGGGGAGCTGGGGTGTAATGCTGGCCTGGGGGTTGGTAATGTGGGGGGTAAAAAGGCTCTCTGATGTACACCTCTAAGGGAAGTTGAAACAACTCCCCTGTCTGTTGACCATCTCTAGTTTCACAGATGCAGTTTGAATGCTCTTCCTCTTGTCTGACTATCTGTCTGTCTGTCTGTCTGTTCCTTGCAGAACAAAATACTCAACCGCACTGGCTGCTGCCCTGTTTGCACTGAAAGTGAGTAAGTTATGTATTTTCATTTTTAAATTAGCATGTTATTGTTCCTCCCTCACGCACCACACCCAAGGTGTATTTGGCAGCTTGTAGAAACTGATCCTGGATCAGATGCATTTTTACACAAAATCGTTGGGGTGAGGATTTTGGGTGGCCAAGCTCAGCTTGAATCTGTTGCCGAGGGCAAGGAGTACCTTGGATATTCAGAAGGAGAATCCCATCGCAGTTGCTAAAGAAGGAATTACTGCTGGCTCTTCAAGCTGTAGAGCTGTAGTCTATAAAGCCCTGTCAATCACCCAAAGCCCTTCCAATCACTGAGCACAGAAAGTGAGTGGGTGGGCAGGGGTGTTGTGTGTGAGGTTTTGGCTCAAGGTGCAGATTGTGTGACAGGATAACACCAGTGTGAGTGCTGACATTAAAATACCTGTGTGAGTGTTGTTGTTAAGCTTTGAGTTTTTTTGTTTTTGAATGAGGCAATGAGTGAGCGAATGCCCTCATATGTTTTGCTTGCATGTGCGTGTGTGTGTGTGTGTGCGCCTGCCTGTGTGTGCCTGTGTGTGTGCGTGCATGTGTGTCCACGCATGTGTGTGTTTGCATGTGCTTGTGTGTGTGTGCGTGTTGACCTGTCCTGACCGTGTCTCTCCTTCTCCACCAGAACCTGGGGTGTGCACTGTTTTTGGGGACCCGCACTACAACACATTCGACGGGCGCACCTTTAACTTCCAGGGCACGTGCCAGTATGTGCTCACCAAAGACTGCTCCCCCGCGGCCAGCTTCCAGGTGCTGGTGAAGAACGATGCGCGGCGAACGCGCTCTTTCTCCTGGACCAAGTCTGTGGAGCTGCTGACCGCTGGCCACAGCTTCAGCCTGCACCAGCACCTGACCGTCCGGCAGAACGGCAGCCGCATCGCCCTGCCCTACCACGGCCTCGGCGTGCACATCGACCTGGACGGCTACCTGCTGAAGCTCAGCACCAGCGCGGGTGAGCTGGGCTTTAGGGCGGGGCTTTAGGGTGGGGCGGGATGGGGTGGGGCTTTAGGCTAGGCCTGGGTGTGGCAGGGTGGGCCAATGTGGAATTCTCACTCCCTGACCGTAGAACAAGTCCTGACATGTCTGCAGTTTTTTTGTGCATTTGTCCCCAATAGTCTTCATTTCTCTTAAATCCAATACAGATGCATAATTCCTGGCTATATGCAGAAACAACGAATTCCCACAGACAGAAGTGTTAGGTGCTCAGTATTTGGAAATACTCTAGTGTTCATTACTCAGTGTTGAGTGCAAAGTATATAGTGTTTAGTGTTGGGTTCTCAGTGTTAATGGGTCAGTATTACATACTGTACTCAGGGTTAGGTGCTCAGGGTTTAGTGTTCAGTGTCATGGTCTTTAGGAGTGCTCAGTGTTGGGTTCTCAGTGTTAATGGGTTTGTGTTATGTATACGGTACTCAGTGTTTAAATCCTGGGTGTTTAGGGAGCCTGTGCTTAGCTGTGCCTGTGTGTGTGGCTGCAGGGCTGGAGATCACGTGGGACGGGGACAGTTTTGTGGAGGTGGTGGCCGCGCCCCGTCTGAGGGGCAAGCTGTGCGGCCTGTGCGGCAACTACAACGGCCACAAGCGGGATGACGCCATCGGCCGCGACGGCCTCTTCAAGTTCGACGTGGACGAGCTGGCCGAGACGTGGCGGGTGGAGAGCAACGAGGTGTGCGGTCTGCCGCGCAGGAAGCCGCCCTCCATCCTCTGCCCCGGCTCCGTCAAGGTCAAGTTCCGCGCCCACCGGGAGTGCCACAAGCTCAAGTCCTGGGAGTTCCACAAGTGCCACTCCGTCGTGGACTTCACCTCCTTCTACAGGTGTGTGTGTGTGTGTGTGTGTGTGTGTGTGTGTATCTGTTTATCTGTGCGTGTGTGTGTGCATGTGTGTGTGTGCTTGTGTCTGTGTATCTGTGTGTGTGTGTGCATGTGTGTGTGTGCTTGTGTCTGTGTATCTGTGTGTGTGTGTGTGTGAGAGAGAGAGACTGTGAGTGTGTTTCCTAAACTATAATTCTATAAAGCCTCAATGGCCAACACAAAGACAATGGGAAAATTCCATAGAAAAAAATGTGATTGCATAGTGCAAAACCGAAACCCAGAAACATATGATATAACATACCTGCAGCATTATTCTAGCATGGTGGGCTGTTGTTGAAACTCCCACAGACAAATGAGGTCATGGTGCGAATCAACAGGTTTGTGGTCTATTAAATATGCATTACACTGCCAATGTAATATTTTGGTAAATGTCAGCAGTGGGATCATTGTTTTAGCGTGACATCACAGCAGGATTCAAGGAATGTTAGTCATCAGATGAGAACACGGCCTGTCCGCCTCCCAGCGCTCTTTTCGGTTCAGTCCCGGGTCGTCTGACCGTCCCCTACCTGCTACCAGAACATTCCGGCTGCATTCCTCCCGGCCCTTTACGAAAAAGCTGGGCGTCGCCCTAACCCACTTTACCGCGTAAAGCAACAACAGCCAGATGGCGGGGTGTTGTGAACGGGGGGGGGAGCACACCACTGACGCTCCATCAGAATGACACGCGTAAGAATTCCCTGCATTTTCCGCAGCTCTGGGAAAGGGACGGACGGCCGGCCCTGGAGCAGGATCAGGGAATGTGATCAAATGAAAGCACCGCCATAAATTGGGTGGGGGTTGTGAAAATCATTAACAGTGCATCTGTCTCTGCTGGCTGAAACAGAATGAGAACCATCTCCTCCCTAGTCTCTCTCTCTCCCTCTCTCACTCATTCTCTCTCTCTCTCTTTCCCTCTCTCACTCATTCTCTCTCTCGCTCTCACTCTCACACACTCTATTTCTCTCAAGCACATTCATACCCATAATTACTACCTTTGGTTTACTGGCATTTCGCAGACACTCTTTCCATAGCAACTCACATTGCAAACAAGGGCAACGATCAGGGGTAAAAGTGCAGTGATTCCCCGGAGGGGAAAAGTTTACTACAAAAGAGACAGCAAATGCCCTCTCCACTGACCAGACACACAGTGACAGCAAGAAAGAAAAATGGGATGGAGAAAAGAGAAATTGGGCCTGAAAACGATAGACTAGATGAAAGGATGAAAGCGTAATGTTCAGGTCAGTGCGTGGGTTTGAGGAGGAGAGTGTAGCTGATGTAATCAGAGCAGGAAGGAAAATCTCCAGATGAGTGATGATGCCTTAGCTTCAACAGCTTTATAGTCCAGATGGGAAACATCCCTAACCCCCACAGAGAGAGAGAGAGGACTGAAGTTATAGGAGACATATTGCCTGTTGTAATTCATATAAAAATAAAGGTTATGTGTGTGTGTGTGTGTGCGCGTGTGCGTGTGCATACATGTGCATTCGCGTGTATACAAGAATACTAGTCTCCTGGCTCAGTGATGTTACTGGGTGAACATTTTTGCCTTTGACTAGACATTCCAGTGACAGCTTTGCACTGTCTGGAGCAGCTGTACTACCCGGAATGAAACTTTCTCGTAATTTTAAATGATGCCACTAGATGGAGACAGTGCTACACTGGAAAATTGTTGTGAGAGCCTCGGCTGATATTTGCTCCTTATTTACATACTCCATCTAATTTCAGGAAGATACAAGTTACTATGGCAGTTAGCCTGCCATATTTGAGTCTATGTTTATGCATCCCATTTATCCCAGATTGCATAGACTCAATCAGTGTATATTCAGTGAAATTAAAGATGTAGTGAGTTGGCCTGCTTGCAGCTCTGCTGTTGGGAAGGTGGTACTGTCTGTGGTTAATCCATGTCTTAGTGTCTGTGGTTGGTGCGTCTCTCAGTGTTTGAGTTCTCTCTCGCTGTTTGTCCCCTCAGGTCTTGTGTCACAGACATGTGTGAGTGTCCCATTCACAAGAACTGCTACTGTGAGTCCTTCATTGCCTACAGCCGGGCCTGTGAGCGGGAGGGGGCGCTAGTGCACTGGAGGCCAGAACAGACCTGCGTGGGTGAGGGACAGCTCACCTGACCAATTAAAATACATAGATGTAGCCAATCACAACACTTTATATGAACACTATTTATTGAAAGCATTACTGAACAAAGGGTTGGTGTCTGGTTTTTGATAACATAGATATCATGTTTTTCCCAACTAGTCCACTTTGGATTTTGTCATTTGAAAGACTTCTTTACACAATATTACTTCACTATGTAATCTATGAATTTTTGTATTCAATTACATGTTCTGATTGCAGTGAAATTGGGAAGGGTAAAATGGTCAATCTCTTTAATTTTTTACTGGAAATGTTTACCAATATCAATCATCACATAATTGCAATATTACATCACGTGAAATCACTTGCCGGTTGCTCTCGTTCAAAGCAGCCAGTAGGGCTGTATTGCCAAACACCACCAACTGCAGGTAACCTGGTTAAGTACCAGAGTACCAGAAAATTGTAGGTGCTAGCACACTGTATATTGCAAAGCAGACTCAGCCACTACACTGTACAAATGAATCTGATATACATTTTCTTAAATATCACACATAATGTTCTTAGTGCTGGTCTTTATTGCTATAAAAGTCTATTTATGAGAGATCACTGTGATGCACAGTAAGGCATATGGGCTGAAGAAGTCTGACCCAATTTTCCTTTGCTTCCCCCCCGCCCTCCCTCCAGCCACCCAGTGCAGGCATGGTGCAGTGTATGACACGTGCGGACCGGGCTGCACCAAAACCTGCGACAACTGGAACGAGATTGGACCGTGCCATAAACCCTGCGTGGCCGGCTGCCACTGTCCCGCAAACCTGGTCCTGTTCCAGGGTCGCTGCATCAAACCCACCTTGTGCCCGGGGCGGTGACATTAACTGCCCCGAGGCGGGAGGAGCGGGGTAGTTAGCGGGGGTACTTGTGAGAGGAGAGGGGAGGGGGTGTGGGAGCAGCTCACAGACCAGTCACAGACAATGAAGGATGTTGAGACCAAAGGGAATCTGCATGCAGCGCGGCAGACTTGGACTGCAATGCTGTTAACATGGCCGCTGCATTATTGGGATGTCTCTAGAGTACGAGGCTTCCTGAGTGCCTGTCTGGGCTCCTCCCCCTTCACTTCTGCTCCTGCTGATGGCATGAGCTGGCGGGAAACTGCATTCCCCACCCTCAGGCACTCCTTGCTCACTCATGGGGGACTGCAGTACCACTGCCCACCACCAGGAGGCACAACGGATCAATGAAGATGGGACTCTGGGGAGGACCTGTACCTTTAAGAGGAGAGAAGACATGATGCTGGCTGCATATTTTTAGATCAAATGAAAACAATGAAAAAGAATATAGGAGCTTGCGGTCATCATGTCAGAAAATACACACTTGGAATATGAGTGAACATTCTGAAACATGGCCTCACTAAATGTAATACTGTAAACTAGTGAGATTTGTATAGAGATTTTCAGACAACTTCATTTTGTATTAATATTATTTTTGTTGAAATTTAATTTATATATAGAAAATTTGTCACAATGTAGCAAGAGCCAAAATCAAATTTAATTTTGTTAAAATGATTTAAAGGGAAGAAAGCTATGTATGTATTTGTTTGTTTTTACTGCATTCTGCCTAAGAGAAGAGACCGCTGAATTTGACTCCAGTGTTGCAATGGCCTCGAATATGTACTGTATTTTGGAATGCATGGTGTACAGTCAAGTCTATTTCTGACCTGAAGGTGTTCTGTTGTGTATGTGTGTATATATATATATATATATGTATATGTGTGTGTATATACATATATATTTATGTATGTACTATATATATGTATATATATATATATATATATATATATATATATATATTTCACTTGTCTTTGTAAGTAATTATTTAAGAGCAACATATATTCTTTTCATGAAACTTCATTGTTGTGAGTTTGCTGTGTACTGTGCTGTTCCTGAAATGAATTTACACATGATTCTATAGCTAAAAATAATAACTAAGAACAAATAGACCAGTGCTTACTTTTATGGTTATCGTGGGCTGCAGTAACTTCCTATTTCTTGTGGAAAGGGGAAAGATTAAATGAGCAAATTATTTATCATTCATTCATAATGTCCAACTACACCTATGGACACGTCTGTGAGGGCAGGCTTTCACATATCAGTGCAACATTAATCCACACATCATTCCAAAACAAAGCAAAAGGCATATCATAAAGGTGAGTAAATGAGCAACAGAAATGCCTGCATGCCCAGCATGCTTAATGTGTGATGCCATTAGCTCTCCTTTACCTTGCTTCTGTACCGATTTCCCTCCAGATTTTCCTGTTGAAAAACAAATAGTATCAACTGTATCGATAGATGCCTGTGAGCACTGATCCAAAGCAGGTTTTGCAATTATCATCCTAATGGTTAAGATTTAGGAATTGGGTAGAGTATCTGGACATATCTCAGTACTTAGGGACAACTTCTACCTCAAGCTTACATTTGCCAATCCTCCAAGTCCACAAATGCGCACTGTGGTGTTTTATTACAGTGGAGACATGTTCTCTCTTCAGAAAAATCACCAGGAAGTTTAGGCTACATCTCACTGTAAGGGAAATGCAAGCAATTCATATCAATTAACAGGGTGAAGAGTACATTCAAATCTACTCCAATCAAGTGAGTCACGGAAATAAAAAAGAATGTATTTTTATTGGACTGTGCGATGAAATTCACCATGTGGATGCAGAATGAAACTGCATGCGCGAAAAAGCCATGGCCACTTAGTTTGTAATTAAGTCATTTTGGTAGACCTGAAGTAACCATCACATCCCAAGCAAATTTTGATCTAGTGAACTTGGTGGATACGTTTTTTTGGAGTCATCATAAGTATCAGTCCTTATAATGTTCTTGAAAGCCTGGATCAGTAAGGTATCTGTGCTGGAATAATGGTGCAGGTAAGTCCTGTGGACAGTTCTACCTAAGGTCATTAGCCTACTCCAATCTATGATGTTAAAAGTGAGGCACTGAGGGAATGGGTGTCCTTTTTGATGTCTTTTGTGTGGCTTTGGACTCTTAGTAACTGGCATATTGGCGTAGGTTTGATTTAAACATTGATGGACACATTTAACCAGTGTCTACTGGCTAACAAGACCCCAGGCTAACATTGCCTGCCCTGTGCCTCAAACATGAGTGCATACAGGCATGCACACATACACACACACTAATGAACAAATTAACACATTGAATACCCTGCAGTTGATTTGAAGATCGAATATAAAACACATAATTTTGAATTATGAATGTAATTTATTATTAATAACAAATTTTAAAATAGCAATAATAACAACAATAACCTATCATTACTGTGATTATTATTATGATTATTTCAGCGTATGAGAGCATTACATAGCCTGCAGCGTTCCACAGAAAGTATACTACATTTCCCATGATGCTGCGCATATGAGTAACAGGAAGTGTTTCGGTTAGTCTCTCACCAAATTTTAAACTGCACGGACGTTCACGCGTTTATAATTCAGCTAAGACACAAAGGTAAAAACGAATATTTTCTTTAAAACGTGCTAGTTAATATATCGCTATTATTTATTGACAGAATTATAGCCAGAAATGACAAACATACACGGAAACCTGAGTGCCGCAATGTCTTGTCAGGGGTTTTACGTGTCCTGGAGTGGATTTGAAAGGTCATGGTTTCTGATAAAAACAATAATGTTAGATTATTTTGTAGGAAAATAACGATCCAGTGTCTTGAAACCCTTAATGGCTTTCGAGCGCTCGTGACCATGTACGTGGTGGCTTTATTTCAGTCGATTAGGCGTTTATGTCATTGTGCCTATATAAATAGCTTTTAAGTTATGAATGAACTGGACAAATATTGAAGGAAGGCATTGTACTTAGTGAATAGAGTATGGGGTTATTGCAGAGGGAAATAAACACCAGTGCAAGTGCAAACAATTTTTCATGCTTTTCCTTTTGTGTGTTTGTGTTTTTTTAATAAAGAGAGAAGCCATCTTAACCAGGAATGAAACAAGAATATCAAGACCTGATTTTGGAAGCCACGGGAGCAGAGGCTTTGCTTATTGGTGACAAAATTCAGACCCTTTGGAGTGGCTATGGGGAGATTGTTAGGGTTCACTTGGAAGGCTGCGACCGCCCCTCAGTCATTGTCAAGCATGTGGTGTTTCCCCAGAAGTCCGCACACCCTGGAGGCTGGAACACAGACCTGTCTCACCTGCGCAAGGTGAGGTCCTACCAGGTGGAGACTCACTGGTATCAGAACTACTCCACCGACAGTGGGTGCCGGGTGCCTGTCTGTTTGGCTGCCCGTTCCTTTGGGGATGAGCAGCTGATCGTCCTGGAGGACCTGGACGTGGCGGGTTTCGACCAACGGAGGACCAAAGTTGGTATCAAGGAGATGAAAGCGTGTCTACGCTGGCTAGCCCACTTCCATGCCCGCTTCCTTGGCATCGCCCCAGAGGGACTCTGGCCAATAGGGACCTACTGGCACCTGGAGACACGCCCAGATGAGCTGGAGGCCATGGCAGACCAAGATCTGAAAGCTGCAGCAGGCAAAATTGACCAGATACTCAACAGCTGCCGTTTCAAGACCATCGTCCATGGCGACGCCAAGCTGGCTAACTTTTGCTTCTCCAGGCAGGGGTCAGAGGTCGCGGCAGTGGACTTCCAGTATGTGGGCGGAGGCTGTGGTATGAAGGATCTTGTCTACTTCTTGGGAAGCTGCTTGGAGGAAAAGGAATGTGAGAAACAAGTGCCCGACCTCCTGGACTACTACTTCCTGGAGCTGAGGGGTGCGGTGGGTGACCAGGTGAATGTTGATGAGCTGGAGGCGGAATGGCGCGAGATGTTTGCCTATGCCTGGACAGACTTCCACCGCTTCCTGCTGGGCTGGATGCCCGGGCACCGCAAGATCAACAAGTACAGCAAGAGGCTGACCAGAGAGGTCTTGCGCAAACTCTGACTTTGGCTCATTGTCCTGTAATCACAGCACACATCACATTCTGCTCACCTTAAATGTATTTGGAGGTCTTGAGAGGGGGAATTGGCAGACTGACAGTCCGAATTAAACTTTATTGTTGTTGTGTCCACTGTGAACATTGGCTGAGGCTTTCTCATGCTGTTGTTGTGAAAACCACTGCTTGCATGTTTATGAAACCTGCCAGGTCACAGATGACTCTCTTGAAGGGTCATTCAGGTGTCAGACAGGATCCATACTGGCTACACACCTGATGTTATTCACTTGAGACCCAGTGCTAAGGTGAAGATGTGATTGTTTTTATGTGTATTACTGTGGTTTCCTGTGGTTTGTAATATGTGCTTCCTCTGCTGCTGTTAATGTGATTTTTGTTTGGATCTTGTTCAGTGACAGGCCTAACGTAAGTCTTCCATTTATAAAGGAAAGCACATCTGTAGCATGCTGTT
This sequence comes from Anguilla rostrata, assembly GCF_018555375.3. Taxonomy (NCBI): domain Eukaryota; kingdom Metazoa; phylum Chordata; class Actinopteri; order Anguilliformes; family Anguillidae; genus Anguilla; species Anguilla rostrata. The sequence continues at coordinate 55,929,669 of NC_057933.1, forward strand.
TGTTGTCTCAGTGTTGTGAGATTGATGCTGTTGTGAGAAGAAGGTAAGAAATTGATTATTTGTATACACTCATTCCAGATCCATGTAATTAAAGAGAGCTCTGAGTCTATGTCAGTTAGAATGTTTTTTCACTTGCTGGATGATGTCAAATCAAGGGTTCAGGCCACATTTCCATGGCATTCAGAGTCACAGAAACCAGGCCTGAACAGGAAATGCATTTCCACTCTGCAGCCATCTTCCTGAAACTGAAGCCACTGGGTACCAATAAGCCAGCCTTTCATCCTGTGTGTGCGCCGTTTTATCTTCTACCACAGCTGCATTCAGTGACATTGTGATAGAGTCCCACCCTTTGCACTGATTGCCACATGGCCACATCCCCTTATAAGAAGACGTCAGGAAAATCACAGATTGATTACAGGTCTTTGTTTTGGAAGTATTTGTTTTGGAGTACATGATCTACAAATGTGCAAAATATAAAAGTATAGCATTGCACAGCCGAAACATAGTGAGACACCCCTGTGTTTATGAGTCACAACAAGTATAGGCTCTTGGTGATGATAAACAGACTAGATAATTGCATCGTACAACAGATTATGCAATCACAACACACAATGTCACAATCATGAGGATGCTGTTTAACAAAGAGCCCATTAGAGTAAATACTATGGCCCCAATTCAGCCCTCCCAACAGAGGCCCCTGGGGTACTACCTTGATCTTTGTAAATATATTTTACATTTAAAATATAAATTGCTCTTATTTAAATTATTAGGGTTAAAGGTGTATTCAATTTCTAAATTATGATGAGGCTAATAGATTTAAACATGTCTGCGTTGTGCCTTCGTTGTGATATGTAGCCTAATATTTTGTGATAGAACAGAAATGTGAAACATTTGTAAAACGGTGCTTTTGTCGGCATTTAGCACGCTAAATATGTCACAAATCGGTCAGAAGAACATCTATGTACCAGCTCTAAGGAAAACATAATTTACGTATATTCATATACTCCCAGTACGCTGATGTTTGAGAAGTCAGTTGCAGCTATTACTGTACCATCGCGCAATCCAGGGTAACAAATGTTAGTTTTTGCATCATTCCCCGTCTTGGGACGTCACAACGCAAAGGTGAATTTAGTTCATTAGGGAGAATGCGCAGTGCGTTTTCGTAGGGTTGGCAAAGCGGCTTCTGTTTCTACGCGCAATACGCTTCTAGAGAAGAAAACGCTGGTTATGGCAGAAATTTAAATAAGTTGAGAGGTTTTGAAGCATAATTGGTGTTTCGGTAGTTTGTTTTCCTCCAACAGCTGATTATGGACTGTGAATCGGACAGGGTGACGTTGTATCCGGTGCTACGCCTGGCTCCATCTTGTACGATAACAAGTCGGGGAGTGGACCTGGCTGTCAAGGAGCAATAATGAAAATCAAGCGAAAGTTTACAACCTGACAGGTGAGCATTGATAGTGGTGGTCTATACTGGTAAGTGGCAGTGTACTGTTTGACCAACCACAGATTGGCGTTCTTATTTGTATTTATTTGCACCATACAGCTTGCTAGCTAACGTTAGCTTGCTAACTCGCTGCTAGTCTTTGTGGTGTATTGACCACAGCTTTCCTGCCAGGCATTACTAGCTAAGCTGACTAATTACAGTAGAAAGGTAAACGTATGTGGGACAGTTATATTCCCAGGATAAAAAATATCTTATGAAGAAACTCGGTATGCAAGATAGTTAAATTTGATCCCACTCTTAGCTGAAGTAACTGGCTAGCTACGCAGCCATTGCCAACAAATTGCCTGATAAAAATTCCTTCAGCTTGTTGTTGATCAGTGAGCTGGTACTAGCCCCTTACATTAATTTCACGCGGGTTAAAACTAATACTAGCTAGCTTAAGTTAAAGAGTTAAAAAGGAGACCTGCAGAAGCTGCATTTTACAGTGGCTGTCTGTGGCGTGCTGTTGCTGTTTTGATAATTTGATCATACTACAAGCTATGGCATCTAACAAGACAAGGCATGTGTTTGATACTTTTCCAAATTAATACTCGTGTCTAGGCCATGACTCATTAAAGATGTATGTTTTATTAGAGAAGATTTAACGTTAACGCTACAATCTTGGTTTTCCTGCTAACATAATCTAGCTTCCAAAATAGGAATCAGTGGGAAATATGCAGTTGACAGGTAACTAGAAAACTACCAGGAAAATGGGTTGGTTAACATTCAGTATAAAGGGACACGGGGCTAGTCTAGCTAAGTGATTTGCTAACGTTACGAACTGAATGCTGGTTTTCTAATACGCAAGTTAAGTACTGTTCTAACGTTACCAGTACATAGGACGCATCATAAAACTGGGATTGCTTTGAAAATAAAATACAGATGCACTAATGTATTGATCATTGCTACTCACCAGAGAATTTACTAACCAATTTGTCTCGCAAACTAGGGGAAACTATTCAGAATAGTTAACCTTTCAGATAAATATAGACAGTCCAAATGTTCTGTCCTGTGAAACAGCCCCCAAATAACCACAGTTGTTTTGCTGAATATTGTGGGTTTTATTTGAGTGTACTGGTGCTATATTGCTCAATGTTATGGAGCTGTGTTTATCCCAGAATTGCCCTCATGACTCCCTCTGTCTCTGATTACCCCAGCTAGATAGCAGACAGCACTCCTCCAAACGGAAACCATTCTCAAGAGACTTTCTTGTGCCCCATGTGCTTCAACCAATGAGAGAACTCTGTTCTTCAAGGAGAAACTCAGTCAGTTCCCTCTCAGTGTGGATCCCCCTTGTTGGCCCAGGTCTCTTGGTGGCACTGACTTTGGAGAGTATTTGAAGGAATCTACCAGAATAAAGGCCACAGAGAAGCGAGTGCAGCTAAAAAGAACTGCCCTGTCCCACTGTTGAAGGTGGGGGCTCTTACTATGAAACATGGACCAAGGTGCAGTTGACAGCCCTGTCATCCTCATCATCAAGGCACCCAACCAGAAGTACGATGATCAGACTATAAACTGTTTCCTCAACTGGACAGTCGGGAAGTTAAAAACGCACCTCTCTAATGTGTATCCCAGCAAGCCGGTGAGTAGGAGTGGTGCCATGGGTTTGGGCTGTGAGAATGAATTGGTGTAGGGTGTGTGCAGCTATGGAGGTGCGAAAGAGGTTTACACACAGCGGTTCCATAAGAGCCGCAGCTGAAATGACCCAGAAGCTCAGAAAAGGAGGAGGCTAATCCTGGATCAGAGAAGCTGTGCTGGAGTGTCTGGTCAGCAAAATATCTCAGCTGGGAGTGTGTGTGTGTGTGTGTGTGTGTGTGCATGTGCATGTGCATGTGTGTGTGTGTGTGTGAGTGTATGTGTGAGGGAGAGAGAAAGCTAGCTGTATGCCTGTGGTTATATCAATCAACCTGTGCCTGGATGTCTGTATGTGTGCATTACTGCGTATGTATGTCTGTCTGCATGGCTGTACAGGCCAGCACAGTGTAGTGCATCCCAGCTGTACGTGACACAAAACAGTACAGCAGGCTAGGCAGATGAACGGCCTTATGTAACTCCATTTTGCATTGGGTGTGCTGTAAAATGAAAAGCAGTTTAATGAATACCTGTTTTTTTAGCTAGCAGGAATGAGAGAGGTACAGTATGATGGTGTTCCTGGGGGAGTAAAACTGCAGCAAATGATCATTACTCAAGATTAAAGAAGGAATCTTGTTTTGTTTAATATTAACAGCTGGATTAAGTTTTAATGGCATGCCTTGTTTCCAGAGTTCCAGTGTCTCCGTATTGCAATATCTGTCATTGATATGCCTGAGCTGTATGTCAGCTGTGCCTGGGAAAAGCTTATCAGTGAGAAATCAAACTGAATATAACTAGAAGAACTGAAAAATAAAACCACTTGAATAATGGATGGCTATGACTGCAAAATGGTCCTGACTGGAATGTGTTCTAGTTTCACACCCAATAGCGAGTGATTGCAAAGCTTCAGTCAGAGTGAGTTCGTTTTTGTATGGGCTTATCCCGCTTAAATAATCTGTGCACATCAGATGCTGCAGTTAAGCAATTATTGGACATTTTTTTGGGCAGATCCTCCTGCCAGGTAAGCTTTCAGTGTGGTGAGTTATGGTAATATCAACCACATTTACAAACCACAATTCAAAAAAACTCTCACCACTTCACATTGGTGGGAGGGAAAGAATAACTCACCGGAAGCAGCCTTGTGTGTACGCTCACCCTTGGTGAACAACATCCATTTTGCACTGACCACGAATGAGCTGAAGTAAAGAGGGAGGCATATTTAATCAGTCGGTTAAACTTAAGGAATGACTACATGGTCAGATTGAAAGTACTGGTTTGGGGCACTGGGCGTCATCCTACTCTTTGTACTGAATGCCATGAGATCTTTTGTGGTCTTAGTGAGGCAGGACCATGGTTTAACCTTTATCATGAATGCCTTCCATGGCAGTGTCCCCATCCCTGCTTTTCTGCTTGGTCCAGAAAGAAGTCTTCCTATTGGTCCACCAACACCACATCCAGCAGCAGCCTGGTTTTTTTCCCTTCAGAGAACTATCCCAGCACCACTAGATCTCTCCTGTTTGAGATGTAGCTACAGGGTGGTGCGGTGGCTGCAATTTCCATAGTTCCAGATGCAAGACTCCCTGTCTTTCAGACCTTCTCTGGTCATGAGGGAGGGAAAGTTCACGATTTGTTACGAACCATGTTGTCCAAAAGGAACAGTATTTCTACCACGAAAACTTGAAATCCATTCCTTTCAGGCTCCTCATAAAATTCCACAGATTCCTGTGTCACAGTGCTGTATGTGGAAGCAGTTGGGTGAGAAAGGGACAGAGTGTATTTTAGGAAGCATGGCTCTCGCACAGTACCTCTGTTCTCAGGGTGTCATTATCATCATTTCCTTCTTCACTCCCAGCTCTACTGTCATCATCACAATCATAATAATATTAATAATAACCACCGCCACCATCATCATCACCATTGCTGTCATCCTTGTGGCAGGGAAGCCGCTTCGGTTGGAGTGATGTCATTGGCAGTTTGGTAATGATGCCGTTTCCATGTCATGGAGGACCGAGACTCAAGCACACATTCTGAATAGCCTCCAATTAAAAGACCCTCTGAAATGAATTTCCCTGGAGAGGGGAAACTTGTTGGAGCAGTAGGGTGTGTTGCCATGGCAGGGTGGGCCACTGCTTTACTTAGCTGGAACTGTTTCCTCTGTGGATGAAACTGATTGTTATTACTATGACCACTTCCCCCGTTCTGTTTGCCACAAACCTGCTTTTTTCCCAGTGCCTGTTTAAACTTGTGTTTAAATACAGTATTAGAGGCATGTGTCACATGGTCAATAAGAATGTGTGTTTGCATTTGTTCTGTAGTTGTCAAAGGATCAGAGGTTGGTGTACTCTGGACGGCTTCTCCTGGATCACCTGCAACTGAGAGACATCCTGAGAAAGGTATTTTATCCTACTGATGAGTCATAGAGGTTAATACATCTTATTGTACACATGGGGTGGTACCAGAATCTCATTCTTAGTATCTTTTTGTACACGGATACTAGGAACTCATCAAATTACACAGAGATACTAGGATCTCATCAAATTACACACAGAGATTTTGGGATTTCACAAGATTGCACACAGATGCTAGGATCTCATCAAATTGCACTCATAGATTCTAGGATTTTATTAGATTACACACAGAGATACCAGGATCTCATCAAATTATGCACAGAGATACTAGGATTTTATCAGATTACACACAGATATTCTGGGATTTCATAAGATTACACACCAATAGATGCCAGTATCTCATCAGATGAGTTGTAAGTACCCACCAACATTATTTTTCACAACCTTTGCTATCAAGCGTTAAACGTACTAAAGTGTATCAGAGTTTGATTTTGCACAGGGGGTGTTCCCCTTTAAGAGCATGATTTGGCAGGAAAGGCAGATGTGTATAGACCTGTTCCACTCGCTCTCTGGTACAATAGCACTTCTGGCAGAGTAAGCATCATGAGGCTTGCATTGTCACTGAACTCCAGCAGCTTCTCTCAGGTGGGCCCCATGATTTGCACCGACAGCATTGACACAAGAACATGGTTAGATGTGACGATGGATTCGCACCATTCGTCTGTTGACCATTAGCGCTAGAAGGCATGTGCATATCTCCCTCTACATAATGACTTAAGGTGCTGTCACTAAGCCACTGTGTTCCCTTTACAAATTGATTTTAATCATTTTTGTTATCCAATAAAGCATCATAATGGTGTCAATCTCAAAATAAAAATGACTGAATTCAGAATGCTGCATGAATTTTTTGTGCTTCCTTGGTTAAAAGTTTGATTGAATGAACTCCTAATGAGGATAAAATACCAGTGCAATGTTATAGTGGGAGAGTGATGTTTCTCTCAGAAGTGGTAAATTTAAATTAGCAGATATATGCAGGCATAAGTCCTAATTTTGAATCCTTCTATGTTCAGTCAAGGTATTTTCTTTTCTCATCCTGCAGCAAGATGAGTATCACATGGTCCACCTCGTGTGTGCCTCTCGAAGTCCCCCTGCATCCCCCTGCCCCCCTACTGGCACACGGACGCACACAACCTCTGACCCTGAGACTCCTGTGAGTATCACCCACTGACCCGCAAAAACATCAGCTGTATCATAACTAACAGCGGCCACTCTCTTTAGGGAAACGCAAGAGAGATGCACTGCTTTTAAGGATAAAATTGTGCTGAAGGGGAGGGTATTGTTTTAAAAATGTGTATGTGCTTTATTTTCTCAACCTAAACCCAAAATAACATGTTAGCTGGTTATTGCCTCAAGATACATTTTGTTGCAGTGCATTGTGGGAAATGTCACAGCATTATGTACATGGCATTTGACCCATGTGACCAATGAAACCTAGAAAACTCATTGAAGTGCTTGGACACCCGATGCCCTCTGCTGTAGGAGCTGCACTTAAGCCCTGTACTGGTGACCACATGCCTCTACATTGTTCTGCTGAATCCTCTGAGTGCCTGCAAAGGCCTCTGATTGGTCCTTCTGTCCTCTCACCCAGAGTTCTGACAGCCCCGCATCCTCCTCCTCGGCCACGCCTACCACAGACAGTACGCCTGCCTCCTCAGTGGGGAACCCTGATGGGCTGAGACATCGTGGTGGCCACGCCCACAGCCCCGCCTACCCAAACTTCATGCAAGGGTGAGTCCTGTCCCGAGATCAAATGATTTTATCTTCTCTATGACCGGCGTGCCTCAGGATTTGATGGGCATGTCGCAAGATTTATGTTGGGAAGTGTTATATGCATTAGACTCTGATGTGCGTCTGTGTGTCTTGTGCAGGCACTTAGGGGACCAGTTTCCTGTGCAGCAGGGGATGCCCGCGGGCTTCCCGGCCTACCCCGCGTACAACCCCATGCAGGTGCTGTGGTGGCAGCAGGCGTACGCGCGGCACTACTACATGCAGTAGTGAGTCCCTCTCAGACGCTCGCTCCGCACGGCTCCACGTGCACGAACACTCACAGAACTGTTATTCATAAGACCCGCACTCTGCGGCCTAATCCCACTCAGCCTGTCCAGAGCCCTTCCATTCAGCAGCCAGTCATTTGCACACGGACGCGTAGCGTTAGCGGCTGCCGGGGCCTGGATGGCGTGCTCCTGACGAGCGCCAGGGGAGGAGAGGATTTAGAGGGATACGAGCGGTTTCATTACAGACAGTCATTCCCACTCACACCAAACACTGCTCTCGCTGACAGCGCGTGCCGTTTGTACCGTACAACAGCCAGCGCTGCGCTCCCACCACTCCAGGCCAACACCAGAATATTTATAGTGCTATAATTAGAGAAGTAATACAGCGCTCTGCAGGGCTCCCTTTTTAGGAGCATTTGCTCCTGGAAATCGATGTCTGCTAACTGGAAAAATAATTCAAGAGCACATCTACTAATTGGAGTCCATTAGTGTGCTTCTAAATTTTGTACCTTGGTGCTCATTGGAAAAAATGTTAGCCTAGAGCCCTGTAATCATATATTTTAAGAACATTCTTCAGAAAACATTTTTCCAAGCCACATTGACTTCTAGTACACGTTTACTTGACTGTTCTGATGTAATGGTTTAGCTTGAAGAGCCTTCCGGAGTTCCACTGCAGGTCTTTTTGGTTCTCATCTAATCTATTATTCACATTCCCCCTGTTTCTCTGCTGACTGATTTGTGTTGAGCAGGGTCTCTGTGTGGTCAGTGGTCAGTAATGTGTTGTGAAACGAAACTTGTGTTTCTATTTTAGGAGTGTAACTGTAGATGTTTATTCCACTGATGAGGGGAGTCGGGACGTCTCAGTGTTGCACTTTTGACACTGCAGCACACAGAGAGAGGGCCGGTAAAAGAGAGGGGCAACTTTGTTTTTTTGAACACCGTCTTTGAAGTGGTTGAAGCAGCTCAGGGTTATACGTTACTCATTTGTTCTCTCTTGTTCTTGCTACCTTTCTTTTTCTCCCCTTTACTCTATCCCCCTCTCCTCCCTCCTCCCTCTTTCTCTCTCCCTCTCTCTCTTTCTCTCTCTCCACACAGCCATGCAGCAGTGGCCTCCTCCCAGACTCCCAGCCCCACCATCCCCCCCACTGCTTTCCTGCCCCCTGTGCCCTCCCTGTCACATCAGCAACCAGCCCAGCCCAACGACCCGCCCCCCGTGGGTCCTAACCCCGCCCCCGCGCCAGCCCCAGCCCCAGCCCCTGCCCCTGCCCCTGCCCCCGCTCCCGAAGAGCACCCTGCCAACCCCAACATCCAGATGAATGCCCAGGGTGGCGCCCTGCTGAACGAGGATGAGCTGAATCGCGATTGGCTGGACTGGATATACACGGTGTCGCGCGCCGCCATCCTGCTCAGCATCGTCTACTTCTACTCCTCCTTCAGCCGCTTCGTCATGGTGATCGGCGCCATGCTGCTGGTGTACCTGTGAGTGCTGCGCTCCTTCAGAGCTCCCCCATCCCACATACGGTCTGCGCTTACACACACGGGCAGCCATTCGGGCTCAAATGCAGGTTTACTGTGCATTTTTCCCTCTGGGAGGTGTCTGTTCAGAAGTGCTGCTACTATAGTGCAGTAAATGACTGCTCTCCTCCCTCAATCTCTCTCATTTTCTCTATTTCTCTTTGTCTCCCCTCATCCCCCGCCCCGTCCCCCTTCCTCTCTCGGTCCCTCCCCCGCAGACACCAGGTCGGCTGGTTCCCCTTCCGCCCAGATCTCCAGAACCTTGGGGGAGCAGAGGGAAACGAGGATGACCATGAGGCAGATCGTCATGACGACGTCCAGGAAATGGTGATTCCTTAAATTTTAAATAGTCAGATATCAGATTCTACTCTCTCCCTCTATTCACCCACCCATGTGGACTCTCTGAACATTGACCCTTGACCCTTGTTCCCAGACTGGAGGTGCTGGCTTTCATTTTCACTCTTTCCAGGCTACAGCACAATGACAATCCTCACATTTAGATGAATAACAGCACAGGATTCAGAGCTCTTGAATATAGCAGAAAATTAGAATAATCCCAGAGATAATTTAAAGAGCTCGTTTAAATGGATCAGTTTGCATTGCACCCTTTCAGGAGCACATCATGGACGAGGGGCTAGAGGAAGACGAAGGCGACGGTGGAGAGGAAGGCCCCGGAGACCCTGCCAACGGGGGCCCCCAGTACCCCGGATTTCTGGCCTCGACCTGGTCCTTCATCACCACCTTCTTCACCTCACTAATCCCCGAGGGGCCCCCCCAGCCTGCCAACTGAACATGGGGGGAGTCACGGCAACACTAGACCACGTCAATATGCGTAGGACACAGCAGCAAATCAAAAAGAGCCATCTCCGGACTCTTTCTGCCAATCATTACCAATGGTCCGGTGATCTGTGAAAAGCCACATTTATCTTTATTCTTGGTGGAAGTTTTGAGTTATGCAGCTCCTCAGAAACAGTGGGGGGATCAGATATTGATTGAGAAGGTAATTGTCTTCCATTTAAAATATAACACAGGCTCTCATAGTTTGATTAGCAAAAAAAAGAAAAACTAAATAAAGAAAACACAGAACACAAGAACACACACCAAAGCTTTGTTGTCTAAATGTGTGTGTAAACAATTCAGTGGACTTGAGTGTATTTTTTTTTTTCTTCCTCAGTGTGTATAAATGCAAGCATTTATTTACTTGTATAAATATATATATACATCTCAGTGCATAATGACCAGGATTGCTTTGGTTGAGAGAAGCTTTTTTGAATAAAAATCCAGTTCTGGTTTTATTTTGTGGCGGTGCATGTGTCATTGTGGGGAAGAGTGGTAAGGGAAAGCCAGCATTGTCCCCCTCTCTGTTTCTGTTGGGATGGTGCAGATGTGCAAGCCTAGAATAGAGAATTACCTGCAGCTACTTGCCATTCTGCACGTTCGTGATGCTTGTGGCACCAGGCTCATGCAGCTATATTTCAGTCAACGGAGTCCCCTCTGCAAGACAGTACAAGTATATGGAGTGTAGAGGTACAGAGTTACAGGTATATCACACATCAACCTTTTGAAAGACATGCTGGAAGTTCATTAAGTCCTGATGCAAGTAACCACCCCCCAGCTGTTATTCTGCCCTCAATGTCACCAGCTTCTGAAAGACCAATTCATATAAGTTAATAAGAACTAGAAAGTGAAAATTGGCGGTACATTTTTTCCCTCTTTTTGCTCTCAACGTAATCTGGATCAGACACTAGGTTATTCTGCGGTGTCAGATTTTTGGCCTCTTGGCGAGCTGGATTATATTTGGCCTACTGGCTAATAAGTAGTTTGGCTACTCTAATGGCACGCTAGAAATGAAGAGTTCTGTTGTCTTCACATATAGGCGGCATTTAAAATGTCCCCTCACCGGTATCAGGAGCAGATTTCTACCTACAGAATATGCAGCGAATGCGCTAATTAACATGGTAGTGTGCAGTAATACAGAATTCGGGACAAGAAATCAAGAAAGAAACCATAATACAAAATAGTTCAATAATGAGAATAGCCTAATACTGAGTTTATGGTACATGTTTCTCCAGAAACCTTTTTTTTTTAGCATAAACTTGTCAAGCTTGGAATCAGCCAATCAAATTTGGCAGGCATTCTATGTATGTAATATTAGACTGTTTCCTATGGTGCAGGCAATGACATCACTGCACTCAAAATAAAGTGAACAAAAGAAAATTTGATATTTAAGTTTGGAAAAGTGAATTAAAAACTCCAGAAAATATTCTATTCCCTGAGCTAAGTTTGGTCAGTGAATTTGCCCCTGCAAATGAAGTAGGCTATTTTATGAATTATGTGTTTGGTGGGGCACGGTGGTGCAGTGGGTAACACAGTCCTTTCTGTGTGAAGTTTGTATGTTTTCCCTGTGTTTGTGTGAGTTTTCTCCAGGTACTCCAGTTTCATCCCCCCCCGTGACCGAACAAGCAGTTTAGATGATGGATAGGTGGGTTGATGCTTTTGCTGGTGCACTTGCACAATGAAGAATTATTTCATGTGTGACTGTCTCCTGCAGGTGGTGCTGTTTATCCACAAATGAAAGTGCTTTCATTTAAATTTTAAGGCGTGTTTGGAAGGACACGTTTTTGGCATGAAAAACCAATACAACTTTGGTGAGCCTCTTGTTCGTAAGGACCTTTGTAGCCAAATTATTATTTAACAAACTCAATGTCCAGGGTTAAATGTTTACACACAACAGGGCTTGTTTGACTGGAAATATATATAGCCGCGTTTCCACCAAAATTACCCGGAACTTTCAGTCCCAGGAACTACTTTACCAGGAACTAAAAGGTTCCTTCAGCCAATGGTTGTCTGCGTTTCCACCGGGGTCTAAAGTACCGCGAAGATTAGGCAAATTAGCCCACTTATACAACGGGTTACCAACAATGACTATATATGGTTACTTTTGTATTTATTGATTTTCATATATCCTCTCAAACACATTCATTATGTTTTTATGCGAACATTCGCTTTCATGTCTTGACATCCGAAGCGACAGAATGCATTCACATTTATATGTATAACTGGCAACAACAGCAGAAAACATGCACACGTTGTAAACAATTTGCTGTTTGGTTACTTTCTCGTCGTCAATTGCATATAGGCTAATGGCAAAATGACAAGAATAGAACGAAAACTCGGACTTGCGTGAAAATGTAAATTAGTAGTGGTACAGCCACCGTTTGCTTTCCTTCGAAGTTACTGCTAGCCGAGCAGCGAAGTGTGCCCTCCAGTTGCGAACCATACACCATAAATTAGTCCATAGTCTTCCTGGTCTTTTCGTGGAATTGAAAAATGGCAGTAAAATTGAGTAAAATTACGGCAGTCTGAAAAAGCTAAAGGGAAGATTACTAGAATTAACCTGTTATTTTACCCGGATAAAAAGTGCGGATGGTGATTTCCAGTTTGCTTGTACTGTATCACCAGTGTTAATTATGCAGAACTACCGCATACCTCACATAACTGTATCAAACGTTTTGAGTCAATTACAACGGGCTAACAAAGAAAATCCGGAAGAAAATATTCAGCAACCGAATTAATCCGTTTGAATGTTTTGGTAGCCTACGTAATATGCTGTCCCAGCACGAATGCTTAGCATTTTATAAAACGAATACTAAAGCAAGAAAAGAACAGAAGAGCACACGTTATAATTCCAACGTTGACAGGCTATAACCAAAAGTAGGCTACTGCGCCGCATAACATACAAGTTTGATTTGAAGTTATTATGAAAATAAATTGGTTTGCCGCTGCATATTTTCAAACATGGCGGGTAATGGCGGAAAATAAATACAACACAAATGCTGCGAGTACTCGACCAATCAGAAATGTTCAGCGCTGCAAGCTCCACCCAAAAGGTTCCTGTACTTTCGGAAAGTACTACCCCCCGAGCAGGAACCTTTTGGGGGGTAAAACAAAGCCCCCAGAACTAAATTTAGACCCTAGTTCCTGCGGTGGAAACGCACTGAGTTCCTCAAAAGGTTCCTAGTTCCGGGGTATAGTTCCTGCGGTGGAAACGCGGCTTATATGTTTTCAGTAGAGGCCTACTAATGAAATCAATTAATAAATCCAAAAATGCATTGCATTTTTAAAATCTCACAAGCTACATTTTGCTTGAGTACTTTCCCCAAATTATTTCAACTAAAAAGTAAATATTTTCTTGTTTTATACAGTCTGAAGAAGGTCAAATAGTCTACATCTTGCTGCAATCTGGTAATGCAATTTCTCACATTTTCTTTGATTTGATTTAAGTGTTGTTTGGATTTGTGAGTTTTCTTCAAATTTGCAGCAGAACTGTTAGTATTAAACAGAAGCTTAAAGAATTTTCAACCAATTCCTGAAAGTTAACCACCAAGAAAAGGACTCAAATAAATCTCATTGTTCTTTTTAGGAATTCATTTAAAAGGTAGCAAAGCCATATCTACGCAAATGATGCCTGGTGCTTCTAAAACTGAGATGAGACACATCTTTGTCCTGGTCTGTATATTACTTTTAAAAATAATAATTATTATTATATGACATTATAATAAACTATTTTAAAAATAGCCTAATAATAATGAGTGCCTTGAATTGAAGCAATATTCAAAACTATTTTTGCTTGTGTCTTTCATGTCATAATAATTTTCTGGTGCATGGTGTTAGACTGCTGTTGAACACAGCCTGACCTGTAGGGATCACTGCAGCACTGTGAGAAGCTCAATGCCACGTTCAATGCAGGCAATAAGGGCACTTTTTAGAGTTCTTTAGTCCTGTTATACAATTTTCTCTATTTGCACTTTGGCTTAGTCAGGAAACCATGCCATGCATTACATTTAAAGAAATAAATAAAATAATAAAAAAGAAGTTAGTATTAAGTATTATGTATATTTATGTTCATGTATATATTGTGGTGATATCTTTCTACACTATAGATAGAAAGGATTCTAATTCAATGCATTACCTATTTCATTTCAATCAATCAATCAATTTTTATTTGTATAGCGCTTTTAACAAAGGAGCTTTTATTTATTTCTTTATTGAACTTTATTATTATTTATTTATTCAATTAATTTTATTTATTTGTTTCTTTAGCAGGCAGGTCACCAATTCTGGAATGAAGAAATGGTGTTAGGAGAGATGTGAGTTGACCTCCCAATTGGCATCATCCACAGCAGATACTCACAGTGAGATACCCGGCAGTGTCTGATGGACAGTCCCCCATGCAGGGGTGTCTCTCTGTGGGACACAGCATTACAGTCAGAGAAAAGTGGGGTGGTCACCTCTCTCACTCCAAGGATATAGAATTCCAAGCCCCCTCTTGTTTCGTTTCTCTCTCTCATGCTCTCGTTCTTTCTCACTTGCTTTCTTTCTGTCAGGGACCCATAAATCCGCCAGTGTACAGTCATACAGCTGAAGACAGAGGGATGGGAGCCAGTCGTGGTGGCACAGGAACACCAGGAAGATGCTCTGATCTCATCTGTTTGAATTGGATGGCAACAGGGGTTGGGGGACTGAGAGAGAGAGTGAGAGCTGTATTCTGGTGGTGACATCATGACAGCTTCGCACCATCTCCACAAACAGACGCTCGGAATGGGTCAGCGTTTTTTCTTTCTTTCCGGGAGTCGTCCCCGTGGGTCTGGGAGGGGGAATGCTGTGTTTGTTTTCTAATGGAGCGGAGAGATGTCTTCTCTGTTGAGCCTAGCCTGGGAGGGATGTGCATCCATAGGAAAAAATATTGCACCGGATGGATGGATGGTGTGCTCCAAACGGAGATGGCTGGCTGGTTTCTTTGGTGAAAAATGAGCAAATGTTTTCTGAAGAACCAAATGAGAGATCTATGAACCGAGGCGCTCACTAGAAATCAGTCATCCCGTCCATCCCCCAATTAAAACAGACCTACAGTACAGAACTGTGATGCACACAGTGCAGATGCAGCTCGAGAAAATCTGTCTCGGCAAGAATCCTTTTACCTTCCCTAAGCTCAGAAAACTACTGCCACTGTCAGCAAAATATACTCGTACAGTTGGAATGTGAGGGGAAATTGTCATAGAATTTTAACTGGTGCTCCAAATTTTTATAGAATTCTTACATTACAAACTTTTTCATAATCTTGTTTTTTGAGATTAATTTTTTTTTTCTTTTTAAAATTTTGTATTTATTAATACATTTTAAGTATATTCGATCAGATGGCTCATTCAGTTAAGGCACCAAGCAGTGTTGAATCGTTGATCCCCTGACTCCACTCAATGTGAGCTTAGCTGCAGTCTGTGGTGTGAAAAGAAGTAGTTTCGGAGAACCACGGATATCAATGGGGTTTGTGAGTGTACACAGATTATTGGACATTCCAAATTAGGGTATGAGCTGGATATATGCAGCTGTCCAATGGCGACAAAATTAAATTGTAAATACAATACATTTATTTATAAACCCACATGGGGCTGAACATTTTCCAATTTCCACCCTAATTTGGAATGCCCAACTATCTGCAGTCACAGCCGCATTCATGCATGAACCCCACAGTGGATTCGGGAGAGTTCAGACATCCAGTTCTCCTCCGAAGCACATAGTATTGCCAGTCTGCTTCTTGTCTCACCGTAGCCTACAGCTACACTTTCGTAGAGTGGAGTGAGATGAAGACCTTTTTATATGCAGATTGAGATGTATTCCACGGGCACCCAATCAACCATGTGGGGGTGGCTAAAGAGTGACAAAACGTGGACCCCTAACCGACTGAACCCTCCCAAACCCTGGGTGACACAATCACAAATTGGACATGGAGCTACCGACCACAGTTGGCATTGGATTCAACCCGAGACCGCGGGGCTCATCCTTGCACCACAGCGTGGTGCCTTAACCGAATGAGCCGCCCAGCAGCGAGAGGCCATTCTTGGTGAGGTGGCGGATCTTGGCGATCTTATAGCACCGCACCCGCAGGGCCTTCTGGCACACCAGAGAAAACCATGGGAGCAAATGTTTGTCCTAGAAAACAAAAGAGTTCATCACGCCGGCGGGTGAGTCAGCTTCCAACATTGCTCACCCAGCCTCTCCTTGCCCCGCCACCCCAACCGTCTGCATCCGCCACCGTGCCACGCTGTCGGTGGTGCTTTTTTCAGCGCTGATTCACGGCACTGGGCGGGACCTAAATGTGGGCGACCTGGACGGGGCGTGGGTCAGAATCGCTTGAGTTGGGTGCCATGGGAAACACTCCCGCTGTTAGCACAGCTTGCGGCCACACTGAGGGAATTTGTTTTTTCACCAAACAAACGGCGGGGCTCGGCACAGCCGGAGCGAGCAGCCGCCGGCTCGCCGAAGGCCGGCGACACCCCGGAGTCCTGGAGGCCGGACCGTAAACCCGGGAGAGCCGCTGGTCCTCCACCAGGGCCACAGGCAACCGTCCCAGGGATAAAGCCAACCCAGGGAAAACGATCTGTTGGCCAAACCAAGTGCAAACCTATCAGCCTTATGAGGGGTTTAATACTGCGCTCTGTGTCCCTCTTTTCCACTGGAAACCTGAAAAGAATTCAGTCTTGGAGCTGACTCCAGTTGCTGAGTAGTGGAAGGTCTACCGTCTAGGTGTAGTTTTTCCAGAGTGATGTGCAGGTGCCCAGGTGGGGGATTGGCCGCTACAAGGTGGAAGTGCACAATGAACTGGATTTAAAGGATAAAGAGAAAAGGGGATAAAGGTTCAGTGCACGTGTCCGGCTGAGAAGACTCACATGTGCATGGCAGAGGGAAACCAGAGTGTGAATCACTAACTGATATTTGTGTAAAAACCTTTCAGAAATATGAAGGGATCCCAAGTCACCCTGCAAACAGCTTCCATATGAGCAAATCCCAGATGGTGCGTGGGGGTGGCAGTGGGGCTGCTGGGGGGGGGGGGGGGCGCACATCTGGAGCTTCAGGGCACTAGCATAGGACTGGCAGAGAGACGGATGGGGACTTGACGAAGGGAGGGGGTTTGGGCACTTGACGAAGGGAGGGGGTTTGGGCACTTAGAGTGCATTTGGGGGACTTATTGGGTCCATCAGTTTACGTAACAAAGAATTCCTGTAACAAGTTTCAATTTCAGCAAGGAAGTGGGTAACAAATTAACATTAAATATATGAATTATGATGATTAGGAATGCATTATTGTAATTCTGGTGATGCTCAAGTCACTTAACTGCACTGATATAATCCAGTGATGCAATAAAAACAAGAGGCACATTGTAGTCCTTCCTCCCTGATCTTCGCTATAGAAAGACAGTTTTATTGCAGCTAAATTCACACTCATTTACTTAGCAGGACATAAAACTAACTGCATTAGAGTAAGCGACTGAGTGTGTGTGTGTGTTGGGGGGGAGGAGGGGGGGGCTGTGGTTTTGGGTTTGTTGGGGGATGTATTAATTATGCACCAACTGGCTTCCCATTTCTGTGACATGTTTATTACTGGCAAGAAACACATGCTGTCAATGATCACTTATTCTTAAGGTATCAGTAATCTCAACATTACGCTCCATTAGCATTCTCTGGAAACCAATTCAATTAGCCCTCTCATGGGGCCAGGGAATGGCCATTTATCTCCCGAAACACAACATCAATCAGGGCAAGAGAGCTACCCTGCTGCCAGCTCTGGGTTTTGGAGGGGGCGACTGTCGCAGCTCAGCCTGTCACTCACCCTGAAGTGAGGGATGGGGGGGGATGTGGGGTGGGGGTGGTCTGTGTACATCTCAGGTCTGAGTAGTGGGGTACTAACTGATTTATTCCACTGCCTCTACTACACACCGCTGTCCTGACCACTTGCACAGCCTGCTTGTAAAATCCTGATTGGAGAAGGTACTGAAGTGTACCCAATGGAAGTTGAAAGATTGCTGCCTGAGCATATACTGTAGCAGGCAGCACACACACAAACTGAAACAGAAACAGATTCTCAAACGCACTCATTCACATGCTAGAACACTATCACACACACCTTTACTCTCTCATACTCACACGGCCACCCAACCACACACACACACGACATGCGCGAACATGCACACACACACACACAGCCACCCACACACACACACACTCACACACATACACACACACACGACATGCGCAAACATGCACACATACACACCTATGCACACACACACACACACCTATACACACACCCACACGTGCACGCGCACATGCACACACACACACCTATACACCACCCACACACCTACACACACCACACACACACACACACACAGAGCATGAACTACGACAACAGGCCACAACACAGCACCACATTGACCTTCACACCGGCATGCGTAAGAGACTCAGGTTCACCATCTGGAGCAGGACACCCACACATCACACACAACACAGACACACACACACACAACATGCACACACATGCACATACACTCACACACACACACACACACACACGACATGCGCAAACATGCACACATACACACCTATGCACACACACACACACCTATGCACACGCGCACACACACACCTATACACACACACACACACACACCTATGCACACACACACACACCTATACACACACGCACACACAGAGCAGTGAGAGGTGCTAGCGGACAGGTGGGTGACAGGCCCTGTGTAAACATGCGCTGCCCCTGTGAGGTGTGACCTGTTTCCGTGTCACCGTGCTGCTGTAAGAGGAGCTGTCAGGGTTCACCATCTGGAGGCAGGACTGTTCCCATGGCAATCAAACTGCCCGAGAGGTCCTCCCAAAAATACACATTTCACACAGCATCAAGGTCAACCAGGGAAGCAATCATTTTTCACCCAAGTTAAAAAAAAAAATTTTGTTGACATTTTTGTCCGTGTCTATAATCACTACAATGTCCTTTCTCAATGCAAGAGAGCACAGATACGCAGGGCGCTCCCCCTGAGGCATGTGACCCCAGCCTTTTCAGCCTGCTGTCAGCTGGGCGGCCATTGTGTCTGAGAAGAACACAGCTGCACAGGGCGACCGCAGGCACACAACTCACCAGAGGAGGATGAAACCTTCCATCTCTAAATGATTCATTTAAGCCACTGATTGGCTGAAGAGTCACCATACCTTCCCAGGGCCTTCACTGGTAGCTGATTTGAAAAAAATCGCAAAACCTTCAGACGTTGTGGCCCTCCACCACTGGAGCTTTACACATCAGAAGATCTCAAAGAGCAAAAAATATATTTGTGGAAAATCTGAACAGCCAAAAGGCATGCTACACACACTAAAAAAAATCTAACTGACTCACATTTAAAAGACATACATTTGTACAAGTGCCAAAACACGAGAGGCAAGAAAGACCGACTGTAATGTACACAGAGCCCTGACACCAGCTCTGAGGGGAAGGCCAGCAGTTATTGTAACAGTATAACAGACACACCTGCTTGCTCAAGGTCCTGGCAGGTGTAATTCCAGGTAATGCCTCTTCCCGACGGCCCCCGTCGCTGCCAGATCCTCCCCCGGCCCCTGGGCTCCTCACGGCTCTCGGGAACAAAGCACCGTCGTCCACACCTGCCCCATCTTGGTGTAATTACTGATGGAGAGATAGGACGAAGGCGACAGGGAGTCCTTTTACCGCCAGTCCCCGATGAGTATCGCGGCACTGTTATTAACTCTGAAACCAAAACACTAAATTCTGGCCATTCAGGTGAGGTGATGGAGATCTGTGGATGACCCCATCACTGCGAAAATAAACAACTTGGTCTACCAGCCCGATTCTTTTTTCTTTATTTCCTTCGTACACCAGAGATAGCATCCAGTGCCTTTCAGTGCTTAATCGTGTAATTAGTGGTTCGACTGGCCTTGGAGTGCAGATAAAGCCATTAGCCTAATGAGGTATTTTACCGTGCCAATCAGTGATGAGTTGCTATCTTCAGGGTATATCGCCGCGGAAACAACATCCTGGCTGGCGTATAACAGTCTTAACAACCTTGCCACGTTAACAACCTTGTGGGGACAGTGACCTGCCGGAGTTCATCATTATTACACACCTTACTGTGGGTTTCATTTTCACAGCAACAGGTGGGCCCAAGGCTGACACATTCACCAGCACACAGTGTTTTCACAACTCTGCTTCTATGCTGTAATCTCTTCACCAAACTTACTCTTTGTGGGGTCATAATAAAGTCAGCTGTGAAAGTGTGCATGCGTGTGTGTGTGTGTGTGTGTGCGTGTGTGTGTGTGCGTGGGTGTGTGCGTGTGTGTGTGTGTTTGTGTGTGTGTGTTTGTTGGAGGTTGGGGGTTGGCCAGTCTGGTCCAAGTCCTTTTCCAGCAAGCAATAGAACGATTAAAGGAAAAAGAATGAGAGAATAGCTGAGAGATCCGGAAAAAATGAGAGAGTGGCCGGTTGGAGAAGACATGGAGATTAAGGAGAAGGAGAAAAAGAGGGATGAATCAGAGAGGGGGAATGAATCAGAGAGGGGCAGCTTGACTGAGTGTGAGAAGGAGATGGGAAAAAGACAGACACAGAAAAAGGAATGAAAGAAAATTTAAAAAGAAAAAGGGAAAGAATGTGAGGGGGAGAGAGAAAGAGAGAGAGAGAGAGAGAGAGAAAGCGAGCAGAGAGGACATGATTGGCTTAACACGGTGCAGAAAGATAGTTTCCTTTGGCCTTGCGCTCCAGTGTCCTGCCCTGTGATCATCTGTTCCACATGATTACCCCAATGTGCACAGCATGCAGTCATATGATGTGCTTATGCCACTGCACTCATTCATACAGCACAACTGCAACTCTTACCAGGGCAAAAGTGGGGAGAAATAGCGGTGAAGTGTGGAGGCTACTTTTGTTAAATGAAGAGAGAGAGTGAGAGGGGTGCATATGGACAGTTTTCCTTTTCCCAAACTTTCCTTACAGAGATATTCTTTTTGCCATTGTTCAAATGGTGTTCGCAGCATTGTTACAGAATTCAATGCTGTGAGAATTTCAAAATAGAGCTCTTAAATAACATTGTCTTCCGACTGCATGTTGAATCATAAGTTTCTCAGCATGGATAATTAGGATGCAAATACTCTGCAAACAATATTGCAGTCTAAGAAATGGGATATCTGTTAAAAATGTATTAAAACATTTTTGATGTCTCACGTAATCCATTAAGAAAGTGGAAACCCGAACTTAAATCTTGCAAACCCCGGGGCTTAATGGATGACTAAAGGTCAAGGACGAGGTCATGGCGGACTCTGCCACTGAGGGGTCACAGGGTCACCAGCTTCCCCTGGAAAAACATCATGTGACTCAGGATCAAGATGGCCGTCTGCATTTATAGTTAACAGGAGACACGGAGCATCTTTACAAATACAGCAAGCAGTCTGTTAGCCTGTATCTCATTGGGAATATGAGGTTCCTGGCCTTCCTCTTAAAGCAGCTACAAATAAAAAGTGTGCGTCTATGTAGAAAAGCATATATAAATAACATAATGAACAAAAATTTAATTTCCTTTCTATATTCCTAATTATTACTAATGTGCTGCCTTTTAATGTTACTCTCTGCTGTGACCTATTATTTTAAATCCAAGATAGATGTGCTTGGACACCATAAAGAAAGGTGAGCCGACAAAAGAAGGATAAATGCGTTGGATGTCTAGGCCTTCCCAGAGTTGATTTTGTGGTGCAGGGGCCTTTGAAGTGATGTAACTGGGGCCCAGGTTACCCTGCCGTTGCTCCTCAGTGTGAGAAGCTGATGAAGGGACAACCTGTTGAGTTGACAGTAATGGTGTCAGTACATCCACCGCTGAAGGGCTGGAATAAGAAGCAGGACCTGGAAATGCCTGTGGAAGGGCTGCAGTCAGGTCCGCCCACAGAAACAGGGCTTTACACAACACTGTGATTAAACAGAGCGGCATTGCATGTGGGGAAGGCCATGAAGGAGGGAATGTTTGTGGTGGATGGGAGACTGCAGGTATGAAGCCAGTTTGAGACACCTCTGCTGTGCGCTTTGGCTATCCGGTTCAAACTAGTTTAATTTGTGAAAATGGAAGCTTTACATTTTACACAGAATAAGAACTTAAATATATGTTTTTAAGAATTAAATAAATCAGTAACAATATATTGTGCATATTTGTAAAGACATACAAGGTGCTTAATATGTATTCCAGTGAGTCTGAAGTTCATTCTTCCAAAATAATATCATTTTAATTTGGTAAGGGCCACACACAAACTGTGACACTACAATTGAAAAACATTTTACATTACATATGCTTCCATAACTCTTTTCTAAACACAATCTAAAATTTAATTAATCTGACTTTTTTTGCAAGATCTGAACATACTGATCAAAAGACAAAAAAATCAAAATAGTGTATTCAGATGTTGTAAAAGCTGAAATATTGTTCTTACCTCCTGGCTAATGAAATTGGATGAAAGTCCATAAGTCTGAAAAGCAATGACAGCTCATATTATAAAGCAAAACATGCATAGACAGCTCTGGTGCTGCTCTTGATGAAAGTTCTCCAGTTCCATTCACACCATCCCAGCTGGGAGACACCAAACCCATAATTTGATTACCCCAAATATGATGAAGTTATTCTTTTCAACTGGAAAACAAAGAGCACCATGCTTAAACCCCTGCTGCCAGCTGCTCCTGTCTTACTAATGGTGGTTTGGAAAAGCCTGTCATTCAAATCACACACACTGAATGAGAAAGAGATGGAGGGATAGAGGGACCTGAAGGGATAAATAGAGAGAGAGAAAGAGCAGGAGAGGCAACCTGTACTCGTTGTATTAGCAATGTGAATGTAGCGGGAGTCCAATCTTAAATAAGACTCAAGCATCACAGCTGTAACCCACATTAACTGTTGTTCTCCTCTCACCTCAACTCACTCTTCCCCCACCTCCTTCTTCTCTCACTGCTGATGACTTTGCAACCTACTTTGACCTGAAAGCAGCAGACACAGTCTCCAGCAGTCTTCTAGCCTCCTCCCCAGTGATGCCAACCCCAGCCTCTCTGTGCGTATAACCTCCCTCTACAGATGCTGATGTTTCAGTACTTCTTCTGGCTCACCAACTGAACATGTGATCAGTGGACCTAATTATGACCAGATCTATGTTGTGGACAATCATTGCATGTGTATACAAATATGTACAATTTATTATTACTGATATATTTCATTCTTAAAAACCTTTTTAGGATAAAATAAACATTTCAGTGCACAGCAGAGGTGTCTCAAACGGGCTTCAAACCCGCAGTCCATCCACAACAAACACTGCCTCCTAAATGGCCCTCCCCACACGCAAAGCTGGTCTGTGGTGCAGAATAAGTATGCATTTTAGGGTCCTAGAAATTTGTTTAATAGATACAAATGCATTGTGAGACCAGGTTGGAAGAGAGGTGATTGGTTTTGCCTGATGAGGTGCCTGTGTGGGATAATCAGGTTGTGTTGTGATTGGTGGGATGATCTGACTGGGGGGATGAGCCTGTGTGGAAGGGTAGTTTCGGCTAGTTTGTGCAAGGACAGAGCTTGTCTACAACTTTCCTGACCTCTGACCTTTCTCAGATTCATTGTATATGTTTTGTTGAGAAATGGTGCTGTTTCATTTTATGAGAAAATGACCATCTGTAAATTTGTATTCATAACTGCATTGGACAGAGTAAAGTAAAGGCTCTGTAAATAATTGGATACTGATAATTTATTAGCAGTAATATCTAATTCATACAAGCAAACATTATTTAAATTTGTCCTGCACACACTTTGTAAAATAAAAAAGTAGAGAGAAGCAGAGGTATCCGATTAGGGTCCACATCATAATACACAGTTACACCTCTTCCTGGGTAACTGACTAATTATGAGAAATATTTCAGCTAAGCCTCTTACTGACTGAGGTACCCGATAGACAATCGGAACAATCTGGAAAGCCAATTATTTTAATTAGCATAGAGGGACTGGGGCTGTGTCTAAGGGGCCGGAATGAGGAACCCGTGGTGTGTGACTTCTCTAGGACCGCTTACACACTCGAGCAAGGTTTTTTTCTTCGATCACCTGTCAACACTTGAATGTTTTAATCTTCATGCCTCAATAAGTATTAAAAGATTATATGGGTTTTGCCAGAAGGCAGGAAGAGTATTCTGAACTGGGCTCAGATTGGAGTTTTCCACAGGCACAGACAGACATAGAGGGGCCTCTCAATGTCTTACATACCCTTTTTAACAACTTTTGGGATCATTTACTTGAGTAACTAGACATGCTTTGTAGTGCTCGACATGCTTCCCTGAGAGAATTCCCAAAACCAACAGTCAAGATGTTTATTTTTGTCGTCATTGAATGGTAAAGGGAATGTTGTCCACCTCTTCATAATTAGATAATGAAACCAGTAAAAAATCTCCATTTGTAAAATTCTGTTTGAAATGAATGCTGCTAAAAGGATGCCTGCTAAATGGACAAAATATAGCCTATATGTGAAATATTGTATAGTATTTTTTATAAATGCATTTTGTTGTCTGTTATTTGAATTCTTGCTTTTTCTTCTTCCGCATGTCCGTGTTGTGAACATTTTGGATGGAAAACGAGTTAAAAAGGTTTTAGTGGCTTGGGCTAATAATTCAGTATGAACTGAAATTACAGGCTAAAGAAACATTTCAGCCAATAATGTGACTAAAATGGGAGGATAATAATTATCAATACCGCTTCACTTATTTTAGTAATAGTTTTATATGATTTCTGCATATAAGTAACATTCATTTAACCCTCACTACCATAACATTTTACAACTAAACTATAATCAGAGATACACAAAGTGAGGATTAGAGTTTGTATAAATACATGGTAATCAAAAAGACTGAATGACCTCTGTTTCACATGTGCAAAGGCATGATAACAAGACCCATATATGTTTGTCAATATAAATAACCAGTAGCAGCATAAATGAATAATTTATAAATAGTTTCTTAAAGTCTGCTTCTCTTCAGACTGCCTGTTGTATTGAAGCATCATATTCTTAACACACCACTCCCTCTGGCCACTTAATAAACAGACCTACTGTATACAGTCCTATGTATCAGTGAGAGCATGCCTGTGCTTATGCATACGTGTGTTTGCGTGCGGGTGTATGCTAACTGTTGGGTGTATGCTAACATATATGCACTGCTGGTGTGTGTCTGTGTGCATGTCTGTTTATGCATATGCTTGACAGACTGAAAGCGCCCACAATTTTTCTTTCACCAGAGTAAGCAGCCTCCCTCAGCCAAAATCTTCCTCCCCAGCCTCGCATGCACCCCCAGTCCCCAGGCTACGTAAATAACCATTTTAAAAAGCCAAGGTTTTCTCTCACACTCCTTGCAGGTAGAGATGAACGGGCGTAATAGACGCTTTCAACACCTAGGCAACACGGAGTGGCGCAGTAATCTTTCAGCGCCCGGCTCCCCGCTAACAGCCACTCTGAGCAAAGCTTTCAATTAGCAGTTTGTTATTACAGGAGGCCTGGCAGCCAGGCGCTGATAGCCACATGCCAATACCGCTGCGTACGCTTCTGTGGGAAGCTGTCTGCGCCGGGCCTGGAGTGGGCTGGGGGTCGGCTCCTAATGGTGCAGATGGACACCTGTCAATCACACCCAAAGGGGTGGATTCTGAGCTGACACGATCATGGGCATTCAAGAAGTTACAGCGCAAGCAGCATGTCTTTCCATTTCTATCAGGGGACATAGGAAAAGTACACACGTGATGCTAAATTAATTTAAAGCAGAAATGCAACTAGTAGTTAATAGTCATGGTATATTGAAAATATCAGCCAAAGAAATGGTTGATTTTTATAAACTTGCAAGTAAAAGTGTCTAAAAGGAAAGTTTCACAGTGAGATTATAATGTGGAAGGGCTCTAAAAAGCAGAATGTTTCAAAGTAATTTACCAAGTCTAAGAAGGTGTGATTGGTACATATGTTCAGAGAATAGAAAGGGAAACATTCACCATGGCACAGTGGTGCCACTGTAGCCTACAATCCCAGAATGCACTGCTCAGAACTTTGCTAACCACCCCTTGGTTTCCAGCCCTGGTGGAGCCCTTCTCTGTGTCCTTCTATAGAGCAAAGAAATTCGAATTTCATAAATTGATTTATACATCACCATATGTTCCTTTGAGTAATCTGCATGCTATGGAAGAAAAGGTGAATTATAAATATGTATTACATGAATACACCTTGACATTTCCTATCAAAGTACCAAATGCTGATTTTTATCCAGCCATTGTTGCCACACATTTCTAACTCACGTATTAGCAGGATCATACGTGCATATACACACACAGGAAGACATGAATGCACATACACACAAACAAGCAAACACATGAACACACACAGGAAGACATGAATGCACATACACACAAACAAGCAAACACATGAACACACTGCACCCACAACCACACACACACTGCTCTCTCTCTCTCTCTCTCTCTCTCTCTCTGTCGTTCTCTGTCTCTGAGCCTGCAGGCTCCTATCTGCCAATGTGCTTGTAGAGATATTGTTAGCATTCCGTTTGCCATTTACATTTTCCCTGCTTGACATAATTGAAGAATGGATGCTCTTATGAAAATTAAACTTGCGGTCCTCCTGGGTTACTGTAACCCTGTTAAAATGTAATGAGATTCTTTATGCGTCTTCTTGTGATTTTTTTATTAAATAGAATATCAGTATGACTAATTCCCCGGGCCTAAATGTAGACTGGGACACAGCATTATTGATAGGCCAGCGCATAAGTGGTCTCTCGTACCCAGCCTCTAATGGCCGAATAATGCATTATTCCTGTATCAGTGGGCCTGTGGCTTGCAGTGCTTATTGTCATTATTGAAAACACCTGGCTGAACCATTCATCAAGGTTAAATCAAGAGGGCCCATTTGTTCATTAGCCTGTCAGTAAACATCTTTATTTAGTTTGCTGTCCAAGGGGGGATGGCAGTGGCATAGGAATTCCAAGCAGAGTTGCTTGACCGTCCCCCTCCACCCCCCCTCTCCCCTCTCTCTCTCTCTCCTTCTCTCCCTCTTGCTTTCTCTGCCCCTCCCTCTTGACAAAAGCGTCTCTGTGCATTGTTGCACTTAACATTGTCATTTACGACAAATGATAAAGCAAAACGCATTACTGCTGTTCCCGGAATAGGAGGCTTTTTTAAATATATGTATTATATTTATTTACTGCCAATGCTTATCTTTTTGTTCATTTTTTGCATTTGTATGGTGGAGATATTGATAACAGAGAGAGAGAGTAAGGCTGCCCTGTATCTTTTTTCTTTTTCTTGGCTCCATGATACAGAAAATATGTATTAATTTCTGAAGAAAAATGAAGCATTAAACACTATATTGTGTGGATCATTGTGCTGAACTGACTGCTAAATCGTTGAGGGAGAGTGAGATGTTTGCTTGAACTGGAATCAATGTAATAAGCAGCCAGCAGTGGTTGTGCTATTGAATATCATTAGCGTGGGTTAATTAACGCAAAGTCTGGAGGTCAACAAACAAGAAAATCATGTGCATATGAATAAAGAGGATTTATGACTTTTGTCCTGACCTGTGTCTGAAATCTAGCATCATACATCCCAGGGGTTTTTTTAATTTTTGAAAGTGTGGTCTAAATGGAAAATAATGTGAAATGGAGCACAATCAAATAAAACAAAAAAAAAACCTTTTCTGAGGCATTGGTATTCTGAAAATCCATGTCGCTGGCTCCATGCCAGTATTTCAGTAGATATGCCAGTAAATATATCAGTATTTCTCATATGCAAGGAGAATTTTGACTAGGGCTGCGCTATGGCATGAAGAGCGCCTTGCAGCGGCCTTGTTTCAGGCTTTCAATTCATCTTCACCTGCCAGGATCATTGCCTCCATAATCAACACCGGAGACCCTGATCCATTACTATTACTCATAGCTGATTTCTGTTAAATTCAAATTCAATACTTTGTCTAATTGCTTCTGAAGATTTGCCCAGTGACAGGCTCTTTAAATTAGAATAAGGAGCTTTCACAGTGCTTAAGGAAGGTGGATTGTCGCTGGCCCGTTAAGAGTAATTAAGACTAATTAAGACGTTCACCTTCATTGGCTGAGATTACTCCCTTCAGCAGGGCTGCAGCGTGCTCCGTCAGCCCTGCAGAAGGCAGGGATCCAAACCGCAAATTAAGAGTGAAAAAGATAAAGATCAGGGAATGTGCCTTCGTACAATATGCATCTTTACTTTCTGTGTTTCAGGAGGCTGGTGCAGCAGCAGAAAATAATAATATCATTTCACTTTTATAAATATTTTATTTAATGTACCAAATAAACATGAACGTAATATATGAATGAGCATGAACATACTTCATAATATGATTATTCAACATGCACACACACCCATGGACATATGCATGTATGTACAAATTTGAGACTGGCACTGTAAAAATAAAACCCATTCCATTCTAATAGACTCTACTTGGCCACATAAAGCATTTACTGTATGAATATAAGTTGTGTGTGTTCGACGGTCATCTCTCTACTGCTTATCCTGAATGAGTATTTTATTTTTCATATACAGTATTATTGTATACGCAACATGTTCTGGGGCTGGAATTAGAAGTTGGTACATTTTTCTTGGACTGGGTTTAAGGGCAGTCTGAAAGGAGGCCGTTTGATGAACACTTGGCTCGTCCAGCTGAATGCTTTCCCTGGGTTAGATTTAAAGGACAGCGCTGCATTATTGTCCCTGGCTGTGCTTCGCGCTCTCCATTAGCTCTTTCCCGCATTTTCAGCCCAATGGCTATTTTATCATCGACTGGAGGAAGACGGATGCATGCTAGTCGGGTACTGGCGGGTGGGTTGGGGGGGGAGGCTGATTTCCTGAGCGAGACGTTAATAACGAGGTTGGAGCGGGTCATCCATCACCACGCCCCCGCCCGCACAGTGCCGCGCCACGCCCCGGCCTTCATTTACCCAAACAGCTGGTGAAATCAATGCCCCGCTTCATCGCCGATAATTCCCCAGACGGACGGAGCTGCTCGGGGGTACGCCCGATCGCACCGCGTCCAGGGAGCGGGCCGCAGTCGCAGCCCCAGCGGCCCCACCTTCGGAACGGGAGGTCACGGTCTGGAGGCTAGGAAGCCGTGGCTGTTCGTTTAGTTTGGCTTTCGCGAGGAGCGGGGAATGCTGGTCCTGTTCCTGGAAGGCTGCGGTCTGGTCTGTTTCCCAGACCGCGTCACGTGACTGAACGCATCACAGCGGGTTCTCGGGAGTTGGCTCAGGCGAGCGTGCGCTCGGACCTGGAGGTTCATGCCCTCTGGTGAAAGAGCGCTGCGTCTCCCCGAGCCATGGGCTGAGAACACCCTGGCACGAAGTGCCGTCTGTGAAGTTTCCCTCTTTTTTTCCTGGACTGCCTGAACAGTAACAATAACAAAAATGGCCGTGGCTCACCTTAGCTTCACCTCCTTGGGTTTGCCAGGAGGCTTTTGGCAAAGGCTTGCTGACACACTCTCCTCCGGCGAGGAATGGGGCTTAATGTATTTGTTGAATAGCACTGCGCTTTGAGGAGACGCAATTTGCCTCTCAGCACCAAGGAGAACCTTCAACGCACCATTGTCTGCTTCAGCCGCGACATCATCGACCAGCCCACCCATGACCACGGCAAATATTAAAAACATCATTTACTCAGCAACGATGTGGGCAAAGCCAGGACACTGAGTGCACTTAGTACTCAGAATTTCTATTTTCTTACCAAAATATATTACATTATATAAATAATATAATTTGCAGACAGCCAATACATTTTTGGTATTGGTATTAATGCACTAAGAGATTTATCCAACTGGAATATTAAGCTCAGCTCTCTCTGGTTCTCTCACTCTGAACTGTTGCAGTTCATAGATGCTTGGGGGAGTGGGGGGTAGATGTCTCTCAGTGTTTTGGGCTGGCTGTGGCACACAGACCAAAGACAAATAAATAATCCAAACTGCAGACACACGCACCCATACACACATTCTTATTCACATATACATAGGCTATACACAATCACACACACACACACACACATACACACGCACACATGTTCACATACACATACATACACACACACACACGTGCACACACACACACACACACATACTCATGCTCACACATTAAATCTGGATCCTGCAGCAAGAATTCTGCCATCCTCATGAGTTAAACATGTAGTGTGTCTTTCTCTGCAAAATATCTCTAATTTCGCACATTAAATAATTTTTTTAATTAAAGAGGCTTTTTCAGGCTGGTGTGCCAGTGTGGGAATTATTTGCATTTTATTCCAGTCTTTGTATGGGATTGTCACTCCCTGTTCCACACTCAAGGCAGTTTGGCAGAGTGTGTGTTTATCTGTCTCTCCTGAATGACTTGACAGTATGTTCTATATTAAGCAGTCAGAGAGCAAGGAGAGCTGAGACAAAGCTAGTGTTTCAGGTAGCTTTCAGTGAGACCACTGGCTGATGAAAAGCTTGGATGTGACTAATCTCTCACTCATGGTAAAAGAGTCCAGTTGAGCCTCTGAGATTCAAGCTGGAAAGAAAAACAGAGAGGTCCCAGGTTTCCTCTGCTTCATGCTGTAAATGTAAAGATCATAGGGATTTCCAGGGAAAGGCTCCACAGAAGTGCTTCTCAATTCTGGAGTTGCTGACTGTCAGGGTTATTTTTAGTGTTGGTCACGTTGGATTGAATTTTTAATTTAAACTGTAAAAAGTTGTATTTGACATTGCTAGTTGCCAGCTGTTTGCTTAAAAGGATACTTACATGTGAACACAAATACAGAATATGAGTATTTATACTTCCCATTTTGTAACATGCTGCAGGAAAACATTTAGAGCAATAGGTTATGATAAAGTACATCATTACATTAAATTTGTATTAGAGGTCTTACATATATTCACATAAACCAACAAAAGGCAAGTTTTCATTGAATATTTCATTCATTTATCATTAACTTTATCCAGAGCAACTTAGAATATAGTTTGTACAATATGAGTACATGAAGAAACAAGAGTTCAGAAATGTCATTATTATAAAAAATCTTTTCATCTTTTCAACTTTAACATCAGCAATCAACCTGTGTATTTCACAAATAACTGTTGAGCGATGTCAGACTAGTGTTCAAGTAGCAACTCAGCCAATCAGATCCCATGCAGTAAGGGTATGAGAACTTGGTGCAGTTAGGCCCCTCCACCTCTGGGGGGTGATGATGTGAAGACTGGATTGGATCCATGTCTCTGAGGTGCTGATAGTTGAACAGTCATGTAAGTGACACACTAGTACCTGGAATCATGACTAAAATGAGACATTGTATACTATAGATCAGGGGTGTCAAACAAAATTCCCATGGGGCTGCAGTGTCTGCAGGGTTTTGTGGTTCTCATTTAATCAGTTGTGAATTCGTAACCAATCATAGACTTACATGAACAAAAGGTGCCAAGAACCCCCCCAAAACCAGCAGACGCTAGGTCTATCCAGGGCTAGCCTCTGACACCAATGCTATAGATCTGTATCATATGCTTATTTTGTATATCTAGTGTAATGAATTACAATAACCATGATAATACTAAGGATGTGTAATCCACTACAAATCTGAAGATATTAATAAAATGAAATACAAATGAAATCATTTTACTCCATTTTGCTGAGGACCTGCTGAATATGAGTTAGCACAACTGCTAATAGTATCTCAGGTGTTGCTATTGCTATCAGTAGTGTTGCTATTACTGTACTACCTCTACTGACACTGCTGAGACTGCCTTTGCTGGTCCAATCTTATTTTTTAAAATCTGATATGGGTGCAGAACAACAAGCCCTAAAACTCAGTCTACCTAGTTGAAACACTGATGTTCAAACACTGATGTTTTACACTGCTTCATGTAAAAAACAGAAAGGGCCCAACCCGTACCAAGCTCAATATAAAATAACAGAATTAGGACCTGAACGGGCCTGAACTGTCGAGTTCTGGTCGGGTTTTATTGGGCTCAGGTCAAAATGACATGCTCCACAACTGAGTTAGAGAACATCTGTGTATCATTCTACTCATAGGAAAAAAAAAGTGTTGGACAGAACGGAGAACACATAAACAGCCATACACACCCTCGTCCCAGAACAACAGACATAACGAAGAGGCTCAGGTGATGGCTGAGTCTTCATAACTGCTCTCCCTCTCTGTCCTGTCCTAGCTGCTGGGAAAGCTGTATAGCCAGCAGCCCTTTTCCATGGGACCTGTTTATTTTGCTTTGTCAAGTCAGCAGGGGCAGCATTCTCTGGCTATGTGTATGTCTTGGCAGGCTGCAGTGAATGGCAGGCCATGGTGGCCAGTAGGCCATGATGAACGGGAGGCCATGGTGAACAAGAATCCATGGTGAATGAGAGGCCATGGTGAACAGGAATCCATGGTGAATGAGAGGCCATGGTGATTAGGAATCCATGGTGAATGAGAGGCCATGGTGAATAGGAATCCATGGTGAATGAGAGGCCATGGTGAACAGGAAGCCATGGTGACTGAGAGGCCATGGTGAACAGGAAGCCATGGTGAATGAGAGGCCATGGTGAACAGGAAGCCATGGTGAATGAGAGGCCATGGTGAACAGGAAGGTGATTGAACCATGAACCATGGTGATTGCTGGGATTTCCCTCGTTATGGCCGGGGCCCATATGCTGGATATCTAATGTAAGGGTGCCGAAATGTTCCTTTATAATCCTGATTTTTGCGCATTCATGCCTGATTCCCTTCAAGGGGAATGTTCTGAGTTAGCAGAGCGGACTCCGCGCCACTTAAGGAACAGAGGCGAGTTCCTGTGGCCTCGGAGCAGTTTAAGGACGTAGAAGTCGTAGAAGTCACCGGAAGAAGCTGAGGGTGCTGATTCCATCACCGGAGGCTTTTACGGAGGGGCCGTCTGCATTTTGATGTTACTTCAGGAATTAAATTAAATTTTCAGAAGTGGCGCAGAAACAAAAGTGATTTGCCGGGCTGGAGGGAAACCATCTCATCCCTCGCAGAGATGGGAGGTGACGGCGGGGGGGATGAAGGAGAGCGTCCGGCGGCGATGCCGTTCCGTAGGTGCCATTTCTGTCAGATTCCCCCCAAAACCCCCACCCTTTGCACGGACTCAGACAGACAGAGGGAGATTGTGACTGGCGCAAAAAAAAAAAAAAAAAACATTTCGCTGCTCAAAGAGAAGAAACTCGGTCGGAGGGGGAATGTAATCACATTACCCCGAGAAACTTTTACTTATGGCTGATGGAATTCGTTTAAAATTGAACGGGTTTTCGGCATAAGCAGATTTGCATTGATCCAGATATGTATAGAGCCAAAGTCAGTCTATCTATTTTGTGAGGGAATTAAAAGCTCTATAAGCCTATAGAGCCAGACTGTATAATCCTATGTTGGAAGATCAATACAGCCCAGGCCATTTTCAGGGTGTGTGTGGAACGGAGGCTTGGAGTGGCGGTGGGAAATTGTCTGTGTGCCCAGTGTATATTTTTCCGGCAAATTCTTGAGCTTGTGGGAATCGGTCATCACCCTCGTCTACCTGCTCATTGGGTGGCAGCTCTGGCTGCTCATTGCTCCTTGGTTTTGTGATCAGCTGTTAACGCTGCGCAAATAAGCGACCCACTCCCGGTTTATTTAGTCTGACACTCTGACATTAATCGTCTGCAGTGGCCCTGTGACAGCTACTGCCCTTGGGAAGCAAAGATGGTTGAGCACTGCCATCAATGCAACCAACAGTGCCAGATTTTTGAAGGCAGTGGACAGGGGAGGAGGTGCAGAGATGCCGGTCGGGGATTGGAGCTGAGCTGTGTGGGGAAAAAATAGCTGTTCCAAGAAAACATTTGTTCCTCTTTAAATTATAAATGTACAGACATTCACGGCTGCAACATACCTTTTTTCAGTGAACATTTTACATGATTTAAGAGGCTCTGGGCAGACCCAAATAATAAAAATCGAACATTTTCATTCCTCAACCACTCTATCAGGTGCTGGCGCAGATTGCCATATCTAACCTCCAACTCATCTGTCATAGCTACACTGCCAGTACCCTGGCAGGAGTTAAACATGACCCTGGGGTCCTGCTGATTGGTGCCAATGAGTGATTACTGGTCCTGTTCCGGAGCTGCTCACCACAGCTCCCAGCGTCCACGGGTCACGCTGTCCGCTGCCACTGTGTGGCCCAGGGACTACAATGACACTCCGCATGGACACAGTGGGAAAACTGATGACTAAGAAAGCTACATATGAGATTAGACCCACTACTTTGTCCTCTCAGAGTGCCACTCAGAAACATGCAGGACCTAAGAGGATAATAACCTTACAATTGCTTTTATAGGGATTGAGTTATTTGATTATAGCCCCATGAAAGAATTGTATCTATCCTAGTCCCACTACACCCCCTGCCTATAACTGGACATTGGGAACGAAGCCATTCGACAACATTTTGGGCATTGAATGAGAGCGACAGGCAAAGTCTTAGGAAAAAGAGACGATTCAGAGATTAAACTGAAAAAAGAAAAAGCAATGGTAATTTAGAAGTGGACCCATTTCTCGAACTAAACTGGCTAACTGGCATGTTTAAAAAAAATTATAATATTGCTGTTAGACAGAAAAATGCATACTGCTTACATTTCAAACTCTAATTCCCCTAAAGCATAACACATTAAAAAAAAAACAAAAAAAAACTTGTCATATTTATTTTTCTGTGTAATTAGATGTGTGATGTGTGATTATGTCAATCACTGGAGCTGTCACAGTTGTGACATGGCCCTGGCTGTCAGGGGATGGACTGTGTCTCTGTTGGTGTTACACAACAGATGCATATTGACTATGCTGCACAACATATTCACATTGGCTATGCGACACAGTACATATACAGTGGCTGTGCTACACAACAGAGACACAGTGGCTATGCTACACAACAGAGACAGTGGCTGTGCTACACAACAAAGACACAGTGGCTGTGCTACACAATAAATGCACAGTGGCTATGCTACACAACAGATGCACAGTGGCTATGCTACACAACAGATGCACAGTGGCTATGCTACACAACAGAGACAGTGGCTGTGCTACACAACAGAGACACAGTGGCTTACCTCCAACAGTTCTATTGCTCGAGTTGCAGGATGCCTTCAAGCAGGTAATGGGTGTAAATGCAGCCAACAAGCGCTCGCTGGGATATCCAGACATTTTGAAATTTTCTGTATCCAAGTCTATGCTGCGATAACCTGAATCCTGACTTGTTGAGAAAGCTTGTTCATTTTTATTTGTGTGCCCTTCCTTCAGATTCACTTGCTGACCAACCATTTTCCTAAAAATAGACGTTTTTATCCTGAAATCATGATAATCACTTTGGCACACAGCCAGAGGTTAATCTACTCACTATATGGCTCTTACGGTGATTGCACATGCATTCATTTATAAACTTCTAGAGCACAGGGGTTGAATACTTATGTAATCAACATATCTCCCTTTTTGTTTAATTATTGTTTATTGTTTAATTATTTGTTATTTAATGTTTGTTTAAAGTATATACCTTGTCACTTTGTTTCTTACAGAGTCAGGCGTATTTCTAACAAATAGTAATTCCCAAATAAGTCTCATGAAGGAGAGTGACAGAAATTGAGAATTGTGTAAGGGTCTGGGTTATTTTGCAAGGCCTTGTGTTATATATTTTTTGCATGCTCATATTAAATGAAAAGTTTTAGAACATTGCTGTCCAAGCACATGAGAGAGATGGTATCAGCTAAACTATGTCATTGGACAATCTCTGCTTCAGTGATGAGATAGTGGCTAGAACAGCACCCCCCACCACCCAACCATCTCCTCCAGTAATCCTGTTTGTAGTCATTTACCAGGATTGAATTAGAAAGTTCTGTCAATATCCATTTGCCATTTTACAAAATAAAAGCGAAAAAAAAAGAAAGAAAATAATTAACAAACAATACCTATTCAATTTTTAAAGACATTAGACATGGACACTGCTTCACCGCCAAGGGTGGACGACAGCAGCATTCTACGTTGAGGATTCAAGTGCCCCAGGTCCACCACACTGGCACAGCTGGCTGTCTGGGAGTCTGTCCTAGCTGACGGATGGTGAGGGCCACAGTTCCTCCAGGTTCCTGCTGCTTTATGTCAGCAGGGAAATATGAGCACGGGAGGCTGCAAGGGATGCGCGTCTGCAGGAATTCCACCGTGTGTGTCAGACGTGTGGATGAATGCTGCATTCTCGCATTGGCCGGCCCCATGCATTATAAACACCACTAATCTCACGCCAACGCCAATCTCCAGGAATGCACGCAGGTGAATTTATCGGCAATGAGAGGAGAGATCCATGGAGTGTGAGGGCCGGGGGCCTGGCACAGCAGGTCTCCCCCAGCGCTCGCTGCTCTCACTGGGAAGGGCACGCATTTTTACCCTGAAGCACGCATTCAAATATTGTGATGCTCAGTGTGGACACGAAATGCTTTTTTTTCCTGTCGTGTGAAATATGATAGAAAGTCTAGTTCTAATGCGGTTTTAAACAGGCCGTGCATTTCAGCATTTATCTGTCACCAACGCATTCGTGATGTAATCATTTCTCATACCAAGCGCTCAAAAGGTATTTGGCACAAAATTATACTGATAAATAATTGTGTTAAGCATTTCTAAACTAAACCCATGCTTTTTAAAGTAAATCCCAGCCCCCCAACATTTTTTCGCTTCAGCGTTTTGGAAGGAGCTGACTGCACTCCTGCGAGATTAATCGAGAATCAATACTTCGCCCGCGGCGGGCTGAAGAGCTGGCCGTGGGCCCCACTCCACGGTGATCAATCAATCACCTGCGCGGTTTAACCACCTGCTGAGCGATCGGGGAGCGTGCTCTGAAATAATCACCCCACCCTCGCCAGCTATCGCTGCATGTTTAATTGGGACAATGCGAGGTGGGGGGAACTAATGGAGCCCTATCGAACTACAGAGCGGTTAATACCTCACTATGGGCGAGGCGTGGAGCATATCACCGGTGTCTGAATGCGGTGACCCCCGTGTTGGGATAATCCTTTTATGTGCTCATCAATAGCCACCTTGCTGTTAATGTGGAGCTTTAAGGCATGGCCTTGGTACATGGTACAGGGCAGGGGGCTAAAACCGGATACAGGCCACGGGGGCCACGTAGCCTAGGGTTTCAGGTGGGATTATATGCAGAAAGGCTGTGTGTGGTGCAAGGTGTCAGAAGTGAAGTGACCCTCCCCCCTCCCAAAAAAATTAAATAAAATACAATTCTATTTTTATCAAAGCAATCCATCCCGTCAATAGACTTTGTTGTTTCTGCTTCTTGGCAAAGCAGTGTCTTGTGTTTGAGCCGATACATTTGATGTTTGCGATGTTGGGATGGTGGGATGTGTGAGTTCCCTTCCCAAACACACAAAGAAAATAGGGGAAAATTCCAAGAAGACATTGAGGAGCAGGGGGGTTACTTTTTTTTACCTTAATATAAATAAACAATTAACTAGAACTAAACTCTGAGGGGGAAAAGCAAAAACAATTAGGCCATCTATCTAACGGTCTGAGCACTCGCCCGTTCTCTCTGTCATCACCTCCCGGATCCTACGGCCCGGCCCCGTTTTGGATGTTATTTATCCGCCTGCTTGGGCCACAATTCGTGGATGCGGCGTGTTGCGAGAGAAAACACGCTGCCCGCACCGCGGAGGTGCAGCGAGCCGGCTGGGGTGTTTACAGAGTAAACCCGTAGCTCCCAACGCCCTATTTTTAGCCCGTGTGCCCCCGCGGCGGCAGGAAGACGCAGCCGTATTTCACGCCCAGTCGTGCCGTCCGTGTCTCCTTCAGGAAGGAGCTGAGGAAATCAGTCTGGCAGGACCCCCCACCCTCCCCCTCCCCCTCCACCTCCACCACCGGCAGGACCACCCTCCACCCCACCCCACCCCAAATACTGGCAACTTGTTGCGGAGGCAGGGAGTGTGGGCTGACTGGCACGCTCCCGCCCCTGCTTCCCACCCAGAATTTCTCACACGGATGCACCACGCAAACACAGCATGCGTTAGCTCAGTGGCCCCACACTATTTATACATTTTAAAACCAATTTTTATCCTCTAATTTCACTTTTGCTGATTCCTCACCAGCTGGCCTGGGCGCTCATTGCAACTTAAAGTGCAACTAAACCTGCCTGCTGGGTCCTGATTAACAGAAGGAGTAACTGCTGTGCAGTGAGACGAGGCATGCCCTACTGACTGAGCCCATTCCTCTGGGCCACATTCAGAACTGGAACGGTCAGGTTCAATTCCACATTATGATGCGTATCACTGCACCGAGACCCGCTGTTTTAGCATTACATGCCACTGGTAGACATGGAGTCATTTCAGCTCCTACTCATGTGTTTGTTTCTCATGTTACAGTTACTCACGAGACATGGCTTCCAGTGCCGGATTAGGACTTAATGCAAGGATGGGACTTGAGTAAGCGCTTCTCTCTTTCCTTTCCGCAGAATCAAAAGGCCTCTGGTGACAGTCAACACACCTGATTTCTAATAAGTTTTTAGATGCTCCCTAAGCTCCCCCCTCCCCCCCTCCCTCTTTGACTGAATGTTCTGGTGCATGGAGATTGCATGAACAGATACGTTTCACAGAACAAGAACCACTGTTCACCTGCCAAACACTTATTCTACCTGCAGAGAGTGACAAAGCATAGTGTACATTTCTAACTTTGCTATATTCTATCTGCACTGTTGTGAGACTATCAGAGGCAGGAGATGGAGCTGACATGGTTGGTGATAGGTATAGTGACAGAACAGATGCTGCAATCAATTTATAGGCCTGGAGATCAATTAATCAATCAGTAAATGACCATGATGACCATGGCAGAAAGTTTCACAACAGTTCTCATTATTAAGTTCCCAGAGTGAAGTGAGGGAGGAGCCAAAGAGTGTTGGCACTGTAGATCACTATCTCTGAATCTGTCAACCCCTGAGAAATGTGTATTTTAAAAATCATTAACTGCTCCAGTAAATTTGTAAGTACATAAACAAAGAGCTGCGTGCTACACGCAGCTGTCCAGCATCAAGCAAACCTGTTCATCACTGTGTTTACAAGCGCTTTCAGGAATTACAAGCTAAAAGACAGTGGGAATGAATGTGCTAGTGAGAGAAGGCTGTGGGAAGAGATCCAGTGAAAAATTTTATGACAGAAAGTGAAAGGGAGAGAGTGAGAAAAAGGGGAAGAGAATGAGCCAGAAATAAAGTGAGAAAGAGAGAGAGAGAGAGAGAGAGAGAGAGAGAGAGAGAGAGAGAGAGAGTCGTACTGCGCCGTTGTGAAATGTAACACTGCTGGAAGAGCAGAAGTGGCAGGAAGTGAGCTGGGATTCAGAACACAGGAGTCTATTAGGTTGCTAAAGCAACGATCCCAGCCCCTACAAGTGGGGATTACTCTAAGCTAGCTTTCAGTAATTTGCAGCTTATCAAGAAGAGCACATTTTCTGCCAGCTACTTTAAAACACTTTAAACAAAAAGGTCAGGACTGGGGTTTTTCAGGCAGATCCACTCCTCTGCCCTCTCCCCCTCCCACTTTGCCCCCCCCCCCCCAGCTCTCACCATTAATATATACCCTCTAATCTTCAGAAATAGGATGACGGTCCATTGGCCATTAGACCAAGAGGAATGCCACTTGGCCCTGGCAGGGGCAGATTCATCCATCCATTCATCTCTCTCCCTTTTTCTCTCTCTCTGTACCTTTAAGAGGACTGAGTTCTCTCCATCTTCCTCACAATTATAGCACTAATTTCACTAATGGAGCATTAATGGAGTTATGCATTGGGAGACAGGAGCAATGGGGGGCAGTTTTGTTGGAGGGGAGGCTAACTCTGCTGCTCAGCACAAAGCTGGTAAATACAGCACACGCATATTAGATTTTGCTAACAAGGCTTTCGGGACCTCTTCCCCAGGGAAGTACCTACCTCCTTCCACACACATTCACATGCGCACCACCACCTTTTAACTGCATGCAAATGAGAAACATAAATGGATGAATGGCCTTGTTTATGTGTGACTGACTATGTATATGTATATCTGACTCTTTACAGCAACTATGCATTTACATGTGGTGCAGCAATACATACCACACGCCTAAATATAGCTGCAAGGATATGACAAAATCACTGGACACTATATATGTGTGTGTGCATGTGTTTGTGTTTGTGTGTGTGTGTGTGTGTGGGTGTGTGTGTGTGTGTGTGTGCATGTGTGTGTGTGCGTGTGTGTGTGTCTGTGTGTGTGTGTGTGATAAAACGGCCATATGGCTGTTTTGTTCCACAATACATTGACTCATAATATGGGGACTGGAATGTAATTTTGTGGTAATAGTGCTTTCATCAGTTCACCAATTGAAAGTTTTCTCCTTGCGCTGTGTTCTGCTCTGTTTCCTTCCAGGCACTGATGAACCCCCCCCAGCCCCAGCCCCAGCCCCAGCATCAACACTGACATGGCACCATGCCAATGGCAGTGGGTATGGGGCACTGCATTCACTTCACCTACACCCCTCCCCCCCCCCCCCCCATCTGTATCTACTGGACCTGAGATCCTGACTCACGGGCCCCATGCCATCATACTCATGCTGTTTCCATTGAGTCACTGTGCACTTCAGAAAAGAAAGACAGATCCCCCTGCTGGCGATGGTGGTATGGAGCGTCTGTTCAACCCAGTCAACCCCCACCCCCCCCCACCCCCCCAGCCACCGATCAAAAGACAACCAAATTACCAGAGTCCTCACAACCATGATAAGGTGCAGAGAGGAGGTTCATGCCTGAAAAGCAAAGAGGAAGCACAAGAGGGGAAAGAGGACAGGAGGATGAAGCAGTCGAGGAAGCTAGGAAAAGTTTCACAGAAGAAAAAAGTAGAGTAGAAATAACGGAGAACTGCAGTCAGTTTAATCTCCAGCCTGGCTCCACAAACAGCTCAGCTGAGAAGCACCAGACCCAGCCTGCGGTCTGAGCCCACATCATCAGAAAATGTACCAGGGGGGCGGAGCTTCAGAATCAGTTGGACACCAGCTGCCTGCTGAGAAAGAACAACAACACAGAGGGCAGAGAAGGGAGTCACTAAGATTACAGGCCTGAGAAGGACTGGGTTGGTGATGTCATCAGAGCTCCCATGGGTCAGTGAGTGAAAGAGAGAGAGAGAGAGATGCATGCATGGCAACAGCTGTAAACTACAATGAAAAAAGAGAGAGGAGGCCTACATAGCAGGTGATTGTATCTGTATTATATTTTGACCATTTGGGTTGCAGACACATACAGATACATTCAAGATATATTGTTGTAGAAGTTACAAATGACACACACATCCATTGCGGAAATAGTAATTGTTAAAATATTTGGATATAAAGAAAAAAACCAAAATAAACCAAGACAAACGCAGTGTTAGTTGTGATGTATTTTGTAGCCTGTAGCTGCCTGAGAAACAGTTGCACATGAAGTGAAAATAATCACATACAGTGTTGATTGTTACATTGCTGTCACATGTGCATTATGTTATTTATTTATTTATTTATTTATTTATTTATTTATTTATTTATTTATTTTTGTATTATTATTATTATTATTATTATTGTTGTTGTTGTTGTTGTTATTGTCATTATTATTGTTTTATTATTATTATTGTTGTTGTTATTATTATTATTATTATTATTATTATCATTATATTAAACTAATAAAAATTCTTTGGATGCTTCTTCATTAAAGCGCAGTGCAGTCTGGGCTTCCAAATTACTTCCCCCCCACCCCCACACATACACATATACACACGTACACACAGCACAGAAGAACCTGATCATTGGCAGATGCGACTGAAACCCCAAGAGTTACGTGGTCCAGCACTCTGCATTCCTGTCAGCCCCAGTTCCCTTCCTGTCCCACTTTGTCCCCACTGTCCTACTCTGTCTAACCCCATTCCCCCATTCCACCCCATCTGCCCATACCCTGTCCCACTCTGTCTAACCCCATTCCCCCATTCCACCCCATCTGC
Source organism: Anguilla rostrata (assembly GCF_018555375.3). Lineage (NCBI taxonomy): Eukaryota > Metazoa > Chordata > Actinopteri > Anguilliformes > Anguillidae > Anguilla > Anguilla rostrata. The sequence continues at coordinate 55,971,571 of NC_057933.1, forward strand.
CCATACCCTGTCCCACTCTGTCTAACCCCATTCCTTCATTCCACCCCATCTGCCCATACCCTGTCCCACTCTGTCTAACCCCATTCCTTCATTCCACCCCATCTGCCCATACCCTGTCCCACTCTGTCTAACCCCATTCCTTCATTCCACCCCATCTGCCCATACCCTGTCCCACTCTGTCTAACCCCATTCCTTAATTCCACCCCATCTGCCCATACCCTGTCCCACTCTGTCTAACCCCATTCCTTCATTCCACCACATCTGCCCATACCCTGTCCCACTCTGTCTAACCCCATTCCTTCATTCCACCCCATCTGCCCATACCCTGTCCAACTCTGTCTAACCCCATTCCTTCATTCTACCCCATATGCTCATACCCTGTCCCACTCTGTCTAACCCCATTTCTTCATTCCACCCCATCTGCCCATACCCTGTCCCACTCTGTCTAACCCCATTCCTTACTTCCACCCCATCTGCCCATACCCTGTCCCACTCTGTCTAACCCCATTGCCTCATTCCACCCCATCTGCCCATACCCTGTCCCACTCTGTCTAACCCCATTGCCTCATTCCACCCCATCTGCCCATACAGACAGACAGCTAGGGAGATAAATGGGCAGATGAACTGATCTATTTCAGGCGAGCTGGCAGATCAATACATGGATTCGCAGGCTGACAGTATACAGTACATACTGCAGTCGGGAATTCAGGGGTTAGTTTCAGTTTGATGTACATCAGTTTATTGCTGCCTATAATCACAGCATTCTTTCAAAGCAGTAACACAAAGTGCTGCAGAAATCCTGAGCTTCTTTGTGGCTGAGAGAAAACAGAGAATTGTACCTCAGAGCACAGAGCAATACGTCACGAGGAGGAAATTGGATTTATGTGGCCAATGTCAATACTTAACATTAATATTCTGTTGGAGAGGAGATCATTCGCCCCGCTGACTGATTTGCTAAGTATGGCCCGGGACTAATGGAGGAAGAATTGTCAAGTTCAAAACAAAGCACTTGTCTTGGGGAAGCCAGTGCCCGCAGCTCAATATGGACACAGTATTTTGTCTGTAAAGAAACAGAATGCATCTCCCATATGATGTAAAACTAAATTATGGATTCCAACAACCATTAAAACCCTTAAACCGTCCCATCACAGGAATAGACCACTGCAAAAATGGTATTTAATTAAATCCAAACTAAAAATGAGAGCGTTCGGGCCTTCTGTAGTACTCATAAATTCCCAACCTGGCTCTGTTTACCATGTCACTTTCTCATCCTACAGTTCAATAATTCCCTAACTCTCCACCTCAGCTAATATATGGTGAGAATTTCTTCAAAAATGACTGCCTTGCAATATCCAGGTAGGTACTGTGGAATGTGGGTGGTTCAGGTAAATCTTCCTTTTCTTTGTAAAGCTCTTTATGATTATAATAATAAAAGGTGCTAGGTAGTCCATCATTTTTGATGTAATGATTATTATTTCAATTGATTATTGCATCAATTGATTTTTTAATTTACAGATTATGACACGCCACTCCCAATCCAATAGCTGAGAGCATTTCTGTCAGCCAGTGACACTCAATTAAACAGAGACACCAGCCAACCCCCAACCGCCTAACCGTGAAGCGGCACGTAACTGCAGAACTCCTCTGACAATGGCAGACGACCGTTGAGCGAGAGCGAGGTTATAATTATCGCCCGACTGCGGTTCCTCCCAAGCTTTGCCGGGGGGCCCCGAGCGCTGAAGACCGAGCTAACGCAGGAACGCGGCTCTCCCGTTCACCGCTCTTTGAGAAGCGCTCTTGTCGTTTCAGTCGGGGGATTTGGGCGGCTTTAGCGGGTAAGCCCAGTGACGCGGGGGGCTGTGCCGTCGTCGTTTGGAGCCCCGGGTATCCAGTCGCTCAGTCTGGACGGGTTAAGAGGAGAGCACGTCAGAACCTGCACCTCGACTTACACTAATTGTTATTGCCACTCCCTCTCCCCAAACTCCAGTTCTGTTGTTCTTCTTTTTACTTACAGTGTAAAGCCATGGACACATGCATTTTCTAAAGGAAACACAAGAAAGAGAAAAGCGTATCTTAAGATGGCTGTTGGTGCCTCGGGTAGGTGGCGATGGAGATGAAGAGAGAGCTCAGAGAGTGTGAGGTACAGGATGAATAAAAGCCTTTTAAAAGCCTGCCATTTTTGGAGAGGGCACGTAGAGCATGAGAACATAAGCCGCCTCAAGTGTCTTGGTGTCATCCTTACCTTTGAGCATCTGTGATGCTCTGTGTTGCACAGGCATTGTTAGGAAGAGACTAGAGATGCACTGTAAGGGGGGGGGCTTTGTGGGGGAGGATATAAAACTTTACTCAGGCCTCAGATTAAAGTTTTATGGTGGAAGGGAAGGGGTGTCCTGTGGACTTGCAGGGGTGGGGATGATGAACTGTACTCCATTGGTTATGTTCTGGTACCTGGGATTCAATCCCACAAATCATTGCTTCAGTGTAGAGCTTCAGTCATCCAACCAGCACGTGGCAAAGGTGTGCCAACAGAAACTCAGTGTGGGGGAGAATTCCAAAAAAGGCTGCTGTGCCCTGGGCCAGAAGGGTAGTTGGAACCTCAGTTGCTTAACGGTGTTAGCCTCATTCGCTATCACAAACATAATCATAACCATAAACCTTATTTTCAGAGGGTGAAGCAGACCAAACAGCTGCTTTTTTTCATCCAGAAGAATGGAGCATCCATCTCGACTACTAACAACTGTTCTTGTGCTTATAGTATGACATATGGTGAGGAAGCAGCCCATTGATGATAACTTTAATCTCTCAAAATAAAAAGTAATTAAAGTGTACTTCATACTGTGCTGTCCTGATTAGGTTTGCACGTTTAAAGGAAGGGGTGTTGTGAGAGCGGGTGCAGAAAGCTAATCAACTTTAGCTCCTGCTCTGATAACCATCAGGGAGAGAGAGGCAGCCATAATGTGTTTCCTGGATCACTCCTGTTAATTACACATGACTTGTAGCCAGTTACTGGTGTTCACAGCTGCGTCTGTGGATGAGAGGAGAAAGGGGGGATATCTCACCTCCCTCACCTGATTCAAAAACATTAAAGAAATAACTGCTAATAATGACAGATGTTCAAAGGAGGGGGTTTATGATCAGCTCAGTCTAGTTCAGGTATTCCCAGACCTGTAACACTGTAGCATTTCATCAGTGTTGCTTTATGTTCACCAGGAACAAATGTGTGTACATCATACCCAAACACCCATAAATCTGAGGGAAATAGTCTTCTGGGAATATTTTGCTCTCATGCCCTGGAGGCATATACCTGACACCTATTGGTCACAACGGAACCGGCAACTATCTGTTCTGAAGCCCTGGTAACGCTCTGTGGGAATAATGCTGAGGTGACAACCTGTCTGCAGCAGTAATGCATTGGCTGCTGATAGCTGTGGGCGCTCAGTGACACAGCACACATGGCGTGGGCCACAGCGAAAAACAGTAAAAAACAAGCCCGCCCCAGTCACGCAACGCAGACCCGGCTTAGAGTCCGAGAATGAACACGCCAGAAAATTAACTCTTTTTCCAAAAAACGTATTCGAACATGTACTCAAATAAACATAAACCTCAAATATTTTCTGAACTTTAACACCAAAATAAAAGATATTTCTAAATGTATGTCTACATGTATATAATGTGATCGTATCTCTCTGGGGAGAAGGGATGCAGTAAGCATAAATCATGGCCAGAAAGAATAAATGTTATTTAAAAGCTGCAGTAAGTGCTGCTATAGCAGGCAGAAGGCCACAGAGCCGCCCTGATTCCAGATCCCAGGAGCTCTTCTGCGGAGGGGGAGGGGGAGGGGGGGGCGGCTCTCAGGGCTGACTATCGTCACGGTGATAGCAGCATCCCTTCGGAGCCACGGCGGCGAGGAGACATCTTCAGGCCTCCATTAGCTCCTTAATAAGCCATTCACGAAATCAACAAATGGTAAAGCTCTAATCCAGCGCAAATCCCCAGCATGTCAAACTGGCCCCAGATATCTCCATTCACCTATCAGGAGACAGCGCACAGAGGCATTGTGAAGACTAGCCACTACAGGGAAGGGGGCGGGGGGTAGCAAGGTCCAGGCCACATTCCGAGATCGTCCTGAGTTCACACGGCCCTGCACTCACTACCCCTACCCCCCCCCAAAAAAAACTGTAATCACTCTACGAAGGAGAGTGTGAGAATGATGAGGGCCACGTATGTTTCTGTCAGCAATCAGCGGGCGGACAGACAGACCAGACAACTCTTTGGCACGCTCTGTGTTGTGCTGGTGTTTAAGGATGATTAGGAATGTGTAGGTGAATGTGAGCGTGTCCATTGGCTGATGTGAATGTATATCTACGGTGCCTGTTGGTTGGCTGTCTGAGCTTATACTAGAAAATTACCAAAAAAGTACATTTTGGTCTACAGAGATTTTTAAGTCAATCTTGTAATAATATAGACAATTGCATTTGTAGTTTCAGCATCTTATGTTATTTAATATTGATTTTTATTTACATTTACTTTTACAGTTTTCTGTTTGGAGCAGAGTTTTCTAAAGTATTCGTGATAAAAAGCAATGCTTTCTGTCGCATATGTCCACATGTAATTGTATTCAGTTTTGATAGCATGATTGACATATGTTCATGCAATGAGTGGCAGTGTAGTATATTAAGGAGTTGAACTGAATAAGTTGCAAATTCTAATCCCTTTTGGGGTACTATTGTTGTATCCTTGGATAAGGTACTTTTGCCAGCTATCATATCCCCAGCTAACTATAGATAATGGCTTTGTTGAAGCTGTCATCCTTGCCTAGATAAATACAATCTGGTGAAGCCAGCAATGGCCAATAGTTTGCCAGTCTACTCATGTGAAGAATAAACCAACCAGTAGTTAATGTAGACAAAGTTAACATAGTCACAGGACATATTTTGGCTGTAAGATCATTGTGTATGATGGTGTGTGCTGAGCAGAAGAATACTGAAATGTAACGTCACACTGTGGGTAGATAATGTGGGCATGGGGCAGGGAAGTGAGAGTGCACTCTGTGACCCCTCAGTGCAGACCGGGTTCACAGCAGAGTGATTGAGTTCAGGAGGGCGTCCAGCAGTAGCCTTGCCTTGATCCCCCCAGGCTTTGCAAAGGCCAGGTCAGGCTTGCTGGAGATCTGCAGGCCTCGGCCTACCTGTGCTCCCCTGATCCTGGAGCCTTCACAGGACAAGCTGTGGGGTTGGGGGCTCAGGGCTGCTGGTTCACAGGCCGCAGAGCTGCTGAAATGACAGAGATCTGCTGGTCACAGGAAGTCCAGTCTGTCTTCTGCAGTCTCTGGGTGAAGGTTTCACCTGTAAGTCTGGAGCTGGAAAAGTGTGTGTGTGTGTGTGTGTCTGTATTAAAGAAGATAAATAGCTTCATGTAGGTTCATATGTAATAATTTAAGCTTGTGGGTAGTGAAGTTTGAACATGTACATCCATGTACGTGCAGGTGTTTATTTGTCTTTTGGGGCTCTAATCAATTGAGACATGATCAGGTGGATTGATTTATTTCATTTGCATGAATATTATTCTGCTCACAAAAATGAGTGCCATTCAAAATGACTTACAGTAGATTCCAAGGTATGCTATATACATTTCAGAGAATAACATACAGCCATACAGTGTGTACATTTCACCAACTAATATATAGACATCTCAAAGGCATCATCGAAACATGTCAACATGCAAAGAGGAGAGCTTTCATTCGGTGCCCTCGTAAGCCCTGAGACTGGGGAGATATTGCCTTCAGATATCTGGGGCGTTTGTCTTCAGAGCCACAAGCAAGCTATAAAGAAGCAGGTGAAATAATCCCACTGTCAACACACGTCATTTTCTTTACTCCCGAACGGGCGGTAACACCCTGTGGTACTGAGGACGTGTTTACACCAAGCTAAAGCCCCTCTGTATTTATCACCACGGAGTGAATCATGGGTGCTTAAGTGTCTACCTGAGGGCAGAGGGGTAGGGGGCTGTGAGAGACACAGAGGAAGAGAGAAAACAGATATCCGCATCGGGACTAGCTCCTAATCCTCAGGTATCTCTCTCTGAGATTGTGTGAGAGGGTCTGGTTTCAAGCTATCCTTCTAATCCTAGCAATATCACTCTCTGGGATCATGCGGGAGGGTCTGGAGGCCGTGGCACTGGACAAGGGAGTGGCATTCTTCGGGTAGTAGTGAGGCTTTGTTGCAAAGAGTAGAACCCAAGTGGGCTACACTCCCACTGTAACTGAACTGGGTGCTTAGCAAAAATATTCTCAGACTTGACTCAGTAATGAATAATTGGAAATTTTGACTGAAAATTTAAATTTTTTAGAATCGTGACTATAATGGCATAGCGTGTAACAAACTATGTTTGGGAAGCCCTGGAGTTTGAAAGACCACAGGACCGGACACCCCACTTTATGTTGATGGCAGCGTTTCACCAGTCACAGCAACGGCAGAAGGGACACGATCAGAACAGTGGCCAGTAATCTCTTTTGACCCGTTTGGGCTCCAAGGCACAGTCACCAGGTGACACCAGCCAATCCCTCATTTATCACTCCTTGTTTTTCAGCAGTTCAGTTCAGTTATTGCCATTCAAGATTCTCTCGTGTGTAAAGTAACTGCAGGCCTGATTCTCCTTTTCTAACAGCTTATCACTATGGAGAGAGAGAGAGAGAGAGAGAGAGAGAGAGAGAGAGCTTGCCTGCTCTGGGATTAGCTTGTCTTCAGTCTGTCTGAGGGTCTAGGCTTTGACATGACAACTGCTCAAGTGTTTATCAACAGGAGCCTCTGGCTGATAATTCTGCTCGTTTTTACTGGGGTCAAGACGAGCGATCTGTGGGTAAAGAGTTTTACAGGCATCTGCATATCAGCAGCAAAGAGGAGAGGCTTTTCAAAGCCTTTTCCCGCAATGATTGTGGAAATCAAGTTTATTATTAAAATGAAACAATTATATTCACTGAACCCCTGCATGTTGCATCATTCTTAAATTATATTAGTTTTCTCAAGGCTATCTGACATAGTTTAATAAAATAAAATTTTAATTAAAAAAAAGAATAAAAATGCTTCTTTCTATTTTGAATTTCTAACTTCATGAAAGAAATATTCAGTATTTTCTCTGATATTTCATCAGTTTGAATGCAGAATGCCAGACGAGTAGTTTAAAAAACCTGCAGCATTGAAAGCTTTTGAAATGTTTTTGGCCACTGTTACGGTGTGTGTAACATACTGTGAGGAGTGGTGCTGATGTCATCAGTGAGGAGAGCAGATTGGGGGAGGGGGCTGGAGGGGGCTTAGACCTGACAGGCCCGGCTTGGTTATCGCAGTGGTGCAAAGGTGCTGGTTGAGGAAGATGACAGAGTCTTGTGTGAACGTGTGATAGGGCAAGTTATTCCTGCCAATTCCCACGACCGATCAACGGCGGCTATATTGGGCTGGGAATGATGCTGTGGACAACATGGAGGCGACAAGTGTGCCGACGAGCCTGCTGTCAGCCCAGGGGCGGCGTGAGGCTAACGCACAAAGACACGCTCACTGACACAATGTGATGCACCGTCTTAATATTCACGATGGGCGTGACCAAGGACAATACTGATGCCAATGGATGCTGTGTCCTACTGCAATGTACAGTCCTGGAGTGCACAGGAGACCAAGGGAGCAGAAGCTGACCTCTATGCAATGTCAGTGCCCTCCCACCTCTGGGCCTTGACCTCTGTAGCTTATGCTGCACTCTCAGAGGCAGCGCTGTGCCCTCCTGTGTCCTACACACTGCTGAGTGTGTGCCAGGCTGGGGATGAGGCCTCACCTGGCCTGTTTTGAGGTGCTGAGACACACACTGATGCCATCTGAAACAGCAGTCCATGTTTCTCAAACTGTGCTCACAGGGTGATGGCTGTGTCTGCTGCAGGCTTTGATCTGGCAGACACACCTGCATCTTCTGGTAGACAGACAGACAGACAGACAGACAGAGGCCAGATATGCTGGTGAGGTTATGGGACCGGCGGTGCTGTTTGGGCCTTTTGGACGTGCAGGTTCAAAACAACTGCTGTTTAAACAACAGAATGCCTGTCTGTGTTCTCCCGAACTGACAAATGACATTATAACACTGTCATAAACCTAAAGATATGATTGGGCATTCCAAAAAAGAGTTGAATTAACTGTGTAGCGTTGAAGTTGTGAGCAAAACAGTGTGTGCTTCACAGAGGTGTATTGGCTGAAAGTACAATGGTAAAATTTTTACCTGGTAAAGCTCTGATACAGCAAATTACACTGTCAAGCACACTTGTTATATAGACATTTAGCATCATTTAATGAGCTGATCTGAACTGTGCTTTTTAATCTTGCATGCTGGGAGTCAAAAATCTAGCTGCACATCCATGTGCCAGTCAGTGGGGGGCAGCGGTGGGTATTGTAGTCCTGCTGCTGCTCACTTCAGGGGCCCTTTGTGCCCATGACATCTCCCATATTTCCTGAAGCGCTACCACAGGGGTGAGGGATATGCCTTTTGTTCAGTGTTGAGCCACAAAGAAAGGGAGCGGGGGACAGCCACCCTCGCGGGAATGAGCTAAGTGACTTTTCGCTCTTTGCCTGCCGACGGTCGTCCTCCCCCCGGCCCCTCACCCCCTACCTTCCCCACCCCTCACCCCCCCACCTTCCCCATCCCCCTCCCCGAACCCTCTTTTAATTCTACATCCCCATAGACACAGTGCCAGCCTGCAAACAAAACATTGTCACCCGCCGCAATTCACTCAGCGGCCGACTCCGCCGACTGGGGACCGCGGCCGGGCACGGGGCCCCGCCCCCTTCTGTCCCCGAGCCCTTGGCCACGCTGACAGCGCTCGCTTTGTCCATCACTCATCCCGGCACATGACGCGGGCCAGAGAGGAGAGCGCGAGCGAGAGGGAGAGAGGGAGAGGGAGAGCCAGAGATATAAAAGCCCTCCTTGCTCGGCCTAATCCGGTTACCGGGCTGCAAATTTGATTGGGGCCTCGGGAGTGTGCCTTCAGCTGGCTGTCATTAGCGGTGGCGATCCAGGGCCGCGGTTCTGGCCCGGGCTGGGGGGTAACTGAATTTCAGATGCTAGTGTCTTGACAGGCAAGGGGGGTAAAAAGCTAATTGAAGAGGAGGTTGGGATGGATGGGGCTAACGAGGTGGGGCTCCTCTCATCCCCCATACCCTGTCCTCTCTCCTCTGAGACAAAGTAGCAGCAAAATCAGTGAGAATGAGAGCAAAGTAACAGAAATAATCCCACTATTACTACTACTACTACTACTACTACTATTACTACTACCACTGCTGCTGCTGCTACTACTACTACTACTACTATATTACTACTTCTACTACTGCTATTACTAGTGCTGCTGCTACTACTGCTACTGTGACTACTACTAATACTACTACTACCACCAAACTACTACTACTAATAATAATAATAAGATGAAGAAGGAAAAGAAAAAAGAAGAATATAAGAAGAAGAAGAAGAAGAAGAAAAAGAAGAAGAAGAATATAATTATTTATTATTATACAGGAATATTATTATCGTATTTTCTGAGTTCAGATGGACATATAGAGACAGTGTGAGCCTGTGAATTGCTTAAAACTGAAGGAATTCCAGCAAACTGCCATCCTTGCTGCAGTCTGCATATGATCACTTACAACAAGGGAAGCGGCAGGAGGAAGACAGAGAGCAGTTTGAGACAAAGCCCTCGATGGCCACACATAAGATGGATCACACTGGGGAGGTGTTGGCAGGTGAAGGCATTGTGCACAATGTTTTCGGCGGGTGAAAGAACAACATATTTGGGACGCCTCTATTGAAAAGACCCCTGCAGGGAGAGCCTGTAGGAATTAGGAGACCCCACACAGGGACGAGGTGTCCGCACTTCCCCTTACTTTCTGTTTGTTTGTTTGTTATTTGTAACCTACTGCATGAAAGCCCCACTGGAAGTGTGCTGGCAGAGGGGAATTTTGGAGAGGAGGGGGAAAGGGGGCGGGGCGTGTGTAGGGAGGTTGTATTAACCAGCATGTCTCCTGCTGCCCCTGCCCCTTTTATACAGCAGAGGACAAAAGGGATGCCTTTATTTGGTTAATACGGTAATTAGAACGTAAGGCAGGTCCCATTAGTCTGACAGCTGTCACAGGGAATGCGACTGTGTTAGGGGGTGAAGTTGGGGGGCGGCGGAGGGTGCGGTGTGTGGAAGGGGGGGTGTCACTGCTCCGGCACTCACAGGTCAGGGTAATGGATGTCGCTACTGTAGTTAGCGAACAATAGGCCTGGGCATCTACTGTGGACTCAGAGAGAGAGAGAGAGACAGCAAGGGGGGGTGAAATCAATGCCATCTCCGCAAATCAATAGCAGCTGCATTTTCATCTGTAATGAGATTGACTCCTCACAACCTCCCCATAATTTCCCCCTCAGCCTGATCTCTGTGGGCGGGGCTTCGCCCTGCACTGTGAGTGACAGGCATCCCGAACCTGGAGTTCATCTGCTGCCTGCCAACAGAGAGGTCTTCCCTGTCAATCACTCTTCTTTCACTGAAGGCCACAACTAGGCCCCAGTGAACCAGTTCTCACACCATACTAGCCCTCTTTCCGCTATGGGTGAATGTCTGTTGTTCAGGCAATTATGATTAAATGAAGAAATTATCATAAAGTAAAAGGCTAAGATCCTGTATTTTAATATAGTTGACTGACTTTCCTATTTATATATGGACGATGCTCATTTCCATTAGGCAAGCAGCACACATCAACTTTCTGAAGCTGTATGAATTTGTGCCACTGGAAAAATGAAATACTGGACCTTAGCCTTGTTATTAATTTTGTATGTCAGAAAATGCTTGAGGAAAATGCAAGATGTTTTAATAAACTTTACTTCGCACCCTGTCTGTATTTAAAAAAAGAGAAAATAGATGAAAGCTTTGCTCACCTAGAATGATTTGATATTTTTTGCTTGACTCCTGTATTAATGCAACCTCCGTAGGAGGCTAAATTTGACAACTTAATTGTTTCATCATGACTTGTGTGGAAGTAAACAAGTTTTACATCAATAGCACAATCCACAGTTAGATCAACTTTCACATCTTTCAGTGGCTAAATTTTATGTAAGTGATGATGCTGGAAATTCTCAAATAAACTCTCCAAAAAGTACAACTACCATCATTATTAGGACTAACAACTATTCATGTGTTTATTAAACCATCATTCTGAAGACAGAAACAGAAAGTGGGTCCTATAGGCAATCACCAATGCTGATTGTTGATTTCAAGGATCTTCTCCAAGTTACTCACTTTGAAAATGGAAACAATAATGCTTACTTTAGTGCATACAAGCCAAAGTATCAGATAATATCTGTAGAAGTGCTTCCTAACCTTATGCCTGGAGATCTACCGTCCTGTAGGTTTTCATTTCAACCGGAACTGGCACACCTGATTCTACTAATTAGCAGCTCTAAAAGATCTCTAGCTGTTGAATGAGGTGTGCTTTGTTAGGTTTGGAGAGAAAACCTACAGAATGGTAGATCTACTGGAACAAACTTTGGGAACCACTGCTCTGAGATATCTTAACCGGACATAGACCCAGAACTTGTTATATCTGTGGAACCAGAAAAAAACATTTGAGTGGATCTAATGGAACTTTATATTTCTACATTTAAATGGAATAACTTACGAAGAGGTATTTATTTGCCATATCAGAACATTGTAAAATCCACCAAGAGCACTTTACAAGAAAAACCTTCAGAAACCTTTCTTGTTATAATGCAGAGAATGACGGGGACATCCTTTGTGCTTTTTGTGCTCTTATATGCTGGGGCAATTGAGGCCCTGGTAATTGTGCATCTAATTAAATCCTGTGTGTGTGTGTGTGTGTGTGTGTGTGCAGTGCATGCAGTGTGTGTGTGAACATGTGTGTGTGTGTGTGTGTGCATGTGCGTGTGTGTGTGTGTGTGCGAATCATGTGTGAGAACAAAACCAAAATACAGACAAGACAGCTTTCACAGACCAATCAGAGAATAATGTGGACTCACCCAGTCACAGGGAGCTGTCCTCATGTGCTCCACAGTCCAACTTCCAGGCCTTTCCCAGGGCCTGCTGTCTCTCTCTCTCATTTTCTCTGTTTCACTCGGAGATGCAGTTCATTAAGTTCTGTCGAAAGACGCAAACTTAAAAATAAACCAACACACACAGAATCTTTTCTGGGTACTTTGAATGGGATTGTGAAATAAAATATAACTCATCACCTCCCTGGCAGAGGGTAGCAACCAGGCGCCTTTGGATAGCAGTCTCCTGTGTGCGGTTTGATTTCACATGAAAACTCATCCACTTTCGCATGAAAAGCATCCACAAAAGTGGTTTTGTTGAAAGAACTCAGCTCTCTGGCTGAGCATGTAACCATGTACAATATCTCTCCTGTGCTGCAAAACAAAACCTCTGTTCTGCTGGGCTCAACTAAAAGTATGTTAATGTGCACTTACAATCAATACCTTAGGAATCGCGTGTTAGATTCAAAGGCTTCACATCAACTGCCACTGAGTAGAACATAATTTTTTGTCAGTTCTTTGCTTTTCAACAACTCTCATTCTCTACACAACTTGGTGAGGTCACACCCTTCAGCCGAGTTGGGATTGGAACTAGTGGTATGTTGTTTTATTGTGTTCGTGAAGTAATTCAGTCATTTTTTTCTAGATGTAAATCCAAGCCAAAGTGTCTGGAACCAAGTGAGAGGGTGATTAGGGCACATAAGGTTATAAGAATATCTAATGATGAGAATGAGCCATTCCGCCCATCTACTCTCGCCATTTTTTCTTATGTCTAGAGAGCACCCAGCCCTATGTCAAGCCTGGTCTTGAGCTGCGTTGGTCCTCTCCGAGATTCAGAGACTCTGAGATTCAGAAGGGCGGTGCGGTAATGCGATTGGTGATCACAGTGAAACTGAAGGGTCACCACGGCGATGGAAAACGTGGGATCACGGTCACCCTGCTGGAGGAGGTCCCCCCTGCGGTCCCCCCTCTCAGCGTCTGACTGTCTGCAGTTTTGGAGGGGCGTCACTGAGAGGCCTATCCCAGCAGGCCCTGCTTGCCTCGACCCCCCCGAATAGGATATCCGCCGGCCTCCCTTTCATGTTTTTGTTACGACGCCGGCCGTATCTTTAGTGGGCCGTATCTGCTGGGGGGGGTTTGGGACCGGGGGCTGGGATCAGAGCGCGGAACGCTGAAGACATCTCAGACACTCTCTGGGCTTATCTCTCATTGGCCGGCTCCTGGCGTGGAGAGCCCCGCAGGGCCGCGGCGATGCCGGGCTGACTGCGTTCTGCTTGATAAAGTCTAGGGCCCCAGTCTGCTGTCGTCCCTGGGAGCAGAACTGTTTAGAGTCCCTCTTTCTTTTAGCCCCCTCACCCCGCCCCCAACAGTGCCCACTTCCAAGTGCAGGCTAGCAAGGGATTAAAACTTTATGCCGTCATACATCAGCCAGTAGATGACCCCTTGACCCGCCATTGAGTGTTTGTTCAGGGAATCTGCATGACACAGTAATGTTAGAGCAGCTATAAAGATTATTTTATGTTTTTTTCTGTGAGATTTTCCTATTTTTTAAACTTTACTATTGAGTAAAAGGAAAAATCTGATTGATTTGTTTTTTTTTTGCATTTACCTTTTAGCATATGAGTGTAAACCCTTTCCAGCACCATTGTCTCATTGTGGCCCTCAGCTACAAATGGATAGAGACACTATTTTAGTGAAAACTTCTGATCACTGTAGCAGAGAACTTATTCGTTTTCATGAATGGGTCAGTTCCCAAATGGTAAAAACTGGTAACTAATTCTTAATGTAGTTTATGAGATTATATGTGGAATGGGTGTCACCAGATCATTATACAAGAGAAGAGAAAGATGCAACCAGTTCTGCCAGTTATCAGACTTTTAGAAAACATTTTTCTGCGTGCCATCCACGTGTTTCTGCGGCTCCTGTTAATGTGTGGGTGAGGAGGGCCTGCACGCAGCGGTGTGTATATCTGCAAGTGAATGGGTGGACGGGGGGCTTAACCCAGCAGACAGCCCAAAGCCTGGGCCTACATACCACAGCCATGGGAATCTGAAGCCAGGAGCCACAGTTAATCCCTGTCTCTCATCGCGATCCCCCACGCGGGCCGCTCCACGGCCACGGGCAGGCTGGCCGGCATGGGCGTTCTCAGGGCCCGTGAGAAATGGCAGAGCCTCCTCCTGCCTATGGAGCCGAGAGAGTGGGCACTTTACGGCTAAGAGGCGATCCTGGCTTCCAATTACTCTCCTTCACACAAACACCCGTCCCCCATGTTAGAGGGAGCAGAGGAATGCACTCTGGGAAAGGCTGCTTCTGTGACTGGGGATTTCACAGGAGAGGAAGAGCCCAGCTCTCCTGCTGCTGAATCCGTGAGTCATCCGTCTTTAAGGAAGTTGTGTCATTATCACTCATATTGAATAGACCTAGTGTGTGAGTGTGTATGCACGTGTATGCGTGTGTGTGTGTGTGTGTGGGCATGTATTACTATCTTTGTGAGTACCAATTTCCCCACAAGGATAGAAAGATGAGGAAAATTACGCAAGGTGGGGACCTTTTGCTGGTCCCCACAAGTTCAAGAGGATGTTTTAGGGTTAGGACTTAGGGTTAGGGTTAAGGTTACAATTAGGTTAAGGTTAGGGTTAAGGTTAGGCATGTAGTGGTTGGGGTTAGGGTTAGGGTTAGAGGTTACTGAATGAATGAAAATCAATGGGAAGTCCTCACAAGTATAGCAATACGAACGTGTGTGTGTGCGTATGTGTGTGTGTGTGTGCATGCGTCTGTCTGTGTGGATGTGTGTAGGTGTGTGCGTGTGTCCATGTGTCTGTCAGTGCAGATATGTGTAGGTGTGTGTGTATGTGTGTGTATGTGTGCGTGCGTGTGTGTCTGTTTGTCTGTGCGAGATTCCTCAGGATACAGTGCCATGTTTGCTGGGGAAGGAGGAGTCAGCAGGTTTGGGGGTGGGGCTTCCCAGGTCTGTAAGGGTGCACTTTGTGGCTCTACAAGCCGTTCTGGGACAAGCCACTCAGAGTCGTGCCCCCTGACCCTCCCCAGTGATCCTCAGGGTTAATGGACATCCAGGGTCATCCTTTCCCTCCTTATCAATGCTTTACTTTACTGTCAGCATCTGATTGGGCCCTGTTTGGCTGTTCCAGGAAAAAAGCCAGGAGTTTTGTGATAGAGGACAATCTTTTGGATGGAGCCCATAAACACATTTTACAACACAACTCTATTTTACATTTATGGACTCTTCCTCTTTATCTACACATTCAGAACACTTGAGAGTGTATGAAGATGAGCAATGGTTGATCTCACAGTTTTTAGGCAATTAAGCTTTTTTTTTTAAAGAAATGGGTTAAATATGATTTCAAAATCTTTACTTGACTTAAATATTATTTCAAAAGTACCATTATTCTATACTCTGTTTGGTAACATCATCTGCATGTTGTGGCATTTTGCATTAATTATTCTATACTTTAATGGTAATATTAACACCAATAATAATTCTCAACACTGTTGTGGCATTATTTTTTATGATTATTGTTATTATCGTATGATGCCTGCTCCATCCAGTCAGATATCTTGATCCAGTCTGCATTGAGTCACGTGATTCACATTCAGAAGACGTTACTGGCTAATTCACAGGTGTGGTGCGTGGTGAATGGATGGTGGGTGCTCTGGTCCGACAGCCCTCTGTCTAGGACATTGTCGTGTCACAGACTCCCATGATGTCCCTTTCCTCTGCCTCAGACCAGTGTGTCCAGCGTCTGCTCTCTGCACGCCAGACGCCATTCTCAATCTGTTTTATTAATTAAGCACTAACAAGCCCACCCAACATGTCTACCCAGGGAGAGGAAGGGATGGCGAGAGCAACCGCTCTCTGTGTGCGCGTCCCTGCCGTGCGTCAGCGAGAAGGCCTGTCAGCCTGTGACGCCGTGATATCCATTAATTAAACACTGATTACTGACACAGATGCACAGAGAGGGAGAGATAGAGAGAGATAGTGAGAGAAAGAGAGAGTGAGAGAGACAGACAGAAAGAGAAATGGACTGAGACAGACAGACAGAGAAAGACAGAGGGAGGGTCAGAGACAGACAGACAGACAGACAGAGGGAGAGAGACAGTGTGAGAGACAGTGTGAGAGACAGTGTGAGACTGAGACAGACAGACAGAGGGAGAGAGACAGTGTGAGAGACAGTGTGAGACTGAGACAGACAGACAGAGGGAGAGAGACAGTGTGAGAGACAGTGTGAGAGACAGAGGGAGAGACAGTGTGAGAGACAGTGAGACTGGACAGACGACAGGAGAGAGACATGTGAGAGACAGTGTAGCAGTGAGACTGAGACAGACAAAAGGAGAGAGACAGTGTAGAGACAGTGTGAGAGACAGTGTGAGGCTGAGAGAGGACGAGCTCCTTGTGGCTTGTATTCACATAAAATGGGAGAGAATGATGTGCAGCCTGCCCCACAGGAGCACCGCTCCCCGCAAACGTCACCTGTAAATCTGTTGCATTGCTTTAAATAACATTGATAGTGGCTTTAATCTACTTCTACAGCTCCCACCCCCCCTGATGTCAAACCAGATCAGATCTGACAGCCTTTTAATAAAACTCCATTCCCCTGATGTGAGATAGAAGGAAGTACAGAGTCTCTCTCTCTCTCTCTCTCTCTCTCTCTCTCTCTCTCTCTCTCTGCATGTGTGTATGTGATTGTATTTTGTGTGTGTGTGTGTGTGTGTGTGTGTGTGTGTGTGCCTGTCTGTTTTGGATATAGAGGTTGGGGAGTGTAATTGATCAGCATAATCAATACAGTTGATGATGGCACTGTAAAATCCTGTTATAGTTTTCAGTCTTTGTTGATTGGTGTCCCTTTCAGAAAGTCTCTATGGCCTGCTTGTTCATGGGCATCAGATGAGCTGATTATAGACTTTAAACACAAATTATTTAATTAGCACATCCATGTAATAAGATTATGTGTATGTGTGCATTGTCTGTTGTGGCCTGATGTTTGTGAACAGGCTGGGTGTTTTGTTTTGTTGTTGTAAAGATTGCAAAGATTGCAGTTTTTCCTCTATCTTGCGTTAGTTGGACAGTTCACAGACAGCCTCTGACATCTATCAGAGAGGGCTGTGGACAGAAGGATCCTTGCACAGCTCAAACTGTCACCCTACCTTACACCACTGGCCCCCCCAATAACTCCCCTCCCATTATGTGTGTGTGTGTGTGTGTGTGTGGGGGGGGGGGTGCTTGTGGTTCTGGAGAAAGTCTGTTGGGGGTTGTTGTCGTCAGCACCCCCCCCCCCCCCCCTCCCCCAATCTGACCCATTATCAGAGCTGACAGTCTGACAAAACACTGCGGGAAAAACAAGACTCTAATCAACAGCACAGCGCCATCAATCCTCCACACCCCCCCCCCCCCCCATCACACGCACACACACACCACACACACACAGTCAAACTCACATCAGTTATCTACAAATGAAGACAAATTTGGAAAATGAAAATGCACTTGTAAGCCGTGCCGTGCTGATGGGAGCGAGCAGAGCAGCATGGACGAGGAGACAGGGAGATAACACCGGGTTCGGCCGGCCGCACTGTCTGGGACAGAGACAGGCTGGGACTGCTGCGGTCTCCACTGGCCTGCTGGCCTGCACACTGACCCCAGACCTCACGGGACTTTAAACTCTATACTTATCATATACATTTACAGTCTTATATTTATATCTGTGTATATAATGTGTGCACATATTTATTTATTTCACCCTCTAAGCCGCTCTTTAATTTTTTTTTACCCTGTTTCAGAATTTTTATGCATGTAATCCAAAAAGCCAAAAGCAGACTGAAAGAGATCTACAAACGAATACGCATGCTACCATAAACATATACAGTGTGCACACAAGCTCACACACACACGAATGCACATACACGTACGCACGCACATATATACACACACACACACACACACAAACGGCCCTCAGGACTGGAAAATGAGAGAGGAAGAACGCTGGCCTCCTATCAGCATTGTTACACCCCCTCTCTGGCCTGAGTTGCAGTCTTATCACTGCAGACCCCCCCTCCCCTATCCCACCCCAGTCTGAGTCTCGTCTCTTTCCCCCCGACCGCTGTCTCCCGGCTCCAGTCTGCACGCCCCCTCGTCTCGCTCCCACCCCAAATCTCTGCCTCGCTGGCCAGCCCCCTTTCCAGTTCTCCGCCCCCTCCGCTCCCAACCACCAAAACTCCAGCCACACCCAACTCCTTTTCTACCATAACTTCCAACTGCCCCCCCCCCCCCCGCACTCCTAACCACCATAGTTCCCGCCTCACTCCTAACTACCATACCTCCCAGCCCCCACACTCCTAAATACTTTCACTCCCAGAGCCCGCACACACGCCCCCAAACTCCTATAGCTTCCAGCGCACCAGCCCCCCCCCCCCCCTCCTGACTCCCCCCGCAGCTCGCAGACTCTCCCAGGGTTACTCAGTGCTGTGTTTGCCGCATTATCAGCATGCGATGGAGCTCTGCTCAGCATCTCGGTGCTGAGAGCCGCGATATCGTCGCAGACAAACATGGCAGCCGACCGCCACCACAAATAAACACGCAGGCCTCCGTCGCTTTGAACAGCAGCATAGAGCTCCCGTTTGGAAACCAGCACGTCATTTAAAAAAAACTGCATTCCTCACTACCTTTTGCTTACATTTGGACCAACACCAAACATACAAAAAAGGTTTGAGAGTAATATTTACTTTTGTTATTATCATTATTTTTATTGTCAATGATTATTATTATTATCATCATCATAACCATCATCACCATAAACTTTCTTACCAGATAGCAGCAGCACCTGGTTCCTCCTGGGGTTTTGTCCCTCACCCAGCACACCACTCCTCCACAACAATCCCAGACCCTCAGACACTTTTCATATGAGCACTGGGTGGTCCCCACAGTTGGACGTTCAAGTCTTGGCAATAGTTATACCATCAAGCAGCTGGGACTACAGAGCAGTGGACACAGTCGGCCTCATTTCACCAGAGGAAGAGTGGATGTAAGTCATCCAGGGTTCCTCAGCTTCCTGCCACCCAACAGCATACGGGCCCCCCACAGGCTCTACGTGGGTATCACTGGTTACCAGTGAAAGTTCATAGCAGTGTCTCTCCTGTGACCAGTGCTGTCTCTTACCTGTAGTACTGTGTGAACTGTAAAATATAAAACAGTCACTGCCTTTCAGGAGTGTATGTGCTTCAGAAACCGTTTTACTAGTCTGTGGGGGTGTGTGGCATTATGATAAATAAAGATGCCAAATATCTACATGTGGAGTTGCATTCTCGCTGATTGGATTATTGACGTGTCTGATTACCCCTTAGCTGACTGGTCACAAACATAGCTTATATCTAGAACAGAGCCTATCAGGGTCTAGGAAATATTCCCCTTGCACTGATTCTTGATGTCCCCCATGGGCTTGGTTGAGGACATCCAAAATGGCTGATCAAGCTCTATGTGGAACCATTGAATTGGACTGAGATCATCAGGCACTGGTCTGGTCCTTCTGAGAAGGAGCTACAGGTCCTTGGATGAGATAGAGGAAATGCAAAGTGATTAATGTGATGAGTCTCCTTTCGTTCACCCTTCTCTCTGGTTTGGGCCTGGGTCCAAAGAGGTTCCCTAATTACATCTCCAATTTAGAGCACAATTTAGAGTTTTAAGAGTATGGGCCAAATGGCCACGTGTAACTATGGCAGCAGCCAGTTGGAAGATCAAGTACAATGGCCTCATTGCTTGTCTCTTACAGCCATTTTGACAGCAAACATATAATCAGACATTCAGAGACCCCCCTTTTGAAGCGTGGATGCTGCTGAAATGCCTAATCTCTACACGTATACAGGAATAAACAGGTATGAATTTTAGGCTGAGACTGTAACCTTGTCAATATTTCTGATGAAGAATAACTGTGAAGAGCTTGAAAGATGTGTTAAACCACTGAAGAGACCCTATTTGTGTTGAGCCCTGAAAAAAAAGTTTTCCGATAAATCCACCAGCTCTAATTTCCTCCTCTTGAATGGCACCCCCTACTGGCACCAGTTGGTACCTCACAGACCTGGCAGAATTGGTTCCACTGATCTCACCATGTGGGAATTGTGACCCAGGTCTCTAGGGCCCATCCTGGCCCCAGACATTGGTGGAGGAGATGTGAGTGCCTGCTATCAGGACCAGAAAGGGATCTTCCTGGCTGGTTCTCCCTCCCACCCCCCGGCCCAGACTCCGGCCGCCCAAACTAGCCCCCAGACAGGGCATCGGTGCCTCCCCATCCTGTCTCCCCGCTGTCCCACTTTCAGTCCCAGCTTCCCACACTGATAGCGCAGGTGATGAGCCGCTGGATTGTGTTCATGTTGAAATCTGAATGGCGGTACTGCCAGGGCGTCTCCCATCCCTGCGTGGCACACAGAGAGCCGACAGGTTCATGCAACCCCCAATAACCTGTTACAGTGTCAAATCAACCATGTTAAACTGCATGCATTTGTCATTACATACTACTATGCAGAACTTTAAAGTGTACAAGTTTTTAATTTAAGTGTTTATATAGCTTTAGTATTGCATTCTTTTTTAGAGCATTTTTACAGCCTTTTGCTGATATCTTTGTGTTGTGAGACCCCAGTTTAGTTGCAATGTAACTGCTGTTCAATTTAATTTGAACTTTGAAATAATAAAACAGTATATTCTTCAATAATTGCACAGATATGGCGGTGCATGCAGTTACAGAAATCAAAACTGTTGCAGAAGGATATTACAGATCTCATGATTTAGGTTAGGTTGAGTCCAGAACGGATAATGGGTTCTTTGGCTCTACTGTGGGTCGTGGGGACCACCAAGACACTGTCACGTGCCAGTCAGACCTGAGTGGAGACCTGCCTCACAATCTAGCCGAGCTCCTTGTGTCCCATTCCTGAGTTTATCACTCAATTTGCTTGCTACACTATTGCTGTCTTCCTGGGTTATGTCACCAGCAGACAGCACTACAACATTCTCTGTGTAGGCCTGACAGGCCTGTGGGAACACCGTGTCTGTAGGCCCTACTCTAATTATCACGTTCCATTACCTTATCACCATAAAACATGGCACTTTAATATGATAATCTGTGAGTCTGAAAGCCAGTTTTCTCATCACAATCATTATTTTTTGTTTGTTAGCATCAAAGAAGAAAAGGAAACCTTAAGCAACAATTTAGTGCATCAGTTGTTTTTAGTGAAAATTGATTTCTTTCACAAATTTTGGTGTGATTGAATCCCACTTTTGATTATGGGATTTATGAGTCAACAAAATTCCGTTTATTTTATTTTAATTCTTGTTTGTGTCGTAATATTTTCTGTGGTGCTTTCCAGTAAATGCCTTGTATTTAATAAGGCCTCATACCTATGAACAAATATTTGAATTCAATAATGTTTGAATTCATACCACTCAGTTTTTAATTAACATAAATTCAGACAAAACAGTGGCAGGTGTTCTCTAATTTTGTTCATCTTTCCATTTTTATTGTACTAAATCCATATCTGATATAGATCCACTGTGTAAGTCATCCCATTTTACACATTATTGCATGTACATGTGCTTCTATATGTTGCTGTGAAAAATGACCTCCTAACAGTGCCATGCACATATAAGCAGAGAATTCTGTAATTTTAATTTATGTGCAAAGAAAGGCCAAAATTGTGGAACATTGGTAGTTTATCCTTACATTCCTAATTTAGGAATGTATTAATAAATATACTTCTTACTTAAAAAAAAACCCCATCAATGCTCCTTTGTACGAAGAAAGCATCACAGATCCCAATTGGACCACCAAATAAAGCCCCCATGAGCCTGCCCTTATTTTCTTTCCCTCTGGCTCTTTCCTTAATGTCCAGCTATCAGCCCTTGACCGCAGTGGAACATGTCACCTAGTCACTCAGGGGTCCCCGATAGCCCAGACTCCCCCCGACTCCCCCTGGAGCCCCGGGACCCCACTTATCACCCGGCCTGGCTCCACTGAGGAGCTGCCCCACGACCCAGGGGAAGCCACCGTCTCCAGGCCCACGCTGAGCTCCATCTCAGCACTGATAAGAGCCTGAGAGAGAGAGAGAGAGAGAGAGAGAGAGCCTGCATGGCAAAAATGAGAACATAAAATGATATGTGCACATTAGAAAATATTAATCCCACATGGAGAAAAATCTGTCACTGCCTGAGAAACACTGGCACACAAAGTGAAAATGACCGTAATAATAATAATAATAATAATAATAATAATAATAATAATAATAATAATAATGTTGTCATCATTATTATTATTGTTGTTGTTATTATTTCATCAGCATCATTGATATTATTATAGAGAGATGGTGAGAGGGACTGATGCCTTACTTTTATTGATACTTACCTACTGGAGCCTGTTGGTCTTAGATGTTCATTATGTTAAGAAAGCCTGTTTCAATCCTTTTAATAGCAGCACTCATCTTAACTTTAAGGGGAAAAAATCTTCGAAATATGAGTGACATCATCAGTTTGAGTAATGGCCACTTCGGAGTGGAAATTTGATCTAATACATACGGTGTGACAACTAGAGATGACTACATCATACATCTTATCAGGCAGAATTTTAAGAAAATCAATGAAAGCAGACCTTCAAAAAATATTGAACATAATTTAATAAAAAGTTATGGTAAATAAGTTATCGGGCCACATTTCCCCATTAAAGTACATTTCCCGTATTTTGTCAGTGTAGTGAACCATAGGCTCTGCCTAAGCACTAACTTACGGCTGTCAGTTTCAAAACTATTGCGTAATGCATTTCCCGTCTCGTTTCTAATACGCGCAGAGGGGGTTATTAGGCGATATCCACACGGCGCTCTGTAGAATGTCACTGTGCGCTGTCATGCTGATTGCATTACGTGCCTGGATAAGAAACGCAAGGCAATATATACACAAAAAACCAGGGCATTGACAGGCGGTTGGGGGGTTGTGTTCCCTTGCAAGTTAGGGTGACCATTTCCTATTGCAAGCCGTAAGGATGAGCCATTTGTGCTGGATCTGATCTTCTGTTGCTGTTGGGGGAAGGGGGAGTGGCTAAACTGGCCCCTCCCACTAGAACCAACACCATCCTTATCTTCTTATTTCATATCTTAGGATGCTAACTGTCTACAAACATTGTGTTGCAGGGATTGTCAACACCCCACCCCCAACCTGTCATGATAGAGGCTACAGCCTGCACCCCCTAGCCTGCCCATCATTCATCCTCCAGCCCCTTCCTCATCCCTCGCTAACCAACAGTGGGAGAGAAGTACTGCTAATAATACTAATAATCCCTGTATGCAGGGTGTGCCAGAATTAAGGACTTCCTGTCAATGGTTTTCATCATTTTCAAAAAATGGACCGGTCAAAATAAAGAATGTCTGAGCTTGCTTCTGAACCTATGACAGGAAGTCATGTTGTACCCAACTAACTGAAACCCAGCGAACAGACTCCCCGGGTGCACTCAGCACCGGCACGGTCTGGATATGCAGGGAGGGGGCCGAGGGTGCCAGCTCTGAGGGGCTTCAGCCATGACAGCCTGATACAATTTCCATCCTACCAGGAATGGAGCCATCCAAGACCTGGGGAATACGCCTGATAGATGACAGCCTCTCAGTTTATATATCTACAGTATCTGCCCATCCGTCCTTCACTGGACAACAGCAGGATCGACAGATACTAGAGCCAGGGTTGAGGCAGGACAGGCTGGCATTGGCTCTGAAGGCAGAGTGAATAGTTTGGACATTGTCAGGCAATGTGTAAGTGGCCCATCAAAATCAACTGGCATCTCAAAATCAACTGGCATCTAACTTTAAGCCCTGCTCCATCGATGAGGAAGAAGACATTTGCAAGGCCTTCATATGGTTTATTGTGGGGTGTATTTAGATGGTCGAGCACACAGCTGATTTATTGTCTTTACCCTTGATCTCTAATGCAGACTCTATCGTAAACTTCATTCAGGATGGACATATATGGAGAATTATTTCATTTTGACATGGTTCCCCCAGCTGAGCTTCCCTCAATCAGTCCACTCAATTCCTCAATTCATCACCATCTTCTTGCACATTTTTTACTTGTATGACCTGCTGTTTTTACATCTGTCTGGTCAGGAATGGTAGCTATTCTCCTGTCTAGTCCTTAGACCAAGCTCCTTTGTGACATCACGGCTGCCTGACACCCTTTCGCCCACCCTTCCTCATCAGATTGTTCTGGTGCAGTTAATTACAGATTGTTGTGCAAATGACCGCTTTGTTCCTAAGTGACATGATAAACATCTGTTCTTTTCCTGCTTTTTCTGTCATCTGCCCTGAACTATTATGTGTCAATCTTGTAATTCAATTTGTTCATCCATATATTGACAAGGATCAAGCAGAGTTGGTTGATTCTTTTTGCATTAGGAGAGGATTAAAGCAAAATAGGGTATTGGACAATACTTTCCGTAAAAAAGGCAAAATCACTTAAGAAACTCATCAACTGTCAAAATACAACTAAACAGGATTTAAAATTCATCACAGTTTACATTGTCCTTAATTCTGAGTAATGGAATTAAGCAATACATTTTACTAGCAATGGAACAAAATTGTATGTGCAGTGATTGAAATCGATTTTAAAAAATTATGACATTTACAATTCAGAATTCTTACATGCTGCACAAGTTAAGAGAAAAGCACATTGTGGTAAGAGTAAATCAGTGCCACTGTCACTTAGGACACTATTCAGCTTGAGAAGACTTACACATCGGCTCAGTGTTTTTGCTATTCCTCTGACAGCATTTACATATTTCCATTATGAGTGACAAAGGTGTCATCCAACGGCTGAACACACGCGTGCACGCACGACATCACAATATATATTATACAAGTACAGTATGGGATTATAATGAAAAGTATGTGTAAGATGCTGAGAGGAACAATCATGCTGTCAGTGTTATACCGTACATATTGTGACACAGAGTGGGGGTTGTGCGGTGTCGGGGCAGCGCCCCCTCTGCAGCACACTCACAGCACACACATCATTTAGGTATTTAGCCGCGTGTGGGATGGCAGTTGTTTTCTTCGCGCCTGTGGTGGGGTGCTAATGCACCGGGCCTGTTTAACAGTGAAATGACCAGCGCCGGGTCACCGGGGAAACTCAGACGAGCGTGGCGCTACCTGTCTGCAAAGCAGCTGTGGTAATGGACCAGGACTGGGGAGGAGGGGGGCTCCGGGGCAGGGGAGGGGGGCTGGGGCAGCGGGGTGATGTACACTGGGCCCCTGCCAGGACCCTGCTGTGCTGGATGAAAGCTCCTCAAGGTTGCCGTTGCAGTAACTAATTTCACAGAGATTTTCTGCTTGGATGGAGGCACGAGGGAGTCCTCCTCTGCTGCTCCTGCCCCCCTCCCACTCTCCCCCCCAAACACTCCAACCCTTCCCCTCCACCTTCACTTTAATAAGATTGGTGCTCCCCCCCGCCACCATCCCCCATCATCAGCCCCAGCATGCCTGACTGATCGCCCCTTTACACTTCATCAGGGGAATTTGAGGAACCGTCAGAACTGTTGAAAAACCACACACACGCGGCCCTCCTTTTCCGCCCCCCCTCGATCCATAACCGCACCATAGTTTTAATTTGGCAAATACTGATAAAGGGAGGCAGTTTACATGGGTTCAGTGTCATGCGTATATCGATAGTGAACTGACGAGGGTGGGGTGGGGGGGGGTCTGTTGTTCTCTCATCGACTTTGCCACTCACCCCATCCCCCCCCCCCTCCTCAAATGTCTGCCTTGCACTCACCCACCACTGTTCCTTGCAGGCTGCCGCCAGTCTCACCATACTCTCACCACTGTGTGATTAACACTGCAATCATTCCAGCAAAGCTTAACTTTGGATTCCTCTGGCTGCAGCGTGGAACAGTGGTGAAAAACAGTGGGTCTCACCACTCTGTGTCGCAATGCACAAAAGGGCTCCTATTGCTGCTCGGGTGATAACATGATACTGTGACCATTCTGAAAGATTTTGACAATGGAAAGAGTCCAAAATTTTTACTTTTATTTCCATACATAGCAGTTTCTAACTAGCTGCAGCAACTTCCAGGAAGAAAAAAACATGAAATAAATAAATAAATTACTACTAAAATAAATTAGAACTACTACTATCAATGTCACTTGTGTAATACCTTAAATGTGGTGTGCAAATCTCTTCCCAAAGAAGAATAGCAATAATAAAAGCCAGAAGAAACCATCCGAGGGAAATTTTAGGAAATAAAAAAAATTACAAAAATATCAGTTGAAGTCCACAAGCAAACAAATAAATGATGGGGAAACTGGAGGATAAAGTTTGAAAAAGAAGTCACTCCTAGTCCAGAAAGCTAGATGCCAAACAATTGTTCCAGTGCTCTCTAAACCACCCACCATCTTGACATTGATTCAGTTAAGGCAGTGAAAACATTAGATGTGTTTAGGTGGGAAATGCATTTGGCTCTTCGAACCACCAAAGGTTGGAAGGCACCTTTGTTTTATCCAAACCTGATTACTCTTACATTGGATTAGCATAAAATAATCTATCATTACTGAATGCCAAAAATTATGACAAACAATGAGCAAACAAGAAGACATTTAAATGTAATGACAGGCAGCAGATTTCTCTGAAATGAGTGGTAAATTAGCAAGAGCTTCCATGAAAATGTTTCACCTGGGATACTGTACTTTCTATTATCTCAAAAAGACATTAAGATATCAGAGATAAGGGCTAACAGAAAATGGGGTGATGGGACACACTGAAAACAGTGTACTCGTTTAAAAATTAATTTCCTGAAGAACATAATACTCACATTCAAATGGTGCTGTAATGCAAATATAGCATTATATGTAGGGGGTTTGCCAGTTGTTCTTCTGTTATTTGAATGAATCAGACCACATAAAAAAAGGTTTCATTAATAAAAAGAAAGTCTAACAGACTATTAGGGAAGACCTGATCCATCCACCATGCAATGCTACACATCAATTAATATCAGTAGCATCTGACATGATCGACACAAATTGAAGTAGTTGAAATAATACAATTTAAAAACACTAACAGGAATAGAGAAAACAATGATCCTTTCACATAGTCATTTTTTTCTGCTCCAGTTTCTACAATGTTATTTTAGCATTGTTTTTAATCCCACTTTTTTATCCATGAAGTACCCCTGGCTCCTTATCCTCAGGCTCAAATCCTCCCTGAAGCAAATTAGTTCCATGTGACCTAAAACCAACACAGAAATTAAACCCCACAATTCCTCCGTTTGTGCGTGTGTGTCTGCAAGGGGGGAGGGGGGAGGTACATGAACTAACTTCCCAGCCATGTAGAACATAGATATCCCATTGGAGGAAGAAACAAATGGCACAGAACCCATTGTGTAGCCATCTGCAACAGCCTGAGGGACAGCAAGTGAATATCACCTCCAACCTGTTTCCAAAAACATGTTCTCTACATCTCAAATTATCCAATATATTTTCTTATCTCTTCTGCCTCTTTTTAATCATACGCTAAATGAAATGAACAACAGCAGCTATTTTCTTCTGATTATTTCATTAGAAAGAGGAGAAGAAGGAGACCTCACAGTCACCTGATCCCTGCCGAGCAGTTTTTTTTCTTCTTTTTTTAATCTTTACTCCAATTGCCCATTTTGAAACAGGGGTCACATTTTCTGATTCTTTCAATACAACAGCTGGCAGACGTTGACATCGACAGTAACAAGAGTGCAAATCGTAAGGATACCAAAAAATCTATAACACATCAAGGACCTGCTAACCAGTTTTCACACATCACTCACACTACAGCTACCTCCAAACAAATGAAAAAAGAAATAAAAACGGCTAATTGTGAGGCCTGCAGGTATGTTGACACTATGCATCACAGCACCTGCAGACAGGGAAACAGGTAAAGAGAAGGGAGCTTGCTGCTCTCAATGCCTGAGCTGCTAATGTCCTGTTTGCGTGGGTCTGGCGGAGGCAGGGGGAGCACAGAGGAGCAGAGGAGGGAGGTGCTAGAAGAGGAGAAAGGTCCCGTTCAGCAGTATTAATCGAGCTCTTAGCACATGGGGCTCTTTGGCTGTCTCTTGCACTGGCGGCTGTTAGCACTCTGACTCCCCACTCGCCTGTACTCCCCCTGGACCGCCCCAACATAAAAGCCCAACCCCTTCTATTGGCACTCCCCCCCTCCCCACCCTGCGTCCCCTCAACCTGAGTGTGAAAAGCTGAGAAGATTGTCTGATGGGGACAAGGGAGGTTAGAACTCTCACCTCTGGACAATCAGTAAGTTTTTATGTTTAACGGTTATGAGCATAAACTGTTATGAGATTCTCTGAAAGTCATCTATCCATGCCAATAACAGTATCTTTGAAAAACATTGCACTGGTCTGCTGACATGAGTATCCACAAGGTTTTGGCTCAATAGACACGTTTGTGTTGTTGGGTTGATTTGATTGACTAGTGCCAGTCTAGTAAAGTGTGGTTCCATGTGCAGAATATATTTACGGAACCTGTTGGTTCATGTAACCGAACACTCAAGGGCAAAATACTGCCTAACCCTGTTACTGAAAATCTACCATTTCAACCCTGATTTGGCATGCCTGATTAGCAGCTCAACAAGATCTCAAGCTCTTGAATGAGGTGTGCTTTGTAAAGATTAGATTGAAAACCTGCATGTTGGTAGATCTCTAGGAACAACGTTGTCCAACAATATGCAAGTGTAAATACACACCCTAAAATATTTCTGCCAAGTTTGCATCTCATAGCAAAGGCTTTTTTGAGTCACATAAAAATGTGAAAATCTAGTGTGGAATAAAAAAGTCAAAGCAAAAAGGACAAATCGAGTTGAACCAAACAACTTAGCGTGTGGGGTAACATTCCACCTCTGAAATGTGAAGGCAATGGTCACCGATGACCCCAGAGGGACAAACACCAGGGGATGGCAACAGGGCACAAAAATACAATTAAGCTGCATCTTAAAGGGATGTTGTCAGGGTTGAACCCAACAGAGATTTGCTTCCTTGTCTGTCTCAATGCCTCCTTCCTTTCTGACACACTCCATGTAGCTTTTATCACCGTGACAACGCTGCTAAAACAGGGCCTGTGTGATACTGTGAAAAGGGTTCGCAGGTGCTGGACTCTTCTCTCACCCATCAGTCACACTTTGGCTATTGAAGATGCTTGTTGTGGGGCTAGGCATTGTCCCTTTGGGAGTGCCCTGGGTCCATCTAACCGAATGCCTGTTAAATCACATTAATACACATTTTAACCACTAAGCTCCTCAATTATTCATGGGACATGTGGAGTCAAACATTCCCATTTTAAGATTTTACACTTGTTCAACCAGAAGAATGTTCAATATTCATGTTCAGACAAACAGAGCCTGGAAGAGGAGGATGGGGATGATGTTGGACTCTTTGTCTTCTGACTGAATGAGTGTGAAAGGGAAAGAGAGTTTGAGAGATAAGAGAGAGGAATAGGCAGTGAGAAAAGGGAGATAGGGTGACAGACCCTTGACTTTTTACTTTTAACACCTGTCAAAAAATAACATATAATTTGACCACTAATAAGAATAAGAAATCAAAGATAAATTTTGGTCCAAGACACACATTTCCATATAAAATCTCCAACAAGATTCCTATGCACCATTGTGTGACTAGTGTAAGCAGGTACAGTAAATGGCCAAAAGTATGTGGACACCCCTTGGTCTGGGGCTGTTTTTCATGGCTTGGGCTAGGCTCCTTACTTCTAGTGAAGGCTAATCGTAATGCTACAGCATACAATCACATTCTATGTGATTTTGTGCTTCCCAACCACTTTGGGGAAGGCATGCTTCAGCATGACAATTCCCCCGGGCACACAGCGAGGTCCATGTAGAAATAGTTTTGTCAAGAACGGTGTGGAAGAACTTGAATGGTCTGCACAGAGCCCTGACCTAAACTCCATCCAACACCTTTGGGATCAATTGGAAAGCCAACTGCGAGCCAGGCCTAATCGCCCAATCAGTGCTCGGCCTCACTAATGCTCTTCTGGCTGAATGGAAGCAAATCCCTGCAGCAATGCTACAACATCTAGTATAATGCCTTCCCAGAAGAGTGGAGGTTGTTGCCCATAATTTTGGATGAGATGTTGGATGTCAGGTGTCCACATACTTTTGGCCATGTAGTGAATGTTAGGTGACTACATTCAGAAAAGAGATGAGCTTTAGTCTCTCCTTGTTCACAGAAATGAAATCCTTCACCACAGCAGGCTCTAGGTGTTATCGCTATAACCCACATGCACAATTCTCCACTAAACATTGCCTTACAGAGAGGGGGGAGATAGAAAGAGTGAGAGGAAAAAAAGCAAAAGATACAGAGACAAGGGGAAGGAGAGATGTATGTTTTTTTCTGGAGAGCTCTCTGTAATCTAGATCCCACCCCCTTGTTATGGGTCCAGTCCTTAATGAGCCTAATCGGGGGAAGGGGCTGCTTCCCCACAGCCCAATCTGCCTCTGAACGGTTTGACCTTCTGAACGTTAATTCCACAGTGACGGCGAATGAGCGGGGCTCCCGGCCTGTCCACCATGGGCCCCCACCGTCCCCAGGGTCAGGGCAGCGCAGGGGCGGGGGCTTGGGCGGTTTAGACGGCGCTGCATTTGAACTTAACCTTGTGCTGCCCAGGACGGACGTGGCAATTAGCACCGGGGATCAGCATCAAAAAGAACAGCCCAGCGTGACGCTTGTCTAATTAGTCATATGAGCTGGCTCGGACGCTGCCGCCACACTGCCACATGCCTGTCAACTCTGCCAGCTCGAGGACCTTCGTCTACTTCTTGTGTGCCGCCAGTGGGGGAGGGGGGACCGTGACCAAGAGAAGTACTGGAATAGGTTGACTGTTTCATACCCCGGGCCGTCCGGTGTGTTTTAGGCGCCATGGCCATTGGTATTTCCACACTCCGCTTTTCCAAAGAAAACTCTTTATTCTGTTCATCATGTTATAAGCTATATGTGAGTTTGTTTGTGAAAGAGGCAACATTTTGTATTCGGGAAAAAGCGTTTTGTAATTTTTTACAAGAGCCTTTCTGGAACTTTAACGAGTACCTCTGCTTTCTTTAAAGTAGGTCGCTTCTGAATTCCTTAATTAAAAGTTAACGTTAAACCCCAGCTTAATTTTTAATATAGGCGCGTCTGAAAGAAATATCCATTGAAATCAGAAGAATTACTAGAAACCGCAGGAATAGCCTGGGCTAACCACGCATCACTGCCCCGCTATTCTACAATAGCCAAGGCCATCAATTGGATTCTGAGCATCATGCAGGAACCCCGTAGCCTGAAAAATATATATTTCAAAAGAAGAGCTATTACCGGAATGTTAGGCTACCACCGAATAACAATGTTTAAAGAAAACGTGTAATCGATGTGTTTTTATATCTGTATTTAACCTAAAGTACGACAATTAGGCCCATAGCATTGGCCTATACAGCCAATGATATTAAAGCTTCCGCATTCTAATTTAGGCTACCAGTAGGGTTTGTTTAAAAAGCAAGGGTTGCGTCAAATTACAGGCATAAGGTATTTGAAAAATAGCCTAAATCACCCATAAGGCACTTTTATACTTTAAATACAGATTAAATAGACCAATTGTGCCTTACAAGGGCTTTCAACATTTTTTCCCACAACAACCTAATTGATTTTCATATAGGATTAAATAGTATATTCAATCACAGGTTATTTTATAGTTTACAATTAAATTCTATTCCATTAACTTTTCGAAAATATTTTGACGGAAACAATGAAAAAACAAGATCTTCTACAACACATAGGCTATTATTTGGATAACATTTCTACGCGATTGATTTAAGGCACTGCATATTGCCTATCCTCTTTAAAGAAATGTGATGGCACAATTAAAAAACGCATTGACTTCGTGGGTTCATAAATGACCAGCTTAATATAAGCATATTGTGTTGGATATGCCATACGCAGTCTGGTAGGGGTTAGAAATCCAGGAAAGATTCATCTGAAAAGTCAACGTTCTGTAGTTAGGTTTTATTCATGGTGGTAGACTGTAGCCTGGTAGTCCATGGTATCGCCCGTTGTTTATTGCGGGATAAATTGGATTTTATCTGTAGTATATCATAAAATAATAATAGCTCTCATGAAGCTATCATTCTCCTTATACCACTTTAGGAACAAAAAACGAATAAAGGAAAAAAGATTCCTTTGTTCAATAGTCCAGCCAAATCAATTTTATTAGGCTATATGATCATTTAAAATCATGATTTCTGATAATTGTTTTAAAAATAGATTAGTGCGCATTATGCACAGGCTACTATCAGTGAGGCAAAATGACGTCACGTTTTCGTTAACAATGTCTTTTTTATGGTCAGGGTTGCGTTGGTTGAAAGAGAACTGCTGTTTAAATTTATGTTGCGGTGGTAATCGTCAATACATGTGCAAGTATTCTAGACCTATAATCTGATAAAGGTAGCCAGTGGACGGATCGGATCAGGTGTCAGTCAGAAATACAACAGCCATTTCATTACCGCAGCATTAGCGGAAGATTCAATTCAATCAGCCCCTCTCAATTTCTTTCCCTGTTTTTAACCCTACAGAGTTGTCACTTGGGACTGACAATAAGCCTTATAGCCTAATTTCGTGCAGTGACATAACCTTAAAAAACAGCAAATGCAGTTTTGTTACTACTAAATATTTTAGTTAATAATAATAATAATAATAATAACAATTATTATGAATATTATTATTATTATTATTATTATTATTGTCGTCGTTGTTGTTGTTGTTGCTGTTTTTGTTGTTATTATCAGCGTCGTTCTCGTCATTATCATTATTATTATTATTTATTTATTATTATTATTATTGTTGTTGTTGTTGTTGTTGTCATTGCTGATGTTGTTGTTATTCTTCGTAATATTAATTTTAAAATTAATAGGCCTATTAGTAGGCTATTATATGGTTGTTGTAACAGTGGACAGCTGTCTTTTCATGTTTTGTTTTGTTTTGTTCAGCCTATGATGAATTTGGTTGAATTCGGTGCTGTTAAAAAAAGGTCCGGCGGTGATGAAGGAAAGGTAATAAAGATCCATATGCACTTTCTAGTCAATGCCACGATACGACATTCACATCATCAAATTATAGACTGAGTCGGATCCCTGGAACTCCACAGAACTTTACAGGTTTACAGAAGAATATTTAAATAATTTACTGATATAGTGCGCACATCAAGCCTGAAAATAACCGAAATACCTGGAAAGCTATCGATACTTCAGCCCCAAAATGTCTGCATTAAAATATATTATACATCCCTCAGACGGCTGAAATCTCTCTTTATTATTCTGCATAGCTATTATACATTCTTTGGCGCATTCAAAAGATAAATACAAGAATATATTAAATTATATTAAAATTTCCCTCGCAAATATGGAGGGGGAAAATATTGGGGTGGAATAGATTGCAATGCATTTAGAAATATCAGAAATTATATCAGAAAGCCTACTTCGTGTCAGTTTGATATAATAGCGTATTGTATTTGGGTAAATACAATATGCTACACGTTCTCTCGTCTCCTGAATGTTAATTATTTTATTTTGGTGTCTGAAGGATAATATTTTTCTATGTGCATTCAAGCATCTAAATAGGCAAACTCGCTTGTCCTTCCCCACTAGATCTGTAGACTACTTGGCTACTTCTAAAACAGTTCTTACAGATAGACTGTAAGACTACAGAGGACTGAAATGTGGGGTTAAAAAGCACGTTGTACATGTTGGTTAAATGAGAAGATTAAAATACTTTAAATGCTCAGATATAATGCATGAATAACCGCAGTGAAGTTGCGATGGGGCAAAACCAATGGTAGACGTATGGTACTTATGCTATATTAAAAAAAATGGGGGCACCTTTGGACTTCAATAGGTTGTTTTTAAAATGAGATTATGAGGGCCCGTGCGCGCAGCTGACCCTAATCTTATTGGGGAATTTAACACGTCCGTTATATATCCATAGTTTGCATTAATCTTAAAGCCATTTGGCACATTCAAACTGCCATTGCATGACAAGCCGTCAGCCGTCGAATTAAATGTTTTCTACGACCAACAACACCGTGGGAATACAAAAACTCAAAACCAAATCACCCACAATATCCCACAATTAATCCAAATTTAGCATTTTATGGGATTTTAATAACATAGGCCTATTACTTCCTAACACCAAGACGCTGGCCTAATGTCAAGACACCACGCAAATGATTTTAATAACAGTATAAATAAAAAATAGCATGGTTTTAATCCTTTTAAGACGTGACTAGTCTTTCGTTTAGTTATTTACACTGTTACATACAGAAAATGCGCTTGGAGATGCCTCTATGTTAGTATTCTGGATGCGGTGCACATTCACAAGCTGTTCCCCCTGAACGGTGCTTGTGACAATGACCTCCTTGTTCTAATTTGTTTCAAGGTTTTCTGTGTCTTTAAGAAGTGCCGCCAGCCGCCGGTACAGTAGCCCCCAATGTGTGAATAATTCTCAGTAAGGAGTTACACTAAGTGGGAAAGCTTTTTAGCACATTATCCACTGGCAATTGGAAGGTAATTTAATTTGTCAACCCAGGTCCCTTATTATATATCTGCGGCACTGGATTTGCATTTCAGAGTCACCTAATGGGTTTAAAAAGCTGTATATCTCAAGCTCTTGTTTATATAAGCTCCCATCTCTCCGTCTGAGTGACATTGAGGATGAGAGGTGATTCGTCACCCCGGAAACACTGGAGTCAGCGGTTTTAAATATATATTTATATACGAGAGGCGTGTGGCGTTAAGTGCGACAAGTGGGAGAATTGGATCTTCGAAAACAGGATCTAAGGAAAATCACGAACCGTGTGTGTGTGTGTGTGTGTGTGTGTGCGCGCGCGCGCGCGAGAGAGAGAGAGTGAGAGCTGAGAGAGAGAGATTAAAGGGGGCAAAATGTCTGTTTTGTCTGAAATAAAAACCGAACAACCGACTACATTATTCAATCTTTTGGCATTATAGAAAGGCTGTAAAGTCATGCCAAGGCAACAAACAAAAACAAGAAAATAAATCGAGAATGAGCCTCTGGACGCCCATAATTTTACTTTAATTGGATAAATTTTACTTGAAGATCCATACTTAAATGTGGTTTGTAATGATGGTTTGCACCAATATGGGATGCATTTCGAATGGTTTAATGTATTATTTACTATTTATATTATTTATATTTATATTTGCAATGTATTTATAAAATGCAGAAAACAAATTATTTAATCATCCGATCTCAGCAAGAAGCATGTCAGTTGGGGTCAACTGCAACTGCATCTGAATGAACCTCTGCGTAGATGACGCGAGCGAGCTCCATGGGCAGCAACAAAATTCTGGGGTCGTGGGTAATTAATTAGACAAGCAAAGAGAGCTCGTGAAACCTGAGGTGGCGTCTAGACAGGATTTGTACCCTTATCAGAAGTTGAAAGGAAAAGGGGGAAATACAGACGAAACGTTAAAAATGTTGGAAAACCAACACGTGCGCGATTAAAAAACAATTACGGGTACGCCTGGTAAACCTCCAGATTATGAAGTCATGTTAACATGGTGATGATGATGATGATGATTATTATTTTTTATTATTGTTGTTGTTGTCGTTGTTATCTCTATAACCATTTGTCATCAATTGTGTTTCTATATGACCAAGTAGTCGGTATATTAACTTGAATCTTGATGACTTTTCTGCATAAAATAATGTAAAGTTTGTCAGCAGTCTCGTATTGGGCAGTGGGTCATTCCAGTGCAAACTGTAAATGTGGTTTACTTATTTAGCTATCTTATTAAGCGATATTAATTATTATAGTATATTACAATTTGCTTTCGTTTAATTTCTTCGAAATAGGCTACTAACCAAGTTAAAAGATGGGTCCCCTTGCGCAAATGAACCTCCCATCCATTTGCGCTGTTCGAGCAAGTTAAATCGTAGGCTACGCATCGGTCTGACACAGCGTGCGGGCCACTCTGTTTTTCCAGAAATAGGTGGGAGAGAGAAGAGCGCGCAGATTAGGACGCAG
Organism: Anguilla rostrata; assembly: GCF_018555375.3. Taxonomy (NCBI): domain Eukaryota; kingdom Metazoa; phylum Chordata; class Actinopteri; order Anguilliformes; family Anguillidae; genus Anguilla; species Anguilla rostrata. The sequence goes on from NC_057933.1 coordinate 56,007,703, forward strand.
TGGTGTGTGTCATAGAAAGGATTAACCTGGCACTAGTCCGCACTTGAGCAAGGTATCTAACCAACTGTAAAAATGGATACTATGTAAAAATTCTGAAAGTTGTGTAAGTCGCTCTGGATAAGAGTCTACTAAATACCAGTTGGCTATGTGCATGAAATATATTATAACAATGTTTAATTTTTACATCTATCAACATTTCATTAAAACTAAGTAATGAATTTGGACATATTATTCCTTAAATGTATTCATTCTATCACTTATAATGTAATATGACACGTTTCTTCGTAAATTTAATAATATCTGTTCTGACTATGCTGTGCAAGAATCGAAAAAAAAGTTTATCAATGGTCTACATGCTTTACTTGATGCTAAGGACAAACGCATTCAGTTAGACTTACCCTGGGCTATTGTATTATGTGGAATTCAATGCATAAATCTGCATGTTGTCAGTTATATCGATGTCTAGTGGTTCTTTCACTTTTATTTAAAGACTCTTCTTTTGATATAAATTACTGATGATACGGTGATACCTTATATGTCTACATAGATTAATTTGGAACGTGTTTGTTCAACAACTTTGGGCGGGTGCAAATATCACTTATAGGACATGATACCATGCACGGACTCTCTTAGTTTATCAAAGGAAAGAAACGATAAATTATTTGTTGCATGTAGCAGTCATAGAATAATATTCAAATCGGATATCAATTGAAAAGAATAATCAAGATGTGCCAATAAATAAAGACGCTATATTTTCCTACTCATAGCCCACCCAAAGGAAATAAAACGCATATGACTTTGGCTCCTCAAAAAAGATAGAAATATAGGACATTTTGAATTTTCGATAAAAGCAACTTCAGAGTGTTAAACGGAATGAATAAACATGGAAGTTTCATGAACTTAACGTGATGTGCGTCTTGGCGTACGAGACCATTTCCTCCTATCGTCAAATACATTAGCAACACACACTAAACAATCTGGTGGTTTATCTGGTGTGGCTAGAAGTGTCAGATCAGGGTTAGATTCCCCTCAGAGTCTGCCTAATTGCTGGAATAGGAAGAAAAACTGTTTTTAATTGGCTGTTTCGCTGCGATTCATTTCGCAGGACGGGAGGGACAGCGTAGGAGTGACGTAGTACCCAATACGCCGATTGGCTGTGGGCGATAGTGATTCAGAGGAAACTAAAATTAAGGGCAGCGCAAGTGTCCAGCAGCTGCAATGTAGCGGCTACTCCTGGACTAGAATACGAACATCAGCAGAGGGCTAACCATCGCAAACTATGTGTTCAGTGTGGCAAAGTCTGTACGAAAAACTAAAACTTTGAAACTGTGCTGTACATTTATGGTGTGCCATGTACATGTCTGTTAAAAAATCGAGCACTTGAGCTCATTTCTTATATACTTTACGTACTCTACGGTCTTTGAGAGAGGTTGCCTGCCACCGCAACTGGCGTAACAAAATCTGTTTGGGTTCTTCTGCAATTGAAGTGGACCTTCCCAGCATGGAGTACACGTCCTCCCCGAAGCCTCAGCTCTCCTCTCGAGCAAATGCGTTTTCTATCGCTGCTCTTATGTCAAGTGGGAAAACGAAAGACAAGGAAACGGAAGAAAATACCATCAAACCATTGGGTAAGTAAGAATACATTAAATGAAATAACAACCTGAACAACAGATGCTAAACTATCTTCTCTTCATAGAAGTGTTAACGAAGGCGTTCCTAAATTTATTCACCATCTTCTTGTTAAATATAAGTGTATCCAGGTATGCTATTTTTGCGTAACCGAATGTCGAAAGTTCAAAACTGCAGGAAGCGTTCAAGCAAAATATATTAGCCATCATTTAGGCCACGAAGCGTCTCAAACCATCTTTTTGCCTGGCCGTCATTGTAAATAAGAAATCTGATCTTAACTGCCTGTCTGGTAAAACAAAGGTTACATTTTTAACAAAAACTTTCCTTCATATAAATATACCATGCCTACTATTTATATTTGATGAAAGTACAGTGTAGTGTACACGAGTTTTCAGTAAGTCTAAGGACATTGTAGACCCTAAACATCAACAACTAGGCTAATCACGTGTCATTCACTTCACATACATTCAGTAGCCTACAAGCCTACAAGACAGTATGTTACTTGAAAAAAAGTTTAAGTAACGTTTTGAGTTCTAAAACAAAAACATTAAACAGATAGCATAATAGACTATTTGTTTGTTGAGTTCTCAATTTAATGCTTTGAAGACACACACATGCACAGTCCATATTTTTTAAAATACAAAGAAAGAAAAAAACACTGTTTGATTTTAACCAAATTACTGGCAGAACACGTTTTGAACGTAAGGTTATAAATATAACCTATTCATGTCTTCGTTCTGCGTTGTTAATTCGCGGAGGACGCCATTGGTTCATACGTCCAGGTTTGTGTATGATATTGTGTGGTATGAAGGTGACTAAGTCGACTACTGTAAAACTATCACCTTACGACCAAACCAAAAAGCTAACTCCAAAATCAGAATATCTGGGATGACCACTGTAACCCATATCAAGTGGAAATATCTAGGCTCAATAATTATAAAAAATAATGTGAATAATTCATCAATGATGATCAATGTGCTGAACACATTCTGGCATCCTTGTATTTAAATCAATTCCAGGAGCCTATTCAAAGTGTGAAAGTGCGTACCATTTTAAATCAACCAGCACATTTTAACAGATTCGTTTAATTTAATTTAATTTAGGTTTGTTTTTAACGGCTTGAATGCACGCGCATTGTTTGTGTTATTTTTTTTTTTATTGTTTGTTTTCTGTTAAATCTGTCGGCCTGCACTAAATGGTTTTGAGGCGATATTATTCAATTTGATTTAATAGGCCAATTAATAAAATACGTGAATAAAATTGCTACTATTAATTTTTCTCATGCTATTATTATTATTATTATTATTATTATTATTATTATTATTATTATTATTACTGACTGAATGATACAAGCTCTGCAGTTTAATACACGATTATAACCGTGTGGTTATATAAGTGAAAAAGGAGATTTTATCAACTTTGCGCACAAGCGTATCCTTTTCTATAGTTCAACGTAAGTTTACTGTAAGATGATTATAACGTGAACTTGTGATGTTGTCCTTCCTAGAGCAATTCGTGGAGAAGTCATCCTGCAACCAGAGCCTGGCAGACCTGTCCAGCCTGGAAGCCCACGCTGACTTCAGCGGAAACACACCACCGATCTGCACGGAGCCGCTCATCCCCACCACACCGAGCGTGCCCAGCGAGGAGATGGCGAAGATCAGCTGCAGCCTGGAAACCAAGGAACTCTGGGACAAGTTTCACGAACTCGGTACAGAAATGATCATCACAAAATCCGGCAGGTATGTACGACTTGTTCTCATTTTCACCATGCAAAAAAAAAATAATAATAATAAAAAATCGGTGTTACGCGTACAAACTCAGAAGAAATTTTTAGGTAGTCAAAAATGCTTTATCTTGAAATTATTTACATCCGCTTTGTTAAAACGACAAAAATAGCGTGCTATCATAGGCCTACTGGTAAAGAGAAAACAAACAGATCCAATGAATTAAGAACATTCAGAATACACCGTTAAATCAATTACTTGTAATTATTTCATAACATTTGAATCGTGAAACTGATTCGATTACACAAAACTTTTACAGGCTATTGCGTGCCATGTAAAACAAAACTAAATGTGAAGTAGGCCTATATTTTACAAAGGATTTATGCAGTTCGGATATTTATATATAATTTATATATATATATATATTTTTTTTTTTTTCAGAACAGACCATAATGTTATAATTCGGATACTGAAGCATACGTTGTCTTTGTTACGGGGATAGCTTAAGCTATAACAAGAACAAACTGATGTGAGTTTGTAGATCTAAGCTTTTAGGCCAAGTTATTTTATACTATCTTTTTATTTATTTGAGGATAATATTAAAATATTCTAAGTACGAGGCTTCAATGTAACAACAACAATAATAATGATGATGATAATAACGATGATAATAATACTACTAATAGTAATAATAATAATCATCATCATCATATTTATTATAAAATGTAGATAGCATCTATTACATCTATTTTGTATGATTATTGTTGATATCTTCCTGTTTTTCTTCTTCTTCTTCTTCTTCTTACTATTATTATTATTATTATTAGTAGTAGTAGTAGTTGTTGTTGTTGTTGTTGCTTTTAAATACATTTCAACTAGAAACAATAATGAAACTCATTCTTTTTTAAACGTATGTTCCTTTGTGAAATATTATATTATAATACTTTGATTATATTCCAATCTTAACATCACAATTCTCCCCCTCCCCCCTGCCCCAACAGAAGAATGTTTCCAACCATCCGCGTGTCTTTCTCTGGGGTGGACACGGATGCCAAATATATAGTGTTGATGGACATTGTTCCCGTGGACAACAAGAGATACCGATATGCCTACCACAGGTCATCTTGGCTCGTGGCAGGGAAAGCGGACCCCCCTCTGCCAGCACGGTGTGTGGTTTCTCTGAACTTTCGGTTTCCTTTGTTTTCTCGTGGGTCTTTCTGTTTCCTCGGCACAGCATTGTACGTCAATAACGCACGGGAACAGGCTTTCTTTATTTTGGCAAACTGAAATATTTGTTGCTGATTTGGTCGACGCCACTGCTCTATTCGCGAATTCAGACAGAGATAAGAGAGTGTATAATGTGAAGCCAATATTTTCAGCAGCTGATAGAAGAGAGCCTGCATTAGTGTGACCGGTGATCTTTTTGTACGGTTTTAAACGTGCGGAATCATTAGAATTGCATGGAGCGACTGCTTGATAATCTAATAGCCTATTAACTTGTAGCTATATTTAAAATGCTATACAAAATGTAGCTATATTTAAAATGGAAATAAAAGTGTAATGGTTGGAAATTTGTGGAAAGTAAGTTCCAATTCTGTTAATGGATCTCTGAACTACTGTGTTGCTGTAGAAGGCACATGTTAATTGTGCTGCCATTTAGGTCTCAATTTAGAGAGCGGCTTGTTTTTGTAATTAATAATGAAGTGGCATGCCACTACCTAATGCGATTTGGTTTGTTGTTCGTTTTGAAAGTGTTAAGGCGCTCGAGAAAATACTATTCTTGGCAATCAATTCGTACTGGCCTACTACAATGCATTTAAATGAATGTACTATTTGTATTTGATTGGTAATTAATGTCCTGCAGTTGTTCTCTGAAATTTAGAAGTAAATTGTATAATACGCTGTAATATGCATAACAGCGTATGAAGCAAATTCATCGTAGTTTATTTACGATGCAGCATATACAGCCTATGTATAGTTAGAATATTTACATATGTATACATTATAATTTCAGGCTGTACGTGCACCCAGACTCCCCTTTTACCGGCGAGCAGTTGCTGAAGCAGATGGTGTCCTTCGAGAAAGTGAAGCTTACAAACAACGAGCTGGATCAGCACGGCCATGTGCGTATTCAGGCTTTTTCCTGTTGATTATTGTGACTGTTCATTTATTTCTCTCTGAAGTGGTAACAGTCTTGGCTTGTACCCAAACTGATGAAAACAGCACAAGGCAGGTTTCACGTACACTCTGCATAATTCAAATTTGATTTCCCGAAGCTATTTCGCTTTAAACAATGAACATAGACGGTTTCATTAGTTAAACACAATATAACGGATTTAACTGATACCATATTAATCCGTTCAATGCAAGTAACCAGTATAGATGAGATCATAGGTTTATGCACAAGGATAATAAAGAAAATTAGTTGTCTGATGAACCCAATTCTGAAATATATTGAAAACTCATGGAAGGCCAACTTTCTAAATCAGCGAAATAAATAATCTGACATTTATAAATTGTAATTATAAGCACTACTAACTACACGTATACAGTGCATACTAATAATAATAATAATAATAGAGGTGGTTGTTCTTTCTCTCCATATTATAAAATAAATGCATATTTATTTACTGAAAGAAATGCAAATTCAGAATAGGCTTTGTTTGAAAAATGTTCGATAATGAACGCTTGTTGAAAAGCATGGTAGCATAACGAATAAAAAGGACTTGTATTCGGTGTAAAAGGGGTCATACACTTATGGCGAACAAGGAAAATCATGGTCTGGGGACGTATCTTGTAAGTGCATAATATGGCTTGTTTTCAAATTATAGCTCGAAAGTCGAACTAAAAGGTGTAGTTTAGGCCACATCCAACAAAACACAGCTAACATCAAACTTAATGCGTTCTTTTCGGTCAAGCCCATAATGTCGTGCGTTTGTAAAATTCGTTTTTAAATCATAAATATTTGGACTTTATGGAAATAAACCACAGCCTTACAGCCATTCTTGGGCTAACATATCTGCGGTTGTTTCATATTTTTATCGCAACAGGACAAAAAAAGTAAAACAGATGGACCTATTGAATGGATTCAAGGCAAAAAGTGAAAGTGATTTAGTCCGACAAGAAATACTACATTCGCAGCCATTTTAAAGCAGCTCATTTATTTAAACTATAGGCTATTTGGATATTACAAATCAATAAAGTAACCTATTCATTTCTAAGTAACAATGACTTATCTCGTGCACGTGGTTATCTTTTAAAAATATATAAGGGTTACTTTTCCCAGAAGCCGAAACAATGGTACATACCTAAAGGAAAACGGGTTAAATGTCTTCCAGTTGAGAGAAAAGTACATGAGCAAGTGCAGAAAACAGTAATACATGTGACCATTTCTTCATGTCACGTTAATACAAATCCAAGGAAATAGTCTGTTGGAAATGTAATTCATTTGCTTCGACCATGTTTAAAACGGGACAGTGGTGAAACAGGTATCCAAGTGAAACACCATGGACACAAATCCCTGTTGAAAGCATAGTTGTTTTGTCTGCTATATTCAAGCAACACACAGTATGGTATGCATACAGCATGTTATTGAGGGATACTACATAAATGCATTAACATCAAAAACCTAATATGAGAAACGGTAATGAGCTTCTTCGTAGCTTTGCATCTTATTACTTTACCTATGGACCACTCTATTGGAGCACCATCAGCAAAAAGGATAGGAACATTTGAAAATGAGATTCGCTTGGTGATGAGACAGTGAGCTTGGCCCAGGATCAAAGAGACGGACATTGTGCAGAGTGTGCATGTGTCCTTGCACCTGTCACTATCGAAGGCCAATCGTCTTTCAGGAGAGGGAAGAGTGGATGTGTACGGGTACACTGTGAAACATGTGCAATCCACCACTAGCCCGGCGCTCAAATGCCTTGCCTTCCTCACTGTTTTAGCATTAATTCAAGTGGATGTTGAAGCTACATGTGAAACAGTAAAATGTATAAATTAGATTTTTTTAGTTGAGAGTGAGAATAGCACGGGGATGAGTTTGGCTTCTGAAAAAGAGAAAAGTTTGCAGGGCTCACAGATTTTGTTAGTCCTTAGAGTAGCTTTGACTTTTTTGATTAAATTGACCCCTGTGGCATTTTCAAAATGGTATTTTATCTTATCACAAAAAGAATGGTACAGTAAAGTGGAGCGTGGTTTGGAAAAAGGAAGGAGGAGGCTGGGGAGAATGGCACTGGTGCTCTTGAGTCTGATCTCATACAGACCCCCCCCCCCTCCCTCCCCAGATCATCCTGAACTCCATGCACAAGTACCAGCCTCGCGTGCACATCATCAAGAAGAAAGACCACACCGCTTCGCTGCTCAACCTCAAGTCCGAGGAGTTCCGTACCTTCGTCTTCACCGAGACGGTTTTCACCGCGGTCACCGCCTATCAGAACCAGCTGGTGAGTCCGAGCACAGGGCCCGAGCACAGGGCCCGAGCACAGGGTCCGAGCACAGGGCCCGAGCCCGTGGGAGAGGCCTGCTCTGCAGTCAGGGCCCGGCGTACTGTGACCACACAGCAAACTGTCCGGGGTTCAGTGATAATTCAGTTGTTACTTATTATGTTGTAGTAACAATATATTCTGCTAGTAAAAGCAAATGTACTATAAATGTGTAATGGCTTACTATTTATCATTTTTGGTGTTGTGGATTTCTTTTGGTGTTTTTTTATATACAAAAAATTTCTATTCTGATTTAGTAACACAGTCATACTGTTACAGCCTGAGGTGGTCCTGTGCTGAATATTTAGTCTGTGCTTAGCATCAGAATGTGATAACAGTGAAGGGGTCTAATCATGCTGCATGGTTCCTCTGTCTGGCAGATAACCAAGCTGAAGATCGACAGTAACCCCTTTGCCAAAGGCTTCAGGGACTCCTCCAGGCTGACTGACATGGAGAGGTACTGGGAAGGCCATGTCATACGCTGCGTGTGTTCTGCCTCCCATTGAGATAAATGCAGCGGGGGAGGGAAAGGGGAGGCTGGCAGTGTATAGGCTCTTTAATGTCGGGTTGGGGAGCGTCTCCGGCCTCTTGTGTGCTTATTGCCATGGCTCTACTGCTGAAGACAGCAGTGGGATCGGCATTGGGGGGGGGGGGGGCAGAGCATGTGCTAATGGACAGCAGTAAATAGAGTCTGAAGTCATTTATTAAATGAACGCATGAATAAAAAATTTGATTGAACAAAAGGCCATGTTTGGTCTAAAGCACAATTCAGCATTAAGGGCCCTAAACAGAATCAGAGAACCAGAATCAGTTGAGGTGTGTGTGTGTGTGTGTGTGTGTGTTCATGCGTGTGTCTGTCTTAATGACCAGATAAAGTCACTGATGTATTAAATCAAAGCACCTTTAAAAACAAATCATGTTTCATCCGTATAAAACAGAATTGTTTATTTTTTCCCTCATTTCTCTCTGTTTTTTCCTATAATGCTGTGACTCGGTATTGTTTTTGTTTACCAGCAAACACGTGCACATGCAGCAGAAGCTCTGTCCAGTGATTTTATAACCCAAAGCCAAAACAGGGATGTTTGCCTCTGAAACAGCCAATCTGAGCATGATCGCTTAAATCAACACTCTAATGAAACCATACAAACCCCTCTCCTCTAGCCTCCAAAAATTCATACTGCCAACAAAGCAGGCAAAAGCCTTCTCCCTCTCTTTGGGGGTTACGAATTAGATCTGATCAATTGATCTTTAGAGACCTGCAGAAATCACATTAGTCTGGAGTCGGTTACTGCACTAAAACATGATGTAATTCAATTGGTCCCAGTAACTGATTGAAAACAGCTCCTATCTGCTGTGCTGTGAGCCACTTCCTGGGAGCTCATCTCTGATAAAAACACACATATTTATATCGTATGCTGACAGATATTGCACTTTCCTAACCTAATTGGGGAGCTAATATGAATGTATGGCTTTGATAATGCAGGCCACTCTTGTCTTGTCCGCTGTCTGACAGGACTCTTCCAGTGAGGCTAATGTGGTTACTTGAGTGAGGCTGATTCACGGCTACATATGAGCGCAGTGTAGCCAGATGTGCACATCTTAAGACTAGAGCAGGATCCTGCTATTGCTTCATGTGGAAGCTCAGCCATCTCAGACAGAACTTGGGCAGACTCAGACAGGATGTGTACGTAGCCTCAAAAGCCCGTCATGGAGAAACGTCTGCAGCGGCAGACAGAGCTGAAACCATCATCGTCTGTCAGGTCGTTAGTGAGTGACGCTCGCAGCCTATTGAAAACCCTTTCATTATCTCAGGGGTTCAGGGCAGCTCCACGTTTGGAATATGATATGTATGTTTAATCATTTTTGGAACTCCTTATTGGTGGAGGCTACAGTTCACACAATACCTCTGATGATAACACACTGCCTGAAATTATGTTGATAAATTACAGAATTCTTTTGATAGAGAGAGAACTGGGGGGAAAATAGGAATATTGCCTGCACTGGAGGATCAATGAATCCTTCCCATTGGAATAGTGTTTTTAAAAGGACTCACAACTGCAAATATAGTTACAGTCGAAAGAGTCTTCTATCAGATAAAATCTATAAGAGTGGAAGAATACTGAACATCTCAAAATGCTTTATGTTTGTCCTTAACTTTAGTTTATAAATAAATGAATACATAAGTGCTTTCTTCACTTGGTTTGGCACCACAGTGAAGTCACAAAAATGCGAGAAAGACTGTAATAACCAGCCGGAGGGTAGACACTAAGCCCCAGATTAAATCTAAGTGTCATGCACTTCATCCTTAACTGTGTGAAATTAAGCAAGAGTTTTGGCTGCTTATGCAACATTTTCTTTGTAATGGCAGTGACCACTAAATGTGCCAGACTCAAAAGAGGTATATATCCTTGCGTAAATTAATTCCTGAAATGTAAGGACAAAGAGCATTGCTAGTACATTGAGTACAGGCCCTTTAAATTTTGTCTCTGGCCTTTTTTGGATCCTTGAATGTTGTGAACGGATCGATTCCCTCTTGCATTCGTAGCGGTTTCTTTGCGCAGTTCAAAGAGATATATTTTGGGTAATTTTCTTGTGGTTTCTGCTGTAGGGAAAGTGTTGAGAGTTTGATCCACAAGCACTCGTACGCCAGGTCACCGATACGGACGTACGCCGGCGAGGAGGACGCGGCAGGCGAGGACGGACACGCCGCCCACGGGCGCGGTAAGAGCCACGCCGTCCTCCACGGGCGTGTCCCAGCACGCACGCACCGAAGCTCGCTGCACAATGAACTACAGCAGTCATTACGAGCCAAGGACCACCTTAATGAGCAAATAACCATCTCTTACTGCTAATGTAGACTAACGAAAATGTTTTTAAATAAATGTCAAAACCCACAAACAATTAGCATTGTAATAAATGTTCATATCGATATTAATCTCACAACCCAGTTATGGCTGACAGTATGTTTGAATCAGAAAGCTATAAATGCATTGCACAGTTAATCCTGTCTCTTGGCTGTCACAGAATAGGGTCAGTATGGCACTGAATCACTGGCTCTTGTCTCCAGGTTCTGCCTTCACGGCCTCTGACAACCTCTCTCTGAGCTCCTGGGTGACCAGCACCTCCGGCTTCTCTGGGTTCCAGCACCCCCAGTCGCTGTCAGCCATGGGGACAGGCTCCGCCTCCCTGGCTAGCCCCCTGCCGCACCCCATTCAGGGCTCCCTGCCCCCCTACAGCCGGCTGGGCATGCCCCTCACCCCCTCCGCCCTGGCGGGCACCATGCAGGGCAGCGGACCCACCTTTCCCTCCTTCCACATGCCCCGCTACCACCACTACTTCCAGCAGGGGCCCTACGCCGCCATACAGGGACTGCGCCACTCCTCCACGGTCATGACCCCCTTCGTATGAACCCCGGGGGCGCCCCCCCCCAAAACCTCCTGACACCCCCCAGCCGCACCGCCCGCATCCTCCTCACTGCCACCTTCATCATCGCCACCATCATCAGACCTCTCGTCCTCCCTCCTCATTGTAAATAGTGTATCTGATTAAAGGAACCCTAAACGACCTGGGGCTGCTGCCTCGTGACAGCTTCCCGGTGATGACACGGACACAGGATGTGGATTTGCCACGACGATTGAGATTGACGTGAACACTGACAAATAAAGCAGCACCGACAGCCCCCTTCCCTCCTCCGATCTGGTGCGTTTATCAGCGGAGAAAATGAAATGAAATAACTGGGAGACGCACCAGGGGGCGCCTCGTATGGGACACTGCCTGGCCTGGGCTGAGGCACTGGGGGCAAGTCTGCAGCACAGCCCTTTAGCCCACACCTGACCCGGCACAGGCCACAGAGCTGAACTGTACCTACCGCAGGGTCAGACTGTCAGACCACACCTGTAAATCTGCAATGGAGGCACTCACCGCTGGATGTAAATACGGCTGTCTGAAGACCTAGAGCCTACTGTAGGGGCACTGAAACATGCCTGGGTTTGAATTGGCCAGGCTTATGTTTTTTATTGAGGTTGTGACCGTATTCAACAACCGACAACAAAATTCATAACAGCACTGTCTCCTCCCCTTTCCTTGCACTCATCTACAGAGATAAATGTTATTAATGATAATAAGTTATGATATGAAAAAAATAGATAGTGATACAAATGCACTACAGAGCACATATGAGCTTTCTTAGTGCCAGAAATTAGAAAGCATGCTCAAGTCTTTAGTCTGCGGCTGAACACACTAAAAAACCAGACAAGATTTCAACAAAAAGGGTTTGTTGTAATCAAAACTCTTTCCCCTCTTTACTTTGGTACAGTATACACTCTTTGCAGGAAGTATGTTGGACTCTCGTTTATCATGAGGTTTTTTATTCACATCATAGAATCTTTATTTTATTCAAAGCCTTTTGGCAATATTTCATTGTGGGATACAAACTAAAATATACTTAGCATATGCACAGCCTTGAAATTATTTCACATAACACTCTTTTATTTAAAAAATCACACATCCTGTGGTAAGGGTTAGCTGTTTTGGGCATGCATTCACAGGGAATCCATTCCTGTAATTACGCTCTGTGTATCAACAGTCTATTAGATGCTCACACTTGAAATTTTATTTCTTTCAGCATATTGTCCAAAAAAGTGTTTATGACGCTGGCAGGTTTGAACATTTCCCTAATTCTGTACCAAAAAATATTTGTATTTCTTACGCTTGGCCAAGTCCAGATTTTTTCTTGTACTGTTTTAGTACATGCCCTCTGTGGACAAACATAAAGGTAGCCCTGGATTGACTGTTGGGGCAGTGCCCTATTAAGGGGGAAATCATGTTCATTTGAATCATACCTGCTGGACACCTTGTTGATTTGTAATGGGCTGTCAGTCTTACCAACAGTTACTTCAATGTGATGGAAACCCCAAACTTCAAACATATAATTAAGTTCACAATGTTCTCTCTAAGCTGCTATCACAAAGACATTTGCTGAGGAGATGAGATGTGTGAGGGGGTATAGTGAGGTATATAATGTAGGGAGAGCCATTCCTGTGGCTCAAGTCTCATGGTCATCCTGATAACAGGACTAACCTTTTTGAAAATACAGTGTTGCCTATTAATGGAATAATAGTGCAATCTTAAATGTATCACTCTTTAAAAAGTGTGAAAGAACTATCTGATTTTGAAAATCTCAATTCTGAGTAAAAAAAAAACAAAAAAAAACAAAGAGGTCTTCATTTTCAGCTTCGTTCTTAACTCGATTTCTGCTTTTTCAAGAACAAAAAGTGGTTTAGTTGAAGATGACATTGATGAAGCCCAGAATGTGTAATTCAATCATTCAATTTAAGCTCCAGTTCACTGTATACAATTGTGGAGACTGCCAATGTTGCATAAACTCCCAAGCCACTAAATGGAGAGATGAAAGGAAATAGGCAAGCAGCAGCGTTTTTTAGACGAGCCTTGAAACCAGTCCACAGTTGCAATAAAACACACTGGAATGTGTATCTATCTTGATCGGTTTATGTCCGCTATTTCTCATTGCATTTTATTTTGCTGTGTTTCTTCCCCTTTATTACCAGAATTACTCGCATTTGTATTTTATGCTATAGAAGTTTGTATGCATTTAAGATGAGTTTTGACCTTAAGATTGACCCTTCTCTTCAATCTACTGTTTGACTCCTTATTTCCTGTGTTCATGGAGGAAAAACTATATATGAAGTTACACCATCAAAAAGAGATGGAGAAAATTAGTATGTTTTTTTGTTTGTTATTTTTTATAGGTCTATCCTGTAAAATGTAACCTAAATATGGAGCAACATACAATATGTGTCATTTTTTTCTTGTTGATTTTTTAAGTGCAATATATTTATTTCTGCTCTCAGAAAATGAAAATGCATTATGTAAAATTTGAGGCATTAAAATAGATATTTGTAAGCCATGAAAAAAATATAACACCCTTTAAAAAGATGTGGTGTGAGTGTATTTTCATATCAGGCCAGAGATGATACAATTATAGCTACCTGAGTGAAATTTACTACACCAACCCTAGAGCATGCCATCAAACATACATTATTAAATATTGTTCTGAGGCTAATATTGTGGTAGGCCTTGGTTCTCAACCAGTTTGAAGGCTGTCATTGGGGAGGTCATGTGCTCTTCTATATTAAAGGTCACAATGTGTTCTAAGTTGTTTGTCAATTTTCAATGCAAATTTAGCATGTAACAGTATTTATTTATGGAAATATGTTAAACAGGATAAATCACGAGTTTTATTCACACAGTGTGGGGGTGGCAAGATGGGGTTCAATGGTGGGTGACAACAAAATTAATTTAAAACAATAAAAAAAATGCACAATCCAGCAAAATTCCAAATAAGTTATTGTTCTCCAATTCAAAACTAAGAAAGTTATTTCTTTAAAAATATAGTATAACACTGTACCTCAGTCTATTTGCATGCCGGTATATTTGTATTGTTTCCCTTGTCTTGATATATAGAAATGACAGGAGATATGACAGGTTTTTTGCTGACCTCAGAAGAGTCGTTATATTCAGCATGTGTCACACCGCATCCAAGGATGGGAGGTAAAAGTGAATGATGCTGCCCTCAAGTGGCCAGACATGGTACACACACTTACAGGGACAAGAGTGGATGGGCAGAGCAGGCATCCTCATATATACTACTAACTGAACCGATATTCAGATGGGTGTATAACAGCAATACGTGCGATTCCGTTCATTGATGAAGTGCACTTGCACAATAACAATAATAATAATAATAATAATAATCATCATCATCATCATCATCATCATCATAGAAAATCATTACAGTTTCAAGTATGTAAAATGCTCAAAATAGCTTGCTACAATTTTAATTGTTATAGAAATTGGGTTATTTTCATGGCTTGCTATGTACTGTGCAACAGTAAAAGACTGCCCTGTGATTGACTTTACTGTTTACACTTTCCCTAGAAATGAGGTTCCACAGTATTCTACATTTACACTGGCACACACAAAAGCAGCTAGAAAAACTTTTTTGCTTTTATATGGCAAACAATTACCATGCTGTGTGTGCCTCTGCGTATCAATAATGTCAGTTTGATAATCACTGTACCAATAGTCAGAGGCATCACTAGCTCAATATATAAATAATTCCAACTTAAAACAAATATATAATCAAATACATAGAATCAAGGAACGTTCAATTTTGGTTGGAAAGACAGCTGGTTGCACAGCACTAAATGATAAATATTAACATTAATTAAGAGTCCAGTTGGACTAAAAGAAAGAGTCTGAGCGTTGCAATGGTTCAGAATGACATTATTTTTGTGGCAGATGACCTAGAATTTTTTTGTGTGAATAAATGACAACACTTCCTTCCAGTGCCTGGGACATGATGAATGATATAATTCCAGTTATCTCTTAAAATGTGTATTCTCTCTATTACTGGAGAGTGAGATATGAATGACTGCCAATCTCTTTCAAGTTGCCCTCACATCCTCATAAATTTGAAAGAAGTCGTATTTTGAGGATGCACTGTATAGCTCTGCCATAATCATGAAAACAAAGACCCAGGGATCCAAACAGACTCTGAGGTCCAGGGTCATGTGACCTAGCAAACAGCCACTCTTGGCCCCAGCCTTTTTTAAACAAATGAGCCATTGTATATTTGTTCATACCTCCCCTTTCAATATAATTTTCAAATTACAAAATATAAAAATTTTTCTGCGCTGGTATCATTCCGCCATTAACAGGCTCCTGCTGTAATTCATCAGCCTGTTCCCATGGCCAGGGTTTGTGAAAGAGCTTGTGGCTCAGGCACAGGGGCGAACAGTAGAGAAAAGGTCCTATGAAGTCTACTACAGTGGCACGATCTTGCACAAACCAAAATGTCAATAGAAATCTGACTTCTGATAAGGTCCTCCAACCTTGACCACTGCTGTAACCTAATTTGCACAGTTACTTAGAGGCCCTTTAACGAAATGAAAACCCAATAATGCCACTGCCATGAATAATTAATTGTACGTGTACAATGTACTAAACAAAATCTATCTTCATTTGATTAGAGGTTTTCTCGAGACTCTGAAGTACATCACGTCTCCCTTATTTCCGTCTTACTTCCATATCTCTCTCTGCACATCAATTGTTTTTTTTTTTGTTTTTTTTTTTTTGGGGGGGGGGGGGGTGTCAGGTACAAGGGGAATGGGGGAGGGATGAAGCATAATTACTGCAGATTTAACCTTCCTGGCCAATACTAGAAAACTACACGTGGCCTCCTTGGTGACATCAGACATGTTTTTTTTAATAAAGTGGATCTGAAGGCCTTGCTGCTTCACATGGAAGAGGCTTTGAATTAAACAAAATGACCCTTGTCAAAATCACAGACCGGATATAATTTGGCGTTCAAAGAAAGAGAGCAGGTTATGGAAAACCATGAGGACAAGGTTTGCTCATATGCTAATCCAAAAGATAGCGACATGCACAGCTTTCCTCTTGTCTGGTGCTGGAGAAAAAAGGTCTGTAGCATCAAAATCTCTGAAGGAGGCACTCAGATATTTTGCTAATATGATAAAACATTTAAAATAACCATCACTTGATATTCAGCTTTTTAAATATTAACGATCAAATGTTTGATTTACAGCACATTTAATTTCAAATAAAAGTACAAAATATTAATGGACTGTAATAAATAAGACGTGTGGTATTGCACACATTACGCCATGCTAATACATGAAGCATAGGCAGATTCAGCCAGCCTTTTTGGAACCATTTGCTATAGTCAGATGAGACCAAAAATGAGCCTTTAGGACAGCGGGTTTGGCATTCTGCGTACAGTATGTTCAATGGGACATCATATTTGTGCTGAGAATATGGTGGCAGATCTTGGTGGTGGTAATGTTATAGGTTTGATATGCATCTTATAAGTCCTGTCAATTAAACCACGCCAATGGAACAATGAACTTCTTCCAGAAGCTAAAACTTGGCCACAAATTATTCCGCCAGACTATGCTCCCAAGCAAAATCAACCAATGGTTATCAGACAACAAAATTATTGGTTTGTAATGTTTATCTCACTCCCTAGACTTGAACCCAATGGAAAACGATGCGGTTTTGGGCTGTCCATAAGTTTCTTTGGAAAGTAAAAATATAATTTGCTAAAAAAAACTTTTTTCTGAACAATACATGGCGCTTCTATATTAAAGTAACACCATGTCTATGGTGCTTTTATAATCCAATCAGAGAGCAGAGTAACTCCAAAAGCTGAATCCAGAGAACTGTAGATTGACAGAGCATTCTTTATTCTATTTTTATCAAATTAAAATAACTTAATATTATATGCTTTATATAAATTAACATATCTATCACATTTTTAGAATAGAAGTGTAGTTTATAACAAAGATATAAAAAATAATTAACTCATAAAAATAAACATGAATTTGTAAGCAAATTGTTTGTCTTGGAGATAGCTCTTTTCTGCCATCTAGTGTGTACTTTTCAAACTGTGTTTGAATATGTTTGAATGAGTTAGACATGTATGCTATAAAGTATCTTTACCACAGTAACAAAGGTCTAATACTCAGTTTGCTCCAAACTATGACAAAGCAAACAAACCTCTGTTAACATCTGGATCAATGAAAAATATTAGCTGAAATGTCTTCTATTGTACAGATAAACATTCAGCTTAATTTGCCTAATCTCAAAATTCATAGACAAATTTGTATTCCTCAATCATTAGTATTTTTATTGGGAAATAAAAGATAACTTATCTTACAGAGATATTCACTTGCTGATTTACCATGGTCACTATATAATTATTGATTATTATTACAACTATACTGAATTATTATGCAGAATAGACCATTATGCTGAATAGATGGTCGCCTCTTCCATCAGAAGAAAGTAAAGAAATGAGACAAATTATAACTTCTGAATACACACCTGCACATGCATGCATGCATACCGGTGCGCGCGCACACACACACACACACAGGCAATGTCCTTGGACTGGGCATAGCAAATCCAAAGTCAGTTATGTATATATCCTGGAGTTGTTGTTGTTGTTGATGTTGTTATCTCAAAGAGTATAAATTACCTATGATTCCTACAACATTAAGTAAAGTTACAATATCCAGAAGATAAATTATCACTTAGTCAAGGTAACATGAACATATAACAATGGTGGTCATTGTGTGAGTTCCAGACAACTGGGAAAAATCAGTCTAATACAGGAAATATCTAAAACGCAGACACTGTGCATGTTTTTGTAAATTGTTGACAGAAAATGGAACTCAGAAAAACATATTGCGTCACTAGCAAGCAGTTTAGTTCAGGGTTATTTCTTTTAATTATACGTTGAAAATGTAGCTAAATATTCAGCTTGCTAACTGGCAATCACCACGGATGACAAGGACGAATAGAATCGAGCAGCATGACCTGGGCGGTGATGATGCTGCTACTAAATAGGACTTACGAGTTTCCATGGTTACTATTGCCTGAAGTGCTCAGTAAGTCCGGCAGGGGGCAGAATGCGTTCCTCATTTATGCAGCTAATTTGGTCCACGAAGCAACAGAACCCTCAAACACATTTTGAGGGAAGGGACGTTGGATGTACTAGCGACTGTTTGCTCCACTCAGGCTGTACAAATTGTATATTCCAATTGCTTCCCACATTTCGAGTATGAAAACATGGCGGTAAAAAGCAGAAAGCAAGGCGTCCGAGATCAGCCACAGCAGAGAACAGACCGAGAGAAAAGTCAATTTGTGCCAGCTCAGAACACCGGCAAAGCCAAGCGACCGGGCAAAGAAAACAGCTTGCTTCAGAATAAAAACGGACTATTTCCCGGAACTGTATTCATAAGAAACAAACTGGGCCTTGGCCCGACAGTTTTTATTAAAATCGGATTCAGCGTTATTTTGGGTAAGGGACGCTGCTTTGTCTTGATGTCCAGCTATCAAGTTAACGTTAGCTAGTGTGAAAACTAAAAGCACTCTAGCCACGGTCGCCAGTAGCTTCTAAGTAGTGTGCAGTGTGCTAATGCTAACAGCTTTGATGTGTACGTTTCCTTTAGTTCATAATATATCTGGGATCTTTTGCCATGTCTTTGCGATACACTGGACAGCAAACCTCATATTAACCTTAACGTGCCACATTACCTAACCAGCTAGCTAACTGTCGAATACTACCTAACGTAACTTAACATAGTTTGACTCCCGCACTTAAAAGCTTAGATTAGTTTACGTGGGTACCGCTAGCTAGCTAGTGTAGTGCTGATGTAACAAGGCTAGTGTTGTTTCCACCCATGCTACTCAAACATAACCGTTAGCTTACCGAAGGTTAGCTGCCCAAAGTAGCATACAAGAGGCTTGCTGTCTGTTGTTAGCAAGTACAACTACAGTATGTAGCAACGTGGCTAATTGCTAACGCTTGAAAGAAATAGCTACCAAACGGGTGGTCACCACTCGTGAGACATTTGTCTGTGTGCTATCTTAAGTGCGGACGAAGCTGACTTCAGTAACGTTAATGTTGTTTAATATACTAGCTAACTGCATATTCCAGGCAGGTTGCATGTAGTACTAGCTATCTGTGTGATGTTAATTCCATCCTAACCAAGATTGCTAGGTAAATGGCAACCTGAACTAGCCAACACACAGCAAGCTAAGTTCGCTATTCCGTGTAAAGTCTGATTGCAGACTCGCTGGATAGCGACAGCGTGAATATTATTTATGGTAATTTGCGTAACGCCGTTAAGTAGTCGTATTATTAATATTGCTATTACACGGTAATTATCAATCAAAGCGATTCTTACTTTAATAATTGCTCCTAATTTGACTGCCTTGCTAAGTGACATTATGAAAGAATTGATTCACAGTCATTATAAATGACAGTACAGCTAATCGAACTCGCTCTTTAACATAGAGCGCTATGTAATTGATGTTTCAAAGTGAAAACTTATGATGAATGTCATTAGGCAGGGAATTTACTGTTTATTGCACTTGTTGTCACTACAAAACTGTTGCAAACGTCATTCTAGCTGTTCATGTTGGGCAAGTACTGTTATTGACCCGAGACAAGTATTCTCTGTTTGCTTAGGACACAAAAAATGGATCAATACTAGCTTTTAATCAGCTAATATTCTTGTTTAACTTACAGCTGCTGTGGCGGGTATTATACATTGGTAAGTACAGTATACCACGACCGGTTTACACACCATAACGTTAATTAAAATGTACGTATTGTGCATCTTCACCACTTCGAGGCATTGAATAATCATTGTTTTTGATTAGGTACCATCTTTATTACCTTTTTGAGAATGACAGACATTTTTCACACTTGTCGACGTTGGAAAAGGAGATGGCATTTCGAACAGAAATGGTAAGGAGCTGGGGAAGAATGTAAGTAAGCTTTGTCAAACTAACATCGATAATTCATATTATTTATATTAAGGGGACATGCAAAGTGATTTTTTTTATCCCGTAATGTTTTTTTGTTTGAACTTGTGACTAGAAGACATGTTTATATGGAGGATGAAAAATCATATGTTGGTGGCAACATATGTTTATTTCTCTTTGTACTCTCTTTGTCTTAAGTTCATTGACAATATGGTGTCATGGTGACATGGGGAACCAAGTTATGTCTCCACCCCAGAACAGTGGCTTATCCACATAGGGCTGGTAGCATGACAAACTATTTTTAGTGCTCTTCCTGGCAATGTCACACTACCTCAGACACATGATTTCTACTCTGCACGTATACTCAACCATAACCGCCTACATTTAACAGCTCAGCATTGCCTCCTAAGCAGTTCAGTTTCATGTGCAAACCAAGAAGTGCATTGTTTGCACCCATCATCATCATCATTGTTTTATACTGAAGGGAAACATTCAAACTCCTTTCTCTGTTGCAGGGTCTTTATTACTCCTATTTTAAGACCATTATTGAAGCTCCATCTTTCCTGGACGGGCTGGTTTTGATAATGAACGATCGCCTAACAGAATACCCCCTGGTTATCAACACCCTGAAGAGGTTCAATCTGTACCCAGAGGTGGGCACCATATTCCTCATGAAGCATTTGCCAGTTTTTCCCCTGGTGACTCTGCTCTGTCATATCCATTGTGATTCTCTAACAGCGCTACAAAGAGAACATGAGTAGGCCTATAGTTTTAAATGTGATGCCACTGTGGTGACAGAGGTGGCTCTTAAGGGACTAACGGGTATGTGAAAGAAAAAATAACATTATCTGCTGCTAAATAACTTCTCTTCACTATTGTTTTGCTGGTTTGTGGTTTTGGTTATATTCCTAAATGTGGCTAGACCTATAGCCTATCAAGACTTTCCACTGTTCCTTTCAGGGTCCTTTAATGCATGCTTCCTATAAACAGCCTGACTGCACAAGTGATATCATTGGCATCAGTTACAGGCCATTTTGTTGCTGACTCGTATCTTCAGTATCGGTGAATTATAGCCCCTTGATTTGGCAAGAGAAGGGATACAATCCAAGAGGAGTAAAGAGCCAGCCGATGGACTGTTTCAAATCACTATTTTAAATGGATCACTCATTATCAATGGATCACTGGTATCATTAATTCTAGCTGTCTAAGATGGAGCTCAGGTTTTGACTGTGATAGAATATGCCTTCTAAGAGTTGAATCATTGGCTCATAATTGCCTTGATTTGAATCTGCATGTTGGAGGAAGTGTAATTGATGTTATTGTTCTCTTTAGTTCCGAGGGGAAGGGTAGAGTCGTATCTCTTGCTGTGAGGGAAATCTATCGTGCAGTATAAGAGGAAGAAAGGGGGAGAAACGTGTCTCCCAGACGGTCTTTTTTTTGCGGGTTGATTCTCCCACACGGGGAGAAGTAACTTTCTCACCAAACATTATTGAAGCTGCCGTATTCCGTCCTCTCTCGGTAATCCCCTCTTCAGTGTGTAATCCCCCTGCACCCCCTCCCGCCCATCTCCGCAGGTGGTACTGGCCAGCTGGTACAGAATCTACACAGGTATAATGGACTTCTTCGGGGTGACCACCAAGATGTGCTGGTCGGTCAACCGGGGGGAGGGCCTGACTCCGGTCGACAGCTGTGAAGGTACAAAAGCAATCCTGTTTACTGTGGAGATGCCCTCATTCCTCTCTCTCCGCTCCCGAACGCTGTGACGCAGCCGGGCGCTGCTTTGGTACACATGCCAATCCTCTCCTCCCTTTGTCCTCACGGAATTTCCACAGATGCACCTTTCCTACCATTTCATTCCAAAGACAGTGATTCAGTCTGATCTGTTAAATGTTACTTTTGTGTTCATGCAATACTTTTTTGACTGCACAGTATTTTTTAAAAACCCTCAACATTATGGTTCAGAATAAGTATCTTTGAATGATCTTTTATGTTTTTCCATAGTGTTAATGAGAACTCTTCCCCTTTTCACAAGCTTCATTTTCTTTTCTGCACAGTGAAAAATGTGCGAAAGCACATTAACTTAAAATAACTCCAAGGTGCTAATATAACACGCTGAGAATTTACATCTTTATAAGTCTGTTCCCTTTTTGGGATGACACAGAACAGAAAGGTCAAAATGGCATCATGCCATGGATTATGTACTTGTGAAGTTGTGACTAATTACTGCATTTTTTAAAATAAGCTAAAACATGCTAAAAAAATGCTTGAGTGCTATTAGTGAGCCCTTAGGCCTGATCCTCTTTAAGCTGAAGTGTGCTTTATTTAAAGTCCTTTGCGTAAATTTTTAAAAATATTCTGTTCTGTGTCCTTACATAATGGACCTCCGTTTGTAGGAAAACAGCAATGCTTGAACATTCCTTGGTTCCAGGTTCAGTACGAATGGCTTTGCTGGAAGAATGAATACTAGTATCAGTTTAAGCGATTCCGTTGTGAATCATCCTCACCACGTCTCTGTTTGGTGATCTCCCCAACAGGTATGGGAGACCCCGCCTACTTTTACGTGACCTTCGTCTTTCTGCTGAACGGGCTCATGATGAGCCTGTTTTTCGTGTATGGGGCATATTTAAGGTAAGCCTGTTGTCTGGGATCACTACTCTGTGGATAAGCATGACTTGTGTCCACCTTGAGGAGAGAGTAGTTTAAGAACAAATCAGTAATGAGCATAGAACAGGGGCAAATAAACCAAAGGTGGTGTGAGCCTTCAGACTTTGCTGCTTCTAGCATGCAACTGCTGTTCCAGCCTATTTATCATTTCTGAGTGGCGAGTGAAAGAAATGTGAGAATTGTAGACGTCACAGCTTTTAATCTAGCTATAGTCATCAGTCACCTGGCTTTTTTTAAACCTCAGGCTTGATCTGTCACTGATAAAATGGTAGTCAGCGCTGTCTCTCTTCCTGCCTTTCCAGTGGCAGTCGACTCGGGGGCGTGGTCACAGTCCTCTGCTTCTTCTTCAACCACGGAGAGGTGAATGGTGGAAACTGGCGCTGCGGTGTTGTGCATTGTTCTCTGTGTGAGGGTCCAGCCCTTACACAGCAGCGGTGGTTTGTCCCTATCTGGGTCTGACAGGCTGCCTCCGTGCCTGAGCCGCTGCGTTCTCCATTAAAGATAAATAGGCTGACATTTCAGCATTGCATTAGGGCTCAGAAATGCACAGACGCCCTGTAGAGTTTTTTTTTTTGTCAACAGTGTTCACTTACAACTGCATTCAATGCCAGAGTCTATGTTATTTCTCACTGTATAGTTGCTATATTTATATTATAATAAAAATAAAGATGTACATTATGATAAAAATTACACCATACTTTATATCACAAAATCTAGCACTGCAATGAAATGGCTGTCTTACCTCTGTACACATGCATATATGTGTGATAGGCACACACATCTCTCTCTCTCTCTCTCTCTCTCTCTCTCTCTCTGGGTAGAGCACTCGGGTCATGTGGACACCTCCATTGCGTGAGAGCTTCTCCTACCCCTTCCTGGTGCTGCAGATGCTGCTGGTGACCCACATCCTCCGGTAGGGGAAGATCAGGGCTGTTGGACAGAGCAGGGTCTGCCTCTCTTCCTGTGGGGAAGGGGCTCTCTTCCATATCGGCCATATAGCGCATTATACCAGCAGCAAATGCGGCTTAAATCCTCAAACCGAACTCACAGGAGGACACCCTGTTTTCAGAGTGGGGCATTTCAGTACAGGAAGTACAACTCTCCATCCACATCCTGTCAACTTCCTGCCCCTAGCTGACTGATCAGTGTGTGATGGACCCCCTCCACACACTGTACATTAGGCACAAGGTTACACATTAACAGCAGCTCTTCCCTTCTCTGACCTGCACCTTTTTGAAATGGCTAAATTACGTATATTAATGAGTGGCTCCCCTAAGTACTTGTGCTGCAGTACCTTTGCTTTACCATCAGATGTCACTAGTGAGAGTCTGTGAGAGAAGCTGCAGCCCCTGAGGTGTGCCCGTGTGTGTGTCTTTATTTATTTGAACAGGAGCAGGAGCCCGGGACGAAAGGCATTCTTTGCGCTCGGAATCTCCAATGTCTTTTTCGTGCTGCCATGGCAATTTGCCCAGTTTGTTTTACTCACACAGGTAAGAGGGAGAGGACAAAGGCACTGAAGGTCAGCATCCCATGCATGCACGCTACCTCCCACACGCCTTCCTGGCAGTGGGACTGCATCAGCCTGGCCTCGGTCATTCATAACATAAAAGTGTTTTGAAAGCAAAGATTTAAGTGTATCCATAGGCCAGATGCAAAATGTAAATATAAATGTGCTGCAGTATGGATGAAAAAAATCAAGGAAGAGAAAATAAATAAAGTCATGTCAGATTTTCACTTAAGGGAATATTCTTTTATGTAAAGACTGATTGCAGTTCTCTCATTTCAGATTGCCTCATTGTTTGCCTCTTACATTTTGGGGTACCTTACCCCAGCCAGGATGCAGTCCCTCTTGGTCACCCACATGGTAAGGATCTTTAGTGATGCCATCCTGCCCTGTTAGTGAACAGTGTTAGCAAAATGTGTCTGTGCAAATTATGAGCTTTTTTATAGAGTAGCAGACAAACACAGAGCTATTTTCTAGAGAAGTAGACATAAGCTCTTCTCCAGAGAAGCAGACAAATGCTGAGCTCTTTTCCAGAAAAGCAGACACTGAGCTCTTCTCCAGAGAAACAGACAAACACTGAGCTCTTCTCCAGAAAAGCAGACAAACGCTGAGCTCTTCTCCAGAAAAGCAGACAAACGCTGAGCTCTTCTCCAGAGAAGCAGACAAACGCTGAGCTCTTCTCCAGAGAAGCAGACAAACGCTGAGCCCTTCTCCAGAGCAGCAGACAAACGCAGAGCCCTTCTCCAGAGCAGCAGACAAACGCTGAGCCCTTCTCCAGAGAAGCAGACAAACGCAGATCCCTTCTCCAGAGCAGCAGACAAACGCTGAGCCCTTCTCCAGAGAAGCAGACAAACGCTGAGCCCTTCTCCAGAGAAGCAGACAAACGCTGAGCCCTTCTCCAGAGAAGCAGACAAACGCTGAGCCCTTCTCCAGAGAAGCAGACAAACGCAGATCCCTTCTCCAGAGCAGCAGACAAACGCTGAGCCCTTCTCCAGAGAAGCAGACAAACGCTGAGCCCTTCTCCAGAGAAGCAGACAAACGCAGAGCCGATTGCTTGCCAGCTCTGTGGCACTCGACGGCCGCGGCAGAGGGGAAGAGTGTGTGGGTGTGTTAAGCAAATTCAGCCCACGCCCGTCGCCAAGAGGAAGCAGGGGACTTTCGGCAGCCAGATTGCTCCAGCATCTGCACTGCTCAGCCCGTGGAGCCGCACGCGCTCAGCTCACACAAAGCGGAGCCGCGTAGCGCAGGTCGTGTAGCAGCTGAAGGAAAGCAGCGCCGCTGTGAATAAATCATGCTCTCTACTGGGTCTGAGGAGTGAAAATAGGCTGGCGAGCATCATCTCTTCACTAGCCTCAGATTTATCAGTGACCCACTTTTAAATCCCCTCTTTGTGTAACGTACGGTTATGAACGCATGCATCGTGTTTTTCTGTGCCGCACATTTAAGAAAGTGGGAGGAAGCGTGTTGTTGACTCAACACTGTGGATTGGGGGTCTTTTGTTTTGTCTCTCTCCAGGCCTCGTTGGGGGTCTGCTTCGTGCTCATGTTTGGGAATTCGATGCTTCTGACATCGTTCTACGCCTCCTCGCTGGTCTCCATTTGGGTGAGTGGAGCATGTTGTCGGATGCCGAACTCCCGCTGATTGGCATTAACAAACGATTCATGCTGTGTGCAGTGATGAGGTAAAATGGAGTGATGATTGCGTCGAGTGCTTCTCCCACAAATGATTTTTTTTTTTCAGGGGATAATCGCTTTCAGGGACATAATTGGCAGGCTCTGCAAACCAGGAGTCATTACATGGGTAAAGAGAGACTTTTTGCTCTCCCATCAGCAATATCGCCTTTCTAAAAAAAATGGGGATTAGAATTTCTTGGTTCAGTTTTGTTTTAAGTGGAAAACCTAGCTGGAAAAAAATGGAGAACTATGTTAAACGCAGGTCAAAAAAAGCTGGTGTTAGCTAAACAAATTCATAAAAATCAGCAGATGATGTTTTTGAGGTGGTATTTATCATGTGCAGTTTCAATCATAAAAGCTCAGTTGAGGCTTGTCTTCTTATTGCACGATGCCTTGTGCTTTGATTGCTCAGGTCATGCAGAGTCTTGCATGGGTGGGCTCCACAGTCACTCTCAAATTCCTGATGTCCGCCATTTTTGGAGCGTCAGACGACGTGAGTAAATCCCACAGATAAGTTCCCTAGCATTTCAGCAAAACTTCAGCTCCAAGCGATGCCCCAAACACCTTTGCCTTTTGAACGTCACGTAATGATTCCAGTTGTAAATCTGCGAGCGTTTGGCTGTCCTGGAAATCCAGTCTTTTACCCTGTCTGAACACTATAAGGGAGTGCCCTGTCACTTCCCCACCCCCACGTCTGCCCCCCCCCCCCCACACAAGGTTCCCTGAGGCCACAGATTAATCATGCCTTCATTTCCAAAGGTGGCGCATTGACTTGCTGTGAGCACTTGTGGCGTGATTGATTGATGGATTGATTGTGTGCACCCCGTCCCCAGGCCCACATAAGCAGCCTGATCAAGTCCAAGTTCAGCAGCTACAGGGACTTTGACACCATGATGTACACGTGCGCCGCCGAGTTCGACTTCATGGAGCTGGAGGTAGGCCGTGGTTTTCAGAAACGTCTAGCTGGTGAAATCTTTCCCCACAAACCCCAGCAAACCAGCTCGACCTACTTTTCTCGCATAGTTATGCGTGGAAAACGATCTGCTTTTATCAAGGTGGTGTTTATCCCTTCCAGCGATTATTATAGTCCCAATTCTCAAAAAGGTCACAAAAGTAATTTCACAGTGAAATTGAAATGTTTATTTGTCTGGATTTTATGCATCACTGCATGTTTTTTACATTCTAAATGGGTACAATGATGCTCTATTTCCAGACTCTCCTGAAGTACATAAAGACCTTACTGCTACCTGTCAACCTGCTTGTCCTCACAGTCATCGCTGTAAAGGTGATACTTTTTATTTTACTGTCCTCTCTTAATTATGTGTCAGAATTGGAGATTTAAAGTGATTGTGTCGGTTCTGACATCAAAGCAATAAGCTAATAGCGGCAGTTGGGATTCAGTTGGGAGGTTTGGCAGATAGAAGGCAGTTTATACGGGCAGGTTAGGAGAGGGCTGTGGAGTGGAATCGGCTCAAAGTATTATTTGTGTGCGTATGAATGCTCTTTGTTGCCTGTGCTTCCCCTTCTCCAGACAATGCAGGACATTTGGAGGTTTTTAAGACGGGGTGAAATGAGCCCCCCCAAGCCCGAGCAGGATGCTTCTGAACAGTAAGGGCTTCTTTTCTGGGCATCTGTAGCAGCTAGCATCCACCTGCCGCCGCTGGGTTTGGTGTTTGCTGCTTTGGTAACCGAACATAATGAAGCGTGAAATTAGATTTTGCACAGCGCGTTTGGTAGAATAATTGTGTTTTCTTAAATATAGCTGCGGACGTTGAGTCGTTCCAAGTTCTCTGCGTGAACGCGGATTGTGCGGAAGTTGGTAACGCTAATCACTGAGCTGAATGTGCTTTCTCGGTGCTGCTCTCTCTCTCCCTCTCTCACTGCCTCTCTTCCTCCTGTTCCAGCACTGCACTGTTTGCAAACGGAGAGGTAAGCCCTTTACCCGTACTCCCCGCAAACATGGCCACGGTTCCAGTACAGTAGAGGTGCCAAGCTCAATCATACCAAGGCCCGTGTAGAGAACTGTCAGTCAAATCAAGAGCCAGTTGTGTAGTGCTATTCTGGAATGTGATGGCTAGCCTTTTCTGATCAACAGTAGTAGCAGCAAACAATAGTAAAATATAAATGATTCCTCTGTTTTACAAAAATACTTAACTCATACGCATATTGAAAGAACAAGGAAGTTGCTCCTGTGCTTTTTGTTGCAGAGGTGCAAGCGACAAACATGCGTCCCATTTAGCGGAAGGAAAAATATGTTTAAAAAAAAGTGTGAAAGCTCAAATTTGCTAGTTGAAGTTTGAATTTGCTAGTTGAGCACAATGTTACAGTGCAAAAACCGGAACTTTACTTTGCACCTTTGTTGGCCACCCCCTTCCCTCATCAATGCTGCGTAGCATGACCACGGCACTGCACAGCGCCCCCTGTGTTGCAAATGAATATTGCCACTGACTAAACATCTACACTATCGCGGGACAAATTTAATCTGAATCGATATGCTGGCCGGTTCAGAATTCGTGGGGGCCTTATCTGGCTTGCTCTACACTGTGCTTTTAATGTCTGCCTGTGTGCTTTTCCTTTCTGTCCATTGATACCGTATGAAGACATTCGCATATACATTCAACAACACAGTTCAGTCAGCTGGGATTTCTGGGTAACAGAGTCCCTTTTGAGAGCCTTTCCCAAGTATACATTTATTTGAGTTTACTAAAAAATAAATTCTATATGTGTAGGAGAATTCCTATATATAAATATGCATTTACCCATGCTTGTGTGTATAGATACACTTGTATACATAAAGCATGTTAGCACTGATTAGCGTGTAGGCATGTGTGAATAAAGTGCAGTTGTATTGTGGGTATAGTCTCAGGCCTGCCGTGGTCGTATTCTGCTTGTGTTTTTGTCTCTCCTTGCCGCAGCGTTCATCTAAGAGATCCGTGATAATCCTCTTCCCTTCAGCAGTCTTCATTGTGTGCATCATTGGCTTATAATGAAGCGTAGTTATTTACTGGCAGCGCAATCCTTCGCTCACCTCTCTCTCTCATTTCTTTTTCTTTCTCCCGCTCCCTACCTCCCCCCCCCCCCCTCTCTCAGTTGGTGTATCATTCCCTGCAGCTGGTGGCGTTCACCGTGCTGGCTGTCCTCATAATGAGACTGAAGCTGTTCCTCACTCCTCACATGTGTGTAATGGCCTCGTTAGTCTGCTCCCGTCAGGTAACGGCATAATGAGCCATTTGGGTGCTTAACGAGCGAGCGCTCCCGGGTTTCTCCTGCGGCTCAAAGTGTTTTCATCAGAAAAGGTCATGCACGGGCTGCCGGGTAGCTCACCCCGTAAAAGCGCTGTTTGCAGTGCATGAGTGAGCACCTCGGTCTCGGGTCAAATCCCACCCGTGCCAGTGCCTACTGTGGCTGATAGCCCATGAGGGGTGTCGCCCAAGCCATATATGGGGGATTCATTCAGTGGAGATAGCTATGTTTGTTGCTCGAGCGACCCCTGAGCACGCGTATGATTGGGTCTCCTCCACCCTCGGTCGGCTTGTGGCTGCATTGTGAGCAGAAGCAGACGGCTGACACTGCGTCAGAGGAGAACTGTGAGTTGTCTTCACTTTCCCAAGCTGGCAGCAGCACGCTTGTACATAGTTTGTGAATTTTACATTCCAAATAAAGCATCTGAGTGGAGGATGCTGGGATATGTAGGTGCTACAGTCGGTTGAAAGTGATCAGGATGTGGGGTCTAATTGCCAGTGGAGCAAGCTGCCATCTGTGTGGCTCAGAGCGCTTCGGCAGCCCCTTTCATGAGGCAGAATGCGAAAGCGCTCAGCGCTCTCCAGGGACGGCGGTATCGCTCACTGCCAAAGTGCCTAGTTAAGTGCCGCCATTGTGGCTCTCCAGGGCTCATTACCGGCATTATAGTTAATTCTGCAGTGCGCTTAAGGGCTTCTGTTTACCAACTGCGCATGCAGATGTGCTGCAGCACCAGCAATGCATAAAATCTCTCTCCCTTTCTCTAACGGAGATGCATTCTGCATAACCCCTATGTATCGCATGCTGCAAAATATAGCCTGAAATACACATTGAATCAACAATTTAATGTAGGGAAACTTATAAATCGTAGTTCAGCATTTCAAAATTTTGAAACATTAAATTTGAGTAACTGCTTATTCTGTTCATGTGAACTGGAGTGCTTAGTAGCCTGTGCTGCTGGCACTAATGCTATCTGGTCACATAGCTGGATATGGTGCGGTGGCTCTTGAGTAGTTTCTTAGCCCTGGCTGTGCTCGCTGTCTCTCTCAGCTCTTCGGCTGGATCGGGGAGAAGTACAGACAGCAGCTGCTGGTCTTCGGTCTGCTGTCTCTCATGGCCATACAGGGAGCGGCCAACCTGCAGAACCAGTGGGACATCATGGGAGAATTCAGCAACCTGCCGCAGGAGGAGCTGCTGGAGTGGATCAAGGACAACACCCAGCCGAGTGAGTGACATCATCAGCCTGCGCCTGGCACCTCGTACTGGGAGGCGAGAATATGGAGGGGCGATGTCACGTGCTGTGGTTGGGAGGGGGTCACTTTTACCCGCATGTGCAGTTTAACCTCAGGCTTTCCGAAGTTGAATTGTGGCAGTGGAATTAGAGTATGGAGGTAAGAGTTGGCTCAGGGAGTTTTCACCCTAATGCTAGGAAGTGTTAGAGTAAGTACAGAAGCTCTTATTGCTGGAAATGACTGACGAGCACTTGCTCCTGTCGTCTGCCCTCTTCAGATGCGGTGTTTGCTGGCGCCATGCCGACCATGGCCAGCGTGAAGCTGTCGGCCGTCAGGCCCATAGTGAACCACCCGCACTACGAGGACGCGGGACTCAGGCAAGTACTGACTGACTGACTGACTGGGGAGAGGGAGCCCTGCAGGAGGGTCTCTCCCAGCCCCCCCCCCCCCTGCCCATGCTGGCCCCACCCCCAGATGGGTCTGATTGCAGGCTGCTCATTGGCCCTGCGTGTGTGCAGGAGGAGCCAGAGGCCGCTCGGTCACTCCTCTGCCTTCTGCGGTCTGGTTTCAGGAAGAGGACCAAGCTGGTGTACGCCATGTACAGCCGCAAGCCAGCCGAGATCGTGAAGAGGAACCTGCTGAGGCTGGGCGTGGACTACTTCATCCTGGAGGACTCGTGGTGCACCAGGCGCTCCAGGTAACGCTCTAGGATTACGATCCTCTATGGTAGCGTCCTCTGACTGTTTCTCTCACTTTTCTCTTCTCTCACTCTTTTTCTCTCTCTCTCCCTCTCCCGTCCCCCCGCAGGCCTGGCTGCAGCATGCCTGAGATTTGGGATGTGGAGGACCCTCAGAACGCCGGTAAGGTCCCCCTGTGCACCCTGGTGTCCCAGGACCCCCGGCCCCACTTCAGAGCCGTCTTCCAGAACAGTGTTTACAAAGTGCTCCGAGTCCCCAGGGCTGCCAGCCACCACAGATAACAGCAGAGTCCTCCAGGGGCGGTGTTATCTGTGTAGCATCTTGGATTGGCCTCACGCGCAAAGGCAGCCACAGAAGAGCCTGACGCCCACACTCTGTACTTTGTTGAACTGAGCTGTTGCGTCCCGTTTTAGGTGACCTCACTGTACGTGCAATTCTGTCACTTTGGTTGCTGCTGTTCCCTCAGCCATCGGAGCACCAGGTTCAGCATTTTGCCATTTGAGTGAAAGCCTTTTACTGAGCGTGTCCTTTCCTGGGTTTAGTCACGGTCCGTGAGAGAGCTCAAGGGACGGTCAAAGAAAACCTAAGGTCCAAAAATGAATATTAATATATTTGACTCTGTATGTATTAGCTTACTCCCGTAGCGCTTGTTCGTTTTATTTTCCTCAATCAGTACACTCCAGTCAGCTGATGTTCTTTTTGACTTCCATAGGAATGGCCAAGATAGACAAACACAAAAAATACAGGTTTGGAACCAATTCCTCAGCTCCCTTGAACTCAAATGACTTCATTGTCAGGTAAACTCTGAAAACCTGCCACTGTTTCAAGATGAAACACTCCTTTCCTTTTCAGAGTGGGACTCCTGTAGTTTGGCAGCAGTATTGTGTGGGTTATTGCATTCAAGAGGGCTCAGATCAGGACTTTGTGAAGTTCATTGTAGGAGACTTCTTTTTTTAGCTGAGAAAAGTGACTAAACTGACTGAGGTTGCATAATGTTCGCATATCATGAAAACACTCAAATGGCAAATGAGGTGAACGTGAAAAATAATAACAGGTTCAAGTTTAGGAAACAAATGGTTTCCAAGTCTAGTGTCACCACTGTCTAATATGGAGTCTGAATAGGAGTTTTACTTGACTAATTGTAAACAGTGGTGAGTATTGGCTCTTAAATGAGCTATTACTCACTGGTAAGTTGTTCATAGATAAAAATATTCTAAACAGTGTTCAGTATGCACAAGCTCTAAAGTAGTATTCACAAATGTTTTATGCCATTCGCTTTGAATAATCGGGTAACTGTTTTGGTTTTGTTTATTTTGAACAGTCAGTACACCATCTGTGTAATGAGTAGCTGAAGACATTACCAATTCATTATGTTTTTAAGTCTGTTTTACTGTAAATCCTTCCTTTTCCTGTCACTGTTACAGTTGCCTTTTGCTGTGTTGGTATGTTTGGCTTGTCCTTGTCCACAGGAAGGTGCTTTTAGTTCCTTTTTGCCAAAGCCAGGGGTTCTGTCTCGTCAGCACATCCATCAGGGGACTGTAACCAATCTGCAGTGATATCTGTGCCCGTGAACTGGAGACTAATCTGTGACTAACTGCCCAGTTATCAGATACCTCAACCTCCACTAGACTCCTGGGAGGAGCTGCTATTGGCTGAATGGTCAGACAGTTGCCAAAGCTTTCCACCTTACGGTCTGCTAAACGGTCATAACCATTTGTAAATGCAAACTTCCTCATTTGCTTTTTATTTTTGCACAGGCACACCCCAAGCGTAAAATTACTTCTCTTTTTTTAACCACAGGGAGCCAATACAAACCTTCTTAAAATACTCTGAAAATGTCTGTATGCGTTTGATAGATTCAGCTGCTACTTATGAGGTTGATCAGAATGGACAGGCACCTCCTACTGCGTTGAACAAAGGGAGAAATATTTTGCGGTGGCTCTGGGTTTCATGTTACGCTTATAACGATATTGAAGCTTGCCAGTTTATTTGTAGTGTCATTCTAGTGCTACCAGTTTTCTCTTGTCAAAAAAAAAAAAACTGTGTGCGTCATTGTGTTTACATATTGCTACTTGGCTGGATGCCAGACCTCAGCTTCCCTTTTATCAAGATGCATTTAACTGTTGAGTAGAATGCTGCCGAATTGCACAAAAACAAACTGTGAAAAAATGCGCTGAAGGTCAAGCTGG
Organism: Anguilla rostrata; assembly: GCF_018555375.3. Taxonomy (NCBI): domain Eukaryota; kingdom Metazoa; phylum Chordata; class Actinopteri; order Anguilliformes; family Anguillidae; genus Anguilla; species Anguilla rostrata. The sequence continues at coordinate 56,041,121 of NC_057933.1, forward strand.
AAGTAGATAAGGGGGGAGGGGCTCCTGAGGCAGAGAGGTGTTCTGGTGAGGAAGTCGTCTCAGTAGCAGCAGTGTAGCGGCTGCGCTGTAATTACTGGGTGATGGACATTGAGCGCATATCGCTATCTACAGTGTCCCTCTGCGAGTGGCTCACCCTCCAGCCCAGCCCAAATCGGGACCATGCTAGCTCGGGGATGCTGTTGCTCCTGAAAGACAGAGTACATAGCATGAAATCTCTTAACGAGGTTTTGGCAGCGCCCCTGAGCCGAGTTAGCGCCTCTCCCTTTCTCTGTGTTGGAGTGTAGCACTTAGTCTGCATCAGATCAGAGGCCCTGTAATTACAGCTCTGTTACTTCACAGCGTGACCAGCTTTGGGAATAGACTGCTAATGGAGAGCCCCCACCAGAGACCTCATTACAGACCCTCATCTCCCGAACTCTCGTACATCCCCTCAGACAGCTCTATCTGTGTTAAACAGCGGCCATTATAATCAAAACACTGTCCTGTCTTCTGGACGGGAGTGCAAGCCCCTGGTTTAATCGCCGACTGATTTTGCAAAAGATATCGAGCTGTCATGTTGTAACTTTTATCTTTGTAAAAGATTTACTGCCTTTTTAATTTACACATAGAATAAGCTGTTTGATCAGGACTCCTCACACGCGGGGATCGTAGCTCTGTGTACCCGATGGGTTTTGTTCTAGCGATCACCATGCCTGTCCAGCCATCTTTGATTTGAGAAGATCCCTTTAACAAAATGAAGTGTCAAGGCATAATTAGTCGCTCTTTTTTTAAATCGGGAAATATGCACGAGTACAGTACTATGTTTGCAGGAGGCTAATTTGAAAGCCTCCGTGCCCAGGAGTCACATCAATTACATGAGGGGGAACAATATTGTTCTGAGTAATTTAGCTGTGTTTGTTTGATATACATTTCTTATTAGATGGTTTAGTTGTGTTTTGCTTTCTGGTTTAGTTTTTCTTCTCTCAGTGCAGGGTGGGGGGGGGGGGGGGGGGTAAATCATCACACAAACCACTAGGGCTAAATTTTATTAACACTGCTGTTTATAATCAGGATTTTATGGGAATTTGCCTAGCTTTGTTAACGATATCTTTTCTACACTATCTATTTTGTCTGTATTTGAAATAAAATGTTTTTTCTCATCTTTGTCTGCTTAACTGGAGACTTCCCAAGAGGAGCTTTTGAAAGAGATTGTGAACAAGAACAAAGCCTTGAACTTGATTTTAACATTTAATGGACAGGAGAGATGATAGAGAAAATAGAGATGAAAATAACTCCCTTACTCTGTTCCTCACAGCCTGGTCCAGAATTATCAGAACTCAGGTCTGCCACCATTTTATAATGATTTTTCCCCCTGGTCTTTTTGGTTTTATTATTAATGGTCTGAGCAACAAAGGTCCTGGAACCCTTCAACCTTTTCTACCATTTTGAAAAAAAAACACATTTGATATAAAAACATGTGGCCACAAATTACAATATTGTCATAAAATTTAGGAATCATAAAAATAAAATGATAAATGAACCATTAAGGTCTACAGGCCTGTCACTTTGCATACATATTGGAAACCCTGCACGTACACTGTTTACACGATCCAGGGCCACTACTGGATTTTTCATGAATTCATAAAATTATTTTTTTTTTAATGACATCTAATGAAACATTACTCAAAGTTTCACCCAAAGTTGGTACACATCTCTGAACTTTCATATATTACATTTGTGATTCCTAAAATGGACTAATCCTGAACTTTGACTGTCCATCCTATAGGCTACACAATGAGAAACACTGTAATATGAATTCAAACTGTGCCAACGTATAAAAGTGATTTATTACCATTAAATTATGTTGACACCACAAGCTAAACAAAGTGCATAGTACAACAGTCAAATTTCTGCACCCCTAGGGCACACTGAACAATGATCTCGTCATGAAATACATACGAACATGAAAATAAATATATCCTTGGGGCATTTCTTCACAGATTTGGCCATGAGAGGTATTGTTAAAGTACATAAATTCTATAGGTTTCATTAGTAGCTCACATTTTAGGTTTGTATAGGCCATCGTGTCACTTAGTATTTATTGAATGCATTTTTCTTTTTCAAATTAATTACAATGCTTAACTGACCAGTTGCTGTGCTACTCAAGTGCTGAGTTACAACAAAAACCAACAGACTGATAAGAGAGAACTGATACGATTATTCAGGCAAGTACAATCACTGAATTATTTTAGCATTTCTCCCTGTACCAGTTGGGACTGGGTATTTGGTATCTTCAGCACCTTAAATTAATGTATAGAACTTCCAAAGTAACTATGAGTTCACCTGATACACTAAAGGTACACAGAAAATCAGCTTTACAAATATAGCATTTCAAAAACTCAAATCAAAGTTTAGTGGCCCTAGCCTTTAAAATGTGCATTAAGAACATACTGCATTCAAGATTTCCAAGGAAGTATGGGTAATGTAGTTCTCCCTATACGCATCCAGTATATTCAGATCCATTTCAGTCAATGCATGTGCATCTGTACAAGTAAGCTCACGGACAACAGTCATGTAATAACTTTATTGCTTCAACAATTCATTTACATTACAAAAAATATTTTTGTTTTGTTTCATTCCCCCCCCCCCCCTCGGCTGTAAATATTTACTGAACAATCAACAAAGGCAGGATTTTAATTCGCTTCACATTCATGAGAACTTGACCAACACCAGATCAAACGGTTGTGAGGTGTGTCTAAACCAAGTACTAAAACAACATCCAGCCTTTATGTTATAAAAATGTGAAACCCACAGCACTTTACATACAGACTTCCATTGATGGATACAGTTTAATACTACAGCACTATTTGTTCTGTGATCAGTTGTGGTACCTTGAGGAAGACACTACCAACACTCGCACATAGAACAGTAATGACTCAAAGTTATTTTTATATATTTTATTTTTTTAGCCCCTTTCAATTGCCCAATCAAATAGCCACATTTGGCACAAATCTAGTGAAACTAAATTAAAGCGGGGAAAGGCAAAAAGATGAATTATTTTTCAAAAATCATATTTGGGGGTTTTTGTACATATTTCTTAGATGTTTGAATTAATAAGAGGGAGAACTACGCACGACACAGGATTTTATACTCAGTACGCATCACAGAACCAATACAATTATTTTAATGGGAAGCTTACTTTCAGGGGACTAATTTAAGCAATTTTGATTCCCATCTGCATATCATCATTACAACTGTAGAACACATCCTATTCTGTACTCGGAAATGCATTCTTACATTGTGAGATCACAGTACGTTACATTTCAACTGTGGACGCAGCGTGAGAGCGCTGCATCCTTTACATGTCCACGTGTGGGTTTAGTGTACTGCAGCTTTGGGGTGGGCCGACGCCCTTTAAACGTGATTAGATGTGCTGACCGCACGGTCCTGCGCGGTTTCTAAGGCAGGGAACGTGGCAACCAGAAATCCACCTCGCTTTCACCAACCTTTCAGTGCCACTCTCAGCTGCACACAACAGCCGTAAAGGGTGTTCAAAAGGCACGTGACCTGGCTTCCTGTGCGCACCCTGTGGTGTGCAGAGGCACCTGTGACCGGAGACAGGACCGATTCAAGGGCATGAGCTTTGAGTTCTTCTACGCACGCATCAATGCCGCCCTATTGGTTGTGTTAAGCCGTGCGGGTCCAAAGCTCTGGGTGTAGACACACAGCTCTCAGGTCCAGCGTCCCCCCGGGCTCCTCACCGGTCCACTCCAGTCCACTGCTGCTCAGTGTGCTGCATTTTTCAGTCGGCGTTTGGAAATGGACGAGATCGTGCCGTCCCGCGTACTTCCTCTTTAATACGACCCGCAATCTGGGGCTGACATTCCAGACTGGGCTTCCAGTCCATGTGTGCTGCCCTCTCATTGGACAAGGTGAATATTTAGCTTTTAAGAACCCGCCTTTCTTCATTCATCCGATCACAAGCAGCATCTTCTGATTCTTATAGGAATTATTGCTCAAAATTTGAGGGGAGGGGTGTGATGAGTTTTAAAATATGGATAGTTTCTATCTAGGTGTGGACAAAAAAAATAAATACTTAATGGGATATTAGACATTTTCAAAAATTAAAAACGTAACATAAAAAATATAAGATCCCAGTCTGAAAAGCCCCCAATCAACAGTATGTATTTAAAGAACTGAAATAAAATGAAGTTTGAGGTCACAATGATAAATACATACTACAGTACTTTCCTCCCAAACAAACAGGGACTGCTGTTTTGTAGGCATTTTGATTGTTTGGGAAAAAAAAGCATCCTTTACAAGTTTTATCAAAACAACAACAAAAAAAAGAAAGAAAAAAGAGAGAGGAAACCGACCGCAGTCACAATCTCCAGTGTAAAACGGGTGAACTCCAAAGCTAACAGACGGACAGGTACGCTGGTAAGAGGAAGAGGGTTAGAAGAGCCCGGGTGAAAAAGCCAAACTGCTGTGTAATGTGTAGATTCCTGAGATGGCTCTAAGTAGACACGTTTAAATAAGCTACACATCGTCTATCCCACTGATGTGACGGCAAACATACCTAAAGTGCAGATACGAACAACGAGAAATGTACTCAAATCAGAATAATTACAGACGACGCCGCTGCCACAAACCTCCGCGACCGCGCGACTGCTTCAACACCTCAAACTCGACCGTTAAAAATAAATTAAAATGCTTCACATAATATAGTAGTAATAATAACATTAATGATACGAAAATCAATACATACATTCTAAAATATATATATCCCATTACAGTAAATATTACATTGGATGTAAACCGTTTGAACAAATAAAGTTTTCGGTTTCTGTCTCCACAACAGCATAGGTTAACACTGTTTGCTCTCTGCTGGCCCTGTCATGAATGAACTGCACACTAACTATGGCTACAGTTTGCAGAATAGGGATCTGCAAAGCTGCTTAAATATACTTAACGTTCATTTCTGGTGAACAGCAGTATTCACCGAGACGCACGGAATGGGCTACCATATTCATCTGTACATAAACATGTCAACAAGCTGCAATCAGGGGCAGGACTGGAAAGGGGAAAATAACCATAAGTCAATTGGAGACGAGAGAAACAGAGCTCCATCTGCTGGCCTCTTAGAGAAATGCGACCAACCCAAATTTTACTGTAAAGTTTAGATTCATTTTCCTTCTGTGCATCAGTAATGTTCGGTAAGCATTCTGTATAATTTGTAACTTAAAGGTGATGAGAATGACGAGGCCTGCTTCCTCTGCCATACTATCAGATGCACAAGTACCCCCCATGAGCAACACACAGTAAACGTTACTACAGGTCAGCGAATGACCTCTCTAGCATTAAACAATTCGAGTCTTTTATATACAGCAGGACAGCAGCTGTACAGTCACAATATACAAAATTGGCTGAGAATTGGCCAGCTGGTGTTTTTTTTTGTTTTTCTTCTTGTACACGTACGAAAAATTCAGCTGAAAATGTTTGGACCTCCTGTTCAGCATTGACAGCTTTGTTAAAACAAACAGAATTTTTAAAAAAGAATGCAAAAAATACTTCAGATTGATTGCTATTTTTCTGATGAGTGTAAACAATGCATTGTGCCTGTTTTTTTGTACCCTTGCATGTCAGAACGCATTTCTGGTGGCTTAGAGCACTGTTGTGCTGTTTTTTTTTTGAGGTCATAACATTCTGTGTTTTAAAAGGCAGTCTGCGTTGTTTCAAGACCAACAGAATTCGTTTTAAATGGGAATCATGCTGAGACTGGATACAAAACTCACTGATTTGATGTTACACATCTGAAAACTAAAAAATATTATCTTAAAAGGATAAAAAAGATTTGACTTGAGTAAGAGTGAAAATAATCATTCAAGCATAAATCTAAAAAAAAAAAAAAAGAAAGAAACAGTGGCCCCACCCCCTGGCCCCACCCCTTTGGCATCACTGGCATTAGCATGTCGCTGTGCTACACGCAGAAGACAGCTGCGGTGTGAAAGTGTAGAAGAGCCTCAGCCTTCTCTGCCCGCCCTCGGACGCAGGCCGTAAAAGCAGCCCTGTTTGTGTGTGTGTGTGTGTGTGTGTGTGTGTGTGTGTGAGTGTGTGTGTGTCCTGCTTTCACAAAGATGTCTCTGCATCCACGAACTTCTGCCCCTGCTCATCCTCAACGCTGATCTTCACGCAGGGAATCTTCTCCTGGCTGCAGGGGGCAAGAGCAAGAGGAAGAGTTACTAGCACATAGAGCTGGACTGTGTGTGTGTGTCTGTGTGTATGAATGTTTGTGTGTGTGTGTGTGAGTGCATGCGTGCCTCTATGTGTGTGTGTGTTTGTGTGCCTGTGTATGCTTGTGTGAGTGTATGGATGTGTGTATGAATGTTTGTGTGTACGTGTGTGCCTGTATGTGTGTGTGTGTGTGTGCTTGTGTGAGTGTGTGTGTGTGTGTGTGAGAGAGAGAGAGAGAGAGAGGGAGCGTGTGTGTATAGTCTAAAGCAGTGGCTGTTGGGCAGGATGCTTTGAATACTTGCATTAAAACTTGAAGTGAAGGTGGACTTCAGTCTTGTGCAGACACAAGCCATCCATGTTTTACATTTTTCAGCTAATAAAACACAATGCTAACTACATTGGTATTTATTGTTAAATATCAACTCAGTTACACACTCTCTTCCTTATATTATATTTGCATAAATATATCCCACATATGCTACTTGTTTTGCATACATTCCTGTTAGCCCTTTTTCTCTCTAAGCTTCCTGTCCCAACAAGCCACTGCCTTATCGGAAGAAACCCAGAAAACCTGGAACTGCAGTTCAGACATGCTTTTGGTTTCACTGCATACGTTCTTTACAGTCACTTTACAGTCACTTCAGCTACTTTCCAATAGGTGTCCAGGCTTCCATTGCAATGAAGGCATGAATGACAGACACAGGCCAGTATGAATACATATAGTAACCTGAACACGCACACACATGCACACACACACACACTCACATTCATGGACACACACGCACACATGCTCACATACATGGACACACATGCTCATACACACGCTCACATGCAAGGACACACACGCACACACACACACACTCACATTCACGGACACACACGCTCACACACATTAATCTCATGCTTGCGGTCACTGTAGCAGCTGGAGTCACCTGATGCATCATTAAAAGTGTGCATTCTAAGGAGTCAGGTATCACACTGTGAGCTGTACATCAGCTCGCCTGAAGACTGTGCTGACCCCGTGTGAGGGGCGTGTCCAGCGGTGACAGTGTGCTGAATAACTCCAGTGCTACAGTGGCCCAGGTTAAACTGGCACGTTTAAGTGTGAAGCCAAAGGACGGCCCAGGACCAATCAGGAGCCAAGAGCAGGAGAGGGTTAGAGATACAGGGAGGGGAGGAGAGGATAGAAGAAGAAGGGGAAATGAAAAACGAAAAATAAAAGCATGTTGCAGCTAACCTTGGGCTATGTTTCAACGTTTTGGCGCTGTCAGCGTTCATGGTGACAGATTTCCACACGCCGGATTTGGCCATTTCGTCAGAAATGTTTACGATAGAGGGGTCAGTGCTGGATGGGGGAGGGGAGACAGCAGACAGACGTTGAGCAAGGTGAGCGGCGGGTTAGGACACGGGCACACCCCTAACGTACGCTCAGCTCTGAGAGACCGCGCTGTTAACAAAGCATCAGCCGCATCCTCCCCTCAGCCCTGCGCCTACCTGCTCCACCATCACATGACCATCTCCAGCCGCCTCGCACATTTCCTGCTTCACCATCACATGACCATCTCCAGCCGCCTCACACATTTCCTGCTTCACCATCACATGACCATCTCCAGCCGCCTCGCACATTTCCTGCTCCACCATCACATGACCATCTCCAGCCGCCTCGCACATTTCCTGCTTCACCATCACATGACCATCTCAGCCGCCTCACACATTTCCTGCTTCACCATCACATGACCATCTCCAGCCGCCTCGCATATTTCCTGCTCCACCATCACATGACCATCTCCAGCCGCCTCGCACATTTCCTGCTTCACCATCACATGACCATCTCCAGCCATCTTCCTGCTTCACCATCACATGACCATCTCCAGCCACCTCACAAATTTTAATCACTCTTTCAGAAGACAAGTGGCTGATTAACTTCAGGTGGCAGAGATGGTTTATCAATAACCCCCAATACTGTGGGTGGCTTTAAAAATGCACCCTAAACTACAGCTATACTCATTCACACTCAGCTTGGAGTCTTCTGAGTTCCCATCACAGCATGTGGTGCTCACTCTCAAAACATGGTCCCTCTCTGAAGACTACAGGTGACTACAGACTACATGAATTCCCACTACTACTAAACCTACTTCTAATGCATTCACTGCATGACTAATAAATACAGTTTCACTTTTTTAGGTGAACGTCTTCACACTTGGTTGCTGCAGCTTTAGTAATTAAACACTAGCTGAGGTTCAACTTAAAAAATAATGTGAATTTACTTTGCATTTCATTTTCAAGGAAGGAAGAGACAGTTTATGTTCCATAATTTGAATCCTTCCAGCCAGTTTGAGTCTTAACGCAGAGAACTCATCTCTGAAGCAGGCGGGTAAAAGTGGCAGCCCATTCGCCCAGTAAAAATAAGCCTGGGGTGATTCGCCTTGCGAAGCCCAGCCCCGCTCATTAAGACCACCTCGTAGACCTTTAGATGAAGAAGCAGGCCGCCTGTGTGAGTACACCTGTATATGTCGGCGGCCCTGTGTGGACACAAGCCGTTTCCTGTCTCTGGTTTCCTGTCACGAGGAAGCGGGCCCTCTAACAGGAAGGAGGATGACAGCTCGGTTTTAATGGCGGTGTTACGCTGAGCACTGCTTTTCAGAGCCATGCACTCAGTCCACATGAGGAAAGGAGTTAAGGCCGTCATCGCGTTAATCCTCAGACACCACCCCCCCACCCCCCAAAACCGAAAAAAACACCTCCAAAACGGAAATCAAAAGCAGGCCTGAAATAAAAGACCAACCCCTCCTCCAGGCTCTTCGTCCGGGAGAGAGGTGTCGGAGGCTACGCTGTCCCACCTGTTTCGAGATAAACACCACCTGTCAATGCTCACCTGTCATCACCCAAAGCTCCCGGTGCACAAGGAAGAAATGCTGCATCTCAACAATGCGTCAGTAACGCACAGTGTATGACAGTAGCACATTATGCAGAATGTAGAGCATTAATGAAGTCATATGAAGAATGTAGATAATTAATACTCATTCATCATAATTCTCAACGGCACCACATTTGTGCTATTTCTTACAATTAAATTTGAGGATATATTATGCTTACCAGATGGTTCAAATGTTCAAGACCTTGTTCAGTTATTCTCTACAACTCTTACAGTTCAATTACAAAAAATCAGCAACCAGGTTATTACATAACACAGGATGAGAGATTACATAAAAGGGAAGTGTTTCTGTGGAAACGGGTGACAGACGTTTCCAGGAAACACGCTTGCGGTGTCGTAAGTCTGCGGTTCTGCCTTAGCTCACCTCACTTTGAGCGTCTTCACGGGGATGTTCAGCACGTTGCTGCCCTCGTACGGCAAGGCCTCGCTGTCTGTCTCCAGCATGTGATCCGCCGCCGTCTGTAACCATGGAGACGAGCGTTACACACCCCGCACAGACATGGCACTGCAAACAGACCTGAGCTCAGAGCCGCTCTCCCAGGTGGCAGCACGGCCCCGCGCTGCACCCCGGACCCACGCGGGCGGAGGCGGGGTCGGGCGGGCGGTGTGTGAAAGGCGCTCCCGCTCTACCTGCTTTTGCATCTTTTTCTGGTCATCCTCCTTCTTCTTCTTGCTCTCGGGCATCAGGTCATCCAGCCAGCTGAGCTCCCGGTTAGTGAAGCACAAGTCCATCAGCTTCCTCACAAACACCAGGGCCAGCACCTGCGAGAGAGAGAGAGAGAGAGAGAGAGAGAGAGCACGATGTGAGGGCATGCCACAGCCTGACAGTTAACAGTTTACTAATCATAAGTAATCTCTAAACATTAAGAAAATATGCAAATCTTGTTGCTGATAGTATTGTTACTGCTGATTTACACTTTATGTAAATTATGCCTTGTAAATACTTTACATTTTGAATTTGCATTACAGAAAGAATGAGAGAGAGAGAATTAGAGAGAATGAGACAGAATGAGGGAGAGAAAGAAAGAGAGAGAGACGGAATGAGAGAGAGAAAGAAAGAAAGAGAGAGAGAGAGAGAGAACCCAACAGTGAGTGACAGTGGGCGGCTCTCTGGCGTCATAAAGGGGAGGCGGTCCCCAGTGAAACCCCGCCCCCGGTGTCTCTCAGTACCATCATGGGGAAGATGACGGCGGCGGCGGAGGCCTTGATGACCCACAGCAGCACCAGGCAGGTGACCTGCACGATGGTGAAGACGTGCACCTTCCACAGGGGCACGTAGCGCAGGTAGATCAGGTCCGGCTGGTGCTTGGCCGGCATGCCGAACAGCTTGATCCGGTCAAAGAACTGGCGCCCCCCACAGGCAGGAGAATTAAACACAAGGCATCACTTTACAATCAGCCCAAAAGCGTATCAATAGTCAGAACAGAAAAGGGAAGTCAAGAGGTTCCAGGTTCACGGTCCAGATGGGATACTGCCACTGTACACTAAGCCAAAAAGTAACAACAAACACTGTCACAGACACACTGCCACAGAAAGAGTTGTGCAAGCAGACTACTGATCTATCAGATGCTCAGCTGCATATGCCTAACATGGCTACTTCTGCCTCCCTATAACTGAAGCCTAACATTAACATTTGCTGAATCTTCCGGAACATTATTAAGGGGTGTGAGTGAGCACATTACTGTGGTGATGAAGATCCTGCAATGTAATGGAGAATCTGAAGCTCCTGGTAGCAGAGAGGACAGCAGGAGCTGAGTATGTGGAGAAGCCACAGAACGTGCGGTACTGCAGAGGTGCGGAGGAAAGCTTTGTTAGCCCTGATGCTAAAGCCCCAGTGTATGTTCTTACCTGAATGCCTTTAAGTGAGGAGACGCCCATGTAGAGAAAGACCCCGTAGAGCACTGGCATGGGGATGAACTGAGCACGGGAGAGGGAGGGAGGGAGAGAGGGATTAACAGAGCCATCCTCTCACTGCTCAGCAAACAGCTGAAGCGCTTCTGTTAAAGGTGTGGAACAGTAAACAGCAGCTGCACACACTGAGATGTAGGAGGTGGGGTTGCCAGATTGAAAATTTGTGAAAACCAGACAATACGCACAGCTGGACCAGGGGGGTATTCATTAGAGGGAGTCCCTGGCATGCCAGTTTGTTAGAAATGAACAAAAAATTCCTTCCGTCATTTACACTGATTGGACATTACTTTGTCCGACCTGGACCACAAACCGGATCTGTACAAATAATTTGAAAGCCGGACATTCCGGTCAAAAACCAGACGCCTGGCAACCCTTCTGAGAAGGCCGGCACCACCCTGCCTGAGACCCCAGGGGACTCTGGGATGCTTTCATTCCTCCGACAGGAACAATCACACATGGATTTATCCATCAGCCACTCGTTCCCCCACACTGAGCAGACACGTGCACTAGTCAGGAGTTCATGGACCAAATGCTTACCTCAACGAGCTGGGTGATACGTGCACACATAAGAGATTTATAAGGTGCCTTTCAAATTCACTTATACCAGCGTGCGGGCGATAAAACAGAAGCCATCTGAGTGATGATGGCCCGGACATCAAAACGTCTGCTTCACAGCTCCCACGCAAGACGTAAATCACGCAAAGCCGCTAAAATCCTCTCTTTCCATATCAGCCCTCCCTGAGGTGTCCGGGTGAGGGCGCCCGTGCCGGGGGAAGCGGGGCGCGGGGGCGGAGCCTGCTCACCTTCAGCACTGAGGTCATGAAGACGGACAGGCCCATGAGGACGAAGATCATGAAGCCGGTCACCCGCTGCTCCCGGATGCCCAGGAACTTGGGCTGCTCCCCGGGGGCGGAGCAGGCCGACTCCAGCTTCAGGCTGTTGACGTGCGTGATTGACAGCACGGTGGCGGCCACGAACCAGGGCAGCCCCATCAGCGAGCACACGCCCAGCATCAGAGACACCACCAGCAGGTCCAGGTGGTACCCACAGCCTTTCTGCAGGGGGGGCAGGGGCAGATGGGTGGGGCAGGGGCAGATGTCACCATTGAAACTCAGCTCAAGGACCTGAACACACTAGTCACAGTCATCTGACCCAAAATCCGATGTATAAGTAAAGTTTTGAACGCTGCATTATCCTGTGCTGTGAGACAGCTGAACGTGTGAATAATCCCTCCCACCTTCGGACATCGACAGCCATCACAGCGTTAAAATAAGGAAATCTCTGACTGAACTGAAAACAACACACAGTATAATACACAATATCTTTACAAGAACCAAAACAAATATGCTTTGTAATATATTACAATTGCTGAATCTGTTAAATTAGACATTTAACCAGTGATTAAAGCCTCAGCCTCACTTTGTGACATATGCAACCTTTATCCTCTCTTCTGATGCTGGCAGTACTCTCCCTTACCTTGAGCCGGTGCTCCTTGCGGTTGATGATGACTGCGGTGATCTGCTGGTCCATGAAGATGAGGATGGTGCAGAGCAGAGCCGGGATGGCCGCCGCCAGCAGCGTCCACCAGGGGTTATCTCCCAGCGGCGAGATGAACCAGCCGCGGTGCTTAGAGGTGGGCTGTGCACAGCAGGGTTACATCTTACACAGCTGTGTATTTACACCGGGCTTACATCTGCTCTTACACACATACTGACAGAGTCATGCGCATACACACACACACGCACGCGCACGCGCAGGCATACACACGCACGCACACACACACGTGCACACACCCACACATATACACAGACACACACACAAACATACAGTTTCTCCCATAGGCGACTTAGGAGGCTTGAAAAAGCACTTGGCGGGCCCGCCTCAGGCATTTCAATGCAGGGAGAACCCTGATTATCCACATCTCTAATATACATTGTTTTGGCCACTACTTCACATGGCAGAAAGTGAAGACCCATACCTCAAAGCGGTCAGGGACATGCAGTTTCGGAGAGGGTATGCCCACAAGGTAGTCGATAAGGACCATGACCAATATGGTCAGAAACACAGCAAAGTCACTGATACACGACCGCACCTATGGGACAGACACGGTCATGAACATAGATCATCAACTGTCATATTACTAACAAAGTAATGAAATTACAGACTAAAAGACAACAAAAGAGCACCAGAACCTACACCAACAAAAATGTTCCAACACAATTAAAGGTGATCCCACAAAAATAGGCACCTGTGTTTTAAAAAAAAAGTTAGAATACTGAATGTAGTGTATGAACAGAACTGCGTATCTCAGTGCGTGTGTGTGAGGTTACCTTGGTGGGGAAGTAGCGCTTGGTCTTAAACTGCTTGAGGAAGGAGGAGAGGAAGAAGGTGGTGAAGAAGAGCATAACAGACCAGAAGAGCACATCAGGGATGTAGGGGCCTTCATGCGCACAGGCCGAGCCCACAAACTGCCCCTGTAACCTGTTGCACATCTGAGAGAGAGAGAGAGAGAGAGACAGAGACAGTGACAGAGGGAGAGAGGATATCATTATTACTACATGTTTGCATAAATGTCAATTCATTGATTTCCCCCCATAATTGCTGTTATTATTTGTAGTTGAGAAATACACTCACGGACACATTGAGGTCACTCCAGGATATAGAGTCGGGCGTGAAGCCTGTTTGGTTCAAGAGCTGCACGGTTTCTGTGGTTACATTGGCTGGTGGTGAGCACTGACACCTGAGAGCATAGAGGAGTCAGCAACAACTCTATCAACTCCATCTCCTCTAAAACACACCCCACACAAACGCTCCTCTAACACACAGTGTGCACACACACACTCCTCTTACACACACTGCACACACGCTCCTCGTACACACACTGCAGTGCACACACACGCTCCTCTAACACACCCCACACACACACTCCTCTAACACACACTCCTCTTACACACATAAAACACATGCTTCTCTAACACAGTGTACTACACACACGCTCCTCGTACACACATAAGACACACTCTCCTCTAACACACACCCCACACGCACTCTCCTCTAACACACAGGCAACACACACTCTCCATAACCATTGAGCCATTGAGCCATCAATAATTAATCCTGAAAGTCACAAGGGGGAATGTATTGGACATATATCAACATAGCAAAAAAACATAATTGATTGCATACTTATTTACATGAAAAATCTCAAGCTTGTCAACCTTCATATTTAACCAAAAATATTTACTTAACGTTTACTCAAGTTTCACTCAGGTCTTTCCGTCCGTGGGGTTGCCAATGCCTGCCTCTATCCGACACAAAACAGGGAACAGACACAAAGGGCTCTCCTCCCCTCCGGCCCAGCAGGGGGAGCTGTGGCTCTCTCTGACTCACGTGTAAAAGGTGAGGTTGTCCAGCTCGAGGTGCATGTTGACTGGGAACATCTCGCTCAGCTGAAAGAGCTTCTCCAGGGCCTCGTAGATGAAGATGATGCAGATGAGGGCGGCGAAGGCTTCCTCAGTGAAGCGGGTGATGTAGCAGACCAGGGAGCTGGCGTCCGTGGCAACCAGCACCAGGCACAGGAAGGCCGTCCACAGCCCGATGCTGGTGCGCAGAGATAGGTAGGACAGGCCGTAGTCCCTGTGGCCAATCAGAGAGCACCGTTACTTGCACGTCCTGTATCCTGCTCCATATGCTAATGAACTGCCACTCACAGCTCAACTTATGGGGGAGAAAATAATGAACATATAATGATATACTGCGTTCAGTGGGGGTTTACACAGAGTTTTTCAAAAAGTCACGCACGTGAAAATGTGGAATTTCAAGATTTAAGATTTCATGTTTATTTTTGTTGCATATTTCAAATCACATGTGAAAATGTTACATTCACGTGTGAAATTGTGATCGTCAGGGTAACCAGCCACATATCTTGCCAAAGTGATAAAATATTGCATCACAAATGCTTCCATGTACTGTAATATGAGCATTCAGTTTGTGTGCCGGACATGGCCAAACTAAGCATACGTATCATGTATATCCAGCACACAGTGACAGCGTTCTGAGTTCTCTCTATATTACTGAAGTCATACTCCTGGTTTTATCAATATTGTGATGAACTCATTCAGCTGTCGCTGAAGGCACAGACTTTATGAGCACACAGTGGAAAAAGCGGCTCCGCTCCAGGCAGAGACAATTAATGACCGGTCTATCTAGAGGGCACTCTGACATTTTCACGGTTTGATTACATGCCCACATTTCTGTCAGCGCTTGAAAAGCGATCCCCCCTCCCGGAACATGATGAGCCAGCATCGCTGTGGAAGTACGAGAAGTCGGGGTGGGGTGGGGCGACCCATCTGTCAATCGCACGCAGTCCTCACTGCTACTGTGCGCCCCGAGCCTGACATCATGAGCGACAGCGCTGACAAGCACACCTGGATCCACCAATCATAGACGCTGCTCTGCTTTACACCCTTTAACAGGCTCGCTGCCTTTTTAAAAGGGCAAAAATACGTCAATCATCTGGATCCCGAACAGTGAGCAAAACTAGAGTGAGTGCAGCCAATGCCTGCTCTTAATGTACATACACTATTTATCTGATGCCACTCTAGTGTTTTCTGCATATAAATATGATTACAATATGCAGTGATAGCATGTGATTATTGTTGCATATACACAGAGAATATGACTTCTTGGTTTGTAGATTTAATTGTTGACAAGACAATTTCACGCATCTTGCTTTCATTACCCTGATGACTCTCTTAATGGCCTCAATAAAGTAAAGTCTGATTGATTAGTTTTAACTGGTGAGCAGGCTTTAGTAGAGACTGGATTGGTTGTAACTAGTGAGCAGGCTTTAGTAGAGACTGGATTGGTTGTAACTAGTGAGCAGGCTTTAGTAGAGACTGGATTGGTTGTAACTAGTGAGCAGGCTTTAGTAGAGACTGGATTGGTTGTAACTAGTGAGCAGGCTATAGTAGAGACTGGATTGGTTGTAACTAGTGAGCAGGCTTTAGTAGAGACTGGATTGGTTGTAACTAGTGAGCAGGCTTTAGTAGAGACTGGATTGGTTGTAACTAGTGAGCAGGCTTTAGTAGAGACTGGATTGGTTGTAACTAGTGAGCAGGCTTTAGTAGAGACTGGATTGGTTATAACTAGTGAGCAGGCTTTAGTAGAGACTGGATTGGTTGTAACTAGTGAGCAGGCTTTAGTAGAGACTGGATTGGTTGTAACTAGTGAGCAGGCTATAGTAGAGACTGGATTGGTTGTAACTAGTGAGGAGGCTTTAGTAGAGACTGGATTGTTGTAACTAGTGAGCAGGCTTTAGTAGAGACTGGATTGGTTGTAACTAGTGAGCAGGCTTTAGTAAGACTGGATTGGTTGTAACTAGTGAGCAGGCTATAGTAGAGACTGGATTGGTTGTAACTAGTGAGAGGCTTTAGTAAGACTGGATTGGTTGTAACTAGTGAGCAGGCTTTAGTAGAAACTGGATTGGTTGTAACTAGTGAGCAGGCTTTAATAGAGACTGAACTGGTTGTAACTAGTGAGCAGGCTTTAGTAGAGACTGGACTGGTTGTAACTAGTGAGCAGGCTTTAGTAGAGACTGGATTGGTTGTAACTAGTGAGCAGGCTTTAGTAGAGACTGGACTGATTCGTTACAACTGGTGAGCAGGCTTTAAAAAGACTGGACTGATTGGTTATAACTGGTGAGCGGTCCTTAGTAAAGACCAGATTGATTGGTTGTAACTGGTGAGCAGGCTTTAGTAAAGACCAGATTGATTGGTTGTAACTGGTGAGCAGGCTTTAGTAAAGACTGATGGGCTGATTGGCTGCAATGGAAGAGCACCACTCACTTGCAGAACTTGAAGAGGATCTTCTCGAAGACTAAGACAGGCCCCGTGCTGCCTAGGATGGTGAGGGGCTGCCCCGCAAACAGGGAGAAGGCCACGCCCGTTAGAGATGCCCCAAACAGAGACTCTATGGCACTCTGTCCTCACACCGGGCAGGGACAAAGGGGACGGGGAGAGAGGGAAGGAAAGAGGGAGGAGAAGGAGAGAGCGACAGAGAGGGGGACATGAGGCAGGAAGAGGAAAAACAGTATTGAAACAGGGGAATTGAAAGGTAAAAGAAGGACAGAGAAAATGTAGGGAGGGTATAGGAAGTATGTGTGGGGGAAAGAGAAATAAGGAGGAAGACAAAGCACACACATTAATTATTAAACCTCACTCTCATCCCACCAACTTGCCTTCATTTGGTTCCACCCTACCCCTCCACTGTCCTTCTCCCTACCTTTCAAAGATGTGAGAAACCCATTCTACTGAGGGAGCCATTTTTAAACAAGCACTTTCAATTTAGCACAAAAGTAAATGTACATAAAGGGGTTCATAAAATGCTTCATGTTGATGGCTATTTAAAATCCCACTAAGGTATGGAAGGCCAGTGTACCTGTACATGGAGGTGGTTCAGCGAAATGGACGGTATCACAGAGTTAGGGGTACTCACGATGTTGCCCTTAGTGGCCTCCCCCAGCAGGCCCCCGAAAGTGATGACGGGGGACATGCAGGCGCAGTAGAGGAAGAGGATGGAGGCCAGGCACTGCAGGCTGAGGGCGTCCCGGATGTCGCTCAAGTAGAACGGAATCTTACGCCGCACATCCTGCACCAGGCCTCCACAGAACCTGAGAGAGCAGCCCCACACAACATGTCACCCCGGCCAAACCTGGTTTATCTGAACACTGCTCCAAACTGCTGCTGTCACTGCTGCTCCACACAGCTCCTCTGACCACTGCTCCACACAGCTCCTCTGACCACTGCTCCACACTGCTCCTCTGACCACTGCTCCAAACTGCTGCTGTCACTGCTGCTCCACACTGCTCCTCTGACCACTGCTCCACACTGCTGCTCTAACCACTGCTCCACATTGCTGCCCTGACCACTGCTCCACACTACTGCTCTAACCACTGCTCCACACTGCTCCTCTGACCACTGCTCCACACTGCTGCTCTGACCACTGCTCCACACTGCTCCTCTGACCACTGCTCCACACTGCTCCTCTGACCACTGCTCCACACTGCTGCTCTAACCACTGCTCCACACTGCTGCCCTAACCACTGCTGCTCTGACCACTGCTCCACACTGCTGCTCTAACCACTGCTGCTCTGACAACTGCTCTACAGTTCTGCTCACACCACTACTTCACACTGACCACTGCTCCGCAGTGCTGCTCTGTCGAGTTGAGGCCAGTTTAAATTTTATGAAGTTTGAAAGAGTTGATGTGCCTACTCATTAAGTCTCTCCTGAAAGTGTCAAATGCAGGAGAGTTAGAGCGTGTTACCTCATTATCGCTCCCTGTGAAATTCTCTCAGGCACCTGCATTGCGGGAGGCACTTACCAACTAAAAGTTTGATTAATTAAAATCTGACAGGCAGGAAGGCAAGAAGCCCTCAAAGGTTCTCAGTTCACAGCTCTTCTGCCCTACATCAAACAAGCTCAGCCTGACACCTCAACGCTTTATATAGAAGCACATTCAAGCATGCGTCCATACTTATAAATAATACTGCCCCCACCGCACCCATCCGAATGGCTACCATCTCAGAGGGATCAAAGAGCACTAATCACACACAAGGTCGTATTTTCAATGAGTCAACAATACATTAGCCCGTGAAAATGCGCTTAGTTCACTTTGTCATTAACTTTGATTGATAAAGCATGACTTAATACTTTGATCTGCATCTCACATAGAAAGGAAATAGGCCCGATTAGGCATTGCCACACAGAGCTCCTGGCCACAGTGGGTACTGGCATGCTTAGCGCTTCATTCAGACCAGATGCATCACTGCAGTTAGAAAAGTTAGCCATCATGTGACCCAAGAGCCACTGCAGTATCAGAAGCAATACAGAAAGAGCTAAGTGCTACGATGCCTTCATATGCTAGCTGTGTAATGCAGAGCGCTACTTTGTGAAACCGTGGATGGGTGTCCTTCACAAAGCCCACCAAGGTCAGAAAAACTTCACATGAGAGACGCCGCCAGCGGTGTCCAGAGCGCGGTAATACAGCGCTTCTTAATGAGTCATCGTGTGAAAGGCTTTGAAGATTTGTAACATTAAAACATTGGGCTCTCCCCTCTGCTCCGCTCTTTCATCTCACTAATGCCTCTTTAATAAGGTGGCTGTTCAGTTCTGTGGAGTCAGGCATT
Source organism: Anguilla rostrata (assembly GCF_018555375.3). Lineage (NCBI taxonomy): Eukaryota > Metazoa > Chordata > Actinopteri > Anguilliformes > Anguillidae > Anguilla > Anguilla rostrata. The sequence continues at coordinate 56,060,389 of NC_057933.1, forward strand.
ATACTCACACTCATCAAAAGGGACTTAAGCAGCCACTCCCCCCCCCCCCTTCTCCCCACCAACCTGCACAGTCCAGGACTGGTCCTGTTCAGCACACCACTAAAACCTATTCACTGACACCACCTGACATGACACGTCCCAATACCATGGACCAATGTCCACTCTACACCTGGAGCCGTTTGGAGCAAGCTGGGGACAGAGCAGGCTGGCCTGGTAAAGCACGGTTAACCATGTCTATGGTTCTAACATTACGTCATGTGTAATAACATCATGAGTGGGCCTGATGGGCGTGGCCCACCGTAGACTCACCTTCCAGTCCTCTGGAGCTCCGGCCCTGCCTGGTGCTCCTCCTCCTTCACCATTTCCGAAGTTGACGCTGAGCCGTTGGGCTGGAGTGGCATCTTACGCTTTTCCTGTGAAGTAAGGAACACCGCCCCCAACAGGTGAGTCACCAACGCTGCTTACCATGCGCCAGATACAACTCTGACTCAAATAATGAGCACTGATTCAGTGTAATGGACTTTAACTCAGTGTGACTGGCTCTGACTCACTGTAATGTGCACTGATTCAGAGTAATGGACTTTAACTCAGTGTGATTGGCTCTGACTCAGTGTAATGTGCACTGATTCAGTGTAATGGACTTTAACTCAGTGTGACTGGCTCTGACTCAGTGTAATGCGCACTGATTCAGTGTAAAGGACTGTGACATGTAAAGTGTTATGTGCTCTGACACACGGTGTATAGTACACTTCTCAGTGAAGACAGAGGCATTACCTGAGATGGGACATTCTTTGGGGGCTCGATTCGGATCTTGGGGTCCCATTCTCCAGGGGGCAACACCGTCACCTGGTCTAAAAACTCATCTATACCAGACAAGAGGTCGGTCCTGTCTTTGGCTTTGTAAGCGACATCATGGAAAACCTGTATAGTGGGGGGGGGGGTAAATGACTGATGAGGAAATTCAATTCTGGACTTATATTTCATAGTAATATTATTTTTCTAATGAAAAACATCTGAATTACTTTACAGTCACAGAGTAATGTATATATAAGATAAGCCCAAGGAAAATGCCATACAGTGTATGTGAATGAACGATAAGGGAATTGCTGAGACAATATTTGCTACTGCACCTACGGTTAATATTTTACTCATAATAAAGCACAGAGCTTTGTCTTTATTCATAAACCTGTCGATCAGGAGCATTCTTAATTAATGAAACACAAGAGTGCTAATGACACATAAGCCTTATGACACCGGAGGAAAAAGAGCAGGTGTGGACACACACTCATACATCTCGCTCCAGCGAGGCCCTCACCTCATCTGTCATCAGCGTCGCCATGGACCTCCCGATCTCGTGGTACTGCGGCCCTTTGCCATAGGGACCCAACAGCAGGAACAAAAACCTGCCCCAGAGAGACGCGCCATTAGTGAAGCATTTACCCTGCACGTTCCTCACTGCCCTCCTCTGCTGGCCCAACTGCAGTCCCCACTTCAGAATAAGAGCGTTCTAAAAGACTCTGCTCAGAAATGTTGCATTAACTCCATCACGGCTGTTCCGCCTGGCTGCGTGGGTCCCCTGCTAACAGAGCAGGGGGCAGAGGCTGGCGCCACGGCTTAGCGGCGCTCAGCGGACAGAGCGCCCAGCCAGCCGTGCGCTGAGCGCCCGCCGCTGCACGGCGGACCCCGCTTGTTCAGCCACATTCCTCACGCGGCGTTTCCCACGCACCGTCCCGCCGCTGCGCCGCCTCCGCTGTCCAGGGGGGGCGACAGAGAGCAGGGGGGCTGAGCCCTCAGCGCAGGGGACAGGAAGTCGTGGAGAGGCAGAGGGGGGTGAGGGACCGGTGTGGAGGCAGGATTTTTCTGTACCTGGTGGGCACGGGGACCTCCGTCAGGCCCGTCAGCAGCACGGCGGGGGACAGCCTGATGAAGGCGATGATGGGCCTCTCCAGGAAGTCCACCTCCCCCACCAGCACGTTGGAGGCCTCGGCGCCCGGAGGGATCTTCTTCATGAAGTTCATGTCCACCTGCGGGGCGGGGAGCAGGACCCGGTGAGCGGCACAGACTGGCCAGCAGGGGGCGCTGCTGCAGGGATGGGCTCAGGGCAGCCGAGGAACATGGACTCTGAACTAAAGCTGTGATACAGACGGGGAAGCAGGGGGCGCTGTACAGCCAGGGCCAGGGGGTTATCAACTAGACTGAAATGACAAATATAGATATTGGGCAGCAGGGGGTGCTGCAGTGTCAGAATTTATGACAGGGACCAGGTGCGCCCCAACACTGAATGACATTACAGCAGGTCAGCTTTACATTACTACCCTGTGACTTCACATAACACACCTTTAAAGACAGGGGGCGCTGTTAAAGGTCACACAGACCATCTTACAGACCTAGCCTCACTTCTAAAATGCATGTGACATACGCCCCCTAGTGGTAGCGCGACAGCCCAAAGGCTTTTAGCCGGCTGCAGAAACGAGAGTGGGGAAATAGTTGTTTCCCTGGCTAATGGAAGCAGCTGGGATGAGTAAATCACGCTGTGGATGGGAGGGAGCGCGTCGCTGCCAAGCGCGCCATTAGCCGGGGGGAGTTACGAGCGGGAAAGGGGCAGGCGGCCAAAACGCCGGGGATTCTGGAACCGGAGCAGCAGTTTCATTGAAAAACTCGTAAAACACAACTCACAGGCATGTGCATGCAGACGGAACACGCCGGCACCGGTGCTCGCCGCTCAGGTCTGCCCGACAGCAGGAGCAGACACGCTACGCATGCACGCATCCACCGGCAGGGACACACACAGCACCTTCACAAGTGTTCACGTGTAACGCGGGCACAACACGTTGCACAACATCCAGGGACCACACGACAACCCCGAGGGGCGAAAACAGACTTACGCAACCAGATGTGACCACGCTCGCTACACCCCCCCCACATCCTAAAAGCAAGACAAAGGGCGGGGAGACGAAACGGCCGGGAAAACAGGACACGGGCCCAGAATGCGAGCCGTCTGTCTCTCCACAGCTCAGGAGCTCCCTCCTCTGTGAGTCACACCTCTGTCACAGGCAGAGACGAGCGGCCGCACCGGCCGGGCCCTGTCCATCACGCTCACACACACGGCCACCACAACCACTGCGCTCACAGACTGCGCTCACAACCAACGACAGCGACACGACAGCGACCGGGAGTCAGCACGGTTCACAGGGCTTCAAGGAGCGACACACAGACCAAATTTTCACGGTCACGGAACGACAAGGACAGCACGGATTTGATTGGCGGGGGCGGGGGCGGGGGGCTTGGGCGCGGCCCGGAGGAGACTTACTGCCGGCTTCCTGGACCCCCCTCCGAGGGACCCACAACTACAGTGAAAGGTCAGGTAGCAGTCCTACGGGTCCAGGGTGCGAGCCGGGCGAGACAGACACGGACAGGGTCAGATTTATAGTCAAAGCCCTCCAATCACACGCAGGGTCACATCCTTACCATTAAAACCCCCCAATCACACACAGGGTCACATCCTTACTATTAAAACCCTCCAATCACACACAGGGTCACATCCTTACCATTAAAACCCCCCAATCACACACAGGGTTACATCCTTACCATTAAAACCCCCCAATCACACACAGGGTCACAACTTTATTACTCTTTAACATCCTCCGTAATTATACAAAGCTCTTTATGCACATGACTACCACAGACATGTCACCACCTGTAGTTACAGATAGCACCATGTCTTTACCCATACGCCACAGAAAAGACCTATGCCATTTTTACCCATGTCTGCTTATCAGCAGTCACACTGTATCATGGCCAGTTTGAACACAAAACACCCCACAGAGCATGGACAATTCCATACCCATACATACCCCGTACTATAACAGAGTCAGTTCCTCACCCACTTAAAGCACAACATGGTCAGCTCTATACTGCTGTATTACCCACAATACTGTTTAACAGACTCAGCTCTATACTGCTGTATTACCCACAATACTGTATAACAGACTCAGCTCTATACTGCTGTATTACCCATATTGTACCACGGTCAATTTAATACCCATACATACTGTACTGACACTGAAGCATGATCAGTTCTATACTCATATACTACGTACCCCACATTGAACCATGGTCAATTCAATACCCATATATACCGTAAGCACACTGTAACATGATCAGTTCTATATATATGTCCCAGATTATAACATGATGCCCCATCCCCAGACAGACTGCATTTCTCCATAATGAACGCTGTCTCCTCTTAACCCACCGTCCTGGGATTCTGTCAGTAAAAAGCAGGAGGTACAAACTGATGAGTGTTTTTGAGGCAGTTTGTCATGCCAGGCCAATAAAAGCTGATGATTACCCACAGCTAAGAGTGGCCCAGAGCCATTTATGGGCGCGGTTTATTTAATCAGGTACAGAGCGATGATGCAGAGGCCCGTGGGCTGGTCTTTGTCTTTCCAGCAGGTATATCCTAACTTTAGTCTGGGGCTTGCTGGTATCTCAAAGTTTTGCTGATACATCCGAACAGAATAACAACCAATTGGAGTTCATCTTCTCCTCATGTCCACCAATAGGAAGCGGCAGTAGCCCACCCCACTGACGGGACCTTCCTGTGTTTTAGTAGTGTGGTTGTGCATGTCACCCAGAGGTGGCCTAATCGGGAGAGCTCCAGGGTCAGGGGTAGCAGAGGAAGAACCCCACTCCTCCTCCTCCTCCTCACACTCCTCAGCCGGCCGAGCCGTGAGGAGCCCAGCCCAGGGCCGCATCGCTCAGGGCCAAAGAAGGGTGGAAACGGGACCCGCACCCTCCCCGAAGCCCTGGCCTCCCCGCAGGGGCCCCACCCCAGACGCCGCCCGGCCCGTCCAGGAGCTGTGTGAGTGAGGAGGCTGGCCTGCTCCTCAGTGTGAAACGCAAGCCTGCTCCAGCCGCGCTGACCTTTGTGTGCGGCGGCCGCGGCGCGGCGCGGGGCTAAGAATAAGCCCAGAGCGCAGGGGTGTGAACGCCGGCACACAGCTGGGCTCCCCGCGGCTCCCCGGAATGGAGCCTAAAGGTGAGGCCTGTAACGCGAGCAGGCCTTAGGAGAGAGAGAGTGTGTGTGTGTGTGTGTGTGTGTGTGAGCATATGTGTGTGAGTGTCTGTGCGTGTCTGTGTGTGTGTGTGTGTGTGTGTGTGTGTGTGTGTGAGTGTGAGTGTGTGTGAGCATATGTGTGCGTCCGCGCGTGTGTGTACGTGTGCGTGCGCACGTGTGTGTGTGTGTGAGGGTGTCGCCGCTTTCAGAGAAAGCAGGTGTAGTCTCTCATACCTGAAGACACTCATACCTGTGTGGCAGGAGGGAGTTACTGGCAAAGCTCAGCTACTCGACCAGCTTAAGCCACGAAAGAAGTAAATCATGCAGATCTCCAGGAAGTTTCAGAGGAATCGTTTCGAAGCTGCACGCAGCAGCAGAAAGTATGAACACCTCTTACTCAATGTGTCATGTGCTTGTGCAGATCAATCAATACTTCCGATGAGTCATGTGCTAATGAATATTAATGAGCAGAAAGGCCGTAAAGTGGGAGAGAATAGGGAAGCGGCCTCCAGTGGGCGGGGCGGTGGGCCTTACCCTGCTGAAATCCACGGTGCTGTTCTCCCGGCTGCCGTTGTGGATGCGGCTCTCGCTGGGCTTGCTGTTCTCCAGGTTCCCCGGGGCCGACTGCGGGGACGCCAGGAGCCCTGGGGGGAGGGGAGAGAGCGGGTGGGGGATGGGGGGCAGGGAGTCAGACTGCTGCTAGGAGAACAGGGCTGAGGCGTTCGGGTGCGTCTGCGGCGCACATGCAGCGATCACATGCCAGCAAGGAGATGGTGGGATGGCCCAGGGGCTGCTGGGAAACGGTCACACTCTCTGTCGGGCCCTTTCTCAGCGTCTGGAGGTCAAAGGGCAGTCGCGTCTGCGCTGCAGCCCACGGCGACAGCGCAGCATGGAATGTGACAAAGCGGAAGACAGCTGCTGCCCGTCACTCCTGCGGTTCAGATCTTACTGACCGTACTTTAACCCAACACAAAATGCCCCTTAACCACTTCAACCCAACACAAATTGTCCTTAACCACTTTAACCAAACACAAAATGTCCCTTAACCATTTTAACCCAACACAAATTGTCCTTAACCACTTTAACCAAACACAGAATGTCCCTTAACCATTTTAACCCAACACAATATGACAGTGCCCTCCGTCTGCATGTGTTGCGTTTGTTAGCCTCTCCTCTGGCGGCGGTGGTGTGTGACCGCGGGACCGGGCCGGGCGCAGTACGGAGGCAGCTGTGTTAACACACTGCGTTCACTGCGTTTGCAGGTGTTTATTAGCACCTGTAAATATAATAAAGGCACTGATTGGCCCAAGAGCTGAAAAGCACAGGAGTCATAAAAAAATGGAGCCGCGGCTCGCGTAGCACGGCAACCAGACAACAGACTGGAGCATGACGTCAATCAAAATTTACAAAGCAGCGACGGGCGAACTGTTCCCATTACCCCCCCTAGGCCTGAGGTGCAGGCAGTGATGTCATCGCTCACATTCCAGAATAAGCCTCCTGGGCAGAGTGGAAAGTGGGAGGGGCCTCCAGTGACAAGGAAGGTGGGGAACCCGGTGCAAGGGAGACACTCCAGGGCTTTTGGAGGATTACGTAAAGAACACCCTCATACGTGTCTCCCACACACACACACACACACACACACTACCCGAATAATCCTGAAACAAATCCCTAAAGCACACATCTGATCCAGATATCCAACCCCTTTCCTCCCAGGCAGAGCCGCTGCTTCAGTCCCATCCAAACAGGTAGCAGGCAGCCTTCCGGAAGGCGAAGCCGGCGATCTAGGGCTTACCGAGCGCTGCGCAGCGGTGCCAGTGCATGCTGGGAACAGTCCAGCCGCGGAACGCAGCGCACGCGCGCACGCTAGCGGATCAGACCCGCGCGCGGGTAACGCTACACCGCGCTAACGAGCTGCCAGGCACATCTTCAGCGTCTCCGCTTTCTGCTGAGGGAACACGGAGCGTCCCCAACGGGCCGTGAAACAGGGGCACCTTTCGACCGCACCCCAATGAAATGTCACGCCGCTCATTGGCTCTTTGATGGCGTCCCTTGAAAGCATGCGGCGCTCCTGTGACGGGCCTGCTGGGAATGAGAGACGTCCTGAAGCGACCGCGATGCCCCCCGTGACCCGGGGCACTCAGTCACACGGCCAACAGAAATCAGCATGATGTTTTCCATATTACTGAGAAACATCCCCACACCAGTGAGAAGGGGTTTGGTATTCCAATACAAATGACACGAGGAGGAAACTGAAACATACCGTAAAATTCTCAAATAGAGAATCAACATGGAATAATAAATCAATTTCACAACACTGAACTTTCTGAAATATAGAAAAACATTCAAAAATTGTATAGCCTATTTAACATAAAAAACTCAATGTGTAATCTACAAATGACAGGCTACGATACTAAGTAATCAAGCAAAATAAAGACAGGTCTAAGCTTCTGGGTTTGGAACTAAATGATACATGATATAATTTCAGGTAGGGCTGGGCACTAAACCACATGGACAATTAGTGAATGTTTTTTAAGGGTAATAACAATCACTGACGTGGAGTGTGTCGGCTTTCATTTCGTTTTTATTCGTCTTTTTCGTTCTTTAACCATACCTGCCGCGGTAGCAAACATCCACGCTTCAGAAGTTAGGCGAAACGGTTCTGGGGGAAAAAAAGCCCACTTCTATCTACTGGGTGTTGATGTGACAACCACTAAGCAGCAGGGCAGCTTCCGTGCGATTGACAAAAACACATCACACGATCACATGAAAGAAAGACGATGGAGTTCAATAATAGTCAAAATAGTTTAATGCCCAGCCCTACTTCCAGGCATTCCTTAATTTAGAAGTGCAGCAGAGATTGCGTAAGGTTCCACTGCTGATGTCACTTTGCTCTGACACACAAACTGTTTGCTACAGCATATCACGTTTTAAAATAAAAACGGTGCGAGTTTTATTCAAAACGGACAATTCGCCTTCAGTATACATGATAAATTCTTTATAATACAGTTGCAAGGCGTCACTTTTAATATTCATTGGATAATAAACAATAAAATACTGTGGATGACGGTACAGGTAAACCGTGACTGCACACCAGTACACGGTCCCTAAATCAGCAGCGCACCACCCAGCCCTACTGGGACGCAATGCAGAGCCCAGTCTGCCCTTTGCACAAAAGCCTCTGGAAAGTGATCAGGTGTCGCTGCAGGAAGACAGCAGCGTCTTCTCCAGCTAAAATAGACGACCCCTGCCTTTCTGCGTTTCCTATCCAAATGAGCGTCTGGAATTCTCCTCAGCCCCCCCCGCCACCGTCTTCTGCTCTATAAATACACAAACCCCAGGACCGGCCAAACAGAGCACGCTGTCAGCCGCTCCAATGATGACACCACGCAGACACACGCCAGCTCTGGGGCTCTCTCCTGTTGAGGAGTGTGTGTGGGTGTGTGTGTGTGTGTGTGTGTGTGCGTGCTTATGTGCGTGTGTTTCCAGAACATTGGTGAAGTCTGAGTGGCTAAAGAAAGTATATACACAAGATAAAAAAACATTTGCCTTATCTGTTTAGAGAAAGAAACTAAACAGGGGGAAAAACTGGGAAACTAAACAAGGCCACGGATTCTGAGAATGACTATCAACAGTGAGATGTGGACTAGGCTAAAAAATCACCAGCATTTCAACAACATAATCAAGACGCTGAAGGTACAATAGAGATATGAGTTCTGTCACACTAATAAGCCTGTTACTGAACACAGACCAGCAAATGAACACTGGGTGTACAACAACGCTGTGGCAGCTTCAAGCCCATCGGAAATGGCTAATACGTGGCTAATGTATGATGACGCTAGCATTCAGGGCCACGCCCACTCTGTTGAAAACCATGACAAAAAACACTGCAGATGTGGAGAAACAGGCACACAGCACACAGTGAGAAACACCAAGCCTGGGGCATGTGGAGCAGAGGCTGGGAGGAGTGTTACTGCTTACACACACACACACACACACACATTACACATGCACACACACACACACATCATATATCACACTCACACACACACATATAACACACACACACACACACACACCCCCACATAACACACACATATATAACACACATAAACACACACACACACCCATATATAAAGCACACACGACCACACATGCGCACACACACACACATCATATATCACACTCACACACACACACATATAACACACACACACACACAAACACACCCATATATAAAGCACACACGACCACACATGCACACCCACACACATACATATAACACCCACACACACACACTCTGGGGGGAAGAGAAGGACGAGGGATGGAGGAGGATGGAGTCAGTAGGATGAGCAGAACAAAAAGGAAGGGCTAGAAGAAGGGGGGGAGGGGACTGGACCACCCGCATGCTGGCATTAGCATCAGAGCCCAGCTCACACTGGCAGGCAGCACACACGGCCCGTCAGGCCCACATATTTGCCTTCTTGTGGCAGCTGCAGCAGCAGCGAGCGCTCGGGGGGCGGCGCTAGAGGCCGCGCCTCTTTTCCCGGGGAAGAGGACAGGGCCGGCCGCTCGTCCTCCTCGGGCGGGACAACCACCACTTCCGGGATGCCCTCCCACTCGGTGCGGAAGGTCTGCAGCTCCAGGATGTGCTGAACCGGGGGCACGGGCGGGGCCGAGCACCGGCGGGGCAACGGGGGCGTGTTTTGGGGGGTGGCAGAGGCGGAGTGGTGTAGGAGGAGGTTGGTGACGATGTCAGACACTCGGCGACTGCCCAGGCTGAGGTTGGAGACAGAGGAGGCGCGGCGCAGGAGGGAGTTTCGGGAGGCGGACAGACCCTCCCCTGGCAGAAACCAAAAACCACCAAAGAGGAAGAGGGAAGGAGGCAGGAAATGAAAGGAGGATGACAGGAACAAAACACTGAACATGGTTTTGTAGAGAGTACCTGGAGAGCACTGTCAATGCATGCTGGGAATTGTAGTCAGGAATAAGTGAGGTTAGGTGGAAGCAAGGTGGTAGGCAACAATCACTCTCAAGCTGCTCAAGGGTAGATGTGGCACTTGGAGAACACACATGCACACACAAACACAAACGCACATGCACAAACACACTCATGCATGCACACACACAGGTTGTGCAGTGCTTGTGACTGAGCTCACTCCTACATACTCGGTCTCTAAATCCTGACCAGGGTGCATTGCTACACACATCACTTTTTACAGCCAAAGCAAAGCTTCTGTGGCATCAAATTCAATCCTCTTACTAAAAACACCCTGTAAAAATGAAATATTACTTGAATTTTGTAGTATTTTGGCAGCCTGATAATCAGTTGTAATGTTTGAACTGAATGTAACGAACATACAATCAGTGAAACTTGTATATTAATTCTAATACACTTGCTCAGAGAAAAAAGATTTTCACAAGTAATATTATGTTTCATGCACTGACATGCTACTTAATAAATTAGTCTCAGTTTTAGGGAACTGCATTATGACCTCCCAAGTATGCATCAAGCCAATTTCACCATGTTATCTAATAATGCTTGTGTTGCTTTTCTCATCAGACACAGTGGGGTCTTCCTCTGATTGGTCTACTGGCTCCATGAACCATATTTAGGCCAGACACTGGCAATCATAAGCAGAACAAGAGGAGAAAAGCAACATTACCAAACATCTAGTATGAGCCAAAGGCAGCAATACTCATGCACCAATCACAGGCGAGTCAGTTAAATTCTCAGCCAATCAGGCAGCTGTCCATTAACAGAGAAAGGTCAGAAAGCTGCTGCCATTGTTATTTTTAAATTAAAACACAAGCTGTTCATACCAGCCACACTAATACGCACCCAGATTTTTTTCTTTTTTTTTTTTCGAAGATTGAGAAGGGGAGGAGATGGAGGAGGGAAAGCCGAGAGGGAAAACCGAACGAAGAATTTTTTCTTCCGCGTCAATTTATTTAGGCTATTTTGCGGGAAAAAAAAAACAGAACAAAAAACCACCCTCGACTTTCAGAGACGATACCGTAAACACCTTCCCCAGGAAATGTAAAAAGAAAAAAAGATTTAGATTTTAAAAAGAAAAAAAGAGAACAAAAAAAAAAAAAGGTTGAATTTTGAAAAGAAAAAAAGCGGAGTGCGGCAGCGAACCTCACCGTTTCTCTCAAGCAAGTGCGGGTCGGAGTGTTTCTTGCCTATGTCTGCGAAAGAGCGCACCAGCGGGATGCGGTTGCTCAGCTTCTTCTCGTTCTGGTGGTGGTGCCGCTTCAGCATGGCCTCCCGCACCTTCAGCCTCAGGCTGCCGTCCAGCTGCTCCGAGGCCACCATGCTGTCGATGATCATGTCTGCGGGCGCGGGCGGAAGGACAGGTTACGCACCGCGGGGTCCACGAGGTGAGGGATACACGCAGAACTCAGCCAGAGAACAACAGGCGCAACGCTGCGAATGCCAACGCAACAGTGCTGCACCTTCTGAAGGTGCCGGTTACATTTTACTGTGGAAAAACCAGTAAAGCTAAATGCTTTAAATAAAATCTCCTCACTGGGAGTTTATCGAGGACAAATGGACATTTCACACAATGCTGTGTACCCCAAACCCTTCACCATATCACATTACACCTCCCCACTCACAAGTTTGTGCTCAAAACACACACACCATGCACATACACACACCCACACGTAGACACGCACACACACACGCACACACACACGCGTACCTGCGATCTCCTCAATGGTGTTGGCTCTCATGTCCAGCATGACAGTGCCGTTGAGGATGCAGCTGCGCAGCTCGAACAGGCTGTGCAGGGACAGCGTGGCCACGTAGGGCTTACTCCAGCGCTCCCCCCCGTCCTCCACGTCCTCTTCAAACTTCAGCCACCTGCAGCGCACACACACACGCGCACGCGCACGCACACGCACACGCACAGGCTCAAAGGACTGTCAAGACAATTCGTGTGAATCTTCGACTTCTGTATCATGCATTTTATTTTCATAATAAAATGAATTCCATGATTATTGCAGAATAGTGTATGTCAAATGTTAATTTTCAACGCAGACTGTACAGAAATTTGCACACTGACGTCTACTGACTGCATGGTGCTGGACATTAAATGCAGCAGCGATGAGACACTGCAGGAGCATTGGTGCCTGTGTGTGGACAGCCTCACTGCTCTCCTAAATGAAGCTCTTAATGAGTCAGAACGCCTCCTCCACTGAGGAGCGCGTCGCGCGTTTCACAGCTGTGTGACCTCTGACCTGGCCGTCTCCTTCCACTCGTAAGTGTGTCCGTCACGGAAGGACAGCTCGTCCATCTCGGTGAAAAGGTCGTGGGGAATGTGCTCCTCGTCATCGTCCTCTGTCCCCAAGATAAACTGGACCCTCTGGGAGGGGGTGTCTGTGGGGACCACCATCAATGTGAATGGGTTTATTATTATTATTATCATTATTATTATTAGCAGTAGTAGCAGTAGTAGTAGTAGTAGTTGTAGTAGTAGTGTCAGTAGGAGCAGTAGTAAGTATTAGTAGTAGTAGTAGTAGTAGTAGCAGTAGTAGTAGTAGCAACAGTAGTAGCAGCAGTAGCAGTAGCAGTAGAAGTAGCAGTAGTAGAAATAGTACTAGTAGTAGTAGTAGCAGCAGGAATAGTACTATTAACAGCAGCAGCTGCAGCAGGCACCCTTATCCAGCATGTACATTTCTACAGTTTTTGCTATTAGTATACTGATTCATTTTTTTGTTGACTGGTAAAATCGATAACTCCACACATTTTCAAACAGAGTCACATGTAGAATATTCTCTGTGATTCGGTGAAGGGGTGATTCTAGGTCACAGGTGAATGAGTCTTGTTGCTCAGGCAAATGTGCTCAGTCCAGATGTCTCTCAGTGCTTACTGACATTGAGCTTCACAGGCATTAGGTGTCTCACACCGGCCCACATCTCACATAGCATTCCAGCTATCAGGAGTCTTCACGCATGATGCCATATTCATCTGACATTGAGTCTCATTGGTCGCCGGCCCTAGAAAACAACTGTGATGTCAGGGTGTGACTGACAGAACTGGCTGAAGTGACTGAGTCTCCTTCAGGGGAGTGCGATCCAGCTTTCCACCCCCATAAGTAAACGAGGCCATCGGGGCTAAGGACTGCGGGGCGGTGAATGGCATTTCTTTTAACATTTTAAGGCCGGGGCCAGGCCCTCGCGGGTCCCCTTTTATTCGCGTGCCAGCCGGAGGGGCCAGACGCGCGTAACACGAGCGCTACAAACAAAGAAACCCGAGCCCGCCGCCCCCGACGCCGAGCGCCCCCGTCCCGAAAGCAGAGTCCACGGGAGAAACACTAACCCGGGTCACTGGCAGCGCCCCAGCAGAGTGGCACAACGCCTCTGTTATGCCAAGGGGGCTGAACGACTTAAATTACAGTAAGCAATGCCTCTCGAACGCTGGAGTGAGGTGAGGCCTGTCTGCTCAGATGTAAGCATGTTAGTTACCAGTGGCAACTCCTGTAATAAAAAACTGTTTGGCAGGAATGCGCTGGCCCGAGCGTTTGTGTATGTAAAGTACACCTGCTTATCTGCTTCCTTACATACAGTAGCTACTGTTGCAGAGGAAGCTGGGAGAAGGAAAGCTCAGACACGCTGTGCAGTACAGCAGTTCCTTGTTCAAGCCTGAGATTCATGCTGCCCTCTCCCTAAACTATAATAACCCCGCTTTGCTCCTTGAACAGTATATACTCCCTCTGCCCTGCTAAAGAAAGGGCTCCACGCCTCAAACTTTACATAAGACGGCCAACAGTTCCTTTCAGGGTAAAAACAGGCACTGGACAGACACCGTTCGGGGGGCCTTTGGTTACATGAAGCGCCGTCCCGATCGCAATCTGAAATCTGGCATGTCCTTTTCTCGGCCCATCTGGCCCCAGCTGGAGCGGTTTGATTTTCACGCTGCTTTGTGGAGGCCCTTTGTCATGGTAAATAAGCCTCGCTGCTCAATCAAGGCTCAGGCAGAAGGGGGGTAAAGGGCTTTGTAATTAACAGACCCTGCAGTAATGGGGGAAATCACTTTGGGGGCACGAGCGTGAGGCTTGAGGAGCGAGCGAGCGCGCCGGACCGGGCGACGCCCCGGAGACACGCGCGAGACGCGGCCGCACGCGACCTCCACCCACGGACCCCTCTCCCGCACCGCAGACCCCTCTCCCGCACCGCAGACTCCTCTCCCGCACCGCAGACTCCTCTCCCGCACCGCAGACCCCTCTCCCGCGCCGCAGACCCCTCTCCCGCGCCGCAGACCCCTCTCCCGCACCGCAGACCCCTCTCCCGCACCGCAGACCCCCTCCCGCACCGCAGACCCCTCTCCCGCACCCCGGACCCCTCTCCCGCACCGCAGACCCCTCTCCCGCACCACAGACCCCTCTCCCGCACCACAGACCCCTCTCCCGCACCGCGGACCCCTCTCCCGCACCGCCGACCCCTCTCCCGCACCGCCGACCCCTCTCCCGCACCGCGGACCCTCTCCCGCACCGCAGACCCCTCTCCCACGCCCCCTCCCCGCGGACCCCTCTCCCGCACCGCGGACCCCTCTCCCGCACCGCGGACCCCTCTCCCGCACCGCGGACCCCTCTCCCGCACCGCGACCCTCTCCCGCACCGCGGACCCCTCTCCCGCACCCGGACCCCGCACCCCCCCTCCGCACCCCGGACCCCTCTCCCGCACCCGACCCCTCCCGCACCGCAGACCCTCCACTCTCCCGCACCGCAGACCCCTCTCCCACGCACCTCCGCAGGACCCCTCTCCCGCACCCGGACCCCTCTCCCGCACCGCGACCCCTCTCCCGCACCCGACTCTTCCCGCTGACCGGCCAGCACCACAGACACCTCGCACGCGAGGACCTAACGCACCGAAAGCCTGAGCGTCCCCGCACTGCAGACCCCTCCTCGCCCCAGACCCCTCCGCCCTGGACCTCTCCCGAGCAGGACCTCTCCGCACCGTAACTCTCTGATGGGAGACCCCAGCAGGAAAGCAGAGAACTGCTTTGAGACCCCTGCTGAAATCCTCTTCCGCGCCGGCTAAAATCCTCTGCATCCGTGGAGTCCTCTGTGGTCACGTGCAGTTCAGCTCTGTGTCTTCAGCAGCAGCTCTGTGTTCAGGCAGTCAGCTCTATGGTCTTCAGCCAGTCAGACCTGTGTTCAGCTCGCAGCTCTCTGTGTTCACCGCTAGTCAGGCTCAGTGTGTTCAGCTAGTTCAGCTCTGGGTTCAGCCATCAGCTCTGTTGTTCACTCAGGGCAGCTCTGTGTGTTCAGTCAGTCAGCCTGGTGTTCAGCTCTGTGTGTTCAGCTCAGTGTGTTCAGCTCAGTGTGTTCAGCTCAGTTCAGCTCTGTGTGTTCAGCTCAGTTCAGCTCTGTGTGTTCAGCTCAGTTCAGCTCAGTGTGTTCAACGCAGTTCAGCTCTGTGTGTTCAGCTCAGTTCAGCTCAGTGTGTTCAACGCAGTTCAGCTCTGTGTGTTCAGCTCAGTTCAGCTCTGTGTGTTCAGCTCAGTTCAGCTCTGTGTGTTCAGCTCAGTTCAGCTCTGTGTGTTCAGCTCAGTTCAGCTGTGTGTTCAGCTCAGTTCAGCTCTGTGTGTTCAGTGCAGTTCAGCTCAGTGTGTTCAACGCAGTTCAGCTCTGTGTGTTCAGTGCAGTTCAGCTGTGTGTGTTCAGCGCAGTTACTGCATGCAAGCTGGGAGAGAGTGACAGACAGTGGGATAACACTGATAGCCTTGCTTTCATTATTGCCTAAATCCAGGAACAAACTGCAACTGATCTGAGCCTCAGAGGGAAAAGCAGCCTGGAAAGGTCATGAGACATCGCAGCTTGATTAAACAGTAATGACAGACTCTAATT
Source organism: Anguilla rostrata (assembly GCF_018555375.3). Classification (NCBI taxonomy): domain Eukaryota; kingdom Metazoa; phylum Chordata; class Actinopteri; order Anguilliformes; family Anguillidae; genus Anguilla; species Anguilla rostrata. The sequence continues at coordinate 56,076,301 of NC_057933.1, forward strand.
AAAAGGGGATTACATCACATTAAAACACTGACAATGAGCTCAGGCACTGTGCGTGTGTGTGTGTGCGCACACTCGTGTTTGCATGCGCGTGTGTGCGTGTGTGTGTGTGTGTGTGTGTGTGTGAGAGTCTGTGTGCGTGTATGTGGGTAAGCGTGCGTGTGTGTGTGTGTGTGTGTCTGAGAGTCTGTGTGTGTGTATGTGGGTAAGCGTGTGTGTGTGTGTGTGTGTGTGTGTGTCTGAGAGTCTGTGTGCGTGTATGTGGGTAAGCGTGCGTGTGTGTGTGTGTGTGTGTGTGTGTGTGTGTGGGTGGGTAAGCGTGCGTGTGTGTGTGTGTGTGTGTGTGTGTCTGAGAGTCTGTGTGTGTGTGTGGGTAAGCGTGCGTGTGTGCGCGTGTGTGTGTGTGCGTGTGTGTGTGTGTGTGTATGAGGGTAAGCGTGTGTGTGTGTGTGTGTGAGTCTGAGAGTCTGTGTGTGTGTGTGGGTAAGCGTGTGTGTGTAAGTTTATATACACGTGTAAGTGTGTGCTTATGGCGTTACCGTATGTGGGCGACTCTCTCCCATCCTCACGGTCAGAGCCTCGCTCTTTTCTCTTGCGGTGATGCTTGTGTCCACGGTGACGATGTCGGCGCCTACTCTGCTTCCCCAGAGGGACATGAACGCCAACATACACCGCCCTGTGACCTAGAGCAGAGAGAGGGACAAAATCACTTGTCAACATTAACATAACAGAATTATCAGTGTGTTCCTCAGTACACTAGGTTTTCTACAAAGCTACTTGTGCTATTAACACAATGTATTTCATGCCAGTAAAGCATGCTCAGCTGAAAGACAGCGGTATAGGAGGCTGCTGGGTGGCTCATCCTGTTAAGGCTCTTAAGGCTGTTACAGTGCATAAACAGCCGCACAGTCCTATATCAAAAGCATACTGTGCCAGTGCTGACAGTGACGGGAGGAGTTCAGTCAGAGATGGGAGGGGCTCAGTCAGAGATGGGAGGGGTTCAGTCAGAGATGGGAGGGGCTCAGTCAGAGATGGGAGCGGCTCAGTCAGAGATGGGAGGGGCTCAGTCAGAGATGGGAGGGACTCAGTCAGAGATGGGAGGGTTTAACTGAACCAGTGACTGATGTGTTTGTGAAGCCCACTGGGGTGAGATAAGAAGCAGCGATCAGCATCGCGAGCCTCAGAAGAGAGCGTGCGCTTGTCCCCCATAGCAACAGCAGAAGTTCCAGCAGGGCGTGCAGCTGCACATAAGAGTGGGCACTTCAAACCGGGGAGACCAAGGGAAAAACAGAATGACAGAGGTTCAGAGGGAAGGAGGGAGAGGCAGATAGAGAGACAGAGATATGGAGAGGAGGGAGAAGGACAGAGGGGAGAAGATGAGAGGGGGAGCGAGAGCATATTTGATTAGACAGATTGAGTGGCGTGACGTTACTGAACGGCAGCCTCAGGAGCGCAGCGCTACTTCTGCTCCTCTCTCTGTTCTCTCTTTCACACGGCGTCAGGAAACAGACACCGCGTCAGCCTCTGGTCTGACTTCCTGTTAAAGGGCTTCCGTCTGCCTGTCACAGCGCAGCCGCCGCGGATGTGCTCCTGCACCGAGACGGGAAGCAGACCGGGGGCTGACACCAGACTGAGCACACACACACACACGCACACACACACACACACGCACACACACGCACACACGCACACACACGCACGCACGCACACACGCGCACACGCACACGCACACGCACACGCACACGCACACACACACACACACGCACGCGCACGCGCACACGCGCACACACGCACACACACATGCACTAAGACACTCTTTCAAAAAGGCACACACCACTCTGCTACAGACAGACAAGCCTCTGCACTGTAGGCATCGGCAACATCGCCACCTGCACCTCTGATAGGTGAAGCAGAAGTCATGTGATTGCCCCTTGCAGGGTGGTCGCTTGTCTTTAATGAACAGCAAAATCATAAGAGAAAGATTCCAAAGAGATCTGAATGAAACTAGGGTTGCCACAGCAACGGTTCAGAGTGCTCCACTAAGTGCCACCCCAGTTCATTATTTAATGCGCTCTGTGCAAAGGCTCATGGGATGTTGGTTTGCGCGCTGCTGTGTAGATCGAGCACTTGTTCAAGAGCACGGTCTGGAGCAGGTGCTGCGCAGACCCGCCAATCTTAGTACCCTGCAATTAAATGCATGGAGTGAGCAGAGCCCAGAAGCAGGCGAACGGGAGGATATGAGGTTCAGTACGTCTGCGCAGGGTACCTCTGGTGGCCGAGCCACCAATGAGAAAAGACTCCCTCTCTCTCCTGAACACAACGGCCTGGAATGTGCACACCGTCAAAGAAAGTGACCGTGTCCTCTCCCTCTCGCCAAAAACACCTCCCCTCCACAAAGGCAAGCAGAGGCTCCCACAAGCGCCTGGCTTTCAGGCTCACCAGGACAAGGCGAGAAATGATTTTGGCCAGTTACAGAATTATATGTGCTGCTGTTTTTATTTGGGCAGGGAGGAGCAGAAGAGGTGTCTGCTTCATTTAAGCGGGAGAAAGGAAGCTTGTTGATACAGGTTAAAGTGGGCTGCAAAGGAGTCGGGTGAGAGAGAGCAGGCTGGTCTCTCAGTACACTGCAGAATGAAACCATTTAGCTGCCATTCAAGCCCGAAGTGAAACAGGCCTCTTGAATGCAATACTGACACTTCAGACAAGTTAACAATCACCCATGCCCATGAAGTCTAATGTATCTCACATTTGGCACACACGCTGTCGTATATAAACGCACTTTTGGTGAGATGCAGTCTATAACACTTAGAGCTGAAGTCACAGCGAGAGGTGCGCTTTGTGGTCCAGTGCATGCTGTGGTTTCATTGAGGGAGAGCCTGGAGCTCCACTTCCCCAGGGAGAGAGTCACAGGAGAGCAGTTACACACACGGGCGGGGGGGGGTCCGATACATCCCACCCCTGGTCCCCTGGCAGCATGTGACACAGGGCGGAGAGGTCAGGGCTCCGCAGGTGGCCGTGGCCTGACGCAGTCCTCTCTAGCCGGGGGGCACTGCTGAACTGCTGAAGCTCTGGCGTGCCCACTGGTCCCTGGATAAAGAGGCCGTAGCTGCATTCGGTCGGACCGTCTTACTGCCACACGGATTGAGCTGCTGAAGTTCACGTACCTCCGAGCAGCCCTCTCCCACCCTGCCCTCGCACCCCGCTCGCAAGGTCAGAGGTCAGTCTGGGGGCCTGGCAGCAGTGAGCACAGGTCACCACATGGGAGGGGCACGTACACTTCAACACTTTAATGCAATCCCACACCACTGAGGGACCACCTACAGCAGGCCTGCTTCCTGTTCCGCCCGCCCTCCTTTCAAAACGGACCAACACTCAGAGCCACCCAGTAGGCCTAGTAGCACCACAAGTCCAATTATGGGTCTACCAGAGAAATATAGGCGGACCGGGATGGACCAGGGTGAAACCTCCGATATTTGGGTGTACAAATCAAAAACTGGGTGTGTCTACAACACCCAGGACAGAGCTTGCCACCGGCAAGGACCAAAGCATAAAAAAATCTAAATATGACACCACGGGTAATCAATAGCAACAGACTGAACAGACAGAGGCAAACTCCCACCTCAACAAACTATCTGGGCAAACATCACCACTCATTTCTACTGGGAGTTGCTAAAATGACCAATCAGCAGCGGGGACATGCAGCTTCAGCCCGGCTGACCCCTCAGAGCTCCTCCCTCTTACTGTATGTAGCCTACTTCCTGTAAGAGGAAGAGCGTGGCCTTTTCCTTAAAATAAGCAAGCGTGAAAAATGACTGCTCAGCAAAGCATTCCCAAAGCTCAAACAGACTTTATCAGATAAAACAAATATGCTCTGTACGACATCGGGCCAGATAAGATAAATAAAAGTGTTAAACACAGAAAGGGATTTCCCATACAGCTCGCCAGGATCAGCGTATTCTTGGATACATCCTGCTACACATAGGAGAGGTTCATGTCCTCTTGCACACACACACACATGCACGCACAGACAGACACACACATACACACACAATATCTAGCTCCTCTTACGTACAACACTCTAAATACCCACTGTCACACAGTCTCTGCCAACAGCACACTATGGGATGTAAATACTTAATTCCCTCTAATACCATAATCTATTACCTGCACCAATCAGCGGCATGCCAGGGATTCAAACCTGCAACCCATTCCGTGAACCCATTTCCTCACATCGCCGTGGGCAAACATGACAGAGCACACCACGGATGTCTATTCAAAGTATGATTCACAGCATTGGCATTTAAGACATGCTTTTGACACCTATTCCTTTATGCCAAGCTGAGGCTACACATCAAACCTGGAAATCCTGTTCGTCTCGGTCCCTCCTGTGAAGGGCTCAACCCTTTCATTAACTGGCTTACGTGCACTCTAGAACTAAAGCCCCACTTCCCACAGCTGAACGCTATCTAAAGGAAAGCACAGTGTAAAGCCTACCAAATCCCCACTGGCCCATTCCTTTCGCACATCTATATCAGCCCCTATAATAAACGCCATACAGGTGGGTGACCTACATGACTGTCCCACAGAGGCTGCCACTATGTGTCACCAACCCAAATCCAAGCACTGCTGAGCATGGCTGGACTAAATAAGCACAGGATGAGCACCACAGCAGCCAATCCCCTCCCACTGCCTCCTAGCCTCCAGTCACCTGTGTCTGAGGGTCAGGCTACACAAACACTGGGCTTCTGAAAACAGCCACACACACTGAAGAACATGCCGGTGCCTTTCTAATGACCTCTCCCTTCATTTCAGCACATCTGTGAACAAAGCAACAACTCCCAATTTATCTGTCAGGACAAGTCATCACAGATCCGAAAACAAGGCCCACGGCCACGGACCAATAGGAACCCAGGACAGAAGGAAGAGAGGGACATTACAGGACAGAGGGACGCTACGGGATGGAGGGAGCGGGACAGGAGCAGAGGCAGGACAGAGGGACGTTACGGGCTGGAGGGAGGGGGACAGGAGCAGAGGCAGGACAGAGGGACGTTACGGGATGGAGGGAGGGGGACAGGAGCAGAGGCAGAACAGAGGGACGTTACGGGATGGAGGGAGGGGGACAGGAGCAGAGGCGGATGAGGACGGGTGCTCCTCTGAAAGGCGGCGCCGCGGTGCAGGTTCGCGGATGAGCGGGCGGCCGCGGTCTGCAGGAGCCCCGGCTCCAGGTCATTAATCGGCGCTAATGCTATTAGCGAAGGAGGAGGGGGCGGAGCCGGGCGCAGGGGAGCGACACTGACAGCAGCACAGGCCTGTGTGAAAGGCCCAACGTGCCCAACGCGCTTCAAGGCTGCTAAAGCTCAGCCAGCTGAGTCATAAACAGTGTTTTTTGTGCTGAGCTCAGCGTGCTCCAGTGTTCCTTATTCTGAGCCAGTCCCCCTTAGAGCGCCTGGGTAAGGAGCTTTACTCCGCCAGGAGAAGCCTGCACCGCTACATTGGCAGTGTTCTCCGTATGCTAATTTAACATTCCGTATTCAGTTCCCCCTGTACATTATTCATTGCTGCGCTGGTGGAGCTGCTTGGCAGGAGTTAGGGTTATCCCCAGGGCATTAACATGAGGAGGACTCTCTGTGCCTTCGGGGGGCAGGGGGGGGCTCAGGTCAAAGGTGAACCAGGAAACTAAAGAGGGGGCCGGACAATGAGACCTGGGTCCCCCTGCGCATACATTTCCAAGATAAAAGAGTGTGAGTGTGCATGTGCATGTGCATATCTTTGCCTGTTTGTGTGTGTGTGTGTGTGTGTGTGTGTGTGTGTGTGGGCGCATGCACGTGTGTCTGCATGAGTCTTTGTGTTTAGTGGAGTTTGGTTCAGAGCTGCTGCTGGTTGAGCTCTGTGTGGAAGGAGAGGGATTCTGCAGCATCCCCAGTCCAGCAGCACAGTCAGATACAGTTCTCTAGTGACCGGGTGCTGCTAGTGATTATGAGACACAGAGACACGGCCCCCATAAGCACAGCTGGGCCAGAGGCTGGGGAATGTGGGACAGGATGTTTTCAGGTGTGCCTTGTGTGCATGGCTCTGATACAGGGACAGAGTGTGTGAAAGAGCCCAGCCAGAGCAGTCATGTCAGGGAGAAGCAGGGCTGCTCACTCTCACTGACACACCCTATAACATCACCAACATGTGTATACACCACAGTATGAGAAACATACACATGGTGCAGCAGACGTGTGTCTGTGCGTGCGTGTGTGCGTGCATGTGTGTATGTGTATGTGTGCTTGTGCGTATGCATGTGTGTGTGCTTGTGCGTATGCGTGTGCATGCGTGTGTGTGCACGCGTGCGTGCGTGTATGTGTATGTGTGCTTGTGCGTATGCGTGTGTGCATGCGTGTGTATGTGTGCTTGTGCGTGCGTGTGTGTGTATGTGTATAGCTACGTGCTTGTGTGTGTGCGCGCGTGCGTGTGTGTGTATGCATGCTTATGCTGTGTGCGTGTGTTGAAGGACGACACTGGGACAGAAAGGGAGGTGCAGCATCATACACTGTGACTCCAGTGAAGGTCTGTAATCAGCCCCATAACGGGGCATTGTCAGGGAGGAGCAGTGCGTCACAGCGCCCCTGACACACAGACACGCAGGGAGGGGGCCAGCCCCTGGAGAGCCGCGCTCAGGAGCAGGTGGCAGACGCACAAACACAAACGCCACCGCCGAGCACAGCCAGACCACGCCAGGGCTTTCACAAGCCATGTGTGACCATTCAAATTTCTCATTTTAGGAACCAGAAAACACTTCAGACAAACAAAAAAAAAGAACCTACGGTTAAATAAACAGGCTCTGCTGCAAATGTCAAAGCTTTCACAGGTTTGCAGCCACAGGGCAGGAACAGAGAATAAACTCCTAACACAGTGTAGTGTTAGGGACTCATGGACACAGCAAACTGTAGCTCCATGACACCACTGGACTTGCCACTACTGCTGATGTGGCACTATCCTACATTTCCAACCACTACTTTGTTTTTCACTGTTGTGAGGACCCTGGTCCTGTCCTTCAAGGAGCCCTGGAGGCATCACCACAGTCTCTAAGCCCAGGTCCAAGTTCCAGGCACCTCATGTGTCCGTATCACAACCACTGGGCCTGCAAGAACCCCTACAGTCCTGCTGCCCACACCACCTGTGCCCATAACATCACTTCCTGTCCCCCGTTCCGAAGGTACCATAATGATATCTTTCTGACTCTGAGGACACAGAGTGAAGGAGACAGCGAGATATAAAAAGATGAAAAGTCAGCACAAGGCAGAGGAGAGAAAGCCAGAGAGACAGAGAGCAAGAAGGACAAGAGGGCACCAAGAGGCTGACTTACTTTCAAGCTCTTCTTTCTCAAAGTTTGTGTGGATGGTGGAGCTGGTCTTTCCCAGGTCCACAACTGCCTCGTCATCGTTTCCCTGAAAGACAAAATAAAACGGTAAATCCCCAGAGTAAAGCGGGCACCTGGTCACGGTCCAAAGTACTAAAATCGTTCTGGTTTCGAAAAAATAATCAGCTGGAAGGCACCTGCGAGGGTGGAAGTAAATATTTGGGTTGGACACGGCTCAGCTCTCAGACAAACAGGCACGGAACCCACAACCTGACGGAAGGGGATTCGGCTGTTCTTGGTTTGGCACACTTCACTCCGTCTTCCCTCCCTGTCTGTGTCTCTCTCTCTGTCTCTCTCTCACTCGCTGTATTTTAGTGGTGGAATTTCATGAATCACATTAAAGCTCAGGAGTTTGTAAAAAGCAGGCAGAGGAGGAGGAAGTATACTACAGTTCACACAACGCAAGCAAACTGCCTGCCCAGCCTGTCTTCACTCGAGCTGACGCCCCCAAATGCCCTCCTGACCCCAGCCGCCCCTCTAAATCCCAGGTCAGCCCACAGCGTGTGTGGGACTGTTACTGCCCTCATACCACTTGTCACCGTCAGCCTAGAACAATTTCTCACCAACACACATCAGTCACTTTTAGGTGCAAAATCCTGCCATAAGGGTCCACTGGGTGAGGCTAGAGGGCACTGGGCTAACCTTGCTGGTGATTATTACGTTAAAGCCTTTGACCACTCCTCCTCCTCACTGGCTCCCACAAACAAGGACACACAGAGGGAAAGAAAAGATTACACACTCAAGTACAGTGGCTACAATGACCTTCATCAAAGCAACAGCAAGAGGGCAAAGCTTAGTGCTGGGAGACTGGCATCTCTCTTTCTGGTCTGACTGAGGTGGTCTTGCGAAGTTACACTAAGGAAACATCATGCCCTGTACTTTCACTTTCACAACAACAGGAAGAAGAATTTCAACGTGCTACCTAATATCTCATCAACTTCAGAGAATGTGTGGCTGAATGAAAGCCTGTCTTTATTCATTTCCCATTCAGATGGCTTCCAAAATCAAAAATGTGACTGACAAATCAAGTTATTTTCCCCCCCTAAGTGCTGTGGGAATCTCTACATAAACAATGACTCATTGCAGAGATCTAGATGTACTCACACGCTCAGACAGGAAAAGACATTTATCTACCAATTCTGTTGCTTTCTCCAAGGCCATCTCTCATGAATATTGATGAGAGAAAAGAACAATTTTTCTTCCTTTTCGGAAAACAAACCTTCTAATACTGATCCCAGTGATGAATGTGTTCCATCTCCTCTCTGTATGTAGGGAGCATGGCTGGCCATGTTGGCTGGCCAACACGGAGACTGAGCCTTCCCTCCAAACCGAGCTAAACTCTGCATCCACAGAATAAAGATGCTGTGATTCCAGAACAGTGGGCACCAACCCTCCTTTCAAATGTCCATATTTTATGCAAATAAGATGCAAATGTATCTGAAAGCGTCTGTGAGAAAGGGAGGAGTCTGTGAGGAATAAATAAAGCAAAGTGAGATCAGCACTGCCCTGGGGCAGGAGGCACAGCTCATACCCTCATGGCAAACAGCCAGCTGTAGTGCGTCTTTCTGTCACATTACGTCACCAAACCAGAAACTCACACGGCCAGTCCAGGCAACAGAATCCTCCAGAAACAAACTAACACGTGTCACAGTTATGTTTCTATAGCTGTAGTGGTGTTCTGTTTTTGTAACGGTGTTCAGTTATGTTTCACTAACTGTAATGGTGCAGTGTTTTTATAACCGTGTTCAGTAATGTTTCACTACCTGTAATGGTGCAGTGTTTTTATAACGGTGTTCAGTAATGTTTCACTAACTGTAATGGTGCAGTGTTTTTATAACCGTGTTCAGTAATGTTTCACTGACTGTAATGGTGCAGTGTTTTTATAACCGTGTTCAGTAATGTTTCACTGACTGTAATGGTGCAGTGTTTTTATAACCGTGTTCAGTAATGTTTCACTAACTGTAATGGTGCAGTGTTTTTATAACCGTGTTCAGTAATGTTTCACTAACTGTAATGGTGCAGTGTTTTTATAACCGTGTTCAGTAATGTTTCACTAACTGTAATGGTGCAGTGTTTTTATAACCGTGTTCAGTAATGTTTCACTAACTGTAATGGTGCAGTGTTTTTTATAACCGTGTTAAGTAATGTTTCACTAACTGTAATGGTGCAGTGTTTTTATAACCGTGTTCAGTAATGTTTCACTGACTGTAATGGTGCAGTGTTTTTATAACCATGTTCAGTAATGTTTCACTGAGTGTAATGGTGCAGTGTTTTTATAACGGTGTTCAGTAATGTTTCACTAACTGTAATGGTGCAGTGTTTTTATAACGGTGTTCAGTAATGTTTCACTGAGTGTAATGGTGCAGTGTTTTTATAACGGTGTTCAGTAATGTTTCACTGACTGTAATGGTGCAGTGTTTTTATAACCGTGTTCAGTAATGTTTCACTGAGTGTAATGGTGCAGTGTTTTTATAACCGTGTTCAGTAATGTTTCACTGAGTGTAATGGTGCAGTGTTTTTATAACCGTGTTCAGTAATGTTTCACTGAGTGTAATGGTGCAGTGTTTTTATAATGGTGTTCAGTAATGTTTCACTAACTGTAATGGTGCAGTGTTTTTATAACCGTGTTCAGTAGCTGTTTCACTGAGTGTAATGGTGCAGTGTTTTTATAACGGTGTTCAGTAATGTTTCACTGAGTGTAATGGTGCAGGGTTTTTATAACCGTTCAGACACAGAGAGTAGACACAGCTGGTTATTTGTCTCCCGTACTCTGTATATAGTTGAAGACTGACGGCATGTCTGTGGGGTGGCTTTCTCTTTGTTTTACATTATGCTAATGTTTATGGCAGGACGACTTCCTCCAATAAAACTATTCCCTCCCAGTCCCTCCACAGTTCAGACTTTTGCATATGACATTCAGAGGTTTCAGACCCACAGACCACTACACAAAACAACTACTCAAACATCACCGTCAAAAAACCGCTAAAACACCACCTCTTTCACAGGCACACAGACATAAGGAACTTACTCCTCTTTCACAGGCACACAGACACAAGGAACTTACTCCTCTTTCACAGGCACACAGACACAAGGAACTTACTCCTCTTTCACAGGCACACAGACATAAGGAACTTACCTCTCTTTCACAGGCACACCGACATAAGGAACTTACTCCTCTTTCACAGGCACACAGACACAAGGAACTTACTCCTCTTTCACAGGCACACAGACACAAGGAACTTACTCCTCTTTCACAGGCACACAGACATAAGGAACTTACTCCTCTTTCACAGGCACACAGACACAAGGAACTTACTCCTCTTTCACAGGCACACAGACATAAGGAACTTACTCCTCTTTCACAGGCACACAGACATAAGGAACTTACTCCTCTTTCACAGGCACACAGACATAAGGAACTTACTCCTCTTTCACAGGCACACAGACATAAGGAACTTATTCCTCTTTCACAGGCACACAGACATAAGGAACTTATTCCGCTTTCACAGGCACACAGACACAAGGAACTTATTCCTCTTTCACAGGCACACAGACATAAGGAACTTATTCCTCTTTCACAGGCACACAGACATAAGGAACTTACTCCTCTTTTACAGGCACACAGACATAAGGAACTTAATTCCTCTTTCACAGGCACACAGACATAAGGAACTTATTTCTCTTTCACAGGCACACAGAGCACTGCAGGTTGGCGCCGGGGCCACACTTAGATCATCAGCTGAGTGTGGCTAGGAGTCCGCAGCAGCAGGACACCGCCCACATCCCAACAGGCCTATGCTGGGTTATTTCAGTTTAGGTGTGCGACTTCTCAATGTTTAAAGGCATACGATGCAGGATTTGTAACTTGAAAATATTATAAATAACCATGGTAAGGCATAATCTTTACTTTACGCACTTTTGCGGAATTCATGCACCTTTACCTGTATTTGTTATTCTAAAATGTGTTCAGGATGTGACTGGGTGTGGCACTCTTTTCTGTGTGGGGCTGGGGTGGGTGTGGCTACAGAGAGGCAGTGTGGTTTGGGATCAGATCTCAGCGCAGTGTTTGTTACTAACTAGCCAGATGCTGTAATGGCCCAGATACAGCAAAGCAAAAAGCCAAGCCGACAGGACTCGTTCAAGAACTAAAGTTACTGTCACCTTGGAATTGCTTTTCCTCTGTGGCCACAGCTGAAGTGTGCCATGGGCATGAACTGCGACACGGAGCTGGATTTGTTCCTGTTGGACCTGTAAGTAACTTCACCTCTAGCTATGCAGCTAGGCTCGCCAGAGGTCAAGTGTTTGACCGGAATGTCCAGATTTCAAATCATTTTTTATGTCCTGTTCATGGTCCCAACTGGACAATGTAGCCTAATGTCCAGGCCAGGTAACTGAATTAATGGGAGAAATTTACAGACAGCTTCTAATGACTTTGTGTGTCAGTGACTTGGTCCGGTACTCAAGGTTGAAGACGGAGGAGAATACTTCTGTGATTGTAAACACAAACAAAAAAAACCTGCACAGTATGCCTATAGTCATTAAATATTAAAAAAAAACCCTAAATGTTTAGGAAGACCTGTCCAATTTTCACTGTGATTATCGTAAACTTGTGTTTCTCATGTATTGGCGCTGATCTGGTGTTGGGTTTGACAAAGGAGTGCGGTTGTGACATGGACACGGGAAAAATGTTCCTTGATCAGCTCTAAAGCGATAACGCAGGCACACTTGTGTGTGTGCCAAAAATGAAACTGACATTCCTCGAAATGCTTCGCAAAGAACGGAAGATAAACTTTGAGGAGATTCCAGAAAATAAAGTCAAATGTAACGTACTTGAAAAGCACCGGCACACTGCTAAATCACGGTAGACGTAAACATTTGACGGTGACTGAGTAAGGAGCCGTGTAGCGGCTACGCTATCAGCTGGAGCCGGACCGCAACTCATTCTAACAAACATCTATGAGAGCTTTAACTGTGAAAAGCCACGACAACACCAGGCAAAAACAGGAGACCAGCGCTGCTCCTCTTCTTATTAAAGGAAAGTTTCCTTGACTTTTTCTTTGTTATATAAAACATATTCATTTAATGTTTTGCCTGTTTTTTATTTTGTTGAGTTACATTTTTAAAGATTCACTAAACCAAGCACCCTGATTAGCACTCTTATATACGCCACAGTACTTGCTTTTGAAATCTGCTCTGTGGTTGCTTTTGCAACTTTGCAGTGGAAGGCACATCTTGGCTACAGTCCAAGTGTTAAAACTGAAATGAGGCAGATTCAGAAACCCCAAACCATTTAAACGTGTGAACACATTTTTTGCACTCAAAACGTTTGGCGATTTTCCAGGTTTTGCTCGTCCCTGGTATCACTTCATCAGCTCCTACCAGTGACACAACACCAGGGGCTGACAGGCTACCAGTCACTTCTCAGTGAGATATACCACTCACACGTAGTACTGCGTGGCCTGTAAGGTGTTATAATAAAAAAAACTTACTGCCTGCACACATGCACACACACACACATACAGACACACGCACATACAGACACACAAAGGCAAGCACACCTGCACACACATACGCGCGCACACACACACACACACACACACACATACGCGCACATACGCACACACACACACACACACCTGCACACACACACACACACACACGCACACGCACACAGCTGCGAGCTGATTAACTCTAATCTCCGAGAGAGGTGCGGGGTGGAAACTCTGAAAGGACAAGCAGAAGGGCTGTCTGAAGAGCCTAATCCCAGCCAAACTGTTTGGTTGCAACTTCCCAAGTAGGATCAGGCACCCTGGCGGAGTCCGTCTGCCCGCTGTTTCTGAACTCTTGGAAGGTTAGGCCAAGTGAGAGCTACAGAAGACCCTTATACACTTCAAACAGACCTTTTCAAATGATCATGGCATTTATTCAACAGCTTAGATATTGATGTCCAGCTGCAGTCATGAATGAGTTAAGTAACTTTAATGAGGTCCTTGATGACCATTTATTATCCCGACAATTACAAGCAAAGTTAAAATCTTGAATTGCACAAGTTCAGTTGGGGCAACGTGGTCTACACAAAACCTTGGAAAAACTTCAGACTCCAAAACTTACCCGACTTTTCCATTTAACAAACATATCTGCTGTATGCATCTAGTGAAGTCAGAGATCCTTTTTTTCCATTGAACTGTTCGTGACCAGCCATTACCCTGACCCATAAAAAACCCCAAAAACAGCAAACAATCAAACTTGTGATTTCCAAGGTATAAATGACAATATTGGGAAGTGGGCAGTGACCTGTATTGACTTCCACACATTAAGATCAGAGAACAATGCGCTTTGGTAGCAGAAAATCATTCACATGGATGGCGCCCTTTTCCAAGTCAAGTGAAACAGCCACACGTGTAAGCCTCCATATCTCACCAGCTAGGGCCCATGCACAACAGTCTATGAGGCCAATCCTGGACAGGCACAGAGTACAGTATGTATAATTATACTACATGTACATTAAAAATACCCAATAAAACTCTCTTCGGGGGGGTTTGCTCCTCACATTTCTGGTCGGTTAAAGCTGAGATGTGAACCCTGCTTCACGCGCTCTCCCAGCGTCCCCAGAGGCGGGGTACGTGAGGGCCTGCGTGTGGCTGTCTGGACAGGCACCAGCGGAGATGAGCTCTGGGAGACGCTCCCACTGAGATCATTTTACACAACTCAGAGTAAAGAGCGTCTGACTCTACTCCAAGGCTCGGGACTTAGGCCGGCTGACCCTGAGGTCATCGCGGCGTCCGCGAGACCCCGGCGCAGCGCTGGGGCTCCCACACACTCTCCTCCCAGAGCAGAGCAGAGCGCTCCGGAGGACCGGCCCTTCAGCACTGAGACCAACAGCCTGACTGTCTGTGCACATCTCCCTCTCATACATCCACACATTATGTCCAATACAATATACCTTATTGTCCTCGCACAAACTTACACACACACAAACTTACATACACACACATACTGTACGTCGCCCTCTCACACATCCACACATTCATAAATACACATACATGCACACACACACACAAACCTACACAAAAACAACACACACACAAACTTATACACACGTGCACACACACACACACCCAACTCCAAAAGTTAACTGACTTTTCCATTTAAGCACCAGCAGAGATGCCGTGGGCAGCAGTGTAGTATAATGGGTAAAGAGCTGATCTTGTAACCTAAAGGTCATAGGTTTGACTCCCAGGTAGGACCTTGCCGTTGTACCCTTCAGCAAGGTACTTAACCTGCAAAGCTTCAGTATATATACAGATGTATAAACAGATGCACTGTAAATGTTATGTAATGTAAGTCGCTCTGGATAAAAGTGTCTGCTAAATGCCTGTAATGTAACACACACACACACACATGCACGCACAAACTTGCATACACACACATACTGTACATGTCTCCCTCTCACACAACCATACATTCATATACACGCACGTACGCACGCGCACACACACACACACACACAAACACACAAACACACACACACACACACACACACACGCACACGCACACGCACACGCACACGCACACGCACACGCACACACACGCACACGCACACACACACGCACACACACACGCACACACACACGCACACACACACGCACGCACGCACACACACACTGAGATCTCAGGCTGGCTGTAAAGCCTGGTCAGCACAGCGGAGCTCTTCCCCAGTGGGGCCAGGCAGGCCTGCATCAGTAACGCAGCAGATACAGCAGCAGCCCGTCTCGGCCACAGCACCACACAAGCGCTGTAAAGCACGCGCTCACATCAACATTATAACAGCCGCCACTCAATCACCCCATTATGCCCAGGATAAAGACCGCCTTCGCTCCGGGCCATTGCTCTCACATCCACTGGACTGATGGAGCTCCTGTCATCTACACTACCACTCAATGCACTGCATTTACCTCAGGCCACAAGTGCCACTGCAAACGTGCCTTTATGCCATGAGTTTCAGTTTAACCCCTAGTTTAAACGCACAAATCCAGAATGGAAAAAGCCTTAAGGAAAATAAAACATCAGTCTTGGCCCTATTTTAATTAAACTACGCAACTCCATTAGCCAAGACTGCTGAAATACTGCCAAATGTGTCAAATGTGCGTGCCAAACCACGCCCACGACAAAAGCCCTAAAACATGATGGATGCAAACAGCAACCTCAGCACAGACAGTAAATGTGCTTGTACTGCAACAAAACGCCAAACCTTGCGCTAACCAACAGACTCTGTGCTAGAGCTGTGAGCCAGTCTTTCCACTGGCAGTGCAGGGCTGCTGCATTATCAGGCCTGCAAACGGCAGGGTAGGCCTATAACACTGCCGAGTGTGCATGACCACGAATCCCATGTCTACGGAAGAACACTTAGCTAGGCTGAGGCTCTGATGGCTACTGCTCCTTCCACTGCCCCGCCCACTGGCTCTGACTGTTACGGCTCCTCCCACTGCCCCGCCCACTGGCTCTGACTGCTACAGCTCCTCCCACTGCCCCGCCCACTGGCTCTGACTGCTACAGCTCCTCCCACTGCCCCGCCCACTGGCTCTGACTGCTACAGCTCCTCCCACTGCCCCGCCCACTGGCTCTGACTGCTACTGCTTCTTCCACTGCCCCGCCCACTGGCTCTGACTGCTACGGCTCCTCCCACTGCCCCGCCCACTGGCTCTGACTGCTACAGCTCCTCCCACTGCCCCGCCCACTGGCTCTGACTGCTACAGCTCCTCCCACTGCCCCGCCCACTGGCTCTGACTGCTACAGCTCCTCCCACTTCCCCGCCCACTGGCTCTGACTGCTACAGCTCCTCCCACTGCCCCGCTCACTGGCTCTGATTGCTACAGCTCCTCCCACTGCCCCGCCCAGTGGCTCTGACTGCTACAGCTCCTCCCACTGCCCCGCCCAGTGGCTCTGACTGCTACAGCTCCTCCCACTGCCCCACCCAGTGGCTCTGACTGCTACAGCTCCTCCCACTGCCCCGCCCAGTGGCTCTGACTGCTACAGCTCCTCCCACTGCCCCGTCCAATGGCTCTGACTGCTAAGGCTCTGCCCACTGCTCCGCCCACTGGCTCTGACTGCTATAGCTCCTCCCACTGCCCCACCCACTGGCTGTGACATCTACCGCTCCTCCCACAGCCCCGCCCAGTGGCTGTGACTGCTACGGCTCCTCCCACTGCCCCACCTAGCACCTAGTTCAGCCACCCGTGATGCATGTAACAGGACGAGGGGGGAGGGGGCTATTTTTGGGACTTTTCTCTGAGCTCACTTCTCTAAAAACTAAGGTTTAAAAATACCGCTTGGCAACGCACTGTCCCACATAGCCCTCTTCCAAAAATACATGGGACAGAAATATGGCCCATGCTGGCCACGCGTGTGTGCGGAAAGGTTAGGGCAGTGTGAGCCCAGAACCCCTCACCACTGCCGGGCGGAAAGACTTCAACCTTCATGCCAAACTCTGAACACATGATCCATGTGTGTAATTTCACCTTTTAACATGGAGCACAGTTTCCATGTTGATGCAATAACTCTTCCCCATTTCCTCTATTAGATTGACAACCTGGAAACTGTTATGGTTTCAGCACACTTCCTGTTATTAAAAAGGCAGATGCGTCCACTTCCATTTTGTTCCTGCTCATGAAGACGATGAGTATTACTCCATTCTATGTTAAGCCAATACCATGGCAGGTATCACAGTGTAAATTCAGAGATTTGGAAAGTGAAGCCATTCGTGCTGAACACATTGCTCAAGGATGTGCCAGCAGCATCTCCCCTGGAAACCACACCACTAACCCACAGTTCTGATTGGTCAGCCTCTGCTGTCACTCCAAACGGCTGCCACTGAATTGTCTACCTGCATGCACACACTCACACTGAGTAAATCTGAGCACAGTGGAGTGCAGAGAGTAGGGAACTGGAATAGAGGGCTTAACTTGAAATACAAATAGCACAGATGGCTCTGAAGGTACCTTACAGTCATCCATTATGGTTCACACACACCAGCCTGAACACACATTACTGCTCTCACACACCAGTCTGAACACACATTACTGCTCTCACACACCAGTCTGAACACACATTACTGCTCTCACACACCAGTCTGAACACACATTACTGCTCTCACACACCAGTCTGAACACACATTACTGCTCTCACACACCAGTCTGAACACACATTACTGCTCTCACACACCAGTCTGAACACACATTACTGCTCTCACACACCAGTCTGAACACACATTACTGCTCCACACACCAGTCTGAACACACATTACTGCTCTCACACACCAGTCTGAACACACATTACTGCTCTCACACACCAGTCTGAACACACATTACTGCTCTCACACACCAGTCTGAACACACATTACTGCTTCACACACCAGTCTGAACACACATTACTGCTCTCACACACCAGTCTGAACACACATTACTGCTCTCACACACCAGTCTGAACACACATTACTGCTCTCACACACCAGTCTGAACACACATTACTGCTCACACACACCAGTCTGAACACACATTACTGCTCTCACACACCAGTCTGAACACACATTACTGCTCTCACACACCAGTCTGAACACACATTACTGCTCTCACACACCAGTCTGAACACACATTACTGCTCTCACACACCAGTCTGAACACACATTACTGCTCTCACACACCAGTCTGAACACACATACTGCTCACACACACCAGTCTGAACACACATTACTGCTCTCACACACCAGTCTGAACGTACATTACTGCTCTCACACACCAGTCTGAACACACATTACTGCTCTCACACACCAGTCTGAACGTACATTACGCTCCTTACATCAAGGCAACAAGACTAAGGCTAGCAAAGTGATAAGAGTAATCACCAGCCCCAGCCATTCTCCCAACAGCAAACACTGAAGAACACAGCCTCAGCAAACAGACAGCGCTGAAGAGGAGCTGATGTTCCAGGCAGGCCCCAGGCCTGCCTGCGTCTGCGAGGCCCTGTGACTACGCCGCGTACGCTCCCGGCTTCACCACGCCGTGTTCTGGCAGCACACGCTGTTCCGGGGTGGGTACCCTGGCGGCGGTGAGCTTCGCCCCGGCAGCTCCGCAGTTCACAGCCCCCATCCCCGCGCCACCGCAGAGCGCCAGACACCGCCACTACTCCCATCATGCAACGCAAGGGCCCGCAGCTCACCATGGCAATAAAGATCAAATGGAAGATCAATCTTTTCCATCTGTTCCTGACACAGAGCTCTGCACCAGTAGGTCACATAATAATACTCAGGGCTTTTTAAACTTTGAGCATCAAGCTGCGACTGGCGACTCCCTGCTGAAACTAAACCAGCAGAGTCGCCCACACCGGCAAGCGCCCCGGCACCAGGCCTTCTGAGACGGGGCCGCTCACACTGCTGCACTCCTCTCCAGAACATTCTAAAATGCTGTCGCGTCGCAAAACCAGGCTCCAGACTGGTGAGTAGACGGTGTTTTCGGAAGAAACGATGCATCGCTTCACGCTGGATTCTCAGTGCTGCTAACACCTGTCTGATCCTGTGGAGAGCGTCAGAACAGCCCAAAGCATTACCACTCGCATTCACGTGCTTGGCAGGTGCCTCTATGCACGGGGACGGACAGCTTTATTAGTACGACAGCAAAGCCTCATCTAGGACTCGAAACACATGCTTCCCATTACAATAAAAATTATTTAAACCACACCGGTCCCAGAGTAAAGCAAACAGACACAAAGACACACGGCTCAAATAAAACTGGAATTTCACCTCAATAGATTTCAGGCCATTTACTGGAATTATAATTTACATATTATGACATACGCAAAGAGCACAAGCACAACGTTCCAATGATGACAACTTCAGAATGAAGACCGGCTGGTCTGGCTGGGCACACGGCTCTGTTCTAAAAGGAAGTGCACCGCACAGGGTGAGGGTTAGGGTGAGGTTTACGGTTAGGGTGAGGGTGAGGTTTACGGTTAGGGTGAGGGTGAGAGTTAGCGGTAGGAGAAAGGGTCTGCAGCAGGGTTGTGAAAGAGGACACAGATGGCAGGACTGGTGCCAGAGCCCATGTAAGAGCACACATACTTCCTCAGAACCACGCTTCTCAAAGCACGGCGTGTAAGGGGCAAGCAGCCAAACTGAGAAAAGCACACACACACACACACACACACACACACACAGACATACACACAAGACAACACACACACACCACACAACATACACACACAGACATACACACACACACACACACACAACACACAGACACGACATACACACGTAGATTCAAACACAAACAAACAAGCACACACACACACACACACAGATTCAAACACAAACAAACAAGCACACACACACACAGAGACATACACACACACACACATACACGCACACACACACACACACACACACACACACACGTAGATTCAAACACAAACAAACAAGCACGCACACACACACACACACACAGACATACACACGTAGATTCAAACACAAACAAACAAGCACACACACACACGTGCACACACACTCAAACACAAACAAACAAACACACGCACACAACCACACACACAAAACCCTACACAGACACAGACATACGCACAAACCCAAACCCCCACAATCCCACGCAAACACACACACAACCTCCACACACATGCACGCGCGTACCTACCGAAGCTCTGGTGGTTCTGGGACCTGGACCTCTCCTGAGGTTAGCTATTTCGCTCCAGAGGTTCTGCATTACTCTAATAAAATACAAGCCCCAGACGGGCGGGCCGAGGAGGACTGGAAACGCCGGTCACAGGGAGCGATCGGCCGCACGGCGATCCGGCCGAGCGACACCACCGCCGCGAGGAAGAGGTGGAAGGCGGGAAAGAGCGACGAAGGTCAGGCACCTGCAGCCCGGAGGCCTGCGCAGACGGAGGGTCCCGCTGTCCCTGGGGCACGGACACAGACGAGCGACCGGGACAGACACAGACGAGCGACCGGGACAGACACAGACGAGCGACCGGGACAGACAGAGAGAAAGGGCGGACGCAGCGCGGAGCTTCTGGACGCGATGCTGGAGAAAGACGGATCTGAGATGGGCTGAAAGGATGGAGCCTCTTCGCCTCTCTTCCACGGTCTGCTGGAAACTGGACCAGCGCTGGCAGGGTTAGACTCACCACTGGGGGCGGGTCAGCAAGCAGAGGGAGGGGCCACGGTGTCAACACGGCGCGATCCCAAATTGGACATCTGACAACCCCCCCCCCACATCACCACCACCTCTGTTTGGCTGGGAGCTAAATATAAATTATCTATTTATAGACCTGTGTGTCTGTGTGTACGTGTGTATGCGTGTTCGTGTGTGTGTTTGTGTGCCAGTGTGCATGTGTGTGTGTGCGTATGTGTGTGCATGTGTGCGAGTGTGTTTGAATGTTTGTGTGTACGTGTGTGTGTGTGTGTGCAAATGTGTGTGTGTGTGTGTGCACTGTGTGTGTGCATGTGTGTGTGTGTGCACATGTGTGTGTGTGTGCAAATGTGTGTGTGTGTGTGTGTGTGTGTGTGCACCTGTGTGTGTGTGCGTGTGTGTGCGCATGTGTGTGTGTGTGCGCTTGTTACAATCTTTCCAGGAATGGTACTCAGTGAGCGTGACCACCAGAGTGCTGAACTACTTTCCGTTAAAATTTCTTTTGGTTTTGTTTTCGTTTGTATGGGTGCCAGGAGGGATTAGGGTAACCGCCTCACCTGCGTCATTTTCAGCTAACCTGTTCCTCAGACAATTTCCCCTTCTATGGACTCATCAACGGGCTAAAACCCAATCAGCAGGGCTACCCAGTCCAGTGCAACGAATCTTTACCAATTGCACATGCACGCGCCCAGACGCACGCCCAGACGCACACGCACGCTCACACTCCAACAGTCGCACGCACACAAGCAGACACACAGGCAGCACACTTGCTTGGACGCGCAGGATGGCAGGAGGGTAAGGCTCGCCGGCGCACGGGTTGTCTTGGAGGTTAGCGAGTTCATCAGAGAGCAGACTGCAGAGGGGCCTTTCAGCCAGAGCCCAGACCACAGAGCGCCGCGCAGAAATCACTGCACACCCCCTCCTGCCCCGCGCTTCTTCTTTTCCGTCTTCCTTCCTCTCTCTGCTTTCCCACCCCCATCTGCACTGCAGACCGACTCCGTCTCTCTCCTCTGTGCACAGGAAAAGGCAGGCGCACGCGGGAACAGCTGTCGGAAGCAGAGGATTCTGGGGGATCGCACTGTGAAGTGTCTGTAGCACTCACAAGAGCCGGCTTCAGAATCCAGTCACGCCGACCAGCTTCTCAATTACCGCTGCTTCCTCCAGGGTAAACCCGGGGGTCTCTGTGTGCTTAAGACAGCCTGATCTGTCCTGACAGTAATCACACTGGCATATTAAGCAGCTCCATATTTTAACCAGAAAAACATGCACATGAATATTGATATGAGTTTCCTTCTCCAAACTCAGCAGTTACCATTGTGTGACCCCTCTGGGGGGACTAGGCTATTGATCTACTTGATCTACGACAGTTTACACCTTCATAAAACATAAAACTCAGTGGTCAGAGCAGCAGTGTGGAGCAGTGGTCACAGCAGCAGTGTGGAGCAGTTGTCCAGATGATGCCCTTCTATGTGTCAAGTTCACCCCAAAAAGACAGTGCCAACCGCTAACAATGACACATCCTCTGCATGTTTCAGCACCCAGCCTGTCACTCAGCGGGACTGTTGACAATGGACCATGGCAGAGGTGACCGATTTAGAGGCTGAAGCTGGGAAATCATTCATTTTCACCAGTATTGACATCCCCCCCCCATCACTGCTGGGACAGGACTGAGCTGAGAGAAAGCGAAAGGCCGGTGTGGATTCCCCCATGGCAGGTAGTCAGGAGGGTGTTCACTGGTGGTATCTAAGCAGGGCACTCAGAACACAAACACAAGCAGGGACATGAAGGTCACAGCTGCTGAGACCTACTGAACCCAGGGCATGTGTGCCAAACACACAGCAGCCTCCACAGGCCTGTCAGGTCCATGCCAGCCAGTACCTACCAATCACGGAGAAGAAAACAAGTCACCTGACCCTGACTCTGCACTTACCCTATCCCACCCCCTTCTGTGTTTTCATAAGACACAGGCCATCAGGTGCTGTGGAGCACTGACCTTTAATTATGTCAGGCTTACCCAATGTCATAAAAGGAGAAGCTGAGTTTACAAAAATGTATGTATTGCAACTTAGTCCTTTAGGTGAAGTGATCTGGGTGGCCCTGCCACGCTCAAGTTAAAGGTAAATGACAAGGACTTTGTCACAACAAAGCTGAACTTACTCAGCGGGTTTAAAACAAACATACACAAACAGCAGAACCACTGGCTTCGATGGCCACGCATACCTGGCAGGCGAAAGAATCCACTGCTAGCGTATTCCGTGGGCTGCTTAATTTGGTAGTGCAGACTGTCCGCTTCCAAAACAGGAAACAAATGAGATTTTAAAGAGGCAACCCCACCATCTAAAAAAGGGAGCCATTTAAACATGAGACAAACGGACGCACTTCACCCACCAAAGCAGCAAATAAGGCATACGCGCATGAGCGAGTGTGTCTTTATGTGTGCATCTGGAGAGAGAGACAGAGAGAGAGAGAGACAGAGAAAAAGAAAGAGAGAGAGAGACAGAGAGAGAGAGGAAGAGAGAGAGAGAGAAGAGAGAGAGAGGAGACAGAGAAGAGAGAGAGACAGAGAGACAGAGAGACAGAGAGACAGAGAAAATAAAAGAGAGAGACAGAGAGACAGAGAAAGCGAGCGAGCAGTTCCATACAGTACAGCAGAGCTCGTCCCTGCTCTACCGGGACGGAGACCTGGTTGCCAATAACGGCGGACGCCATGGAGACGAGGGCTCTCATTACAGCCACCGAGCCTGTCAATCATCACAAGTCCGGGGGCCCACCCAGAAAGCCCTGGAACCTGCCCGGCAGGGTCGCGTGTAAAACTGCTCCTGTGGAGAAGGCCAGCAGAGGGCAAAGGCAGAGCACCAGCCTGTCACTTAGAGTGAAGCCTCAGACAGTCTGCCGGCGATCCTATATCACCCTCCTTCTGAACCGAATCCCCTCTGTGACGAAGAACCCAGCTTTAGATCAGAACTCCAAGGTGGCGGATATACAGTGACTCGCTTGACCTTTTCATTCTTTTCTTATTAGACAGGCTACGTATACAATGCAGAACAAACAATAACCCTCTTTTAGATCTGAACAAAACAACTGTTCGATAAAGCGCTAGGCCTTGCACGCACAAGGCAGAACTGCGCAAGCGGACAGAGGTTTTGTCCTGAACAAGGGAACAGTGGTGTGGAGGAACAGAGCAATGGGAGGAACTGAAGCAGTGAATTCTGTGGGGACAATGACCAGGGTGAGGTCAAGCATCTAAATGCACATGGCTGATGAGGCTGCTGATGCAACAGCACCTTCCTACCATCTCACAAACCCCTTCCACGGGTGCAGCCGCACCCCAAATGTTACGGAACTTCACGGTTCAGGTTTTATGCCTGAATGTGAGCTGGGTTCAGGATTTCAGAAAAGCTGCACCAGAAAATTTTGCCCGGTCACGACCTACACCTAGTTGACCTTAACGTGAACAATTTTATGACAACGTTACGACATCAACCGATCAAACACACAAAACTCACTTGTTTCACCAAGATATACATGTTGATTCACCTTTTCATAATAGCAAGCTACTTGATGTTAGCTAGCTTCTCTGGCTAGTAAGCCAAAGTTAAAAAACTCGTAACTCGTGGGGACTTGTACAGCCTATGTCTTCATTCTGCTCTTGACCTACTTCCATAGTTCCTTTCTGGTATTCGACAGTCGCATGTTCAGATAATGAATGGACCCTCATGTGTGAATGCTATCAACCCAATGAAATAAAGGACAGCCGTTGGCTGCATGAGCAAAGCCACTGGCACTGGCGGGAAAGTAACCATGGCCGTGCTCAATGGCACATGTGTGAAAGCAGCTACTGTGACTGAGACAAGATGGCAATTTTCCCAGGCTGAAATGACACCTTCAAACAACATAAAAATAGAGACAAATTTACATTTTCTTTAGAGAGGATATTATTGACTGCACAAATTAGTTAATGTCGGTGTGGTGAGGTTTTGTATGTGTGTGAGTGTCTGTGTGTTCATGTGAGTATCTGTGTGAGACTGTGTGTTGTATGGGAGAGAGAGAGAGTGAGTGTGTGCGTGGGTGTGTGTGAGAATGTGGGTGCTTGTGTGCAAGAAAGAGTGTGTGTGTGTGTCAGAGTGTGAATGTGTGAAAAAGTGTGTGCCGTACCGAGCCTGTGTAAAGACAGTTACAAGGCTGACTGATAAACCAGTAGTGGAGGTCAGATAGCACTGGCTGCCCAGTATGCAGGAGTTTGCCTGATAGACACCGAGTGGCCAAAGTCTGCTGATAACTGATAACAGACAACACACCAACATCAACAAATTTCAGAGAACATAGATATGTTCATAATTATTAGTACTGTTACCTATCAACCTTTTTTTATAATTCTGATTGGCAGTGTTATTATTTAGTAGAAATCATTTTGGACCACATGGAAAAACATGTCATTAACAAAACAACAGAATTGACTACAGGGATACAGAGAGGGAGGCCTACTTGGAAGACCATATGAAGACTGTTACTCAGATGTGTTAAATGTGACATCTTCTTGACTTGCCAAATCAATCGATTCATTGTTTGAAAAAGAGCCTAAAACGAATGACAAACAAAAGGCTTAACAGACAGAGAGGGAGAAAGGGAGAAATAAGCAGGCAAGATATTTCTGTCACTACAAGGCCTTCAGATCGGCCATCTGTTCCAATCTGTGTCTTGCCTCAGTAAGGAATACTGTCTCTCTCCACCTCTCTCTGTCTCTCTTTCTGCCTTTGTCTCTATCTCTGTCTGTCTCTCTCTCTTTCTCTGATTTTCATTGGAGCTAGACAGACAAAGCTAGCCAAGTCACAATTGAGAGGACAGTGGGAAACTTCCATCATCTTGAGTGAACTGACTGGTCTAAAATAAGCTCGCTTTCTGCAGAGACCGCTAGACTACATGGTGCTTTCACTTCCTGGTCCTTTCAGGGAGGCAATGGGAAGGGAGCCTACTGCTGATTGGTCAGTTTGAGACCCATACTTCCCACCCCTTATCATCTCTGCTGCAGTGGAAAAGGATAGAGGAAGGGCTACTTCTTTCTTTTCAAACTTCAGAACTGCAAGGCTTCCCACATGTATCAAAAAGGCCCTGTACACCATCCACGTTCAAGTCCTGAACATTCTCTAGCTGTGAACACTCAGGTGTGTTTTCACCACACTGATCCTCCAGAGGCAGCTGAAAGTCTCTGTATAAGCCTCCCATAGAAACGCACTGCAGTGGAGAGCTGTGCATCGGGCTATGGCTTCAAACAGATATCCCTCTCTTCCCTGATGCTGCCCTACAGGCTGGTAACTCACTCCACGCCTTTACCCAAGGTGGACTCACAAGACCTCAGGACCTCCTGCTCCTGGAGACAGGAAGTCGGCAGAGGAGTTGGCAGAGATACGGGCAGCTCGGTTGGTCAGAATGTCCGAGCAGTGTCTCAATCAATCAATAAAAATGTATTTGTATAGCGTATTTTACAGCAGTTGTCACAATACGCTTTACAGACAACCCTGGCCTAAACCCCCACAGGAGCAAGCCTAAGGCAACGGTGGCAAGGAAAAACTCCCTGTGGCAAGAAACCTCGGAAGGAACCAGGCACAAGGGGGAAACTCATCCTCCTCTGGTCGGCTCAGGGTGCCGACTGGTGACCAACATGTCTGTATGTGTGAAGGGCTGTCGTTCCCCTAGTGCTAGAGCTCATTGGGGAAGCTCTGGCTGGGGTCTACATGACAGTTATGGACACAGAATGCACTGCTTTCTGGGTGGGACTTTCTGTCCAGCCCAAGCAGGTATGGGTTTTAAGAGAACCCCCCTCCCCAGCCTGCACTGTTCCATGAGGCAGAGAGGAGTGTGAGGGTGCTGCACGCAGGTCCCTTTCAGACTCTGCCCAGATCTAAGTGGACAGAGCATTTTGAGGAGGACACAGAAATGACTCCTGCATGGAAGACAATCTATGAACCCCCACTGCCAAAAAGGTCAGGCCATCGGCAGGGGAGGGTCCTCCACAGAATTATTTCCACCACCAGATTTCAGCAGAGGAGAGGATCCCAGAATTGACTCGGTGTGTTTTCAGGGCAAGCGAATAGACAGCACAGCATATGCTTTTAGACTGTCAAATCCCTCTTGAAACAGTCAGTGTTGTTGTGAAAAGTCAATGTTTATCTATTGCCTAAAATACACACAACAGCACACGCTAAAGTGGAGCAAGCCAAAGTGGATTTTCAGCACAAGAATCATCGTACAGAAAACACTGGCCCAGCCAATGAAGAAAAGTGGCTGCATTTCCTGATTAGGTCAAGGGTTAAACTGGAATTTACATATTTGTCAATTAATGATGTCAAAGAATTTATAGGTTATTGGATCAGTGTGTTTCTTGTTTTCCTAACTTGTGTTCTGTTTAGAAATTGTTCTTTTTGTTTGTTGGATGAGATTGCAGAAGTAAGCAATAGGAATTTTGTTTTGAACTGATGATGGGTTTTAAAAGTCACTCTCTCTGTTCTGTTCATAGGGGACAGCATCTTTCCTTTAAATTAAACAAAAGAAGCTCCCCTCCTACATCTACAGCTCTCTAATATTCTACTAGATCAAAATGTGACTGAAGACCAGAAGACACACAGTGACCTTGTACATCCTGCTACCACCAATAAACAGACCCATGTCAACAATCATTAGATAAAAATGTGTCAACGGTTCATAATAACTGATAAATATGAATGTTCTAATCATGGTCTCTTCTGGTCTGGGGTGAATCTTTAAACGCAGAACCTTGGCCAAGATGTTCGACTGATTACCAGGAAAAATATTACAAGACAGGACAAAGTGGAGATTACCTTTGTCTGCTCAATCCCATCGTGCCCTGCTACCAGGCTATTGGTTATCTGAGAGGTGGGAGTGAAGTGCTCTCAGACTCACAGCACGCATTTTAAAAATGGGATCTTTCACTGTGAAAAGCAGACAGGTCCACCCTGACCAGAGCCCCCCTCTCCATGAGAATGAATGGGCCTTTCTCTGCTTCCACGGTGTCTCTGCTGTTTTGCTAGAGAAACAAAAGACAGTACAAACAGTGTCCGCTGTAGGGGGGGAAAAAAGACACTCGAAAGTCTTTCGTTCTCTTATTTCTGAGGAAAAAGAACAAAAAACACCTCTTTCGCAAGCACGAGCATGTGCTCTTCCACTGCACGCCACAAAGCAGCGTTCACACCACAGTAACAGTCCGGGAAGCGTAGAAAGACTTCCTTTTCCCCTATTCATGTGCTGATAAACGGGAGAACATACTGTGGGGCCCTTCCTGTATGACAATGCATACGTGCTCCATCATTCGCCCACCATAACAATAACCTCTCAGCTACAGCAGTCAATAATCACACGAACGCACACACACATCTGCCACCCACCCCCCGAAAAGAAACAGTCACACACTACCTCAGAGCACTCACACAGCATATCCCTCCTGCCCTCACACACGCACACTCACACACACACACACACGCACACGCGTCTCAGGAGATACAGGAGGATGGAAGAAGGGTAGCTTTGTTTCCTTTCCATATCAACAAGCACCGTCCCACATTTTCCACTCCTCGCTCTCCCTCTCCCTTTGCACGGCAGATGTGTCCGTGTCAGCCAGGGCTGAAGCCCTTTCCTTTTCAGGAGTCTGCTGACCCGAGCGTCTCAAACAGAACCGCTTCCCCCCCCCTCTCCTGTCCCTCCCGACCTCCTGTCCGCCCGCCCCCACCCCCCCTCTCTACACGAGCCGGTGTCGATGGTAAACAGACCTACCGTCTGCAGCACACGCTCCACGCCTCCTCTCCTCTCCATGGCGACCACGGACGAGCCACGGCCAGGCTCTGTGCTCCTCGCAAGCTGAGCTCCCTTCCGCGTCCCCTCTGTGTGCGTGTGTGTGTGTGTGTGTGTGTGTGTGTGGCTGGGGGAGAGTGCCGCGCGTGTGTATGTCGGTCAGAGCCTCCGAAGCGGCTGTGGAGCGGAGGGTAGGGCGCAGAGCGCGATGTGTGTCCAGAGAGCAGCCAGCCCCGCGCTTTTATGCCTTTAGACCGCGGCGGAGCGAGAGAGGGAGGGAGGGAGGGAGGGCGAGAGAGAGAGAGAGCGCTCACTGCTTTAAAAGAAAAGGAAAAAAATCAAATCTTCTCCAGTAACCGTCTCCCACGACTGCAACCAATCCGCGGCGTGATGAATATTTAATCCAGCCAACCAACAACTTGCTCTCTCCCTCAGACACAAAAACCTTCTCTCGCACAAATACACCTTCCTGTCTAACTGACCCACGCACACACTCACTCGATACCCCTCTCTCTCCAGTTTCCAAGGTTGAGGGAGGGGGTCTGTAGTGCAGGAGTAGGGGGGTTTAGTCACATGGGCTCTCTTTCTCTGGCTTCAGTTCTAGATCTAGGTCAGATTCATGTCTTTATGTGCTCACACAAAACACGGCGCTGTCTCTTATGCTAACCTTATGAGGACCTGTGTCCTTCCTGTGCTGTCTCTCATGCTAACCTGATGAGGACCTCTGCCCACACACACGCCCGTGTGAGCGGACTCTCAGTAACTATGTGCATATGATGTGCATTCTGTTTAAAAGCAGAAAGGCCAGGAGTCAGATGGCCCATTAACAACCAGCTAAGTGTGTGTGTGTGTGTGTGTGAGAACATGTGACATTCAGACTGCCACCACTTACACCTCTCTAAACTTATGTAACACCAAAAGACATGGATGTGAACATTTTGTCGATCCGTCCACTGTCAGTCGCGAGCACGCATGTCGAATGTTAAATCGCACTTCTCTTTTTTAATTCAAACTGTTAAAAATAAAAGATCACCAACGTTACCTGATGCTACTGCTCTAAGTGGGTAATAGAGGGGGTGGGTGGGGCTTGTCATGCACATTCACGTTACTTGCCGTTATTTGGAAAAAAGAGCTGGCGAAAGAGTGCCAAACGTGGAACGATTTTGAAAAGCTCCATGGAAATACAGTGCAAAATATGTGCTGCCAAATTTGCATACCACACGTCAACACTTATGATGTTAATCCACCTAAGGACCAAATATCCGAGGCCAAGGGATCACAGCAAGCAAGCACCCAACTTGGTAATGGGGCCTTGTCAGAGTGACAGCTGTCCAGCTGAAACCAGAAGAGATTTCGTTTCTGAAACGGTAATGAAAGGCGCTCCCGTACGCCTGGCAAAGGACCGCGGGTTTCGGGTCCTACGGGCGCTTGTTGAGCCGGAATGAACTCCGCTGCCATGTAGCCCTACTGCTGCGCGAGAAACAAGCACAGCTCCACTGTGGTGAAAGAGCCGCCCCGCTCTCCAAGCCAGACGACGCTGTGATACTCGCCTGTGCGTGGACAGCACTAACTATAAAGAGTCTTACGCTACTGCAACTGGCTACTTCACTGAAGACCGGGTCATGTGTTAACCTGTGCAGTGAGCGAAGCAGCATACAATCATTGTGGGAAAAAATACAGAATGCTTTTTTCTTTTTTACTTTTTAATCGTTTTAATCTCATGACCCACACTGATTCAAGTAGCGGCCTTTTTATTTTCAGTATCCTATGTCAAACGGTAAAAAAAATACAACTAGTTGACAGGCAGAAATGTGTGTTTTTTCCCTAAAAGACCCCTCCTAAAACAGGTACACATACTGAAAAAAACTCTACATCTACATACAGCCTTTCCTCCTATTAGGGGGTTATTCCACTAGACAGCTATAATCACACATAGCCATACATGTCAACATACTAAATATTACACGCGTGCAGTTTTCACAACACAAACGCGCACACATGCGCAGCCACACACCCACAGAAAGCGCTCGCTCCTGCGGCAGAAACGCCATCACACACATGCGGACCTGAGCCGATAGAGCAGAGCTCCTCAGTGAACGTACGCGCTCAGACACTTTGCCCTTTCCTAGAATCGTTTCCACTTAGACCACAATCAGACACGAGCCAGGGAACCCTAATCATAGCACAGGTGAGTCACACGCATGGCACTTCTTTATTAACGCACAATGAAGGGCTCTTACAGAGAGTGCTTCCCCAGCAGGCCTTCCTGTTCTCGGGCCTGAGTCACAGGTAAAGGCAGCAGACTGTCGGGGGCTGCTTTATCCTGGCTGCCAGGAAAGATTCAGAGCTGAAAGCAGGCCTGTGGGGACAGCTGCTTTTTCCACACAGTCTCTGATCAATGCCAGTGAGAACCATGAACAGAGCTGAGTGGCAGCACAAAGAAATGAGAGAGAAAGAGACCGACCCAGGAGGAAACAAGCGTGCTACACACTGCATACTACACACACACACACCCACACACACACATTGGATCACACACAGACACACACAGGCACACACACACACGCACGCACGCACGCACACACAGGCCCACACACACACACGCACGCACACACAGGCCCACACACACACACACCCACACACATTGGATCACACACAGGCACACACAGGCACACACACACACACACATACACACAGGCCCACACACACACACCCACACACATTGGATCACACACTGACACACACAGGCACACACACAC
This sequence comes from Anguilla rostrata, assembly GCF_018555375.3. Taxonomy (NCBI): domain Eukaryota; kingdom Metazoa; phylum Chordata; class Actinopteri; order Anguilliformes; family Anguillidae; genus Anguilla; species Anguilla rostrata. Next base: position 56,107,458 of record NC_057933.1, read on the forward strand.
GCACGCACACACAGGCCCACACACACATGCACGCACACACACATTGGATCACACACAGACACACACAGGCACACACACACGCACGCACACACAGGCCCACACACACACACGCACGCACACACAATGCCTGCTGAGGAGAGGGTGACACCTAATGGTGTGCCCACAGTCATGCTGTCGGCAGCCTGTTGCTGGACCCCTGACTGTACAGTCAGTTTAACTCAAAAGTAAATAGTTAACACGCTACACCCGTTTAAGGGTCTTTAACATCCCATCACCCGGTCCACTGCACACAGGCACATGGCCTTGGGGGCAGCAAGTGCCGAGCAGAGGGATAAAGCAGACTTTGAGCCCGGCTAACTCCCTGCTCACCCCCCAACCACACACAGCATTCCATGAGCTCAACACTAACCCACAGCCACCTGCAGACCCACACTGCACTGTGAGAACGAGCGTGGAAAAGAACACTGCACAGTGTGAGGACAAGCGAGGAAAAGAACACTCCAGTGTGGAAAGAACACTTCTTTACCTGCAGATTTAACAGAGTGCTGTATGGTTGCTGTGGAGCTCTCAGGTGAGTTCTGGGGAGGGTGGAGATGCTGTGGAGGTCTCAGGTGGGTTCTGGGGAGGGTGGAGATGCTGTGGAGGTCTCAGGTGGGTTTTGGGGAGGGTGGGGATGCTGTGTAGACAGTGCTTTGCTGCCCATGCTAGCAGGCCTGTTTGTCTGATCTGGGCCCTTCCTGTCTGTCTCAGCACTCTCTGTTCCACAGGAGAGGAGGCCAGCGCAGCCAGCGGCAGGACCCACACGGGGTGGAGACGCGTGCCGACCGGCGATTGCGGCACGTGGCTGGAGTTCCCGCACGCGTGAGGGCGCGCTCCAAACCCGGCCTCAGCGAGAGAGGAGAGGAGAGGAGCGGGAAGGAGAAGAGAGACAGAGAGGAGGCCAGTCCCGTCAATGAGAATCAGAACTTTACTGATCATTCACAGCCACTCACTTGGCCTTTTTTACCACCAACACAAACAATCAATCCCCATTTCAACCATTTTGAATGTTCTCACAACAGCAAGGTCACATTTTCCCTTTTCTAAAAGACGTGACCCAGCCTAAGCTGGCGGGATCCTGACTCCGGACCTGGGTAATCCTCCCTTCCCCACAGAAAAAAGCATAAAGGATTACAGAGCCAGGTACAGACAAGGGAAGCGGGCCGCCGCCAAGGGAAACAAACAAATTCAGCTGGCACAGGTGTGCCCCCAGACCACAGCGCGGCTGCTGGTCTTACCCCGGCCAGCCAGGGACTGTGGAGACGGAGTGGACAAAAAAAAGCACTGAAAACTACGAGAGCGCCATTTGGTTCATTTCAAGTGCAGGAAAAAGACGTCGGTTTCAGACGAAAGGGGAAGATGTGGCACTTCCTGTGAGCCCAGGGCATTGGCTCATGCTTGAGGAGGCGTACGGGAGGTGGGTGGAGCATAGCGGCTTTAGGTTCCCTTTCGGCTGCCGTGTGAACTGAGAATCCCAGAGGGGCCCCCTGTTCCCAGAAGCGCTCAGCAACAGCTAATCTTCACTCCAGGGTTCAAAGGTCATTCCCCTTTTCTGCCCAGCCGGCTTAAAACAGCACACAGCCAACAGCAGAACCCAGAGCACAGACGGGAGGAGTCAGGTGCAGACCGCACACACACACACACACACACACACACACGCACGCACGCATCCGCCCACACACACAAAAAAGCAGACATGACACACGTACACAAACCCACGCACGAGCCCACAGGGCGGCTCAGAAGCAGACGCTGATTTGAAGCTTCCCTTTACTGTGTCTGAGGAGGAACTGCTTGGTGCCCCTCCCAGGGGCTCAACGGTGCCTCTCAGAGCCCTCAGTGTGTCTCTCACCCTGTCCATCCAATCAAACACTTTCCCAGAGTTTCATTAAAAAAACATCACTTCCTTTCTGCAGAAACTAAGCTACATTTATCCACGTAACCCAGTAAGTAAATATTCCAGAATATTTACCAGGCCTAGGACGCAGTTTTCAGACCTCTGGATGGCATGTTATTAATGATGTTATCGCCTCATACCTGTCCTTCCGGCACACAAACCGTCTCACTTCCTGGAATTAAAGCACAACTACCGCCTCTCCACCAAATCAACAGATTTTCAAGGGCAAAAACAGCCTTCAAAGGAACCATGTGCAAAAGCCACCTTAGTTAGCCAAGAGGCAGATGGCACAATGGCCACTAACTCTCCCACTGGAATGTGTGAAGTCAGCAACGCAGCACAGGGATTATAATACTCCAGACGGATTAGAATAATCTATATATGGATAAGAATACTCCACACAGGGACTACAATTCTCCATACAGGGATTAGAATACTCCACACAGTAATTAGACTACAACACACAGGGATTATCATACTCCAGACAAGGATTATTATAATCTATATACGGATAAGAACACTCCACACAGGGACTACAATTCTCTACAAAGGGATTAGAATACTCCACACAGGGATTAGAAAAATTCATACAGGAATTAAAATAATCCACATATGGATCATAATATTCCACACAGGTATTAAAGTACTTCACACCAGGACTAGAGTACTCCACACAGGTATTTGAATACTCCACACCGGGACAACAATTCTCCACACAGAAATCACAATACTCCACACAGAGATTAGAAAACACCAGACAGAGATTAGAATACACCACACAGGGATCAGAATACACCACACAGGGATCAGAATACACCAGGCAGAGATTAGAATACACCACACAGGGATCATTATACACCAGACAGAGATTAGAATACACCACACAGGGATCATAATACACCAGACAGAGATTAGAATACACCAAACAGGGATCAGAAAACACCAGACAGAGATTAGAATACACCACACAGGGATCAGAATACACCAGACAGAGATTAGAATACACCACACAGGGATCAGAATACACCAGACAGAGATTAGAATACACCAGACAGAGATTAGAATACACCAGACAGAGATTAGAATACACCACACAGGGTGCACATTGTTCCTTTCAGTGCACACCACAATCTGCCAGTAAAACACAATGTAAAATGCGGCATAACTGGGTCATTCAGCGTGTGCCTGCCTTCCTCCATCCCCTCCATTTCAGAGGGACTCCAGAGAGAATACATGCCCATGATAAGAACTGTCACATTTAAACCTGTGAATACAGCTAATGTAACATTTAAACTTGTGAATACAGCTAGTATAAATAGGTCTGGGCGTGTGGCGTTTAATCTGTGGCACCACAAACCAGTCCGGATGAGGAAGTGAGCCCGGGTGAAACCAGTCTGAAACGAATGAAGCAAACTGCTGACACGTCTCTGTCCCCTGGAGAATCCCACATCTCAGCGCGTTTCCCCGCGCGAGCAGTCTGACTGGTAAAACCGCCCACCTGACCAGCCGCCGCTCCATCGCCAGGGGCAGCGGGCTGTTCAAAGCCGCGAGCTGCAGAGTCATCCGTGCGTACGTGCTGCTGCAGCAACTCACTAAAGCCATGCACACGAGGCTAGAGAAACTATAAGAACCCAAGTACAGCAATACCCACACAGCTAGAGGGAGACTAACTGAGCCCTAACACAGTGATATGACTACAGACAGAGGAACTAACTGAACACAAACAGTGATACCACTACAGTTAGAGACCAACTGAATCCAAAAAGCGATATAACAACGGAGACTAACTGAACCGAAACACAGCAATATAACGACAGACAGAGAGACTAACTGAACCCAAACACAGCAATGTAAATACAGCCACAGAGACTAACTGAACCCAAACACAGCAATGTAAATACAGCCACAGAGACTAACTGAACCCACAAACTACAGCAATGTAAATACAGCCACAGAGACTAACTGAACCCAAACACAGCAATGTAAATACAGCCACAGAGACTAACTGAACCCAAACACAGCAATGTAAATACAGCCACAGAGACTAACTGAACCCAAACACAGCAATGTAAATACAGCCACAGAGACTAACTGAACCCAAACACAGCAATGTAAATACAGCCACAGAGACTAACTGAACCCAAACACAGCAATATAACTACAGACAGAGAGACTAACTGAACCCAAACACAGCAATGTAAATACAGACAGAGAGACTAACTGAACCGAAACACAGCAATGTAAATACAGCCACAGAGACTAACTGAACCCAAACACAGCAATTAACTCAACAGGAGACTAATGAACAAAGCAGAATCAACAGAGAGACACTGACCGAACTGATATACGCAAGAACTACTCAATCAATTAACATCATTCAGACACAGTTAGCGCACCCTGTTATGACGAGACTGATCGAGCCCCACTGCAAAATCAATTACGGATGCATCTTTTTACAATTTGTACCCAGCTAGGGTAGAGATCCATTCACTTGACACAGATACATGTGACAGTCGTGATGCTCATAAATGAACCATTGCAGATAAAGTTAAGTTAAGAGACTCATAAGGCAGCAGACCTGTGCACCCCCACAAAGGGAACGACGGTAGTATTCCTACAGTTTCACTATATGAGTGTGGATTGTACCATACGCACTGCGCCATAAGCCATATTCACTGGTTAACTAGTAACAAGCCTAGATATGAGTGGCCCTGTGATCACATCAGATATGATACAAGCACACGTGCAGACACATACACACATACATGTGCATACAAAAGTGCACACACACAAACACACATACACACACACGCATGTCTATCATCCAAGAACTGGAGTGCCATAACTACACTAAAAGACAATAATGATGACAAAGGCGTTGTGCTGGTTTTCCCTCAACGTTTCCTGTTAAGTGTGTTTCACACCGGTCCGTCCTTGGTAGTTTTTAACAGGTTAGCCTTGGCTCCTTCGGCATGGAAGAGGCCTTGCCCAGCCAACGCAGCGCTCCAGGACGCATCTCTACGTGCCAGCGCAGAGCCAGCGAGCTAGCACAGCCCAAACAGCCGTCACACTCCCGAAAAGACATGCGAGGTCATGTGTAAATAAAAGGCTTGAAGGGGTGTGAGTGAGCAGTGGAGCGGGTGAGCCGGGGAAGGGGGCGCATCACAGGGGACGCTTCTGGGGTCTTCTGCGGGCGGTGAGGCAGCTCTGCACTCCGTCTGTCTGTCTGTCCGCCCGCCCGCTAATGAACCCGCCACCCCCCGAGCGCACGGGCGGCGGGGGGGAGCTGCACAGCGCTCAGGGTGAAGCAAGGACACACAAACACAGCCCGCTTATCCCCTTTGTGCCCTGGGAGCCAGTAATTGATCAGGTGCAAATAGCAGGAGTGTGTGTGTGTGTGTGTGTCTACCACTGTGTATGTGTTAATGTGCGTGTCAGTGTGTAGGTGTCATTTTATCAGAAAGTCAATTGAGTGAGGTGTGTGGTTGTTTGTGTGTGTGTCTGACTGACCATTTAGCCACTTGTATAAGTACATCTTGTATTTGTATGCAGCCATGAGTTTTAGTCACTATATGTGTGCATGCATGTTTGTGTACAATGCACAGGCATGTAGTACTGAATCAAAGGACATGTGAAATGAATGATGTGTTCTTTACACTCACTCTCCCTTGTTGGGACAAGCCACTCAGAATCTGCAACACTGGAGGGGTGGAGGGATGGAGTGGGAGGGGCTTGGAGGGGTGGGGTGGGGGTGATGCTGTGGATCTCACTGAGCTCATAGCTGCACCCGCAGAGAGAGGCTTACTCCTGCCTTTGGAGGCCCCACAGCTCTGCTGATCTGCCAGACCAGACAATAACACATTTCCTGCCACATAATCTTCCCCTCTACCACCCCAGACTGGGGGGGGGGGGGCGACGTGCGCCGCAGTAAAAGTGCACTCTCACGCATCGGGTGGACATGACGGGCATTTTTCTGGAAGCGCTGGGCGTAGACTACCTCTACACAGAGACAGTCTGAATGACCCGCACACCGCACAGTCTCAGCACCAGGGCTGAGTGACCGCACGCATTCCCAGGGTTTTAGAACTTAGGCGGTCTGCCTGAGTGCTTTTTCAAGCTGCCTACCGAATAAATCGCACACAACGAAAAACCAAACCTGTCAGACGATTAGAAATGAATTGGAATTCCGTGAATTTATCGGTACAATTTTGTCGTAAATTATACTGCATCTCAAGTTTTTAAAGTTTTGACTGCTTTCAAGTTTACGTGCAACTTAGACACACTAAATTAACTACAGTTGAATCCGCTTAAAGGTAGACTGTGCAGGATTTTTACCTTGAAAGTATCATAAAATGGCCTTGCTCTGGCATCTCTCTGTCTTTACGCACTTTCACTGAACTCGCACACCTGGACCTGTATTTGTTACTCTAAAATGTGTCCGGGATGTTTCTGGATGTGACGCTCTTTTGTTTGTGGGGAAAGGTGGGTTTGGCTACAGAGTCAGTGTGTTCTGGGATCAGATTTCAATGGCGTTTTTGTTGCTAGCTAGCTAGCCACTGTAATGATTGTTACACTGGGGCTGGGGGGGTCAGTTATTACACAGTAGCCTATATGGTTGACATATAGCCTAGCTGAATTCAACCAAAAACTAATTTAGAAATAAAAATCATAGGGTGTATTCCTGCCTCTTGCCCAATGCACGCTGGGATAGGCTCCAGCACCCCCCGTGATCCTGCTCAGGATAAGCGGGTATAGGTAATGGATGGAAGGATGGATGGATGGATGGATAGTTAAGTTAAGTACCAGCCAGCAAAAAGTAAATTGGCTTGTAGTATTTTCTATTTTTATTGCTTTTACTCAGAGCTGACGGATGCAAAGATCAGCCGGCACTGGATCCAGCTGGAATGGATGACGAACATCTGAGGTGCTTGCGTATCAAATCGCCTCCTATGTGATTTGAATAAAAGAAACAGGTTATTAAAAATTTGCAACAACTGACCTCACCCATCGTAACAAACGACCCCGCCGGCATGGTCCGTCGTTACAACGAAAGTGTTTTGCTTCAAGTCAAACTGTACCTTTTGCATTTCCCATCAAGTTTACAATCAATAGTTGAGAGAGACAGAAGATATTCAGTGCAAAATATTATCATTGTTATGCATGTAGTCTCTTAGTAGTCAAGTAAAAGACAAAACACGTCACAACGGACCCCGCACTCCGCTTTACAGATCATTACGCCATGTAGGCTAATTGGACATAATTCCATGAAAATATCCGAAATATGCGCTAATGCTTTATGCAAATATGCAAGCTCAGTACAACGGAATGAATGGGAACTGGTTCAGGATTTGGCAATTCTACACAAATACTCAAATTATGCGATAATCCATTATGCAATTAAGTGGATTCCACTGTATTAACCTGCACTGTTTTGCCTATCTGTGGAACTCAGAAATAAAATTCTGAAAACCCTTTAATGTTGTGTAGGGTACAAATAACACCAGTTAAAAAAGGATGCTGCAAGCATTCTTTGAGTGAAGATATGAACAGTTCTTAAATACAGTAAGCTGGCATTTGTGTGGATTCATTAAGTTAAAAGGTTAATTAATATTGTACCATAAGTTCTGAGTGAAAAAAATGAAATGCATTTCAAGACAATTCCAAATACCACTACTCCAGTAGGATTACTCCCTTACAACGTGTAAATCCTCAGTATAGGCCATATATTTCCACAAATTTTAGCACGTATAATGTAACCCTTCAATAAATCTTAATTGTTCCAATTTTTTGTCACATGCTTAATTTTTAATAAGCTACTGAAATGCATTGTGGTGGTCTCTTGAAAACCAGAATTTTACATTCTAAATTTAGCTAAATATAGGGTGATGACACGTCGAGTTGACGATGACAGAAAAGACCGCAGGCGCTGTCAAACAATGTCACCCACAAGCCCTATTTTGAGCCAGCAAAAACACTGAGTTCAACCCCTCAGGACCAGGGCTAAGTAGCCCTACAGACACTTCCACCCCTCAGCACCAGGGCTAAGTAGCCCTACAGACACTTCCACCCCTCAGCACCAGGGCTAAGTAGCCCTACAGACACTTCCACCCCTCAGCACCAGGGCTAAGTAGCCCTACAGACACTTCCACCCCTCAGCACCAGGGCTGAGTAGCCCTACAGACACTTCCACCCCTCAGCACCAGGGTCGAGTAGCCCTACAGACACTTCCACCCCTCAGCACCAGGGCTAAGTGGCCTACAGACATTCCACCCCTCAGCACCAGGGTCGAGTAGCCCTACAGACACTTCCACCCCTCAGCACCAGGGCTAAGTGGCCTACAGACACTTCCACCCCTCAGCACCAGGGTCGAGTAGCCCTACAGACACTTCCACCCCTCAGCACCAGGGTTGAGTAGCCCTACAGACACTTCCACCCCTCAGCACCAGGGCTAAGTGGCCCTACAGACACTTCCACCCCTCAGCACCAGGGCTGAGTAGCCCTACAGACACTTCCACCCCTCAGCACCAGGGTCGAGTAGCCCTACAGACACTTCCACCCCTCAGCACCAGGGCTAAGTGGCCCTACAGACACTTCCACCCCTCAGCACCAGGGCTAAGTGGCCCTACAGACACTTCCACCCCTCAGCACCAGGGCTAAGTGGCCTACAGACATTCCACCCCTCAGCACCAGGGCTAAGTAGCCCTACAGACACTTCACCCCTCAGCACCAGGGTTGAGTAGCCTACAGACACTTCCACCCCTCAGCACCAGGGTTGAGTAGCCTACAGACACTTCCACCCCTCAGCACCAGGGCTAAGTGGCTACAGACACTTCCACCCCTCAGCACCAGGGCTAAGTGGCCCTACAGACACTTCCACCCCTCAGCACCAGGGTGAGTAGCCCTACAGACACTTCCACCCCTCAGCACCAGGGTAGTAGCCCTACAGACACTTCCACCCTCAGCACCAGGGCTAAGTGGCCCTACAGACACTTCCACCCCTCAGCACCAGGGCTAAGTGGCCCTACAGACACTTCCACCCTCAGCACCAGGGCTAAGTAGCCCTACAGACACTTCCACCCCTCAGCACCAGGGTTGAGTAGCCTACAGACACTTCCACCCCTCAGCACCAGGGTTGAGTAGCCCTACAGACATTCCACCCTCAGCACCAGGGCTGAGTAGCCCTACAGACACTTCCACCCCTCAGCACCAGGGTGAGTAGCCCTACAGACACTTCCACCCCTCAGCACCAGGGCTAAGTGGCCCTACAGACACTTCCACCCCTCAGCACCAGGGCTAAGTGGCCCTACAGACACTTCCACCCCTCAGCACCAGGGCTAAGTGGCCCTACAGACACTTCCACCCCTCAGCACCAGGGCTAAGTAGCCCTACAGACACTTCCACCCCTCAGCACCAGGGTTGAGTAGCCCTACAGACACTTCCACCCCTCAGCACCAGGGTTGAGTAGCCCTACAGACACTTCCACCCCTCAGCACCAGGGCTGAGTAGCCCTACAGACACTTCCACCCCTCAGCACCAGGGTTGAGTAGCCCTACAGACACTTCCACCCCTCAGCACCAGGGTTGAGTAGCCCTACAGACACTTCCACCCCTCAGCACCAGGGCTAAGTGGCCCTACAGACACTTCCACCCCTCAGCACCAGGGCTAAGTGGCCCTACAGACACTTCCACCCCTCAGCACCAGGGTTGAGTAGCCCTACAGACACTTCCACCCCTCAGCACCAGGGCTAAGTGGCCCTACAGACACTTCCACCCTCAGCACCAGGGCTAAGTAGCCCTACAGACACTTCCACCCTCAGCACCAGGGTGAGTAGCCTACAGACACTTCCACCCCTCAGCCCGCCAGGTCGAGTAGCCCTACAGACACTTCCACCCCTCAGCACCAGGGTCGAGTAGCCCTACAGACACTTCCACCCCTCAGCACCAGGGTTGAGTAGCCCTACAGACACTTCCACCCCTCAGCACCAGGGTTGAGTAGCCCTACAGACACTTCCACCCCTCAGCACCAGGGCTAAGTAGCCCTACAGACACTTCCACCCCTCAGCACCAGGGTTGAGTAGCCCTACAGACACTTCCACCCCTCAGCACCAGGGCTAAGTAGCCCTACAGACACTTCCACCCCTCAGCACCAGGGTTGAGTAGCCCTACAGACACTTCCACCCCTCAGCACCAGGGTTGAGTAGCCCTACAGACACTTCCACCCCTCAGCACCAGGGTTGAGTAGCCCTACAGACACTTCCACCCCTCAGCACCAGGGTTGAGTAGCCCTACAGACACTTCCACCCCTCAGCACCAGGGTTGAGTAGCCCTACAGACACTTCCACCCCTCAGCACCAGGGTTGAGTAGCCCTGCAGATATTATAGCTCCCTAGGGTCATGGATGAGTTGCCCTGTAGGTATTGTGGCCCTCCTGTTACAGGGGTGAGTTACCCAAACACCCAGCTAGCAAATTAATCACAGCCTTTCGGTGAGGATGTAGGGAAGAAGCTATATCTCAGCATGACCTCAGGTAATCTCTGCGGTCATATTACACAACTATAATACTGAATTAGATAAATCCCTAAGCCTTATTTAGGAGTTGTGTCATTTGTTTTGTGAAATGCACCCTCAGCACACACCGATATAGCACACACAAAGCACACACACACACACAGAAAAACATGCATGGACACACACATACAAGGACACACAAAATACATACACAACACACCCAGTAGTGAGAAGTACTGAAGTGAAAGGCCAAGCTCAGCTGATTTCAGACATTAGCCTGCTCCACTAATGTTATAATAACACTGAGGAAGCAGGTTAAGTTAAACACACAAAAAAGCCCAGTCACCCTAAAACACCGCTGTGACACAGAGCTACCCCAGAAAAACCTGCACACTAACACTGTAGGCCATGGGGTTCTGTTTTAGAGAAGGAGCAGAGGAAGGGAAGAGCAGGACAGGGAGTATGGGAGGAAGAGGAGCAGAGGGAGAAAGGGGAGAGCAGGAGTGGGAGTGTGGGAGGAAGAGGAATAGAGAGAGAAAGGGGAGAGCAGGAGTGAGGGAGGAAGGAAGAAAAGCGAGGAAGGGGAGGGGGAAAATGAGTTTGAGAAGTGAAGATGAACAGTGGTGGCAATTTGCTCTCAGCTCAGGCGTCTCCTCCACCTGGCCAATGACACCTGGAGACCCAGTCCGCCATGCTGCAGCAACCAGATCCACCATCCCCCTCCAAAAGTGTGTCTGTTTGTGTTTGTTTCTGTTTGTAATTGTCTGTGAGTCACAACAGTACTGGGTTCCAGTCTAGGGCAGATGAAGAAAGAAAGACTTCCTCTTGTGACTAAGCTGTCCACAATGCTGCAAAACGCTTACACGCACGCACACACACACACACACACACACACACACACACACACACACACACACACACACAGCACGCGTTGGGGGGGAGGGGGCATCAGGCACTCTTCAAAGCGTTGGGCCGGCAATGGCGTCCTTGGAGAAAGCAAAGAATTCCAGCCATGCCTGGAGCAGCTAGCAGCAGAGCAGGGGGAATTACTGAAGAGCTCATTACTGGAACAGGTAGATCCAGCTCTCACGCCGCGCTCGCCTCACTGAGCGTCTGGCTAACTGCAGCACTGGTGCTGCACTGGGCGTTAACACTGGAAACGCCACACAGCAGCTCACACAGGCCCATATGGACACAACACTGTGGGGACCGTGTGTGAGCTTACACAGGCCCATATAAACGCCTGCATGGACACAACACTGTGGGGACCGTGTGTGAGCTCACACAGGCCCATATAAACGCCTGCATGGACACAACATTGAGGGGACCGTGTGTGAGCTAACAGGCCAACGCCTGCATGGACACAACATGGGGGACGTGTGTGAGCTCCACAGCCTAAACGCCTGCATGGACACAACATTGGGGGACGTGTGTGAGCTCACACAGGCCATATAAACGCCTGCATGGACACAACATTGAGGGGACAGTGTGTGAGCTCACACAGGCCCATATAAACGCCTGCATGGACACAACATGAGGGGACCGTGTGTGAGCTCACACAGGCCCATATAAACGCCTGCATGGACACAACATTGAGGGGACAGTGTGTGAGCTCACACAGGCCCATATAAACGCCTGCATGGACACAACATTGAGGGGACCGTGTGTGAGCTTAAACAGGCCAAACGCCTGCATGGACACAACACTGTGGGGACCGTGTGTGAGCTCACACAGGCCCATATAAACGCCTGCATGGACACAACATTGTGGGGACCGTGTGTGAGCTCACACAGGCCCATAAACGCCTGCATGGACACAACACTGTGGGGACCGTGTGTGAGCTCACACAGGCCCATACAAACGCCTGCATGGACACAACATTGAGGGGACAGTGTGTGAGCTCACACAGGCCCATATAAACGCCTGCATGGACACAACATTGAGGGGACAGTGTGTGAGCTCACACAGGCCCATATAAACGCCTGCATGGACACAACACTGAGGGGACAGTGTGTGAGCTCACACAGCAACATATAAATGCCAAAATAATAAACGCTTAAATAAATGCTAATACATTATTAGCAAATTCATGTCATGCTCCAAGGAGCCACATTGCTCATCAGTTTTTAGTGCCCTAAAATGTCTCATATTTACTGTCCCCGATTGGCTGACCAGCTTTGACATGAAATCACTGGAACAAAATGCACTGCCGGCTTCTTAATCAGGAGTCTGGTACTGAGGCGGTCACTGTGTCAACGTCCTCAGCTACGCATGCAAGAGAGAAATGCCAGCCACTGTGGCTCAAACTAGGAGACGAAATAAAATGAGAAATTAAAAGCGTGCAATGTGACAGGCACATCACCTAATAAAATGAGTGATTTAGGACAGCATGACCAATAGTTTCATTCTTCGTATTTTAAATATCCATCATGAAGCGCCTGGTTCTACAAACACTGTAGATTTATTTTACACCTTTAATATATTTTAAATAATACTGTTTAATAAGCCCTGAGTGCAAAGAGTCCAGCGGTAGTGACTGATCTCATTTGGTCATAGGTGAGCAACGGTAAGCCCTGCAAAATGGAAACCGCCCAGCATGACGTGCATTCAGCACGGCCCCTCAGAAACGTGTCAGCAGTCAGTGTCATCGTTTGCCTTCGGGGTTCACTTTACATCTCTACAAAAAACGGGAACACCTGCCAAAGGCAGTTCCTGTGAGGATTCTCACAAAATCCTGTCTGAGAGCGATACGCACAGAATGAAACATTGTGCTTAGATGTGTGCGTGTGTGTGTGTACGCGCGCACGCACGTGCCTGTACAAACCAAGCATTGTCCAGCAGCCGTGGGACGCCATTACAACACCAGTTCATGAAAAAGGTGCAGCCTTCTGTGGCCTTTCCCACACTGTGATATTACAGAGGCAGGCTGAGGAGCCCTTCCGCAGAATCAGCCCTCTTGACTGAAGAACAGAAATAAAAGCACAGGCACGTGCGCACACAAAGGCACCAGGTGGCTAATGCGTGTGTCATCAGCGGGCAATGAGCGACTCCCATACAAAGTGAAGGCCCACATCACTATATGCTTAAATTGGCACCCGGCTTCCTCCTGCCCATCTGGTGAATGTCTGAAGGTTGCTACGGTGACCGAAGGGGGAGGAGCCTGAGCCCACGGGAGCGACGCCACGTGCATTTTGCACAGAGCAAGCGGGTCTCAGCAGACAACAACTCGCGCACCAGCCCTCCTCTGAAGCCCGCTCAGGAGGTTTTGTTCCCGGTTGCGCGCGCGGTCTTGTGCTGCCGTTTCCCCTCTCTCTCTTTCTTCTGCTCTTCCTCTGCTCACTATCTCAAGTCCTTTCAGGTCTTGTATGGGTACACACATAAACCCCTCTAAAAAATTGTGTTGGATCACAATCCTCTCTCTCTCTCTGACGCACACACACACTAGGAATACATCCTGCTCATATTTAATACATTACTGAAAAAGGATTAGCGCATTTCATTTTTGTAAGGAGAACTGAACAAGGAGAGTACAGCTGGGATTAGAGCCTGGACAAAATGCAAAACGACTTGAACTTGAGAAATCAGGGGGATTTGAGCAGAGGAGCTCACCATGAGTTCAAACACCCAAGAGACGCCAGCGTGAGGACGCATATTAACACTGTTCATGTTAAGCGGTCATTGTTCCTCCATCAGAAGGGTTCTGAGATTTGACCCCGCATGGCGAACACGCCAACATCGCTCAGGCTGCACCTGAAATCATGCAGCTGGACAAACGCTCTCCAGGGCAGAAGGAGGCTGAGACAGACAGAGAAAGTGTCCCACATGTTAACGCTGCCCACCCTGACAGAGATTCACTGAACGCTTATCTAAGCATCTCAACTTTCCCCCAGGCCTGCTGACTGCTTATCGCCCCAGAGGAATCAGAATCCCCAGAGGTGACACGATGGTTTTGCCTGTAAACACACACACACACACATGCGGGCACTGATACGCAACTTTACCGAAAGTGAAGGCAACAAATGTAGCAAATTCCTTGTCCCTGTGGTACGTCACTACCCGCAGCTACGGTTTACCTGTAAACACAGACTTTTACAGAACCAGACCGACAACAGAGGGAAAAGGGAGCAATGCAACAATGCAGAAAAAGAGACCTTGGTAACAAATAAATGTATCAGATAAACAGCCCTGATTTCTTCACCTTGAACTCGGGCCTCTCGGAAGAGTGATTTGCAATTATTCTCTTTGTGAAGCACTGCAAACACTCGTGTACACACACACACACGCACATGCGTACACACACGTGTACCGAAACACACACACGCGCATACACTGCCTGATGACTTCAACGCAACTGTGGCAGAAGCCCTTTCAGTAGACTTCCAGACCAACCATCAGACCTGCCTCAAAACTGTGAGCTGAGCCATAACAATAGTAGAAATAGTATGTGCCGCAGTGAGGGCTATCCGCGCTGCTTACTGGCTAATGCTGCAGGTGCCAGGGGGACAGATGAACACACACACACACACACACCACCAGGACTGTAACATAATCTCTTCTACCACAAATTCTTTGCACCACAAATCCTCCTGCCCCTCCTCCACCCCAAGAGTGCCACATGATTTTAATTTGCCTACCTACTGATCAACACCCCTCCCTGTCCCCAACGTCCTGTTCTACCCACCTGTTTTCCAGCTTTGTACAGCCATCCACAGCTCAATAAAAAGCTAAATAAACCAACAGAGCCCCATAAGCATGGTCTCACAGGGATATAATATAGCAAGCTAATAATTAATAATGTCTAATCTTTTTAATCAGGCTTATAAGCTGTTGCCAGTACCTCAACACCAAGCAAGAGAACATACCAGATACACACATCACGCATTTACAAAATTACTCCAAGTGTTTAAATATGAACCAACAAGTCAGAGGCATACCTCGTAGCCTTATTTTTTATTTTGGTCGGCAAGAATCATTACGTTTACATGCTAGAGAAAGAAGAGTACAGAAAATGAAATCTGGAAACAATTTTCTGGGGGAAAGTAAATAACTGAGCACATACCTTGTCAAAAGCTCTAGCCGCATGCGTAGCCGTATTGTTGCTGCTTAAGCATCTGAGAGTTCTCAACTTCATGAATACCACATCTGTTTGTAATACACTCAAATGCCCGCACTTCAAACAAAACTGCTGTCACATAGAAAGAGTGCCACCACCAAGGATTAAGTGTAGTTCCACTGTCTGATATAGCCTGCAATAGATTATCATCGCTAAAAGACACTATGCATTAGATTGGCATTGCTAATCTAATGTACAGCATCTTTATGGATCACCTGATCCAGACAGTGGGCAGGGGTCTTATACAGAGGGAGGGAGTGATTCATATTACACATCCTTACAGGGGAGGTTTTGGCATGGGTGAGGTCAGCCAGAAGGTTTTGTTCAAGGGTACAGCATCTGTATCCCATTGCCCGGGTTTGAAACCCAGAACCCTCTGGCAGTCAGGACTCTAATGTTCATAACCACTGTACTGCACTGCTCCTTAATATTACTGCCTGATCCCATTACGCCGGTCCCTCTAGGAAAGGCTGGAACATTAGTCCAGGACACTTCATTTCTGCTTCCTGTGCCAGCTTGGCTAAGGTTTGATATTGACGCCATACATGCCATAATGCCACTGTAATAAAATTGTAATAAAACACTAAACGTACCAGCACTAATCAGAGGGGTCAATTCCTGTAATTTAACTACAATTCAATTTGCTACTCATTTAAATTCTATAAATTCATCTTCCAAAATAATTTTCAACATTCTCCTTTTTCAATTTGATTGATCTCAGTTCCAAATTTAAATTAATTAAATTCCCACATACTTTCCTTCACTTCAATTAATGTCAAATATTTATTTATTTTTTTTTTTTTTTTAAATATAGATTGGCTGTCTCTTAAGAATGACTTGGCCATTTTGAGACAGACATAGCTGATCACTTTAAAACCACTGAGACTACATGCTGCCTCATCTATGACAGACCCACAACACTGTCCCCATGGGCTCCTCTCAACACCCAGCTGGTGCTGAACCTTTTCTCTGAAAGGCTGCTCTAAATTTACAGATGGGATTCTTACAAATTATTAACAAAGAGGCTGAATTAACCTGAAAGGGAAGACAACACGCAATTCAAATACAAGAGATGGACCTAAAAGGTTTTTTTATTTTATCACTGACAAGACTTTCATAACCTTAACCATGCAAGGCCCTGTGCTGCAATGCTGAGCTGTTGAGAACAGCACATAACCTGTGTTAAGTGGACTCAGACACCACATTGATGGATTTCAACGTCAAAGTCAAGTCACTTAGACTACAGACCCTAATCAACAAGCTTAAATCTTTAAAACTCAAGAGATTCTTTTGTGCATGAAGGCCTGGAGATAGTGTGTATTAGCTGCCTTTAATATCCTACAGAACACCTGCTAGCCTACCTCAGAGGCTGGTGTTCTTCAAAGTCTAAAGGGAGGCCTTCAGTTTTAATGTGCAAAGCCTTGGAAATCACCTCTTGCAATTAGGAGCAGCTTATGTACTTTTGCCAGAGTCTATACTCACAAATTAAAATCGAATGGGTGTCAAAATGAAAACCAACCAGATCCAGTTTTCGCAGGTTTGTGGTTTTGCTTGCTCTACATTGAACCTGTACAGAATCCCAAGGGGCATCATTTCTGCTCTCGTTGCCATTTAAGTTAATCCACACGTGTAAACCTTTGAAAAACTAAAACTATACAGCTTACTGAACAGAAATGTGAACTAGCATGCATCCAGTTACTACCCTTACAACAACACACGTTGAATTAAGTACTCCAAAATGTAAGGCACATAATTTATATGTATTACAACACACAATATACAAAATTGCAATACATTTGTATATTAATGACACTTTTTCGCAAATTTTCCATCTTAACCATATTAAATAAATTTTTAGCCACACGTTACCAAAACAAAGAACTACAAAAAATATGAGTCATCTAATCCATCATAAGAACAGCTGTAAATGTACAACTGTACATCATTCAAACTTTGTTTGAATTTTAAAAACAAAATACTATAAAAGCTTTAGTTTTTAACATGTTATATTCACAGGCATGTGACTGAGATAGATCCACCATCCGGCGATAACGTTACACCGAGAAACCTCGTGCCGGGGCTTGACAAGACAGTCAACATTCTGTTATCCTTCATTAATACAACCATATAAAGAAATAAATACATTAATTTATACTTTAAACGTGAACTGAGAAAACTTCGGTTTTTTTCCGTGGTGGTTGGCAACCATATAATAATATAGTCCAGTCCAACACCTTATTTTAATCGGCCACCAAACTTCCCTTAGACAAAGCACAATGCCGTTAGCTGGCTATCACTTGAACCTTTTTGAAACTAGCAAATAGTTAGCTATCTACTAGTAGATTAAAAAAGTGAATTTCTGGTGACAACATAATAATGAAGCCAACACGAAGACAAAAATACTCAATACGTGCAACAGTTCGAACTGACTTAGCTATCTATCTAGCTACCGAGCTAACGTTAGCTAGCTCGGGAAGGCGCACGAGGGGGACTCCAACAGCATGCCTGTCCCAGACTTATTGCTGAGCAACAAGGACAATTTCAACATCAATGATAACAGCTCCGCGTACCACACAGTTAAGAGGGACATATGATACCTCCTGGCACACACATGGTCCTCACAACCATAACAAAAGAAAACGTGTTGTAGAAATTACTTTACTTCCTAGTGGTGCTCTCCGGCTTTGTTTAGTATTGTAACAGTAATTTGCTCCAATGCAGCTAGCCAGCTATTACTGAACCTAAATGCAAATAATACATAGTCAGACATAAAAATAAACTGAACCGCCACCTCCCGTTGCTTCTCTTTTTCTTCCTTTCTCTGAAAAAAGACGACTAAAGGCACATAGCTAGCTAACGTTTGCTGGCTAGCTAACTGTTATCGGCAACTATTTCGAACTGTAAAAACACCAAGGAATAACGCTACTAAAATAGTTAACTAGCAAGCTACATATCAGCCCTCTGAACTTACTGTTGTCAAGAGGGGTCTCATCTGTTCGCTTCCATCTTCCTCCATTTCCCCAGTTTTTCCGTTCTTCTGTCCCTCTCACCGATTCAATTTGAATATGATATTACGGAATTGCCTTTTACGAGTCACCAGCACTGACACGACAGACAGGCATTTTACATACATTAAAACAGAGTAGTGCCCGCCTTTTTAAAAATTGACACTTTTCTGTCCTATCAGCTATGTAGCAGCCGGCATGTATCTACCAGTAGCCTTAGCGAAACAGCGAAATGGGCGTGGATATGCCATGTGGGCGTAGTTTGTGACAAAGACACGCAATTTTTATTCGACAAAAAAGCTAATTTCAGGAACACGTTTGTGGATTGCTTTGATCCGTAATTATTGTAATACGAGGCTATTTATTTCATAGTTTCGGGTAGATTTAGATTACGAGTTCATCCCCACAAATTCTCGCAAGCTTGACACCTGTGGACTCTGGTGAGTTAGGTCTAAGTAGCTAAATGTATGGGCCTATCTGAATATAACAAAAATTGCTGCGAGTTGTTTAAAATAAATAGTTCCATCACTTTGCTTAAATGGACAAACAAAAACCCAGCAAAATACTTCATATTTGGTTTTTTGAGTAAGTGAATAGCCTGCTTTGACGTATTTTTATGGACGTGACTCCAAATGTGCAACTGTCGAATCTGTTAAACAAATTCAAAAATCAATTTGTTCACTTAATATGTTGTTTTAACTGACTAGTTTCTAATATATTTAGATGCTAAATGTCCTTCACATTTTTAATAGTTCGAAGAAGCAATGTTTACATGACTTGCATACGTACACATGCATTATACGCATGCTTTAGATTTAGTTTTATTTATGGTGGGCCAAATTAAATACAGGGCTTTATAATATATATAATGCGTAGAATCAAGAGGAATATGCCCATGACAGTCTGAATTTACTTGGGCAAGTGGACACACCATGTCAAAATTCATACCTCTTACACAGCAGAAATGGTCGGTTTTGAGGAAAATAATGAAGTCAACTCAAATATATGTAGACCAGAACAATGAACGGTTGAGCCACAATAAAAGATCATTTTTCATATGAGGTGTATAGTACATTTTTTTCAATATATATTTTAGGAGAGTATTTTGATAGTATTCATATAGTTACATTGTCCCTTTCTTGGTCACTTAAACAATATTTTCTTTTTATTTTTTTCCTTTGATTGGCAGAATGCATCAACAGCAGTATGGAGCCCTACTATAACTAATTTCCCCTTTAGTCTGGGACTTGGAGTATACATGTTTCCTTTTATTGTGGCGACAGTGTTTTTGTTTTCCATACAATTTGACCTTTTTGAGCTAGGCAGCCCTAGACTTTGACTTAAGCAGTTCCTGGCAGTGGTGGGATTCTATGTGCTCATAGCTGTCGCTTGTAACTGAAACAGTTTGGTCCTCCTGAGGAGCTTATTGAGATTAGCTGATTTATTTTCATTTAAATCACAGCCCTGATATGTCTGTTGGCTTTCTGTAATCCGAACAGATTAGTATTAATATTTCTCATGCCTTTTGTTTCTAAAGTATGACGGAGGGCTTGAATCTCCTTAAAATTCAAACAGGATTTGTCTAAGGGGAGTTAATTCCTGAAAGGTATTTAATCTTTTTCTCTGATGAAGTCTGTGTTATGAAATTTTTGTACATAGCAACCAATCATGAAGGCCTGGAACACTCTGAGTGTGCCTAACAGTACTGATGAAGGAAAGAGGCAAGCTTTGAACTATGGCTAATTCAGTGCATGTATAAGGGATAAAATCTGTTCAAGTGAGATTGGCTAGCTACACTGCTTCCTCATACTTGAGTCAGGAGCAAAAGAGCCCTTCACATTACAGTAGCCCTGCGGAGAAATGAAGAGCTGAGTCTGAGGCTTTCAGTGCTTGCAGACGGTGCACTGCTGCACTCCACTGCAGGCCACTTTACCTCAATTACTCTAGTCATAGGCCTCGGTGAGAGTAAAGCAAATGAAGAGTGCTTATGGGAAGGGACAATACAGCCTGCTATCGATCAGTTTGTTCAGTGACTAATGGCCAGTTAAGCTGAAACATGGAAACTCCCTGCACATAGCTAAATCAAGCCTGAGCTAGAATGTAGCCAGTGACTGTACATCTTAGTAAAACATCCCTATTGCATCCTGGGTTTGCTATATCCATTAAACAGCATGCAGAGAAAAGGGATTTTTATTGTTGTTTTGTTGCGATTCCATTTTAGGACATAGGAAAATAGTAAACAGTGTACTTACACTGGATTTTCTGTAGATACACTCAGTGACAAGAAATAAAGATTATATGAGAAAGGTTTATTTGGGCTCATGTGCTCTGTGAGATCTATGTTTGTTTAAGGGCTTTGCCTACTTTTGGTTCCCCACTGAAACCTCTTTAGTGGTCTCAGCGAAATCATTCACATATTTGAATGCACATATTTACTACTACCTGTTATGTATGTGAGGACTACTGCAAAAAGCATCGAAGGACTGCAAAGAGGCAGGTCTTATGAACACACTGGAGACAGGAAATAAGACACACAAAAAACACAAAAACCTGATGAGGTTATTTGCTGCTGTATTGTAGAGTATCATTGATCACTTTCAGAACGTCCATACATAGCATCTTTATATATATATATATATATATACTCACTGGCCACTTTATTAGGTACACCTGTTCAACTGCTCTTTAATGCAAATATCTAATCAGCCAATCACGTGGCAGCAACTCAGTGCATTTAGGCATGTAGACAAGGTCAAGATGATCTGCTGAAGTTCAAACCAAGCATCAGAATGGGGAAGAAAGGTGATTTAAGTGACTTTGAACGTGGCATGGTTGTTGGTGCCAGACGGGCTGGCTTGAGTATTTCAGAAACTGCTGATCTACTGGGATTTTCACACACAACGATCTCTAGGGTTTACAGAGAATGGTCCAAAAAAGAGAAAATAACCAGGGAGCGGCAGTTCTCTGGGCGAAAATGCCTTGTTGATGGCAGAGGTCAGAGGAGAATGGCCAGGCTGGTTCAAGCTGATAGAAAGGCAACAGTAACTCAAATAACCACTTGTTACAACCGAGGTACGCAGAAGAGCATCTCTGAATGCACAACATGTCGAACCTTGAACCAGATGGGCTACAGCAGCAGAAGACCAACCCGGTACTAGCAAGGTGTACCTAATAAAGTGTCCGGTGAGTGTATATATATGTGTGTGTGTGTGTGTGTGTGTGTGTGTCTGTGTATATTATTGTAA
This sequence comes from Anguilla rostrata, assembly GCF_018555375.3. Lineage (NCBI taxonomy): Eukaryota > Metazoa > Chordata > Actinopteri > Anguilliformes > Anguillidae > Anguilla > Anguilla rostrata. Next base: position 56,129,264 of record NC_057933.1, read on the forward strand.
ATACCTGTCATTTTCATCTTACAATCTTCATCAAGGCTTTTCCTTGTATTAATATTTACATTAAATGATCAGGCTTTGTGGAATATATCAGGGAACTGGCCCTGAAGTCTATAGTTTGCAGGTTCAAATCCAAGATGGGGCACTGTTGAACCCTTTAAATATATTGGTTCAGTAAATAAGCAGTAATTATAATTAATCGTGAGTTATGTATGTCACTGGGCTTCATAGTCCAGCTCTCAGCCCTGAATGCTGCCTGCTCTACCTTTTGTTCTCCATTCAATTGAGCGTCCTCAAAGGGGGGATTTGGGGAAGATATTCAAGTTTCCAGGACATTTCCATTCATTTTTGGGATGTTATTAATGGGACCATTACACTATTGTTATTTTTCACTTTCAATGGGATGACACCCTTTCTATTAATCTACTGAAAAGCTGTAAAGGCATTCTTGTGTAGTATGCATGGGTCAAGATGTTTCACTGTAGCCATTCCAGATCTGTGATGTGTCTAATAAATGATGGTTGCAGCCGTGTCTGCACTCTTGAGTTTGCATACCATACCTCTATCAGCTCTGAATGAAGACTAATATTGCGTATCATGCTTGGAAAGTTCCACTCCGTATTCTTATCGTATGATCCTCCCATCCAAACACGCTTTTACTCGTCATTGGTCCTCTGCTGCCCTCTAGTGGTATAATTCGATGCATATCTTTCCGAAAGACGTAAACTGCTCAATTCTAAAAATCCATTTCCAGTTTGACAATGGCCTAGGAGCTTTGCACTTTGCACTTTTCAGAAGGAGGAAACTATTCCTCAGCCCTTTAGATAAATAAATAAGGCTTGAATTAGCCAACTAGGCAAGGACATGATTTGATGGCCAGATGGCATGGCAGGAAACATGTACATGGAAGTGGAGTAACACTCCTAATCCTGCTGGAGTGTCATAGGCCATGGGGTCATGTCTGCTGGGCCACAATGCATCAGGACTTTGGTTTAATGCGCTCACTAAAAGGGTTCATTATAACTTTGGGAACAAAGAAAAACAAAAGCAAATTTATCTAGGTTTAGCAATGCAAGAAAAGCCCAGAATTAATTACTACAGTTAAAGTTCAGATGAATTTATAATATTTATTGTCACAGTAACATGTTGTCATAGAAGTGAAATGCATTTTACTGAACCAGAGGGCAACTCACATACTGTGACACCAGCAGTAAAAACATAATTAAAAATAGACTATGCAGTAAATTTGTAATTTACTTGCACATTTTCACATCAACAGATGCTGTTTGGATTTGAATTTCCAAACGTAGGGTAAGATGAAGAAAGATGCACCCCCCCCCCCCCCAACACACACACACACACACACACACCCATGTGTCCATATGTCCATTTAGTACATTACATTTAAAATAAATGTTCTGCTTAATCATGTTCAAATTATAAGAACATATGTCAGTTTAGTATTTACATAATGAATTTACATTTGGTGAAAATCAATAGGCAACTTTGTTGTTATAACAAAAAAAAAGAAAGAAAATCATGTTCCTAGGGTGCTTCTTGCTCGAATTGTCACCTGATTTTTCCAGGCTTTATCGTTTATTTTTAATTAGTCTTATGCTTCCCCTTGTGGTGTAGAATGAGACTGCAGGCCCTGAAACAGAGTAAGGGATTTGAGCTGAGATTTCTTTGATGCAGGTGCATGAAATATGTATCAGGGACACGGCCATACATAAATATTACTTGAGATTGAAATTTTAAATCACCTATATAGGGTACCTGTCTGGCTTCATTTGTTGATTTGTGAGGTCCATTCAGTGAACATAAATGATCAAAAACTAACATTTAGAACTGAATTTTCTATTAGAATTAGCATTGCAAGCGTTACAATGGCCGTACAAGGTCTGTCAGTGTGGAGCGATCTCCCCGTCTCCGCAGGGCAGCAGTGACATGCGAGTTCACTGGGAGGAGAGTCTTGGGCTCCCGGTGAAATGCTGCGGAACCGGAAGGGTGGCAGACGGCAGCTCCGGGCTGGCGCAGGTGTGCCCGGGCACCGGGGCAGACAGCTGCAGACCCTTCTCCGTTACGCCACCGCGGGCGAACGGAAATGCCAGGTGACTGCCGGAGCCCTCTGGGTGGCACGGGGGCAGAAGAGTCGCACGGTAACGTGGCTTCACTGCGTGGGCTGACAGAAGTGCCAGTCCTCACTCCTCCACACCCCTCCTTCTCATCCTGCTGTACCAACCTCTGTATGCTCTAATCTCATTCCTTTCTGTCTTTCCATGAAGGGCCCTTATAAGAAACACGATGTCTGCAATGCAACTAATCACCAAACGGTAAATGGCACTTTACTACCAAATCTTTTAATAGAAATAAGTCCCTAGAATTAATTGGTCTGCCTTTACTCTGAACAGATGTGTGCTTGGTTGGAACTTCCATCGCTTAACCATGAATAAGTTCACTGGCAAATATATAGGGCCTCGCTTTTACTTTAGATTACTCTAATGACATTTTATTGACTCTTCTGCAGAATAAATGTCACCATAACAGATATTACAAATTAAATGCAATTTTTTTGGATGCTGACCGTCTAGGCTGAGTCAAATAGGAACCCGATGTATAGCTGCTAGTTGATTTAACACCAAACATTTTACTATGTAAGGCCTACATGGTGGAAATTTTAAATAAAATTTCCATTTGAAAATAGATATCACTGGTTCGTTTTTGCTGGTCCTTTCAGTTTCAGTGCAAACAGACACAGACACACACACATAAGCCGCGTTTCCACCGCAGGAACTATACCCCGGAACTAGGAACCTTTTGAGGAACTCAGTGCGTTTCCACCGCAGGAACTAGGGTCTAAATTTAGTTCTGGGGGCTTTGTTTTACCCCCCAAAACGTTCCTGCTCGGGGGGTAGTACTTTCCGAAAGTACAGGAACCTTTTGGGTGGAGCTTGCAGCGCTGAACATTTCTGATTGGTCGAGTACTCGTAGCATTTGTGTTGTATTTATTTTCCGCCATTACCCGCCATGTTTGAAAATATGCAGCGGCAAACCAATTTTTTTTCATAATAACAAATCAAACTTGTATGTTATGCGGCGCAGTAGCCTACTTTTGGTTATAGCCTGTCAACGTCTTGGAATTATAACGTGTGCTCTTCTGTTCTTTTCTTGGTTTAGTATTCGTTTTATAAAATGCTAAGCATTCGTGCTGGGACAGCATATTACGTAGGCTACCAAAACATTCAAACGGATTAATTCGGTTGCTGAATATTTTCTTCCGGATTTTCTTTGTTAGCCCGTTGTAATTGACTCAAAACGTTTGATACAGTTATATGAGGTATGCGGTAGTTCTGCATAATTAACATTGGTGATACAGTACAAGCAAACTGGAAATCACCTTCCGCACTTTTTATCCGGGTAAAATAACAGGTTAATTCTAGTAATCTTCCCTTTAGCTTTTTCAGACTGCCGTAATTTTACTCAATTTTACTGCCATTTTTCAATTCCACGAAAAGACCAGGAAGACTATGGACTCATTTATGGTGCATGGTTCGCATCTGGAGGGCACACTTCGCTGCTCGGCTAGCAGTAACTTCGAAGGAAAGCAAACGGTGGCTGTACCACTACTAATTTACATTTTCACGCAAGTCCGAGTTTTCGTTCTATTCTTGTCATTTTGCGATTAGCCTATATGGAATTGACGACGAGAAAGTAATAAAACAGCAAATTGTTTACAACGTGTGCATGTTTTCTGCTGTTAATGAATGTGTTTGAGAGGATATATGAAAATCAATAAATACAAAAGTAACCATATATAGTCATTGTTGGTAACCCGTTGTATATAAGTGGAATAAACCCCTCCGGGCTGTCCCGGTTATTAGAAAATAATGTAGGCTACTTCGGTGGTAATATGGGGTTACAGAAGAAATCATATGACAGATGGACCGACGACAACGTCAGTGGGCTAATTTGCCTAATCTTCGCGGTACTTTAGACCCCGGTGGAAACGCAGACAACCATTGGCTGAAGGAACCTTTTAGTTCCTGGTAACGTAGTTCCTGGGACTGAAAGTTCCGGGTAATTTTGGTGGAAACGCGGCTATACATTAACACACACCATAAATATGTAAGGTAGCCTATATGTGGATCACGTTGCAGTGTTCACTACAAGCGGTAATTCAACTCCACCATATAAAAAAGCTCATTCTTTTCCCATTGTACCATCGCTGCGCGGATATCTATGTGTATGCAAAGCATTCATCCGGTTACTAAACTGCAATATATCTCAGTATATATCACCTTTCCCGCGAACGCAGGCAGCCCGACCCCGGTGCTCTAAGGACTCAAGAGACTCACATTGCTGCCGCGCTGGGGCACGAGGAACTCTTCAGCATGCGAGCTACAGAAAGTGCCATTACGCACGTCCGACGCCACAGACTCCATTAAACAAACATGTTTTTATATTACTTTTCACTGAAGAATAGTTATAATACTTTATGATCTTGCCTCCGTCGCAATCTTGCCAAGAAAAAGCAATCCACCTAAATCTTAATCCGCCGAGTTAAATTAATTGAGGTCCCTGATTATCAGGAAATGATTTGTGGCCTTCGTTGTTTAATAAGGCAGAATACGAAACTGGCGCATGGTTCCATCTCTACGCGACGGTTTCATTACCGACTCGTCCTCTGAGACAGAGTATTAGGCAAATCCGTGAGCGCTCCCGCGTCCTGAGCTTCGAGGAGCTCCTGCATTGCAATCCCCCTGCCTGCAGTTATTAGCGCCGCGGATGGCTGCGCCTGGATTCGTTTCGATCCACCGTCGTGCCAGGGAAAATAGCTTACTTTCTCAATTTGCTTTTCAATTCTGCCAGCCAGCAGCCTTTTGGCAGTAAGTATGATGGTGGTGTATGGCACTCCTATATTTAAATGCCGGCCGCGGTCCATCATAATATGCCAACTGCCAGCTTTAATCTGAATACACAGTTTAAATCTGTTTTTAAATCGATTTAACCCAAAACAGAGGATTGCTTATCTAAAAGACTGTATTAACGTGTCAGACATATTAAAACTGAACTATGCTGGCCGACAGAGTACGATCCTGGTGAGCAATATTTAGCCTCGTATTCTTCCACAAGGCTGTAGAGAAAGATATTTTGTCTAGGGTCTTGGTCTTTGTCACCAGTCTTGATCAAAGTTTAAATCAAAAATGATAAATAAAAAAAAAATAATGAATGCAAAATATAAACAAAATGTGTTTTCAAAGGAGGAATTCAAAGATTTTTATTTTTGTTGATGTGATGCCTGTGAGCCAAAGAGGAAATAAATGAAGCACTACGGTTTGTTGACTTTCACGTTCGCAGATCTGACACTGCTCCCAGCAGGAGCACATGTTCCTGTGATATAAGTCTCCAGCACACTCATGCTAATCAGTGGCTCTCAGCGGTTGTCGGAGACTAGTCCCGCTGCACCTAGTTCCATTTCCCAGTATTTTTTGGGTTTGAAGATGTGATAGTTTGAGAGCAAGGTGGTCCTTTATGACCTCCTGTAAAAGAAGTGAACAAACTGTTCCGGTGACTCCGCTCATCTAAATCACGAATAAGTAACGCGTACTGGTGCTATTATATGTGGTGACTCATAATATGTGCCCTGGGCCTTACATTAGTACAGTTCCTTACATTACACTGCATTGCAGTCATTTGGCAGGCACACTTATCCAGAGCTACAGTAATTATTGGACAGCATTAGTGTTATTCTCAGGAATACAAAATGAGGTATCACCAAGAAGCCACGGAGGCCCATTAATAATTATTCGGTGTAATATTAACCTGACAAACAACGATGTGTATAGTAACAAAAGAAGGTGCAATTACACAGATATCATATTTTAAATATTTATATATTTATATTTCACAGCTCTACCTATTGCATTATCCAAAAGGAAATCCAAGGTCAAGGTGAATTGAATAGACTGAGAACAGCATTGCCCACTCTTCAAAGGCGAAAGTTACATAATTATCTACTAGTGAAAGATATATAGTTGTCACTAAAAACTGCAGGGTGGGGCCTGGTGTAAATGTATGGACACTTAGAGGGAACTTTAGTACAGTGAGCGATGCATGAGCTGTATTTTGTTCGACCAATCCAGTATGGTAACACACAGGCTCTGCATAGTTTTTTTAAATTTCTTTTTAATAAAAACTTGCTACAAATTTTAAGCAACATCTGTGCATAAGTGTCACTGGTGGTTGTCTAAACACGATCTGCCAATACTGAGTGTGCTGGGTCATACTCTGCTGCCATTGTGGCACTTAATAATAAGGTGTAGTTCTCAAAAATGGCCAGGAGGTGGTGTGTAGTATCTTCTGAAAGACAACTGAACGGATATCTGTCAGTGACTGACTAATGTGCAGAACTGATAGATTTTGCCACTGTTAGAGCCTATGATTTCATGAGAAAAACCTCCCTACCGCTGTTGCTAGTATAACTGTTTCAGCACATTACCAACATTTCAAACTGCCACCCTACCAGAACTAATGCACAGTGCATCCTCCGACCTTTGATGATCAGTACAGAGATGTATCAACCAATGAGAATTCAGCAGAAGAAAAGCATACAAATGCACACACAGATGTGTGCACATGCACGCATACACGCACGCATTTCCGCAAGCAGGCACGCATGCATCCTCACCTTCCCACACATCGCCTCGAAATAGAGCTCTCTCAAAAGGCAAGTCATGCCGAAGGTTGAAAATATCGCAGGGAGAGGTGGCAGATCAAAGTATCACCTCTTAATTGTAACTTGTCACTGAGTGGCGGGGAGCCCATTAGAGCACGGAACAAGCGGCACGATCGCCGCGCTCAAACCAGCAGCGAGGAGGGTGGCAGCCGGCAGCGGCGGGGCCGTGTACCGATTGGGCGCAAGTTTCGCGTGGAACAAAGCTGCTTCGGGTACCTCCCGCGCCGCCACTGCCAAAGAGACGCAAATCACTTCACCGTGCCCCGGCAAAATATCTGCCGAGCAGCGAGCAGCTATCAAGCTGCGGTCTTATCACCTTTCACACTTAAGAAAATAGGTGTAATCCATGGGGCGGGTGAGCTGGAGCTGGCGGGGTCCTGCACTGTTGGCTCCTAAAATGTACCTTGTTTCTGCGGTGCCTGTGGAGAGAGAGAGCCCGAATCTGACTCCTCTGCGTACGTCTCTCTGTCTCTTTTTATGCCTCTCTCTGTCACCATCTATCGCACTCTGTGACTCGGCCTCTTTAGGTGACTCTGTTTCCGTGACTCCCTGTATCTCTCTGAGACTCTTTCTATTAGCGTCTCTCTGTGATTCACAACATGAGGATAGATGGACAGTAAGTGAGTGTAGATGCAAGAAACTGATAGTGCGGTTTTTCACTTGCATTCTTTGCACCCCTTGACTGTGTCAGATTGGAATTCTCACCTTTGGTCCCTGTGAGTGCGAAACTCGGGTTACCTCAAGTCCCCACACACAGACAACGCCAACACATATAAACTACTGACACTCTGCACACAACAGCACCATGTAAATGCACTACTGTTCACACAGACATCACACGCACACAGTAAGCTGGGTTTCCTGCTCTGAGAGCAAGCGTGTAACAACGAATATGCAGGGTGATACTAAGTGATCAAAAAAATCTACACTCATCCTATTGCCTGAATCCTCCCGCACATGACTGATTTCAGAAGAGAGAAGATGGTGATGCTCAGAAAGAGAAGTCAGGCAATGCCAAGATGCAAGAGGAGTTTGGCAGGTAGGTTAGGGTTGGCGGTGGTTAATCTGCAGGGGATGCCAAAGCCAGTGGAGTACCAGGCCTCAGCTGACACGTCCTCCCTTCCCTGTGTAGATTCCAGCTTGTTCAGAGAAAGTCTGTCTCTGCATCGAATCAAATAAAGAACAAAATAATCACACAAGTTATTCTTTCAAGTGCATGAATTGTTACAGGCCATTATTGACCGGGGGTCAGTGTGTCAATGTGCTGAAGGATCTGCTTTTGTTACTGAAGGAATGCATGATAAATTCCTGAAGGAGACACTTGTGGTTCCCGTGAAGTAATGCTTGCATATATGTTCAGCTAAATGACTAGACAATATGTAGACATGTAAGAGCTATAACATTTGGATCATGATGTCTGCAATGTTCATCAGACAATAACATAATGTACTGACTCATGACAATGCTTTCAGGATCGTTCCCTCCTCTTTACCCCAGCACAACGAGTGCCGCAGCTCACGCATCGTCAAAGAGACTGAGCTGAGCTCTACAGAACAAGCTCACACCTTTCACAATCCCTAAATTAAGTCTTTCTCAACCGTTGATCGGAAGCATTCATGTTGCATATTTCTTTTCAAATCACAAACCAAAAAAGCTGATTTTGTAAAACATTAAACATAATTTGTTGTTAAGATAAATCAACATGAGTATTTTTAAATGAAACTATAAAAGTCAAAAATTAATGAAACCACAACTGGTTGGAATGCCAAATCATTTAGCTTTTATGAAAACAAATAGATAATCATCCATTTTGGGTCAGATATAAGAGAACCATGTTTCAAAACAATGTTTTTATTTTTTATCTTGCAATGTCTGTGAGATAAAGATTCAGACATTGCAAAGAGGAACTTTTGAAAGAGGAAGGGTTTTTGTTGAAAAGTGGTTGGCTTTTGGCGTCTGGAAATCAATTTCAGCATTTTATAAAATTTTCAGTATTTTTAAATCCAATTTTACTGTATATGGTGTTATCATGTATTAGTTCTTTGTTTCCGCTTCAGAAATTTAGTTTTTTTTCCGTATGTTCACTGATTTAAAAAACATGGAAATTTCTAAAGACTAATATGAAAGGTGAGCACTGATACCACCCTATCATTAAAGCTATTTATTACCATTACAATAATTATTACTTTGTGATTATAAACACAAATACAGTTACCATGCAAAAATATATTTAGAATAATATGCATATGTAAAGTGTCTGTGTGGAGATGCTTGCCAGTATTTGAGAATGTTTGTTTGTGTGTCTCATGAGGATATATGTGGAGGAATATGAATGCATGCACAGTGAGCTCCATAATGTTTGGGACAAAGACAGAATTTTTTTTCTATTTGGCTCTGTATTCCACAATTTTTAATTTGTAATCAAACAATTCACATGTAGATGATGTGAAGATTCTCAGCTTTTTTTCTTTTTGGTTTCACCATGTAGAAATTACAGCACTTTTTATATAATCCTCCCATTTCAGGGCATCATAATGTTTAGGACAAATGGTTTTACAACTGTTTCTGATCAGTCAGGTGTGTTCAATTGCTTCCTTAGTGCAGGTATAAGTGGGTTTTCAGTGTCTATTTTTGATTCTAGCCTGTTGATTGCCTTTAGAGTCTGCTATCAGCATTGGTCAACATGAGGACCAGAGTTGTGCCAATGAAAGTCAAGGAAGCCATTATGAGGCTGAGAAATAAGAAAAAACAGTCACTATTTGGAACATCATTGAGATGAAAGACAGCGCTGGTGAGCTCAGGAATCATGAAGGGCCTGGTAGGCCAAGAAAGACCTTTTCAATGGATGACGGAAGAATTCGCACCAGAATGAAGGAAACCCCCCACCCCCACCCCAAACGCCTGGCCAATAAATCAGAAGGCTTGTGCTTGTGTATGAAAACGCCTGTGTGAGGACAGATCCAGCATGTTCCTTTCTTGACTGGATGAGCTGGAATCCCTGTTGTGGTGGAGCTATCCGAGGTCCTGAAAGCAAGATCCCACCAACCCACTGCCATGCTTCTCTTACCCGTATAACAATTTTATACGATACCTTCCCTTCCGTGGTCCTAAGTAGCAGGAATGCACAGCAGTGCCACAGCTGCTTAGCCCTTGAGGTATGCCATGCTTTCTTGAAAAGGCTGTCTACAATAATGTGAATTCAGGGGAAAGCATTATGGTTGGCCATCAACTTATGTATTAGGTGTGTACATCCATCCAGAGTAAGATAAAAAAAAAAAAGTTTTTTTAAATATGAGCCAAAAAACACATTTTGTCCGATCCTTTTTTTAAGATAACATTTAAAAACCACTTACTTTTTTAATTGCACTGCATATGCTACAGAGAATATCAAGAGAATTTTATTTGTGGATGCACATTCACCCGTGTGAATGCACACATATGCTAATATGTTTCACATGATTGGCAGTTGCTTAAAAATAAGATATTATATATGTTTTATGTGTGCATGTGTAGCTAAAAATACCAAAAATATTTTAAGAGTTATTTTTATGTATGAGTATGTGTTGTTAAAAGCAGATTACACACACTAGGTACACACTCCTTCTGGTTTGTTTCTTTATTTTTGTTCTGGCTCCTGCTACTTTCTAGTTGTTAAAGTGTGTGTGTGGCCTGTACTTGTTTGTGTGTGTGTTTAGTTGTGCATACAAATGTGTGGTGTGTGTACGCGTGCATGCTTGGTGGCATGTGTGTATGTGTGTGGGAAGGTGTTGTCGCTTCAAGAGGAGACAGCTGTAGTCTCTCATACCTTAAGACAGACAAGTGCAGACCATCTGTGGGGGGTGGGGGGTGTTCTGGGTTAACAAAAGCGCTGAGAAATGTCAGCCAGGCAGCAGGATGTTAACACCACAGATTCTACAGAATTACCTGGCCCAAGGTGTGTGTGCATGACACACATGACTACTTCTGAGGACATAGTCTAAGCTCAAAACTAGTTAACCTCAGTGCCTTCACCTTTGTGATTTTACGTAACTATATTTTTTCTTTATTTCTGTCTTCTCTTGCCTACATTTCTTTTATTTATTTTCCTGTATTACATATGCAAATATTTCAGAAAAACTGAGAACTGTGCTGCTAATGTATTAAATTTCAGAATAGTGGTTTCTATACCTTACAAATATCTTTTCATGAACACGAATCAGATAAACTGTATCACGATTACAGCACTACCAGAAATAAAAAATATTTATTTTTTACGTAATTATTCTAATAACAAAATTAGTCGCTTTTGTCTAACAGAATGCTGCTTTCATACATTTACAGTTTACTGGCATATATTTTCAGGGACATCTCTTCAGAAACGCCTTTTCACAACTGCATATCTGGGTGCAACCAAGGTGTCAGGCAATACACACCAGTTGACATGTTCAGCCCAAAGGAAATACAATCCCACCAACTATCACCCCCTGAGTCCCACAGCCCACAGCCCACACACACATACACACACACACACACACCATGCTCCCCCACAATGGAATTAGCCTTCCTGTGACCCACTCTGAGAAATATTTATATGTAAAGACACATTGGGCAGACGACACAACACCCCTGCCTGCTTCCATATCGCTGCCCTTGAGCTACTCTTAAAGGAGATGCCGATGACACTGAGACTAATGCTTCGGACGGCCCCCAGGGCGACCGGCTCACCTGGAACAGAAGGAGGAGTCTTCTTATTGAAGGTGAGGAAACAGCCGGGGGAGGCAGCCTCCATGTTTTCCCCCTGAAATTGCTCTGTCGTACGATTCGAAGGCCTGTGCTCTCTCTGTGGTACATGGCTGCGTTCCCAGCTCACTCTGCAGTTAAAGGCTGTGATTCCATTCGGATTTGGCACAAAAAACAAAGCAACGGGAGTAAAAATGTATCTGGTCTTGCCGATTGTACAACTCTGACATGGTTTACACCGTTCTACGAGCGTGCTGCAGCTGTGTATATTGATTAGTTGTTTGTGCATGAGTGGCTGCTGAAAGCACCAGGTCTATTGACCTGTTGTTGTTTCCAGAGATCTGCTTAAAACAGTCCCCAGTTTTCTCCCATATATAGATCCATCGCTTGAACATAGAGCAGTAATACCAGAGAGGTTACCCTGTACATGGGCAGCCACTGACCTCAGTGAAAAGGGATGTCCCTTTCATTGGATCCTCACAGGATTGAGGCTAAGTCTTGACTCCCTCATGAGCCCATCACATTTTTGCCTTGATTCTTCTACACATTTGTAATTGCCAGTTCTTATTGCTGCACTGTCCTCAGGCGAGAGTAGAAAATAAAATGGGTCATTAACATATTTATATTAATTTTAACATTGCTCTTCAACATATTCATGGGTTGCAGGCCGGAGACAATCAGAACATTCCCCACACCTTAACTGCGATATCAAGTCAGGGATTTATTTTTCAAATTTAAAAGCAGGATAATCTGATAGCTGGAGAGCTAAATTTAGCATTTGCCCAGGACACAGGAGAAATCCCCATTACTTTTCAGAAGGTGATGTGGAAACCCTAGCAACCACAGAAAAAAAAGAACCTTGGATTAATTTCTCACCTAAGATAAGTCCCCGCAGAAAAGTGTTCTAATCACTGCACTAGTTATTTGGTGGAATCCTACAGCACCTAGCCCAGAAGGACAATTGACCCCTACTGTGCAGTTATAGCAGTCACCAAAGTATCAAGGCTTAACAAAAGGGGAAGTTCAAATACGCAACATTTCATCCAGCTTAAATTCTGTTCAACATAGTGACACAATGAACATCACTAACAGCATAGAGGCCAATACACACAGGCCATATATAGAGAGGCCTAGAGAGGCCATCAGGAGTCCTGGGTGTCTCTTGGTTGCAGGTTTGAATGTTAGCAGAGACACTTCACTTCTAATGCCACGGCACAGAATAAAGAATCATTTCCACTTTCAGAAAGACGAAGGTGTCGACTGGTCATGGAAGCCAACGTCTCTCTGCATCATACAGATGTTTTCTGCATAAAGAGCAAAATGATGGAAAAATGTCGGCCGATACCATTTGGAAAAAAGGCTGTTCCATAAGACGTCACAGCCTGTGCATATGAGCCTTAATCAAAGATGCATCGAGCATGATTCAGTGATAACGGGAGCCGTGCGGCTTTAATGAGAGGTGAGATGTGCAAGTGTTCAATCCTCGCCTGTTTAGTAAGGCCTGATTCCCACAAACATCAGGCTCACTGTCGCAAGATCAGTCGTGTCCTTTCTTTTAACTCACACGTATATATGTCACCGATGAACCTTTTTCCACAAGTCATACGTGAAGGAGCTTGGATTGTCTCATTGCCTGACTGACAATATTTTATATATAAATATTAAATTAATATTCATATTCATGAGAATTTAACTTGTTTCAATTTGTTTGCTTGCAGTTTCCCTGCTTGAAGCTGTCTGCCAAACAGATAATGAAATAGACACAGCAGATAAATAAGTTGATGTCAATAAAGACATTGATAGAAACAATACACACAGAAAGACAGACATCGACATACAGATAAGATACAATGATGGACAGACAGACAGACAGACAGATAGATAGGTAGATAGATAGATAGATAGATAGATAGATATGCTCTGTAAAGTCAGGCCACCTGCTGGAAACTGACTTGGGGTTTATGGTGGAACACAGGAAGTAAATCATCAGTCATGTGACTCAGAGACAGCCGGATTGTGCTGCCAGACAGCAGGCGCGATTGCAGCTTCAGATGTCGTTGAGTTAAAATTGTTTACACAATAAACCCTGACCCCTACCCCTACCCCTCTCAGGAGCTTTGAACCCCAACCCACTCACACAAACAGCAAACAAACAGACTACGCCTTCACTTTGCTCCCCCCCCCCCTTCCCTCCCCCCTCCTGAACCTTAGATTCAATTTCTGGCAGCCTTCCTGGGAGGATTAATTAGTTACATTTATGCAGAAGTTGGGGCGTCTGACGCCCGGCAGAGCACCAGAACTCTACATCATTAGCAGGTGTTAATTGGAGTTAGTCAGACACTTAGGTTTCAGTCAAGGAGCGTGACAGCACACTTAACTAAAAATAAAGCGCCAAATGTGCTGCGGTATTTAAATGAATTCAAATGGGAGAAAACGAAGAGGAGGAGAGGAGCCTCAGAAATGGAAGCACTCCAAGACCCTCCGAGGCTGGCACACGGAGCAGAGCAATGCGGATGTTCATATAGCACAAAAGTGTTCCAGAGCAATGCTGTAGTGAGAGATGGAGCCTGTGACGAGACTGAGCTAAAAGCCACGGCATCGCTCAAACACACAGGGCAACACTCAGACACACAGGGCATCACTCAAACACACAGGGCATCGCTCAAACACACAGGGCAACACTCAAACACACAGGGCATCACTCAAACACACAGGGCATCGCTACACAGGGCACCTCAACACACAGGGCATCACTCAAACACACAGGGCAACACTCAAACACACAGGGCATCGCTCAAACACACAGGGCATCGCTCAAACACACAGGGCATCGCTCAAACACACAGGGCATCGCTCAAACACACAGGGCATCGCTCAAACACACAGGGCATCACTCAAACACACAGGGCATCGCTCAAACACACAGGGCATCGCTCAAACACACAGGGCATCGCTCAAACACACAGGGCATCGCTCAAACACACAGGGCATCGCTCAAACACACAGGGCATCGCTCAAACACACAGGGCAATGCTCAAACACACAGGGCAACACTCAAACACACAAGATGAAAAAGGTCATTCTTGCTTTAAATTCTTTTTCAAAATTAAGGACCAAAATGAAATATGATGATACTTTGTCTCCCGCTCTTCTGCCTCCAACAGAAAAAAGGTAGCCTGAGTTGACCCCTGTGTATTAGGTAATCAGAGTTGTTACTTGGTACTTCAGTCCCCATCAACACCATTGGCACTGTTTCTGAAAAGTCAGTCCGTTGACAATGTAACTAAATTAGGAGATCCTAAATATATATTTGTGTGGTCCTCCTCTCTGTCTGAATTGTTGAGGAAGTGTTGTCATAAATGTACAGAGTTCCTTCCATAGTTCAGGTGTCACAGTAAAATATTTTCACTGACTGCCATCAGATACAAGCAGCTACCACAACACCTTCATTGCTAAGAATGATTTCGAGTTAATTTTCCACCACAGACTTCAACAAGCCACTTTGCAGTGGGTAGTCTGAAACAGCAGATTCAGCATAATATTTCTTCAATATCTTTTTAAAAATACAGCCATTTTATACTCTCGTGTATGTCTCCTGTGATATGCATTTCAACAAATGTAATATGAAAGCCTGTAACTCAGAAATGTATGAATGCTATATTACTAGATTAAAAATACATACTTTTTTAAATTATCAGTGAGTGAGCAATAATTATACTTGCTTATGACCGTAAATGCACTTTTGCAAAAGTACTGTAATCTTTCTGAAAAACACTCATTGAGAGAGTCAGTGCCCGTGTTTCTGTTACCATGCTGATGGTATCACAAGCTTGAAGACAGATATACTGTAGTCATATCTGACGTATAGCTCCTGTTGAACGTCGTTGAAATCATAACAAGTTAAATTAGAAAAGCATGAAACTGACTTTAAACCTCGCTTTATAGCAAGATAATTACAGACTTTTTTCAACGCTCAAAAATGTCGTTTGATAATAACACGGTTCAATGTTTTCCCCCTGGGTCTCTGAGACAAAACTTGTCCTGCTCTGACTGGCAGGTGACATGCAGTGTAGCTTTTGTGAGCCGATAGCATAACAAAATGCAGTGTACATATTTTGAGCACCAATCGTATCTCTGCACGCAGAGACATGAATTTCTAACATTACTGTTCAGGTTAGTTTTAGGTCCAGGTACTGTGACACTGGGCTAGTTGTTGCAGACATGATTTCCGCACTATATTGACCAACACAAAGCCTGCAGAGGGCAACCCACGTTTAATGTCTTAGGCTATATCTTAGAACTATCCAATATATGGATTGTATCACGTTATAAAAACAAACGGAACCAAATGTGTGCCAACATATGCCACAGGTTAAATTCCAAAGCATCATGTCTCGAAAATGCTATCTTAAAACATCTGAGTCAGTTTTCAGAAAGAAATACATGGAACAAACCTAGAAGTTAAATCCGTAAACAATTGCTAAAAATGAATTTGCCGCAGGGTATAGCCCAGTAGGCTATATCAACCAATTACGGCGCTCTTTTTCACAGCAGCCTAGATAGATATATCACTCTGAGCAGCCTAACTTTATAGCCCGCTGCTACTCTTGACAGTAAGCTACACGTTAAAGTTGGCAAGTTCCTTTTTATTTCGTTATTTATTTTACTTTATTTTATTTTACAATTTCCCTGATATACAACAGATCTAACAGCGAACG
Source organism: Anguilla rostrata (assembly GCF_018555375.3). Lineage (NCBI taxonomy): Eukaryota > Metazoa > Chordata > Actinopteri > Anguilliformes > Anguillidae > Anguilla > Anguilla rostrata. The sequence goes on from NC_057933.1 coordinate 56,145,434, forward strand.
TTCCCGAAGGCATTATGATGCAAATATAGCCGATATAAATTTAAAACATTGTTTTCCTACATTTTCCTTCCTGGCTCCAATCGTTGTTTTAATAAGGCTATGGCTTAACACAAATCGTAAATTTACGATTTATGGAAAAACGATTTTCGGTCGTCTGATTTCTTGTAAAAGTAGCTATATGGAAGAAACCGTAGGCCTAGGTGATACTTGTGGCTTAAAGAGGTGACATTTTTCGTGATGACTAACGCAAAGAAAGTTTTGTTTTTTCAGATATATTTACAGACTATTTATGTGGGTGAAACAAATCTCTGCGGTGATGAGTAGGTAGCCTATGTCACACGTCTACTCCGTAAGTAGACTGTTTTATAAATAAAGGCCAAAAATCCAAATATTTGTGCAGGTATAGGTACAAGATTTAGCAAAAGACATTTAACGACAAAATAATGTCGTTCCTGACCAATATTTTCCTGTTTCACAACCGTAGCTTGCATTCATAGTCAATAAAATATATATATATATATTTTAATCTACATCTACGTAAATTATCGAAAATAACGCGCGCGCACACATCCCCACCATATCTCCCCCTTAGTGTAAATGTAACTTGTACTTCAGTTTAGTCTACATTGTAAGATTTAATGCAGATGTATAAATAGATCATCAGTTGAAAGTTATTGCATATGGAGAAAACAATTTGCCCTCGAAGAAACAAATCCAACACAATCAGTTAAGACAATACAAAGCTATGAAAAAATAAGCATCATCTCATGATCTGATGAAAAACAGCAGGCTGCGGTCGATGCGCAGTCCTCAGGCAACTTCTGCCGAACAGCGGCTATACAGCTCAAACCGCAGAAAGAGCAAAGCTACTGCTTTGAAAGCGCGCGATCTTGAAAATTCCACCCCGGAAAGTCGGTCTTAAAACCTCGGTTACCGACGCATACTTTTTCGAATATATAGCACATTGTGTTCTTTTTAAATAGACAGAAACAAACGCATGTCGATGTGCTGTTAATTGCCAACAGATAACAGCCTCCTACAGCCTTACTGAACTCAATCCGCAATGATTTGTTACAAAAAATATTTACAAATAAAACAAAGTATGTGTAAAAACTGAAAGGTGCCGCCCATAAATGCACATCAAAAAGAACCCCCACGCTCAAAAAGGTCCTTTACAAAATCGCGATAGCCTTGGCCTATGCCACGCCTCGCGGGCACGCTATTAAATAGAAATGTAGACCAACGTCCCAGTCATCTTGCAGAGTGCTTTATGGGGTACACAGCCATGCTAGTTTTAAGTAAGCTACGTTGGTAGGAATAGTAAGCTAGAACTGCCAATGCTCGCCCGTTTGTAGGTTAAATGTCGTTGACGGTGCTGGTCATATGTCACTATTACTGTCCCTTTGGTAGGCCTACAGGCCACATGAGCATATATCGATCGTTGCTTGAAGCCAGACCTTACCATTTGTCCACTGTCGATTGTACGGTTCTAGAACAACGTGGGACCCTCAACAGTGTCCGCCCAGGAACCTGAACTCTATGCTGCAAAACAATAGCAAAGTCCACGAAACGGATTTTGATTCTCAGCGGGGTTTCCCCGCTTAGGCTGCTAACCTATTGGGTGTTTATATAAGCCGCCGCACATATTCTCGCGGTTTCATCTAACCGGATTTCAAAACGAAATCCTACAAATTTCACTCACCGTCAAGTTCTCATATAGTTACAACGCTTAAATATATTGTATATCCAGTTCGTGATAAGTTCTGCATCGGCTAAAGAATAGGCTACGGTGGGCGCGGGCTGCCACACATTGTTTTATATTAAAAACTTTTTTTTAAATCAATATTTTAAAAATCCAATTCGCATTCACCCCAAACATTCGTCTAAACGCGTAACGCTTCTTGTGGCAACGGACGAATAGCTAGGTAGGAAAAGAAAACAATTATTCTGTTGTGTCACAAAAGTACAGTCAAAAAAAAAAAAAAATTCTAATTCTGGAAAAAAAAGCCATCAGGAAAACAGGCTCTGAAAAGCATGGGTTTTATTACTCATTCTTATAACACTGCCATGTTGACAACACATTCTACAGTGCACAAATACTGTACAGCAAAAGATCCTTCAATAAATAAAAATCACATTTGTATAAAATAAAGTGAAGGGGAGGGACATGCTTATCAAAAAAATATAACATCGGTCACATCGAGGGGCAAATATCAGCACAAATTGCTTGGAGCATCGAAAGCTTTGGCACCTTCAGAAGTTACACGGTAGCACATTGCTGAAATTGAGGGGGTATGGAGGAGCTGGGGCGGGGCAGGGTGAAGGCAATGGGAGTGGCACTCCAATAGGAATACAAAAAAGGGGATGCCATCAACATTTAAAAAAATAAAATAAAATACTCTATGGGCTTGTGTAGAAGGCATAATAACCCATACTTTTGGAGGGCTCTTTGCTGTACTCTTCAGTAGTCAAGTCCTCACATTTAATGGTGGGAGAGTTCTCTGTACTGGAGTTGCCGGGAGACACGCGCCTCCTCTTGCAGACCATAGAATATACACCGGAGTCGGTCGAGTCCAAAGATTTCAGGGAAGGGGAGGTCTCGATCCAGGTGGATGAGGCGGCGCTGCTGCTCCCGTCTTCCCGGATCTTGTCCTTGCTGGAGAGGTGATCTTCGGCGAAGCCTGTGGGACTGGGCCTCGGGGACCAGGGCAGGCCTGTGGTCATCTTCCGCTGGTAAGTGCCTCTGGACCCCCAGCCTGCCGCCATGGAGGCGAAGGCGGAGTCGGGGTAATAGCCGAGGGCGTGGGAGGTCTGCAGGGGCAGGGACTTGATGCCGTACGGCAGCAGGCCGCTGGAGTAGTCCCCCTCGTAGGAGCCCAGGTCCAGCTTGTTGGAGCCCGCCTGCTGCATGGGCGTCACGAACCAGCGCTGCGTGGCGGCCGCGCTGGCGTCCTCCGCCTGCGGGGACAGGATGCCGTTGGTCTGCGGCACGGCGCGCTCGCCGTTGTAGAAGCGGTTCTGAGGCAGGTTGTTGACAAACTGGTCCTGGAAGAAAGGCTGCATGGCGTAGCGGGCTCCCGGCACAATCTGGTGCGAGCGTGGAGAGTCGGTGGGGGACGGGGTCAGTCTGTCGCTCTCCGGGGCGGTGTACATTCTACAGAAATAAGAGTGAGAGAGGGAGAAGCCCAGGGCCTTTCTGTGAAACACAGCCATTTATAGACGAGCACAAGAGATGGGTAATCAATCACGTTACTCATACGCTCTCTCGTCCAGAGAGACTTACACGTTTTGCAATTAAATCCATTTATGTGAAAATACATGCAACAAAAGGGGTCATGGGCTTTGCGCAAGGTACCCGAAGCAATTGGGAATTTAATCTGAAGCTTCGGTCTTGGGATGGGATGGGGGGGGGGAGGTGCGAGCACTTACGAATCATAGTTGTCCCGGAAGCCTTTAGCAAAAGGATTATGATCAATTTTCAGCTGCGTGATCTGTAAAATGAGGGAGGAAAAGCAAGGCAGTTAGGCAAGTCCCTTTAGTGTAGGCGGAAGTTAAAACTGGACAGTGGAAAATGGCTGTGTCAAAGCAGGCAGGGTTCTTACGTCTGTGTTCTGGTAAGCGGTGACCGCAATGAACTGGTTTTCGGGGAAGGTGAAGGTCTGAGTCTTTGATTCGCTGTTCACGTCTTCCACCCCGTCCTCAGAGACCTCAACAATGTGCAACCGTGGCTGATATTTGTGCAGAGACTGGAGGACAATCATCTGCAGATTGCAACACATACACACAAACTTTAGCATCTGTCTGGTGCAAGCAGTACGCATTTAGAAAATGATGGCCTTTCCGAAGGAACCTTTTATGTTCCAGAGTTCCTTTCCACAGAAAGTAAAGTGCACACATAATTGAAGGAAATAATTTGAGCAGGTTTCAATGAAACCTTAAACAGAGGGAAAAGTGAGCTGAATGAAGATGCAGGAGCACAAATTTCCATGATCCATCCCACGAAATATTTCAAATCCAAATCCAAATCCCAAAGTTTTAAAAAAGGATATGCATTCTCACAATATTCATTCACAATTCAAATTAGATACTAAATAGGAGGCTTCCTCCTGACAACCATACATTCTTGCAATATTATGGAAACACTTCTGTCATCCTCACCTGTGTACTGTTGTTATTGGCACCTTTATTGTTGGTCAGTTTCAGTTTGCCAAAGGAAATCTCCTGCCTCATCCAGTGAGCACCCGTGTTTGGAGATTCTGGGTGGACGTACATTTTGTTGCCTTAAGAAAAATAATAATCACCACCATTATTTTCACCAGAACAATTAAACAGGCTCACAGCAAACAATTGGTATATACGGTCAGTTTTATTTTCTAAACCATAATTAATGTCGGGTACAAGAGCTAGAAATTGAGGAGGAAAAAATAAACGTAAATTAGTTAGTTAGCTTCCATTAAATTACAACATGTACAGTCACAAATTTAATTCCGGCGACTTTAACTTTGTGCCATTTAGGCCTACACTGTCAAATATTTTCCGTTAGATGTTCCTACCTTGCATATTATTATCCGCTTTTCCGCAGGTAACCCATTTCCCTCCTTGAAATCGCCAATGGTTCGGATCGGCCAGCACAACTTCCACAAACACATTGTAATGGGTTGTAAAGCTCAAACCTGTGATATTAAAACTAAGAAACGGGAACATACGCCTGCCAACAGAAACGAGAGGTTTAATGAAATTAATGGATTGATAGCACGGGGATTTTGTTTAATATTTTATTTCCAGACAAATAAAAATAAGGATGGCCATTTTACACGTGATATTCGACAGATTAGTGTATGAATTTAATACTATGCGCACATCCGTAATTTTATAGAGTTGCGTTCTAAACAGTAATCGCTTAAATAAATTGTAGACTAACAAATTCATCGCCAAATTTCAGAAATTTAAAATTAAAAGACCATTCAAAAATTAGGAGTCAGTGCCACCAACTACAAATACGCCCAAAGCTTTATAAAAGCCGACACGGTTCAAATTAACACGTTTACGATTAAAACGCAACCATTCAAATTTTTTATATTGTAGCCTACACGCATTAAACTAAAAAGCATAAACTTCAGTCCAAATATGCGTAGGCTATAATTGTATTTTTTCACTATTAGTTTAGTTAAAAGAAATTAAGTACATAGCACGGGCATATTTAAATACGAAATGCACAAAAACAAACCAAATAAGCACATATTTCGATCGCCTTACCTGCCCTGTTTAGTAATAATCATCTCCGTCTGATGTCGGTGAAATTTGAGCCACAGGGGCCGGTTGCAGAGGTAGACTTGAGCTCTCACCCCAGTCCCTGTTCCTGGGTTATTCATAGAGCCGATTCCTGTCCCCGTGCTCGGGTACGAGGGGTAGAGACACCCCGGTCCTTGCCCAAATTGATAACCTGTACCAAACTGGCTGCGCCCAGCGCAAACGGCAGACGAAAACCCAGTGGGTGGCAGGACAGATCCATAGTGAAGCGATGCTGAATACCTGGATCCGTTGGACCCTGCATAAACTGTCCCCGTCTGGCCTGCGTAAGGAAAAAGGGAACATGGGTTCGCCACATCGTTTGTCTGCTGAGATGAGGACGACAGAAAATATCTATCAGAACCAAGTCCATCTATGTTGTACCGACTGCCACTGGTCAGGTCGTCTTCGACAACAGGCGAACTTTTTCGTTCATCGGGAGCGGCTTTAGTTCCAGAAAAGGTCTCGCTCTCTCCCTCTCCGAGCATGGCGTTTCCCCCACCACTCAAGTACTTTTTGGGCCCGTTCCCTGACTCAGATTCCGTCCGATCGACCTCCTGAAATTCTAACGCCGTTGATCCAGGGCTGTGATTGCTTTCTGAGGGAGAAAGGTGGTAAAAGGTCTTGGGCAAGTTGATGGTAGCGCTGGGTAAAATTCCCTCTCCTAGCTGCATCCTTAAAAGCAATGCAAACAAAAAAGCCCCTGTTAAACTAACGGGTGTAAAGAACGCGACCAAAAGCAACACAACGGCTGCCTTCAGCTGCTACCTGGCGACCGTGTCTGTTTTCTCCTGCTACTAACCAGCGTTGCCCTACAAAGCAGCCACACCTCCAGATTTTCGCAACTTCTGTTATAATCTGCAAGTGACAAAATTGTTCCGGAGCGCTTATATATGATCGCCTTATTCACACTCCCAATTTGCTGTGAGCGTCATGGGAGGGGCTTTGGAAAAACAGGCACACATCACTCAGCCTTCCTTGCCCATTGGCCGAACCGACTGATATTAATTCAATTATATATAATTAACCAAAATATAGTAGGGAGCCTTAAGGAAATCATTACAACGAAATATTTGTCTTCAGACGCACATATTTATTCTGGAACAAAACTATTTTAAAATAAATGTTTGGTACACAATTAATGTGCTGAAGGCGGCAAATTAATCACTTGACAAGAATATTTCGACTTCATACCATAAAATACAAAGCAAATTTAGGCTACGTACATATGTAAGGCATATAAATAGGCTATATAAAGTACGTAATATGCTATTATAGCAAATATGTAACAGAAACTTGCGTGAATACAATGGTTTAAAATAAAGAATTAGAAGTTTTGACAGAATAAAGGTTGCAGACTGGAAACTTCTTGCCGGCGAGTAGCCACCCCCATCTGATAACCGAGCAGATAACTGGGAGCGGAAAGTGGGCGATGCATCAGCACTCACCGCGGGATTAAAATTTTGGAGACTCTATGACGTTCACTCTGGAGTCGTGGTGTGCGGTTTGGTTCTGTACTCCCCTTTATAAAATGTTGTGTATTGGCACCAGACGGCTCTTGTTTTGACCTGCTTTAATTTCAATAGCAGATCTCCAGCGCATTAACAGCTAACTGATTTCTCATTAGCAGCCAGTTACGAGGTCTTTATCCCTGACACGTGCGTTCAAAGCTGAAGTTGCACGGTGTGGCTCGTTAATTAACCGTGGAACACATTTAAATGTCCCGTCTTTACGTTTATCAGTTGTAGAATAATGTAAAAAATAAAATAAAATAAGCCACGAAAAAAAATGTATTGCCTACTTTTGAAAATAGTGGTTTAACCAACACACTGCTTTCATACGCAAAACAATTTTAAAATGCCCAGTAAAGCAGGCAAATAAATTGGGCTATTAAATTGTCATTCATCTTATTAACAAACGTTTTCTACGTAGCCAATCTAAAATGTTAAAATTTCTTATTTCCCTTCAAAACAATTATTTTTCCTCTGACCTAAATGAAAAAGGTTTTGTTTACAAATAATAGCCGAACAGAGAGGTGCTCGACGAAAGGCGTGAAAGACAACAGTGGAAACTTGTCGCCTGTGGTGTTTAGTTTTCTTACCTCTGAAGAATGTGTCTTGATCATTTTATTTTCAGCTCTTCAATAGCTGATATTTAACCATCTATGCATACAAAGTTTTTCAGAGTATATATGTAGGCCTACTGGGTTACACGCGGACAGTGATAGATGATATCCCACGACATTAATGATAGGCTACGGTTAAGAAAATTTAAGGAAAATAAAAATTTAAATAGTAGCCTAATTTATTAAAATGTTAAAATAAAGATGCTGATAAATCAGATTTTTTTCGGAATACAATCTACCATATAGGGTTATGTTTAATGTAATTGATGTCGGCTCGACTAAAAGAAACTGAATGTATATCTGAAGAAAACCCACACGTGGAAAAAGCAATTGAATGTTAATGCAGTACCTAACGCAATGCAATCTGTCTATATAATCAGCCGTGAGTTAGGCTTCATGAAAAGACAGCGGCGGATTCAAATCCCAATGGATTCCCCTTCCCAAGCATAAGGAAAACGGCCAATTATTTTTCCGTCTGAAGGAACCTGTGATGTAGCACGGATAGACAGCTCGGCAAGGGGACACAAGATTATTAAAACGGCTAATATTCTAGGAGGTGATACCGCGCGATGATGAAATTTAACAAGAAACTGGTTGGTCACATTCTGTGTATTATACGGTGGGCACCGCTGGTTTTTGACTGCAGGCGCACAGTGTGAATTGATCTTTTACCCCTTACAACGAAAACTATATCCTGATTTCCAAGAATCAACAAGTTAAATCAAAATAATCTATCGGCTATTTGTGCCAATTTTTAACTCGTTTAATCAGAGTTTTGTAAATTAAGTGGTAGGTTTGAAATAAATAACACAATAGTAGCCTAGTGTTAATTACATATAAGTAAAATACAATTAATTATACATCAAGTAAGTAACTGTGAAATAACTATGTAAATAAGATCAATAATAACTTACCTATGTGGCTCTTCATTTAATATTATTTTAGGAGAAATTACACAATGCACTTAAAATAGATTATGTGGAATGCAGTAAATATTAATTGTAATGAAAATCACAACAGCAAAGGACTGAAGCAGTTCTCGTGTGCGTAAAAATACACACGAGAACTGCTTATACGCTCACTTATACTTTGACCACCAGATCGTTTTTCCTGTTTGGAGAGAAAGAGAACGTAGCCTACAAGCTTCTCTGTCGGCTAGAAGCACAGATCGAGGCTATGTGCGGTTAGCAGCGCTCTCTTGTGATGGCGGCGAGCATTGTAGCTTTTTATGCAGTTATGCTTTTGGTGGAAGTTTCCGACGCAGTGTACTAAATGTGCTTTAGACTCTCGATCATCCAGTTCCGTCGGAATAAATAAATTACTTGTACTTCTGAAGGCCAGTATCAATTTATCTTTATGTAAGCGCTAATTATGTGTACTACTGTGACTACTTGAACTGCTGCTGTTTTTACTGCTTTAACGACTCAACACTTCTACAACATAATCATAATAATAATAAGAAGAAGAAGAAGAAGAAGAAGAAAATATTATTATTATTATTATTAGTATTAGTATTAGTAGTAGTAGTAGTAGTAGTAGTAAGTCTGCTGTGGGAACACTGATGGCAGGTCCTACCAACCTGTCGTCTGCATTTTATCTAGCTTTCATGTAATGGCTAACAACCAACTGGGGAGGAGAGTATGGGAGCTGTGATCTGAATTGAACTAGAGGCCTAAAAAAACTGGGGTATAATTTGAGAAGAAACTCTCCACCACAGGCCCTATGGTCCACCCCTCCATGGGCCCTATGGTCTACCCCTATGACCCAGCTCATCTGGTGCTGCTGACATTTAGCAGAAGGCTTACCTTTATTTTCAGGATGTTCTTTTTGTCTGTCAATCTAATTCAAAGTCAGTGCCACAGGTGCCACTTCAGTTCATTTGCTTCAGGGCGTGCGGCAAAGAAGCATTGTGATGAGGGATCTTGATCGGTTAGCAGGAGGTTGTAGATTTGTTCTCTAAAGACTGTGAAGCGTTTGTAGAAAAAGGCCCAACAAATCTGAGATAAGATATGATGTAAGGCAGCTTGCTGTGGACTGTTTCCCGTAGAGTAAAACTGAGTACAAACCACCTCTAAGCTGAGAAGGACATGACACACCAATCAAGCCCTCCACTGCTCCAAGGTCCCCAAGCACTCTTTTCTCTGAACACGTGTCCAATCCTAATAGTTACACATCCAGTTTCATCACACAGTAACTCATTTTTCTCTCCCAAAAGCATTACTTTTCAGCAATAAATATAGCCCAAAAATATTTGCACACCCATCCTGCCGCAACCACTATCTACAATGAGAGAATCATTGGAGGGCATATTACAGTGGAAAGCTGTATGTAGACTGGGAGATAACAGCGGGCTTGGAAACCTGGGTAACTCAAAATCAATAATTTGCTTTTAGACCAGTTGGGGTGAAGCCGTGTGGGACGCTGATGCCTTAATGCTCTGCACTTTCTAATCTCAGAGGCATTGATACAGGGGCATTGTGCTTAGGATGAGGAGCCCCAGGTCCGCTCGTAGAAGATGACTAGCGTCCCCATTGTGGTGGAACTGCAGACCATAATGAGTGATAAACTGGGGGCTCAGCAGATAGACATGGCAGAAGCAGTCAAAGCTTCTTTCCCACAATTCTGCAGACTTTTTTGGCTAATTCATTTGTTCAATTGTGACAGACAAAGCACGAGAATGCTGTTGATCAGATTGTGTTTTTCATGCAAGACTCGACTCTCATTCCTGTAGTTGTCCTAACAGCATTGCACATGGGCTGATCACATTTGGAAATGCCATGTGTTTAAGAGAACACTAACAGAATGAATTAACATAAATTAAATAATTGTTCAAAGAAGACCAGGTTGTGCATGTATTTTCTTCTTCTTTATTTGCTGTACTGCCTTGACTATCAAACTTTGCTTGAGATGCAGCCAGGACTACAGGAGTAGTTTTTTTTTTTTTTTTGTCTGTTTGAACGCACAAGGCACCAGTTTCAGCAGGTGATGTGATTTGTCATTGCAAAGCCTTAGTTAGTTTCCTGAAATACAAAAACATCCATCCATAAATTTATGGCATTTATCCTGGTCTTTTTCAGTTACTGTGAGCGCCTTTTCCACTCACTTCACAAAAAAGTGAAACGGATTGCATTCCAGCATGCAGTGTCCGGGGGCAGGAGCCCAGCACAGGGGTCCTCTGCGGCCACTCTAGTGAGCCATGTGTCGTACCTTACAGCACAAGTGGTGACAACCGTTGAATTAACTGAGAGTGAACAAAGGCTGATAGTGCTTCACTCACACAGCCATTACACAGTAAGACTGGGAGTGCAATTGGAAATATGATTGGTTGGAAAAATAAGCAATTCTCCTCCCTGAATTTAAGGGAAGGTGTTTTTACTGTAGTTATGAGGATGGTCATCAGCAGATATGTGTAAAGCTGGGTCAGTGAGACAGCTCCAGAACATGGCTGCTGTATGTAGAGCTGGGTCAGTGAGACAGATCCAGAACATGGCTGATGTATGTAAGGCTGGGTCAGTGAGACAGATCCAGAATATGGCTGATGTATGTAACGTGGCGTCAGTGAGACAGATCCAGAACATGGCTGCTGTATGTAAGGCGGGGTCAGTGAGACAGCTCCAGAACAGGGCTGCCCAGAGATCACATCTCCCTAACCCAGCCATCTGGTCTGTCACCACTTTCTGAGTATCTATTTACTATTTTGCATGTAAACCAAGATTTAATCTTACATTAACATGTGTTTCCCCTATTGTACAGCAGAGAGGGTGTCATGTTTTCTGGGTCCCCTGAAAGAAAATAGCTGTGGGCCCCCTTTTATCATTTAATTTAGTCTTCATATTATTTTCCCCACCCCAACAGGAATGCTGGATCAACTCGTTTATAAAAAATACGATAACATAAAAACGTATCTTTGACACGTAGTAAAATAAATAATTACTAACGAGAGGAAATCGCTTGCCTGCGCGTGGCCAGCGAGCGAAAATCAAAGGCACTAACCTGCACGGACTGGCAACCGCTGACCTGTCACATCACACTTCCTCGCGCTGACAAGATGTGACAATAAAATTTCATTGCACCCCAAGCAACGAGCTCTTACACCCAGGAACTTCACCCTCCCCTTAAATATCGGAACTATCATAGCAGAGGGGTGACGACCGGGGCAGGAGCACACGCTATTCTTCCTAGGGTCATTCAGAAGAACTTCACCGTCTACATGCCTTCGCTTTTGGTTCGGCCGTGACTAGGTAGTTGACATTGGCCATTGCATTCTTCTCTCACCACCTTGTTAATTAAAAGTCCAGCGTTGCTTCAAAGCTATATAAGCTATAAATGTATGTAAATGTGTAAATGTAGGCTATAGCTATTGTACGAATTAGCCTATTTCACAATCGGTGTTACAAGGCATAGATGCTTCACGACTGTTTGCGTCACAAAGTGAACAAGTCTATGCAGGCTACATATAAAGCAGGCTATAAACTAGAAGTAGGCCTAATACCGATAGCCACCGAAAGTTTAGACACAGCTGCAGTAGAAAACAAAATAAATCTGATTTATATAGCAACTACGCATAAATTGATCGCAAATGAGGCCGAAGTTAACGTCCCCTCGTAAAGGTGCGGTGATTCTGACCTGTCAGCGTGTTCCTTGACCACATATAAAAGCCTCAGTATGTTAAGAGTGACCTTCAGTGGCCCGAGGCCAGGGCCAGCGCGACAGGGGAAGGGAAGTCTTACCATATTGTTGTCAGAGCGGATGATCAGCGGAGCACATGAAAGGGAAAAATTCCAGGTTTTACGGGTCAAGCAGGCTGCAGTAGCCTTGCTCGTCAGAGGATTCACGTACCCCACTGCAAGGATTAACAACGCCGTCTCATTAGCGGGTCCTTGCACCCAACACTCCTACCGGCAGGCGGGACGCTGGGAAACGAACCAACTGCGATATGCACCGCTCTCGCTCCTGCTCATGACAACTCGGCTGCTTCCCCAAGCCCCCAGAGGGGAATTTCACTGCAATGTGTCCATCTCGCTTTCCACCGCTAACTCTTCAAGATCAACGTGGTTTGAAAAAGGTTTTAAAGCAATATATCAGTAAACAAATCGCAGGTCACTGACTTGGTGAATGTGAATATTAACCCTATGGCTCATAGCCAGATAGGCGCAGCGGCGATATGGCACGTTCCAGTAGCTCGCATTGCTCACGGATCACTTGCAGCAGCAAATGAACCTCAAGACCCCGCGTTTGTTGCTGAGTCTAACATAGCCACAAGCACATTGGCGACCTCGCACAAAACACCTTTTTCACACATGAAACAATGTTAGTGCAAAGTAGTCTAGATCTCTTTTTACTGCCCTTATTTCTAGAATATGTAACACTTAAATTGACGAATTTGTAGACCATATCATGTAAAGCCTCTTCCTAGCATTTTAATAATAATTATAACGAGGAAAGAAAATCTTTTGTTCTACCCCAATGGCATTTTATTATGTTTTGCTTCAAAACATAGGGTTGTGTCCTATTTTTCCTAGCTGAGCAAATGTACAGTATGTTGTCCTGTGAAATACTATGTCAACTGAAACAGTATTCCTAAATGCCTATATGGCTCATTAGTTGCTGTTAACAGTTGAGGTGCATTCAGTGAAATGCAACTTTAACTTCACGGGGTTTGACATTATTGGCTGTTTTCCACAATAAAGCAAAACTAAACATCATCGTTAAGGGATTAGGGAATTCTCTGCTCTCAGCTCCATTCATTTGCTTGGGGTTACCACTAAATATAGATTTTTTTTCCAAAAGAGTTGTTAATTTACCTTAGAACAACATCTGTATGCATGATACAACAGAATCTGTTCATGGGAGCTTTGCGGTATTCAAATGTATTAATTGAGGAACAATGGTTGGTTGTTCCATACTAGCCACTCATGTAATAATGGTGTAACAAAGACTCAGAGTCATACCCCTCCTCCACCCTGGCAATTGTTTGATAATATATTACTCTGATTCATGCTGGCCAGAGAGGAAGACCATATATGGTCCACTGGACCACAGTTTCTATAAAGTTACAGAATACGGACTGAACTACAACAAAGCAAAACCAATGACTTAGTGATGATGATGACAGGGCAGTGAATAGCTGACATTTTCACATTGTCTAGCTGCACTCCTCTAATGCCCGCCACCTTCCTTTGCCATTTTGGAGTTGAGTAACTTGGTTGTAAATAGGAGCTCCGGTGACTCACAGCTCTTTCTCTTTTTTGTCGATCTGTGAGGTCCACTCCCTTTTTTAAGTTGTGGGTAAATGTAAGGGAATCTCCTGGCTGAGAGGATGTAGTTTGGCAGTTGGTAGAGGGCTTTCCAATTCATTCTGCCTATCTGTAACTCATTTGTAACCTCATTGGCACAGGATTAAAAAAAACAGAAGTGATAAAAGTTTGACAGCACACAACCAGATTCCGTGTGTATTTGGTAGAATGTAGTAGGGGGAGTGGAGCAGGGGGAGGGAATAAAAACACTTCTAATAGGCACACACTGCTGCACTCCTGCTCGGGGACATACCATCCCTGTGTACGGGTTCACCGCAAAGACCAAAGAGCACCCAGCACTGCACACCCCCACCACACAGCCCACAACCCGATTACGGCTGAACAAGGTGGGCTTTTATCACATTGGAAACCCTGACTCAGAAACTGCATTTCAGGACCTTTTTATTTTTTTATTTTTTTCCTTTTTGGAGTGGGAACACAAACAGATTTACACGGCAGACATCTTCTGCACCTTCCGCAGTGTGGGTATGTCAGTGAGTCAGAAGTGAGAATGTAGAGTTTTAACACTTGCTCCCAGTACGAGAGCTTCTAATGAAGCACAGAGGACAACTTTAACCCAATGGAGGCATATGTCAGGTGGAAGGTAGGTGGGTGGGTGAGTGGGTGGGGGGAGTGGGGTCTCATCCCCCCAAACAAATCAACATCAGTCATGGGGTAATTGTCAATGGTAGTTTTTGATGAATGATAGAATGTGCAGCCTAAATAAAAACAACAACAAAAAAAATAATGAAAGGGAAAAGCAAAACCAAAATGAAAATTTTTGATGTGTTGGTTTAAACAAAGGGTTTGATTTCTTTCAACTACCTTTGCTGATAGATTGGAGTCTGGCTTCAATAAGAAATTCCAGCAGTGTTTGAATGTGTGTGTTCTGTGCTCTTGCATGGATATTGTCATTTTATTTCTAAAAAATACTGGACAAAGAAATAAACGTTCAAGCTGATTATAAAATTTCCAACATGAAGATACATTAGATTGTGTGCATGTGCGTGTGTGTCAGAGAGACGGAGATAGAGAGAGAGAGAGTATTTGAGTGTGTCGGCATGCTTGTCAGTGTGCCCATGACCCGGTTAGGGCCCGGGGCCTGCCTCCCTCCACCCAGCGAAGAAATGGCGGAGGTTGAGGGGAGGCGTGGTGGTGCCGAGGTGCTGAGGGTGTGCTGTCTGTGGCTCTCAGACAGCCCCTCACATCACCAGAGCAAGCCCGCGAAAAGCAAACATTCAAATATACACAGAGCCCTTCATCCGCCTCTGCTTGCTACAGCAGGACAGAACCGGGGAAGACCACCAGCTGAAGACAGGCTGTCAGCATCGTCCCTGAAATGTACTTTACACAGAGCGTAAAAAAAACATAAAACGTATGGCAGGCAGTATTTTATTTCAATTTCAAAGCCATGAATTTAGAAACAATAAGTAATTAGAGACCACAGAACAGAACTGTATTTAAACACCCTGTCAAATGCTTTGGCAGTGGCCTGGTTCAGATGTGGCAAGCCGATGCATGGACACATGGGCGAAAGCAGACCTGTATGGTGTCCGCGCGCCCAGACAATCTGAACCCCCCAATATTGAGCAGGAGAGGCAGCCTGCATCTCTGTATTTACATGTAAATGGTCTACAACAATCTGCACCCCTGCGCCCAGCAGTCAGATGGGGATGCTAGACCAGAGGGGTTCAGATGGCTGAGAGAGGCAGAAACATTGGACCAGGGAGATGAGCCATCCTAATGGTCTCTTCCCCCTCCAATGTTTCAAACATGCCTCCCACCACTTTGCCAGATAGAGAGACTGTGGAACAAACGATGAACAGGTTTCACAGCCTCAGAGTTCCTTAATCTGCCCATTAATGTTAGATTATTCCTGCTATACTGTAACTCCTGTACATTGCTCTGAGCAATGGCTCATCCCCTAGAAATCAAACGCACAGCCCTGTCGTCAATCACTTTTCAGAATGCTGCCAATCAATATGCATGACTGTAGATGAGTTTCCTGTTTACACACAATCGAGGGCGCTCGCAGCTCAGAGGCAGAAGCAGTTTAAAGAGAACAACCTCAACTGTTTAAGCCTCTACCTCTTCTGCACTTTTTTGTCATCAATTTAAGTGTGAGGAAAGATTTGGTGCAATAAACGATTTGTATAAAGCCAGAGTTCTGTTTTTCTTGAAGGGAGAGAAAAATGTATAACACCAGTTACAATTATGAATATGAATGTAGTTACATGGTATTTTTTTTAAAGATTAAATAACTATATCTAATCTAAATTAATGGATAATTTCAGGATGTAGCCTAATCTACGTTAGAGCCTAAAGTTACATAGACTCTGCAAGATCTTTTGCTCCCAGTCTGCACATGTATATTCAGTGTGACATTGCAAGAAAACTCAACTGCTGCTTGCCAGTCTACCAGTGGAGTGATCAGTGGACTGGATATTGTTATTTAATTGTAACAACTATTGTCATCATTAGCTGACATAGGACATTTTCAACTATGACGAGAAGAAAGAGCAGAAATGTCATTTCAGTTCTAATTACATTGCACAGTGCGATTTTGGCATTTATCAATTAAACTGCCCCGTTTAATGTTAGCTACAGTAGGAATACTCTGTGCTAAACTGTGGCATGTGATGTGACTGTTCAGAGCAGAGATGCTCCATGTGACCGGGGTGATTTTAACCAAAATATTTCATGAAAATATATTTATATAAAAACTGCATTGCATCACGGCAGAAATACCCGATGTGAATGTGGTGTATATTTTAAATAATAAATAGCCCACACAATATTGACGTTCACAGCAGAAGTACCCTGTTTGATTTGGGCATTCTGGTGCTTACTGCATGCTCTGTGGAGCAGAGAGGGTTAAGGATCTGGCACGCGGCGTCCTCCTCTCCTGGATCCTCAGACAGGCGTCTGCGCGGCCTTCTGCGCTAGCAGGTTAGACTTGGTAAGAAGTCTCGTGGCCACATTCCCTCGTTAAACATTCTGTCTGACGAGATGGCCTCCCTGAAGTTTCTCCAGACTGCCCTGGACCCTGTTTCCATGGAACAGCAGGGCCGCACTTGGACCGAAACCCTGTGCTAACGCTCTCAAATCCGCCTCAGAAATCCATACTATTACCACAGGAAGTATTCGCTCTCTTTTTTTCTTCAAAAAACAGCAGTTGGTTGCATCATAACAACCATGTACTGTATGTAGCTACCGCTGATAAACTGCTTATAAATACATATACGCATGTATTTTAGTGCCCGTAAAACTTTTCACCCGTAAAACAACCGTTTTTTGAATCCTGGTGCTATTTTCATCTTCAAAAATTATTCTGAAACAGTTATCTTCTTGACCACTAGTGGGAACAACATAATGTGACCATGAGTAATTTTAAATAAAGTATGCAAGCCAAAAAAAAGTTTTCTTTACATGAATTTTATCATTTCATGTAGAAAAATACTGGTCAAAGAAATACATGTTCAAACTTTCCTACATTACAAATTTCCTACATTAAGATACATTCGATGGGTCAATTATGTAGGTTTATGTAGGTTATGCAGGTTTTGTCTCTGTACTCCAACACATTGGGCTTGAAAATCTATATGAGGTTGAAGTGTAGAGCGTCAGCTTTGATTTGGAGACATTTACATCCATTTCGGGTGCAGGAATTACAGCCATTTTTATACATAGTCCCCCCATTTTGGGGGACCAAAAGTAACTGGACAATTTGCTGCTCGGCTGTTTCTTGGCTGGCTGTGTGTTGTTTCACCATTAACAACCACACACAAGAAAGTTAGCAAAAGTCTGGCGTTAATTCCAGGGGTGGCATTTATAATTGGCATCTGTTACTGTTGTCTCTTAACACGAGGACCAAAGAAATATCAATGCCAGTAAAATAATCCATAATCAGGCTGAAAATCAGAATAAATCAATCAGAGACATAGTCAAAACATTTGAGTGTCACAAAAATCAATTGTTTGGAACATTGTTAAGAAGCAAGAATTCACTGGTGAGCTCAGCAATAGCAAACAAATTGGTAGATGTAACAAAGACGAAGGATGGAATAACCTCAGTAGATTCACTGCTTGTTGCAAACCACTGGTACTGTAGTGCTCTGGAACAAAGACTTGTGGACAGATGAGAGGAGCATTGACCTGTACCAAAGTTGTGGAAAGAGTAAATTATGGAGAAAGAAACTATTCATGATCCCAGGTACCCGCCTTACATCTGTGAAGCATATTGGAGGTAGTATTAGGGCTTTGGCAAGTATAGCTGCCATTGAAACTGGATGATGTGATTGCTGATGGCAGCAGCAGGATGAATTGTAAAGAAATGCCCAAACCTTTCCAACTAAATGCTTAAAGTCTCATTGGACAGTGCTTCACATTGTAGCAGGACAATGAAAAATATTTCTGAAGCAGCTTAGGAATTTTTCAGGACCAAAAAGTGGAATGTTCTTGATTGGCCAAGTCAATCACACGACCTGAATCCAAGTGAACATGCATTACACTTGCTGAAGACAAGACTAGATGCTCAAAGCAAACAAACAGGAATTGAAGATGGCTGTAGTACTGACCTGGCAGAGCATCACCAGGGAAGATACCCTGTGTCCGGTTATGTCTGTGGGTCACAGACTTCTGGCAGTCATCCTCTTGAAAGCATGACTTTTACTATACAGATTGATTTTTGTGGAGAGCTTGTCATCACCCTTTTCACGTTCTTCCACTGAAAACAGAGAGTTTCCCTGAAATATGAGTTGGAAACATGCACACACAAGCAAAATTTGTGATGTCACAAATGTGTCAAACCTATTATGATCCACTATGTTAAGATATGCTAATTACAGGAGAGCTATGTGATAAACTGAAATCTTAGCCTACAGAAAGCTGACTAGTTAGTGCCATTGCTGTGGCAGTTAGTATGTTGAACATGGCAGACTGCACAGTTTTATAATGCAATCCTGAGGTAGGAATTTACTTCCACTCATTACCAAAGGAGCTCATTCTGAAAACAACAAATTTGTTGACAAAAATTGTGTGAATATATCCGACAGCATAGAGGGAATCCGCATTTGTAGCACAAGCCTCATGCAGAAGTCGATGGGTTTCGCAAAGAAATTGATTTTTGAATCTGGATGCCTTGCCTACTATATATCCCAGGACCACAGCAGCATGCCGGAGTCAATTTCCATATTCATAGATTCTGGCATTCTCAATGACAGTAAAGGTGTAGAGCTGCTACTAAGTCATTTTGTTCAGAGTGGTAATACAATACAAAACCATAAAGACAAATAAGAACAGCTTGATGGTTTGCTTGCAAAACCTTAACCCTGGGAAATATTACTAAAATTTAAACAATGACCAGAGAAAGCTATAACAGCGTTTTATGCTATTATTTAAGAGGGAAGCTGCTAAGCTTTCAGGAACTGAAGGAGAAATGTGAGCTCACATTAAATCCTTTTTTGGTTATTTCCAGCTATTTTTCAACAACTTTGAGTGGGATGCACAAAGCATACAAACAGGTGCTATTTAAATCCACTTCTATGCTTTATCACAACATTACTCAACCAAGATGTGTAAAACCAATTTCTACAAAATCTAGTATATAGAAAATATTCTGTTGGAAGAAAAAATATTGACATTTTTGACTCCAAGAATGACAACTATGCTAAGGTAGGACATAGTACACAATATACATGTGATGTAAAAATTGGCAAAAAAAAAATGGCATCAGGTAGACACAAAGAAAGAATAGCCGTATCATATGAATGCACAATGTATCAATATATGTAAATTAATTGTACATATCTCATAGAATTTCAGTTTCTGATTTCTGTTTTTGTATTGTTTTTTTTTTTTTTTACAGTTTTCACAGTTAAGCAGAATTCCAGGTTACACAAGGATCATTTAGCAGCTAATTTATCAGTTATCTTGGGCATATTGTAATAAGTTACAAGTGAAATTAATTACGTGCAGCAGGGTCACTTCAGTTCAATTCAATCATTGAACAGTCATCATAAAACAGTAAGGGCATTTTGCACTTTGTTAATTAAGTTTCATGAACTCATGAGTCCAGCCCTGGGGGTACAGGATTGTTTCCTTTCAGAACTCTGCTTTGATTTTTGACTTGTGTTCCAAGTCACATAGCACGACTTCCGTTTCCAGCTCATTTCCAATGCCTCGTAAAAATAATACCCTGTTTTCAACACCCACATCATCCACTCTGTCATACCAAGACTGCAAGCGCTCCCCATTCCCACACTCAACAACTCTCGACTCGCCATTATCCCCCAGACTCAGTCACAGATTCAACGAACCATTTCATACTGCTCAGCACGACCGTTAATGCAGCCCCACTAGCACTATCTACCATTGACTGGAAACAGCTGGGGCAGAGGTCCACCGCCTACTTCACAGATTAACTGAGGCGAAGAATCTATAAGCAATAAGAACGGAAAGCATTACAGTTGTAAATGATACTGGCTATACTCTTCTGTTGCTCTGCCTCTTGGTAAAATAGGAATCGTGGCCAAAGAGTTCTGAAGCGTCAGAAGAGCAGAACGTGTCTGCAGTGGTGTGGGGGCTGCAGGAGGGGGAATACCAGGGGCGACGAAGGCCAGCTCATCCTGCAGGGGAGGTGTGATACCTGGGCCTCCTCTCTGTGGGGGCAAGGGGAATTTTGCACATGGGCTGCCTCTTCCCTCACATCGGTTCTGTTTAATAGTTGTTTTTCTTCGAAGAGGAAAAATAGCGTAAATGAAAAGTGAAAATGATCTTGTCCGTACTGAAAACCTCCAGTTTCTGTAGAAGTTATTATTATTCAACCTACATGTGTGAATCAGTTTATGACTGCACATATATGTTTATGGGGGTGGAGACTGTGTGTGTGTGTGTGTGTGTGTGTACGTGTGTGTGCATGCAATGTTCCATGTTCATGTGTGTATGACTCTGAAAATAAGGATGTAATATTTTAGTTTTGGGGGAATCCTGTTTCTTTTGTAGAAAGATCACACGATGTCACAAAGATCATAAGATGTTATTTTGTAAAGTGAATGCAAGTAAATGCAAGTAATTTAAACCATTTACTGGTTTCATTTCCAAATGACAGAGAATGCAGTCACTCCTCAATTTCAGAAATGGTTCTTTATTGCAATATTTATCACTAGCAGCGAGGCTACTCATAGTCTAAACTATACCATGACCTGGCCATGCAGGGTTCCTTCCTATATCCTTAATGTATCCTATATCCTACTGCTTTGTATAATTTAAAAAATAGCAGAGCTAGGTTACTGCACCCTGTTACTGTGATTCACCTTTACTGTGAATTACAATTCAAGTAACAACAAATTGATGGGCTATCCCGCTCAGCACAACTTTAAAAAAATAATTAAAATAAATAATATTCATAATAATAAATAATTTTCTATGGAAAGAACAGCATGGTTCACAACAAATTTCAACATGAAAATGCTCTTCTAAAAACCACAGAACATGTCTTTGTCTGCATGTGTATACTTGTATAGGTATATGAATCAGGGGATGGTGCAATCTCTGCATCTGGTATTCATTTTGTGATTAAATATTTCTACATTTAAAACAACACACAGAGTATAGTGTTTGCCTACAGATTAGTATCCTGAAAAAGATATTTCATAAAAAATGTCATGCAGGATTTCATAAATGTCTGACATTAAAAGTGGACCAGTGTAGTGTGACAAAATTAATCACAGACAGAGAGAGAGAATAAATGGTTGTGTAGGTGCTTATATTTTGTGTATAGGGGTGTGTGTGTGGGAGTGGGGGAGTGGGGGGGCGGGGTATGGGTGAGCATATCGTAGTTCTGCACAATGAGCAGCTTCCCCTGTGTGTTCTTTTTGACACATCTAAAGGATCGTTTCTGCCTCTCCACCATCCTGCCTGCAGGCTTCCTGCTGCGCCAAGCAGGAAGGGGAACCAGTGACCCCAGAGCCGCAGCCGCCCTGCTCCCACCCTGCCGAGACCAGACGGCCGGGCCAGTGGCCCTGCCAGCACTGCCACAGCCTGCGCCCATGATGTCATAATGGTGGGGGCTGGTAGGCGGCTGTGATTGGTGAGTCCTCTTAGCACCTGATTCCAAACAGTAGCCAGTTGGTAGCGTCACTTTTGGCACTTGGTGAAACAGAAGAATTCACTCCGGGCAAAGAGAGGAAGCCCACGACACAAACTCGCAAATGGCTGCTGAAATGCACGCGCAGTGAAGGAAACGCACACACGCGTGTGCGCGGGCGGCAGATAGGTCGTGTGGGCAGTTTGGAGCGATTTTGGACACCAGAAGGTCATGGCTTTCAGTGACCCCCTCCCCCCGTTACCCCCCGTGTCTGTGTT
The DNA here is from genome assembly GCF_018555375.3 of Anguilla rostrata. Classification (NCBI taxonomy): domain Eukaryota; kingdom Metazoa; phylum Chordata; class Actinopteri; order Anguilliformes; family Anguillidae; genus Anguilla; species Anguilla rostrata. The sequence goes on from NC_057933.1 coordinate 56,167,507, forward strand.
TATGGTTTGGTCCTGTCTCCTGTAAAGAGCAGCAGCAGGAGCGAACCATCACATTTGGTGCCCAGCGTGGGGGCGGTTGGTGAGCTGTCACGCTCCAACTATCCTATGGAGCTTTTCTCCTGCTTCTCAGTTAAATTTTGACTATCCTCATTTGCATCCGCTAATTAGATCCTGTTAGCATAATTCATACACATGACACCCTTTTGAAGCTAATGAATAGATACATCTACAGAAAAAACTTGCAAAGCAGATATAATGAGGTTGAAGTTACTCATAAATATGTGATAAACTAGGGAAGAAGAGGAGAAAGCACAGAAGCCGACGCCTCTCTCTCTCTGTACCTGAGAACATGCCGGGAGGTTGTGCAACTTGTGAAATGCAGACCATTAGTCAATTAAACCGTTTTCAAGAGCCACTGTCCCTGCTTTGTGTGTAAAATGTTAGGGTTGCAGTTGGAATCAGTTGGTCATGTGAATCATACAGACCACACTTACTGAAATGAGTTGTATATGTAGTATATATTAAACGTAAAGGTCCCTTTTATTAATAGAGTTTCCAAAAAAGCACGTGACACCATCAAATCTGTCATGTTTGCTCTGTAATTTGTTTCCAGAAAACCACTTGAAAATAATTTGCTTGAAGGAATGAATGCATTTTTCTATCAAGCCACAATACACAATTGGGTGATAGTAAACATTCATGGCTTCATCTGTAACATAGTTTGTTGTTAAAAAAAAAAAAAAAAAAAAACCTTGTGAGGTTTCTTAAATATGTGGCAAGTTAGGAGCATTTTTACTGAAGAATATTTATGCACTGCTCTTATTGTTACTTCTTGGAGTAAGAACACATTTCCACAGTTCCAAGACTTTCAGAACTCAAGAGAAAATCTTCCCTCTTAAAAGCTTTACACATACGGCCCTAGACCTCCATACACCTCTCAGATGTGTTCAAGAACTGGCTCTGATGATCTCTGTCGTTTTTACCGAGCTTGTTAAAGGCACAAACATTCTAATAAACATGTCAGAACAAACGCTACTCAGCAATGGTGAGGCAGGACTGCTATGCCACGAAACAAGCTACATAAGCTATATGACTCAGCCATGCGACAAAACAAATGATGTGGCTAGTATATTAGCAGTGGGGTGGTTGGAGCTATTTATTCAGCAGTTACGTGTTTATATGCATGTGCATGCCTGCTAGTGAGAATGTGTATGCATTATACACTGGCAGTTAGAGGAAGCATGCACTCCTATTTGTATTTTGTATCAGGTGTGTACTGGGTCCTAGAAGTGACATCAGTTTATAATGCTACGTGCCCCTGTTGGAGCACACTATCCAATCTGGTTGTGCTATGGAGGGATGTGCTCTTCTGCATTCATACTTTCATACATAGATCTTCCAGATAAGCCCCAGACAGGAAGTGGGCTCTGGCGTTCGTTGCTGCTATGGTTTGCTCAAGGCCTGTATGAAGTGAGCTGAAGCAAAACAACAACAGTAAAGAAGCAGCCATAGCAGTAGCAGGGTTTTGCTCTCATTACGTCATCCTCCAAACTGCCCGGGGCTCTTTTTGCCTGGATCTTGGATCTTGTCAGTTCAGCATGTCACCAGTGCTCTAGCTTCTTTTCAGCAGGCCTCCAGGAGGAACTATACAGAAAGCGTATGGCCCGTATGCCCGTATGGCAGCGCATGGCCCTGATGACTGGAAGACTGCTCACAATGTCCCCTTGGTGACTGACACAGTAATAGGCATGTTGTAAATGTAGAGGTATTTCCTTATGTGTGGGAGATGTGTTTAGGATGAAAAACCATGCACCTTTTCTTGGTGAATCTTGATATTTGACCTTTTAATTGTTTACTGCGCAAAAGGCATATGGCAGCGTCAATCAAAGCAGGGGTTTTGGAATCGTATCCACCAAAGACACAGGACAGGAAATGCTGACGAACATGACGGAGGAAAACGATGAGATGAGTCACCGTTCTTCTCAACCTGACTGTCTGTAGGTGTAACTGCGACGAGAGAGAGAGAGCTCTTTCATTCAGTCATTCTCCATGTTTTCCTCATCCCCCTGGTGTCAGTCTGATACATTAAATACAAGCTGACTAACATATAAATGTGCAAAGTACCACGAGTCCAAACATAAATGAAAAAACTTTACACATACATTTTCTGAATCTGTCCATTTTTCTTTTTAAATTGAGTGCTGTTGAGATATTTTTTTAAAAAGATCTTGTTGGAAAGGGCACAGATATCATTATCCAGGCACTGGTGGATTGAGTAGGGAAACACACGGTTGATATACCCTGGAACAATGTGTAGTGGAGTGTAGAATTCTAGTAGAATTGTTCGTTTGCTTTTTAAAGCAGCAAAGTTTATTATTTTTTTCGTAATCTACTTCTACCTGCATACGTTTGCAAATGCAAATAACACCATAACACCATTTGATTGCACTAAGACCCCTACCTCTGCCATTGTGAATGTTCTTGTCTCACACTGTCGCTAAACAGCGCTACTGGCTGAACTGAAGCGGCTGTGCTCTCATTTCAGTGCCCTGTTTTCTGCTGTAGCTTTTTATTGTTCACTATGCTTCTCTCAGCTAGCCAGGCCCCGAGGACACAGAGATCAGTGTCAATCCCTCTGTCGCTGATCTCTGCTGAAGGCTTCTGGTGCAGCTTTTACGATGGTCGCTTATACGCAAGCACTCCCTGATCACTCACGCGTTAGCTTCACTCCAACAAAAAACATAGGATAACGGGCTACACTGATTCAGTTCAGTGTGCTCGCCTGTAAGCACAACTCCAGCCGAAATAGACAAGATGTTCCCGTGCATTCTGATGGGTCTGCTTATAATGGGCAGTGATGGGGCGTCTCTGAACACTATCCCCGCGTCAGGTTAAATGTGACTTCAACAGCGTGAAGGAAAGGGCGGGCTTGAGACTTTCAGTTCCGATGGTATTTTGTCACTTCGGAGTGTCTCCCATCTCTCCACCATGCCCCCCCCCCCCCCCCACCCCAGACGCACCCCAAGTTGTCACTGCATCCTACAGTGTCCCCAAAAACTAAGGTTGGTCCATCACGCCTCACAGCATTAGAATTGTTGTGATGGGAGCTAATTGAAATGATCTTTTTCTTTTCTTTGGGGGGGGGGGGGGGCATGACATTCCTTAGTGTAGTGGAGAGGAGGGGGTTGTCTTTTTTGCAGAAAGGTCTGTCAACCCAGTGGGAGCATGCAGCATCAAGCACATCACATTTAACCTTAATTCACTGGAATTATTTGCCACATTGAATGTTACAGAACAGCAGAAATTTCCTTTTTGGGTGAATTTGGGAGGACGTGCTGCCTGGAGGTCATCACTGTTATTGCTAGAAATTCCAGCTTTCAAATTTTTGGACAGAAAACCAACCTCCTTCTTTACAAACATACTGTTAGTTATCCTTTTACATTTTAATTGTGGAGGAAATTAATCATTTCTAAAATATTATTTTTTTACGTACTACAATTTACACACAGGATATTTCAGTATTTATTACATTCATATACTGTATAGTAAAAATATAATTTTAAAAAACTGGCTTTAGATGGAACTATTTTGAAATCAAAAGTTTATTGGGTTCTTATGTTTTTCACAGTCTTATTCCTCTATTGTTTTATTTTTTTTAACTTTTTTTTCTCAATATATGGAGTGAATTCAATTTGTGATTAAATGTTTATGTGAAGGGAATCTTGTATGAGTTTAAATATTTTTGTTATCATTCTGGTAATTGATTAGCAAGAGCCAGTTACCATCAAGAAGGTCCATTTTCAGCCTTAATGGACAGTCTAGGTTTCAAGTTCATGGCAGCCAGTTACTTATTCTGAACATTTGTAATCTATGTTATTCATGCAATTGTAAAGTTATTCTCAGTGAGTAATTACATTCAGATCGATATTAGATAATAAAAATGGAACATAACGAACAGAAGTAAACAATATATTAATGCAAAGTGAATTTAAAATTGTATTAAAGTCATAAAGGGATTTTTTTTTTTTTTTTTGTACATTTGGTAAAGTTGCAAAAATATGCTTCATCCACACACCACCCACGCTGCAATTATCAACGATCTGTCGTCCCAATCTCAAATTTGTGCTGAGTCTTGCATCGCTCAGTAATTAAAAATGCTTAAGGTTTTTCAATTCATCATCAAACCGTGAATTATCACCGAAACTGAAAATCACGCACGCGCTGCTGAATGTAGATGGGACTCATTCGAAGCATTGATTGACTTATTGAGAACACGTTTAATCACTTTCCCAGAGGAAATTAGTAAGCTCTTTACTTCATAGAGACCGGCAGCCTGCCGACAGACCTAAGCCAAAAGTAATTAATCGGCTTTACATAAAGTTTAAAATAAGGTTGTCCCGCGAATCTGTAATTGCGTGTTTGCCGCAAACGGACTCTTCTGGTACGCGCGACGAGACCGATGGAATCCCTTTCAATAGCACAGATGAAACAGAAACAATCCATGGTCGCTTATGAAGATATCACTGAAAAATTTGTGGCCAACTTTTTCCTTTTTTTCTTACTTTATATAGCCTACATTTTCAATGTGGGTAGGCTAGCCTTTTTATTGTCATTGCCAATGAACGTGTCATTATCGATAATGTGTTCTCGCGATCCTGAAATTGTTAATAATCGCATCTGATTTAAAATAATTCTGTGAACGGGAAGTAAGACTTGCCGTCGCAATAACACACGTTGCCCTTTCTTAGTACAGTTCATAAAGCGTTAAAGAGTTAAATATGCTATGGATGGCACAGTCGAATGGCGTTACATGATATGCCTGTGAACGCGGGTAAGCTACATACTCATGGCGGTGACAGTTCTTCAGAAGCAAAGACTGACAATTCTGTTTCACAGATATTTTAGCAATGCTTATGTTTGTGTCGTTTAAATGATAAAGTAACGTGTGTGTGTATGTGTGTTCGTGCGTGCGTGCGTGCGTTTGTGTGCTTTAAATGTATGTGCATTAAATTGGCAGAAAACATTTGCATTAATGGCTGGAGGTTATTAAGTGATATCGGCTTTTGTTTCTTTTTCTTTATTGTATATTCCAGATTCTTGTAATATATTGAAATTATTACCTTTTATTGAAAAAATATTTTAATGTCATATTGGGTGCATACTTTTGTAACAGCATAACTGACATGTAAAATCTGACCGGAAAAATGTAATGCATTTCAGGCAAGAAATGTCCATTTCCAGGGTGCTCTATGACCACATTCATTTTAATTTTTAATTTTTTACACAGTTATTTTAACCTGCACAAACTCTTAAATAAATATACAAAATATCTAACAAAATAAAAAGTTGAAAATGAGTTGATAGCTGTTTTTCATGTTTTTAAACATAAACACCAAAAGAGAGGCCCTTGAATGCATGGAAAATGACAGATTCAGGCGGTGTGCGTGTGAGTGAATGCTGTGATTTACCACTGCAGCTGGATCCAGACCAGAGTAAACGACACATCACATATCACCGTGGTGATCATATACCCAAGCTGGAGGGTGGGAAGGGGGGTCAAATTTTAGAGACTCTGGCATTAGATGGGACCCTCTCTGTGCCAAAACTTTGCCTGCGATGCCCTACCAGGGCCTGGCACCAGGACACTGCATTGTGGGTGAGAAGCAGACCAACACCGAAGCACTGGTCCTACAGTCTTTATTTTTCCTGTCCTTTTTTCTCGAATGAACAATTTGAGCATTGTTTTGTGTGGGACACCAACAGCCAGCCTGCTGTTCCTGGCAGGTAACAGCTACATGGTGTCAGAAAAGTGGCCAGTAGTTGCTGCAAAACTAAAAATCATTTGCAGAAAAAAACTGGCCTTTTAAGAGCAGCTTTATGAGCAAAATGCATTTATATTACAAACACACCTCAGCACACTATTCGTGCTGACTGTGACAAGCGTCGCAGTAAAATCTAACATCAAACATTAAAGCTGTTAGGACAGGTAGCAGAAATGGGGAGAAAACACATTGTGAGAACACAGTAACTAAATTTGATGAGGTGTCATGAACAGTGCAAAGTGTCTTTGAAAACACTAGTCCAGTGCCAGATTTTTTTCCTCTGCTAAGATACGCTGCATCGTGTATTTTATTGGTAGTCAGGGTGATAGTCCTCAAACAGAAATGTAGCACTGAAGGTTCAAAATCAGTGCAAGCATGGCACACAAGCACACACACACACACACACACACACAAAATCATGCCCACATACACAAATGCACATTCACATACACAAACATGCACACGTGCACAAACACACATGCACGCATGCACGCACACATACATACACCCATTTAGACAAAACTTGCACAATCACAACTCAGCCATGTCCACCTATTCCAAGGGAGGGAAAATGAAATCCCCTACAGCACTGAGCTTGAGTTCCCACTGATCTCCAGAGCGGCTTTTTGAAGAGACAATGGCCGCGATTCTAGCGTCACCCCATCAGAACGACTATTGGGACACGCTCTACATTTCACAAAATGTCATGCGGCGAGATGCCGCCTGGTCTCAGCCCCCTGTCATCCATTCAGTCGGCCCCAGATGAATCAGAATTATCATGCCGTTTACATCGCGCCTGCGGGCTACAACCCGTCAGTCCCTTTTATGCTCCGTCTCTGAGCAAGCTGTTTGGGCAGATGCTAAATACAAATGTCCCCCCGTTGCATTGGGCGCCATGGCCTTTGTCTGGCTTAATTGAAGCCCCCACTTCATTTAAGAGGCTGTTTAATACTTACTGAAACACAGCTAGTGCTGCAGGTTAAATACATCTTAATGCGCCCACTAATCCCTTCATTAACAAAGATGTAAAACTTGTTGAGAGCTGTGAGATAGCGTTCGTTAATTAAGAGGCCTTCGACGCTCAGGGAGCAGCGGACCGGCAACAAAGCCGACCGTGAAAAGCGTGAGAGAGGAGTGGATGAGAAGAAGATGGAGGACGGAGTACAGGGAAGGACGGCTGAAAATAGAAATGCGTTTGATGCTAAACACTAAGGTTGTGGACCTGTATGTGTATTCCACATTTTGACATAGATTTATTGTGTGCTTTTTCACCAGTATTTATAATTACAATCATAAATCATATTTAATGTAAGTATTTAGCCTTTTGTTGTTATCTATATTTCCCTGATAGTTTCAGTTATAGGTAGGATGCATGCCTAATGGACTTGTATTTTCATTTTATTTAATTTTATTAAATTTCATTTTATTTAATGACTTTTTGTAATTTAATTTTACAGTTCCGGAAAATTAATTGAAGTAGAATTTAAAATATTGGCATTTCAAACCATTTGTGAGAACTGGGCCCTGGGCTCCAGATTTTAAAAAAATAAAATCCAGAACTCTCCCAAATCTGGAACATGGGCTGAAGTAAAAAGAGCTGCTCCAGGTTTTACTTGCCGCAGTCATCCAGTTAATTCCGTAATCTTTCTTTATGAAATACCCCCCTAATCACCACATTATCCAATGTTTACTAAGGAGCCACTGCAGCCTGACATCTATATTGATGGAGAGTACCTGTCTGCCGTTTCAGCAAGGCTTCTTGCATCTTGTGAATTGTATTACTTATAAAAGCATAGTTTTTTCAGACCTTTCATAAAAAGGTACGACCACAATCTTCCACCCAGGAACTGAGCCTACAACCGAAAGATCCTGTGTCAAAATGACTTTGTTCCAGTTACCAGAGACAGCCCATTACATTAAAATAATATGAAGTAATTGTTAGACATTGACTTGAATGACATAAGCACACAGACACACATTATAATGACATGATGTAAACCACAAAGAAAACAATTTACGCACGGAGGTAAAAAGCAAGGCATGGTAGTAAGGCATGCACCTTCATTGTGAGGTAAAACTTGAATTCTAAATATGGTCACATTCCTCCTCAGAAAAACACAGCAGGATAATGTTTTTTATGAGTTTTCTCCCAAGATGCTGGAACATAAGAATATCAATACCTTTGGGATTCTATGGTCAAGTTTACAGGCTCTTGAGGCCTCCTTCAGTTACGCAGCCTCTATATCAGGAAAGACCTCGACAGGCAGCTAGATGGGAGTGTCACTATTTGCCGTTGACATTCATGGAGGCCCATTTCTCTGCGCGCTAATGATACGTCCTCCAATCAAGTCTACTGACTACCGCACCTATGAGTGTGAAAACGGAGTTTCTTGCCAATAGCAGAAGACCACGTGCCCGACGCATTTCTCCGCCATCCTCCCCTCAGAATCCTGCCGTGTGGGATGTTTTCACCGTGCGTCCTGCACACCTGCTATTCTTCATTCTCAAAAAAAATGTTTTTATTGTTTAAACTATTTTTAAGCCAATTTAGCGCTAAAATCCACAGTTTGGACGAAGTCCTGCGGAGGCTACAATATTTCTCCCGCAGTTTTTTTTGTGTTAAGAGCGTGAGCTGCATTAATCGCTTTGTAAAGCCATATGAGACAAAAGTAAACTGAATCCAAGAAAAACTCATGCCTCTCAATTTGTCCTGATAGTTAGTTACAGAGCGCAAAAACAAGGGAGCTTCAGAAATATAAGTTATTTTATGTAGAGAGATGGCACAAGAGATTTTAAGGCAATAAAATTTATGACAAATCTCAAAAAAGATCCTGAGTGTTAAAATACATCATCAGGGTGTAAAATTATGAGGTGCTAAAGTCAATAGAGGTTATTTGACATGAATACTTGCATTTTGTCTGCAGTTTTAAAAGGAGAACTGTCACTGATTCATATCATTTGGAAAACCTGTTCAGGGGACCATGTCATCCAAGGACTTTCACTCTTCCCAGTTATTACTTCTGATCATCCATTTCATCAGGCAATGATGATGACCAGTGCATGCTCCTGTTACTAATTAATCACCACACTCGTCTTAAAATGCATCACAGTAAACTCACACTATTCACATTTCCTCACATAAAACCCAATAAAACTTTATTCATATATATACTCCCACACAAACACACACACTCCTGTGTACGTTAAGTGTAGCCCAGGTTTCAGAGGTAGTGATTAGGTTCACCCTCGGATAGCAGTTCCTGGTCCAGGACTCCTGGGCTCACGGGTCTATGAGTCATCGTGGTCCTGGTTCTGGCTCAGGCTCAGCCACTGTTCCTCGGATCCGAGCACTGGGCTCCACGGCGACCAAGCAAGATGCTGCTGGCTCTGGCCTGTGCTGTAGGTTTTGGAAGCTGACATGCGTGTGCTTATCCACGTTCACTCATTTGCCCTCTCTGAGTCCCTTTTGTTATGACCCTGGTCTTGAGGATCTGAAAAATTTTAAACCTCTGTCCTTATCCTTCTACCTTGCAGATGCAGGCTTGTCCAACAAAACTAGCTGATTTTGTATCCTGTATTCCAAATAATGTTTTTTATTTACAGGGTCTTCTTAAACAAGATTATTCTCTGATCAAATGTTACATCTCACACTATTGGTAACCTACAGAATATACCAATGCAGGTGAGGCATTAATGCTTGCCTCAGTTAAGTGTGCATTCAGATTTCAACCCCCAGGTCCAGTTTGGCAACAAGCAGACATTTATGACCAAAAATATTGAAAATCAGCCAATCCGTATGACCTTTTCACCTTCAAAGACAAAACATTCCACAGTGCTACAGTGTTGCTGCAATGTTACGTCTGCGTTGAATAAACATCAAGCCTTTGCCTCATGTCTTGCAGTCACCTGATAGTTTGCCCTTTTGCTCCAGGAGCAGGGCACCAAAAGGTCACAGAGCATGCTCCATTTTGACAATCCAGGCGATACGCAGAAACTCAGATTTGAAATTCTACTCAGAGTCTGAGAAGCAGCTTGCAATCATCTTGAATTTAACTCTTCCACCCCCCACTGATGCGTCCTGTTTTAATTCTCTGTCACTTTGAGAGCTATTCGCACTGTATATTTTATCACTTCTCTTAAGACTTGTGTTCTGCTGCAGCTCGCCCCCCTCCGATAAACAGAGCCAAAAAAAAGAGAAAAAATCAAGGAAGACTCGCTCCAAGGAAAATTCAGAAGAGCACGCATATTTTGGATGAGACAAAGTTAACAGAAGAATTTCACACTGTATTTTTAATATGTATTTTTCACACCTGTAAATATCTCATTGGAAACTCTGAGACACCCGCTCAGACGGAGATGGCTACTCGCTTTGAAAAAGCTTGGAATACGGCTAACATTGATTTCAGTTTACAAATCATGAGACCACATATGGTGGGAGTGGTTTTTGCGCATGTAGTTTATGAATTATTATAAAACAGTAGCACATTTTTAAGTGAGCGTAGTGTGTCTGTTGCTGGGTTAACTCTGCCTTACCCCACAGCCTACATTGTATTCCAGAAGTAAAAGCTTACAAATGAGAATTTCTCTGGTGAGCTATGCCAGCATGTCAGGGTTGAACCAATAATAGTTTCATGATTTATAAGTGAAAATTGACATTTTTTAAAAGCACATTATTTGCTTCATTAGCATTACGTTGCATAAAACAGTAAAAGGAGGCAGTAAAATTATTATTAAATTATACATTCCACCTTTCCTGTTTTCAGTTGGGACTAACATTGCAATGGATGTTCAAAGCTTAAATGTGCTTAAATGTTATGTCATGAGCACAAAAACAGAGGCTACATGGTGACAAATGGCTCACTTCATGTGGAGACTGTCATAGCTTTGAACATAGAAAATGCCAAAGGGTCACCTGAAACGTCTGTCAGTATTGAAAGATCCTTCATCATACAAAAAACTTTCCATTTTTCCATGCATGTACATTCATCATTTTTATCCAAAACTGCTACCTAAAAATGTCACTTGTAATCTATTCAGACTGCTGGACATTTAGGCATGTTGGTTTTTCTAGGTTTTATGAGCCGCAGGTCTACAGCACAAGTATTCAGTACAGTGAGCAGTGAGCCAAAATTGTAGGATTCAGAGACTCATCGAACCTCTTGTCCAAGTCCTTTGTGTCAGTTGGAGGGGTGTTTATCAGGTCCAGGGCTGGACTGGACCAGGTACTGGACTGTCCCTCCTCTATAACACAGGCACACATTCACGTATACACCCCACTGCCTGTTTGCTTTCTGGCTCTTTATAATTGTGTGAAGATCAGTGGTGATGCTAAGGGGTGGAGGGGGAGCTGGGGCTAAAACCCCATCACGAATCTGCATAGCACCGGCACAGCCCCCCCAAACATTTTTAAAAAATTTAAAACTTGAAAATAAAAATAATAAATTATCAGCCCCTCCATGTATTGACCTGGCACCTCCACAGAAAAATTCCTGGTGCCATATACCATAGCCCCAGCACCCCTTAACCTACAAACCCTCTGCCTCCCTGACAATCTTCATCTGTCCATACTCTCAGATCTCCCTAAACTCCACCTCTCCGAACCCTCAACCCCCATCCCTCCATAGTCCAAGCCTGCTCCCTGCCTCCATGCCTCCATGCCTCCACATCCCAGAGCCGCCCCCCCCCCCTTCCCCACCCCCTACTCCCCCACCGCCTCTCCCTGGTGGCACTGTGCTGGGCTCAGAAGTGCTGCCTTGGCCGTGGCCCCTCTGTGACTCTCCTCCAGTCGATGTGTGAATAGATCCGATGCCATCTTATTTTCTCACCTCAGAAAAGACGGAGGGGGTGAGGGGGGGGACCATGCAGGGTGTTGGGTGTGAGGGGGTCCGGCTGGCCTCAGTGAGGAGGGGAAGGGAGGTGTCACTCAGGGGGCAGGGTGCAGAAGTTCACTGCCACACAGAGCTGAGGGGAGAGAGGGGGCAGAGAAAGGAGGAGATTTATTTATCCTAAGTCCTCATGGGCACTCTGACCATGAATGCCACGTTACTCAGAAGGTCGTATCAGATTGATCCCCACAAGCCCCCTTCCCCCCACAAGGCCAGGCCTCGCTGCCTCCTGTTTGCTCATATCGTCAATTTCTCATCATTTATTCATCACTGCATAGTTCAGAGATGCAGAGCTGTTATTGGGTCTGCGGCACCCTAGGGAACCAGTTGCTTAGAGCCCAATGAAACCTCACTCCCCCCATTTTATTTTTCTTTGTATTTATTCCGTGACCCCCAACATATATATATATATATATATATATATATATATATATATATATATATATATATATATAAACATATAAACATACCTCTGCGCTTTTCTGAATTGACAGAGAAAGTTGCAGCAATAAGACTGCCCTACATATACATTTGCCATGTCTGTATTCAGCATAAAATAGAAATAATGGTTAAAAATTGATTCTAAAAAGAGCTACTTGTGTGAAGAAGCTTTCAGAAAGATTTTTTTCTCTTTTCTTGGTTTAATGTGCATCATGATTGTTTGAGTCAGCACCAGGGTACATCCAGCATGGCTGTGATGCATGAGTAAGCGTAAAGCAAATTCTGGAAAATGAGTAAAACCGCAAAAAAACTGTTTTAGTTTGCGATCGGTCTGTCATAACTGTAAAAAAACGAACAAATGGCATCATTCATTGTCATATGAACATCACAGTTGCACAAAGAGCACCTCAGACTCTGAGCGTTCCTTTTGCTGTTGTTTTATTGTGCTTCTGCCCCAGGACTGTTTGAGCAGGCAGTTACTTTCACAAGTCACTTCACCCACAGTCCCAGGAGACAGAAAAGGTGACTTCAGGACTTACCCCCCCCCCTCCCCTCCTGATCTGGAGGGAGGTTTAGGCAGTTACATAACTGCTAAGCTGTTGTGAGGTTTGGGGAGGCGGTGTATTGTGACTAAGAGGTGGGGTTTGGGGGCAAGCGGGGGCAGAGATTCTCATATTCAGGACCCTTCAGCTGCGCCCACCTCCGCCTGGCTCCAACCACAATCTGCAATCAGCGTCTGTTTCAGGACTCGCTGGGGTAGCCAGCCAGACATCTCAAACCGTGAGCTTACTGGCGCGGCAAGGTTCACTACCACGGATAGAGAGATTAGTCTTGCCTATATCCATGCGTCAATGCATTTTCTCTGTAAAAGATGAAGTAATATAAAAAGAACTCCAGTGCCTTTGTGAACAGACTGTGTTTTCATAAACCATCATTTTCTTATTCTTTCCATACTGACAAAATTTACTGAGAAATATGATTTAACCATAATGCATTTGTAGCTCATCATAAATACATTTTAAGATAAGAGATAAGATATACTTTTATTGAACCCCGTGGGGTAATTTTACATGTGCCAAATACATATAGAAACACCTGATATATTATGTTCTGCATTTTATGTGTTATTGTGTAATTTTTCATCAATACCACTTCTATAGACATTACAGTTAAAATGAATTATTTTTTTCCATGGATTTTTTGGTGTGTGAAGCAGGTGTGAAAAATGTCATGAATGGCTGAGTAACAATATTTGAAACTTCATCACATTAGAAATTATATATGGTGTAAGATTAGTGTCTGATGTTAATGGTAGCATGATAACAAATATAAAATTAAACAAACCTCTTTTTTTCAATTAGTTTGTTTTCATAATCTCTGCCCTGTATTACAACAGTGCAGAGATTTCTTAACTTTCTTTTTCTCCTCTCTCAGTTTCTCTCTTCCACTCACTCTCTCTGTCTCACACCCACGCGTGCGTACACACACACACACACACACACACACACACATATGCATGTGCATGATTGTTCATATGTATGTGCATGAACAAATGCACAACGGGGAATCTCCAGTAAAGTTACTGCGAATGACACACAGTGGAAAGTTCTGACTGACTTGTATCTCAGCTGAAACAGCAAGTTCTCAGATCTCAGATGTCTTCCTTTTCGCCCGCCATGCAGGGCTGTTGAACACAGGCCCTGCTCAGTGCCAGTGCTGTTGTAACGAGTTAAGAAGGTGGGTTAGCTCTAATGCAATGGGGTGAGCCAGGGCTACTCTCTGATTAGAAATGGTGGAGAAGAGTTCTATTTGAAACTGAAATCTCAGGATGTACAGGATGACCTCTCTTCTGAATTTCCTTATTGCCCTGGTAAACAGATACTGCGCCATGAAGCAAGTGTTTTTAAGGTACATAACATTATGCCTGATTTTTACTAATCTTCAAAATTTAAATTTTATTCGTATAACTCCTTTTACCAAAACGATGCTGTACAAGGAAAAAAAAGAAAAGGAAAAAAAACAAGAAAACAGAAAAACCTAAACCACAAAACAACTGAAAATTAGATTTTTAAAAACTATGCAGTAGAAAGAAAAAACAGTAACATTCAATGAAAATAGAACCAGTACAAATGTTTGTTCTGCTTTAAACAGAATTGATAGCTTGTTAAGGTGTTTGGTGCTGTGTGTGCATGTGAATTAATTGCCTTAACATTAGCAAATCTGGAAGACTAGTGAATCTGAAAGCTCACAAACCTTTGGGTGGAGGGTCAGTCCTGAACTCTTTTATAATCCGGCCCCATACACATACAAACATGCACACCAATGCACATGTACTCTGACACACACAAACACACACATTACACACATTCAACAGAGGGCTTGTGCTACAGAAACATGAAAGAGCCACCGTTTAGAGCAACCACAAGAGCCGCAGTAAAACAGACTAATGCTACTTCATGTTCACTCCATTGTCTGTGCTGAGCTTCTATGGATAAAGTGACTCTAGTGCTCAGGCAGAGGGGAATGGTTGTGATGGAACTCTAATGGGGCTAACAGGGAATTGCAAGTAAAGACGGAATAAACCAACTACAACACAGAAAGAATTTAGCTTCTGTAGCTAAAATGACTTAAGTGCTCATGTAGGGAAAAGCTGTAATTAAGCTCTAATAGGACACACTGGGGTTAAGCCAAAATCATGAAAAAATGTATAAATCCCCATCATTTTTCATTGTTTTTGTCTTAAAGTTGTTAAACCAGACAAGGGTGGGGACCAGGGAAAGATGGAGAGAGAAACATTGGAGATGATGGCAGAACAGGAAGAAAACGAGGAAGAAATATTAATATGACTTCCATTTCAGGAAAGAAATGAAGAGCACAAAGACTCCTGCGTCTTCCTAAGGACTCTCAGTCAGGTAATTATGACTTTTTGAAAAGCACAGGACACAGTGAGAATGGCAGGAACAAAATTACTTTCCTCCTGCTTTATACCCCTCTAATACGGCCAAGTATTGGCTGGCCTTCTTCAGGAGATGGTCACGGATTTGTGCAAGATGGGCAAACGAGTCGACCATTCAGGTTTTATGTTTCTATATTCATTAAAGACTCAATCCGGCTGGAAGGATCCATCATAAATATCTGAAGTTTTGCTCATTACGTGTCAGAACTTAAGTTGAATGTGTAAAAAGGGGAAAGAGATGTCTGAAAGAGAAATAGGACCGCGCAGAATGAATAGGGCCCATATAGAATCCACAAGCTCTAAACAGCATCGCAAAGAACATCTTGTCTTTTGTTCAAGTTTTTTTAATATACTTTCTGGTCTCCTGCCTTTCCTCTTCCCCCTGAGCTTGAATAAGGTTAATTACAAAAAAAAAGTTTCCTGCAGCTGAAAGGTATCCTTTAGTCCTTTTGCCTTGTTATCGGCAACAAAAGGAGAAAACTCTGAGGGATGGGGAGAGGCTTTCAAATGCGTCTCTAATGAGACGGCAGAGAGGAGAGGGGTACTGAGAGCCAGCCAGAGGAGAGAGAGGGAAAAATCTATTAGTATTTTGTCCATAATTTAACTAAACGAAGGACAGAGCAAAATGTTCTCTTGACACCCCATTACAAAGAGAACAACCCATCATGCACTTCGCTGACACAGGCTCCCGTCTCGATAGCTTCTTGAGTGTATTGACTGACATTCAATGGCTTGTGGCAGTTTGTATGTCTGCGTGCGTATGTGTGTGTGTGTGTGTGTCTGTGTCTGTGTCAGGGTCTGTGTGTGTGAAAGGGGGTCAATTACTATCAAATTAATTTTAAAAGTAATTTTTAAAAAAGTAATTTAAAAGTAATGCTGTTTGATACTGTGAGATACTGTGAAATTTTCAACAACCCATGAAAACACACTCATAATATAGTACATGTGCAGCTATGTCAGTTTTTACTTTTTTCTGGGTTCAGTTGCTTAAGAGCATCATGATGAAATTATGAAATTACAAAATCTATCACAATTTTTATTCAGTTTACAAACTATGTGTGAATATTTGTTCAGGCTTTCAGGTAAAAGTGGAAATGTTAGATTTTATTAGCTTCGATAAGGGCTTATCGAAGGGCAGCGGAATGGTAATACTGACACTGGGGAGAGGCGAGAAGCACTTAGCCAAACCTGGCCTGACCGGCAGTGACCCCTGCAAGACTCCCTGGCGTAGGGCAGAGGCCTCGGCTGTGCTTGGTCTCTGGGTGACGCATTCAGACCAAACCCCCCGGCTCATGTTCCACCCCCCCTCATCGCAGGCTCCGTTTTGCGTTGTGCCACTCTCATCCCATAAAGTGTGAAAACATTTAGAACAATTTAAGGTGCAGAAGGAGACACCTCGCCAGCCCATGTCACTGGGAGCCCTCAGCCCCACGCTGGACCATCCACCCCCGGGGGCCTGGAGCCACTGAAGCCCTAAGAGATGGGTCACAGCACCACCCCACCCCGCCGCCATCTCCACTTTATTAGTCTGAATCTGTGTACCTCATTAGACGTGGGCCACATCTTTTTAAAATGAGAGCAGAGAGATATTTTGGCCAGGAAAAAGAGAAGCTATTACAGTCAGAAAAATAGTGTTAAAAAGGTCAACAGCTTTAATCTTTTACTTGTGTCCTCTTGGCACTAATAACCACAAAATGTATGCCATAAAGCATGTTTTTTTCCCTTCTGTTTGATAGTAAAATTTTAAAAATGTGGTGTTGGGGGTCTCCCTTCTGGGGGGTGGGTGTGGGGGCAGGGCGAGGGATTACAAGCTTTACTGGATGTCATCTCATCTCTTCTCCTCTCCTCCCTTCCCCTCTGTCTTCTTTCCTCTCCTGCTTTCTTCTCCTCTCTTTCCCCTCCTCTCTGTCTTCTTTCCTCTCCTGATTTCTTCTCCTCTCCTTCCCTTCCCCTCTGTCTTCTTTCCTCTTCTCCTCTCTTCGCTTCCGCCTCTGTGACATGCAGGCGGTTGGCTGGGCTTTTGTCCAGAGTGTGAGGAGGGTCACGGCTCAACCAGCAGGAACAGAGGGAGGGGTGTACGGGGGCAGGGGAGGGGTGGGGGGAGCATTGGTCTATCCAGGCCAACTCACTTCACAGAGAATGAGATGTGTCAGGTCCTTTTCTGTGGCGCTGGGTTGGGGTGCCCTGCCACGAGGAGAGCTTGACTCCTGCCCTGGGGGGGTCAAAGAATGAGGGCATCTCGAGACTGGCACAAGCTTCTTCACAGTACTGCATAGGATTTGCTGGCTGATTGGGCAGCCTGGCACCCCATACCAGCCAGGCACTTAACTGCAGCTTTGGGGAGGAGCATGAGATTTTTTAAGGGCAGGCAGGGGGTGTGGAGGCAATAGTCCAGGGAAGGTGGTTCTTGCACCCTTAAACACTCCAGTAGGGGGACAGAGACAGAGGCACAATGATTCCCAGAAAATGCGCCAAGACTAAGTCTACCAGCCCAAGGCATAGGGCAAGAGTGAGCTGTGGTCTCTCTTTTTCTTTTTCTTTCGTTTCTGTTTTGACTTTTTTCGTACTTTTACCTCCAGTTAAACTTGCTAAACAAAAATTTCCCTTTCCCTTTCTAAGTCCTTTAACACCTAAAAAAGACATATTTTCTCAACTGAATGTTGGGCTGGGCCAGTATAGCAGCTGTGTCTGTTTGGAGGTGAATTATCAGGCATATATTTAAGATATATTTCATATATATTTAATTGATTCTATAATCATATGACTTTTCCAAATTCATAAATTTCCAATTCATTTTCTTATCTCTCTATCTCACTCATTCAGGAAGACTCCTGTTCCCCCCCCCCCCATAGTTCCCTTCCCAGTGCCTGTCCCCCCCATAACCCAGCTGCCCCCTGCCCAGTGTCACATCCCTCCCCATGTCTGTTCGCTTCACTGTGACTGAAGATTGGGCGTGTTTCACGCCTCTGTGCACTGACCCATAAACCAATTAGTGGAGTGGGTAAATGATACCGATATATTGCAGGGCAAAGGGTTCAATAAAGGGTCAAGCAAGGCTAATCTTGGAGTCAATGCCTACACAAAGCATGCATGTACACAAACACACACACACACACACACACACACACACACACACATGCCCCCACACTCACACGCAAACACACACACACACACACACGTATTAACACACACTGATCCACGTATGCATATATGCATGCTCTCATATACACATACCCATATACACGCTCACTTATTTCACTCTTTCCCTCAGACACACACGCACACGTGCACACAAACACACACACACACATACACACACAGACACACATACATGCACACTCATGCTCATGCATATGCATGCATGCATGTTCTCATACAAACACATATACCCATATGCACACACACACTCAGGAATATTCTTTCACTTTCTCTCTTTCTCTCTCTCACACATACATACACTGACTGATATGCACATATGTGTGGCAGATAGCAGACAGAGGTGTGTGATGTGCATTAGTATGGAGGTTGATCTTCAATACCCTGGCTACAGTTCCCTTTTAGTGCCAGTCATACATGACAACGCCTTCCCATGAACTTATGTCATGTGACATAAGGGAGCTGTAAGTGGACTACAATGATTTGAGAAAACATTCAAACTAATACACAGCAGGGCAAGGAGTACATTTCCTGTCATGACTGACAGTGCTCTCCCTAGACAATTGTGACTAAGACATTTCTCTATTTTGTGACTAAAGACTAGATTACTATTAGCTCTGTATTCCTAGCAGCCTTCCTACAGTTGGTACAGTAGGTTCTCCTTGGTTCTGTGAGTCTTTGGTCATACCTCTCCCTGAATATGCATAGCAAGACCACAAATGTTAACCACTCTGAGCAGAGCCGAGTTGAGCCAACAGAATATCAGTGAAGGACATACATTAGCATTTTCACCATTGCACTTGTTTATGTTTCAGAGTGTAAAAGTTTTTTTACCATAGGCCTGGTTGGTCCCAAAATTTATGCTGAATAGTTGAATATTATATCACTGGAACACTACAGGTTCTGCAGTTTTAAAAACTGTGAATAAAAATCTGTGAAGAAAATAATCCTAATCTTTTGAAAAAGTCAATTAATACCTCATCTTGACAAGCGTTTTACAAACACATATAATGCTCATTTTAATTAGCAAGAGCATCTTATTAAAAGTTTTTTTTTTCTGGGATGAAGGGTTATGCTTTTCGACAGTGAGATACCTCCAACTGAGTTTTAATTCTGGCTGTCAAAGCAGCCACAGGAAGCACCATATCAATGTAAAGTAATACTTCAGCGGCAAGGGAGTGACAGGAAACATCAGCGATAATTAAAATCTTCTCTTTTTCGCAGGGGACAGTCCAAATAATAACGGCTATAAGAGTAATATTGTGGCTGTGGTGACAAATGGAACAGTAATCATATAACAACGTTTTAGAGTGAAGACAATATAGTAATAAAATAATAAATAAAATAAAAAAAGCACATTTTAATTACATGTTCATTTTGTGCTCAGTCTTTTACAGATTCTTCTGTATTTTTGAGGGTCACCAAAGTTGGCATGTGACAGGGGGCATATTGAGGTCAAATTTCCTTAAGTGCCGTGAATCTGGTGCAGAGCGTGGCAAAGCTCGCCAAAGCATCAGATGCTAGCACATGTGCCTCCACCAAAATCTTAATGGGCTCCCTATCTTTAATTAAACCCAGTCCACCCCTCTCAGGCACACCGCGTGTGTAATATCCGTCCCGCCATGCTTCTCCCCCCAACCCACTGGCATATGTGCAGGGCTCTCTTGCCAACTTGTTTGTTGCTAGAACATCGGGGTTTGCTCCACAGCTTTTGAAAGCGATTTTTCAACAGGTCACTAACATCATATTTGTGAACAAAATCTCATTGTATTTAAGCTATGTTATAGAAATAAAATAACCTAAATATTAATGTGTAATAATCGAATAAAACATTATTAAATGCCTTAAAGAAACAGTACTTCATGTCCATTCCATTTTCCATATATTTCCAGAATTTCTGGCTTTTTTGGGGGGTAGGACTATACTGTCCTGTGAAAGACCTTGTGTTCTGGATGACAAAGGTTTGTTTGTGGAGATGGCAGTGTTTAACTTTAGGCCCTATTATACAAAATTCTTCCTCCAAAAAAAAATACATAGCACATAAATATGCACATATACTGATATGTACTTATAGACAGATACATTTGACAGATAAACTAATATGTAAATGCACATACAGGACATGTAGATAATTCAGACAGACAGACAGACAGACAGGTAGCTAGACTAATAATTATAAAGACTAAAGACACAGTATCAGTGTTAAATGTTGCCCTTTCATTCAGTACAGTGTGCTGTAACACTGAACACAGTCCAGAAGAGACACAAGTTATGCTTGTGACTGTAACCATGTGGAGGGCTTTGGGGGGGGGGGATGGGGGGGGCGGTAGACTTGGGGGGAGTGTCACAGCTGCATTCAGTGTCTCCAGCCCTCACAGAGCCTGACCTTTTCCCTTATCCTCTCTAATTACAGCACACCTTGTTGCACTGTCATAAGGGGTATTGACATGCTAAGTAACAATCCGAGGTCACGTTTTTAACCCCTTCAAGACCACCCCACACCCCTCCACAAGCATGCTGTACATTTGCACAAAACTTATTATTAGTCAGTCAAGCCAATGCCTCACCCACGTGTCACAAAGAAGACAGGATAAAAAAATATACATTTATCAACACTGATGTTTCATAACACTATTTTAGTTTATATTTTCTAAAACAAATGTGACCTAATCTTGCCTTATGACATGAATGATCCAAAATTACTTTCATTCATGCCTTATTTTGATATATGTTTTGAAAGGATTTATTCAAATTCACAAGTCCATTACAATTTTTGGACAGTGTTTACTTTTTTCTGGTACTGTTCAATGACAACACACTGATGTACAATACAACAGATATGCAATTTCCAATTGAAAGCACATCTCCCCAAACTTGCTAAAGATGTGCCAAGGTCACATTTGTATTGCAAATACAACATACTGTGTCATACCCATATATTGTAAGCATTAAAATAATATTTCATCATCTGACAGAATATTGTCAAAAAGCAACTGACTAATGGCTGTGAGCATAACAGTCACAATTTACTGCTAATCATAAACCCATAAAATATGTAAAACAAAAAAGAATTTGGTACCTTCCAATCATTCTTGATTATGTGCATTGTCATTACTGTCGTTATCACGATGTGGGAACCCTTATCCAATCAGAATTACAGCAAGGAAATTATACCAATAACTAAAATTACATAAATCAGGACCTAGAATAGAGATTATGCATTTATGAGACAAAAAACATTTATGTGGAAATATGATTTATCATCAGATATTTAATAAAATATAGATATATATAATCCATACATACCTGTATAAAATGGAGAAGAAATTGGATTTGTGGATCAAAGTTAATTTAAATGATGTTACAGCCTGTTCTTTACTTTCCATGTGGTTATATATTCTGCTCTTGTCTTTGAGAGCTGAACAGAACACGTACCAGATTTATCGATGTAGCATAAGTGGGTAGAACAGGTACCAGAAAGTGTCTGACATTAGCACAGTATATGGGGTCTCATTTCCACTTTCCACTGTAATCATCTAACATCACCTCACATGGCCTCCTGCACAAAAAATTGCCTGCCTTGCAAAGACGATTCTCAGAGAAAGCTGGCTCCATCCAGGTGTTGGTACATGTGTCCCCTCACACCACCATTACAAAGAACAGCACGGCTAGTCACACATTGCAGGTGCATAGTGATGCTCCATGGCTCCCTATCTGCAAGAATTCTCCCACCAGGAGGATGATGGAGAAAAAAATTCCCGGGATAAACAGAAATATAGAACAATGCAAGAGGTTCTCAGGGCTGGGCAGTGTACCCCCACACCTCACCTTCTCGCCCCCTCGCCCCCTCGCCCCCTCACCCCCGTCACCCCCGTCACCCGGCCAGGACCCCCACACGCGGGACTGTCATGAGCAGCTTCGCAGGCAGGCCCGGTCCCTGGCATCTGCCAGCACATCTTTAGCAAGTTGGCAGTCGGCACGTCCGTCACAGGTTGTAATGAAACCTGCCGCACGCAGCCAGCCCCCCTTCCGGCTGATTAATCATAATGTAATTTTAATTAAAAACCACAGTGTCAAAGGGTTTAGCTGCTTGAGAAGCGGGCCCAGATTGCCGCACAGCGGCAGGTCCTCACTCGGTCGGAGGAAATGCTTCCTGACACTCCGCTGCGTCCGGGCCAAGATAAACAAAGCCGGCGATTACAGGGATGTCGTCGGCGGGGGCATGCTGTCATGACAATGGTCGCCTCGGCGAGAATGGCGGTGCCACTAACACACTGTGCGGGCAGTTGCTTTGCAGTTGCTTTGTTCACCTTGCCTTCTTCCCTTTTCTCTTTTTGTCTCATTCTCCTGGAAAAAGGAGGAGGCAGGTTTTTTTAAAAGCCTGTCGGGGCTGCAGGTTGTATGTCTCCTCCTGATCGCATGTGAATGCGCTTTCAGAAGTCTGTCTGCGACGCTGGATGCTGCCCCACGGACGCAAGGTGGCAGGGGCTTCTGCCAGCGCAGTGCTGTCTTAATGCATCTGCAGCCTGCCTCACACACTCAGTTCCAGTTTGTTTTTCATGTAATGGTCATGGGTTAAGATTAAGGCCAGGCATCACTGACCCTGGATCAGCGTTGGTGGCAATTTCCCCGTAGACTGTTGCAATGGGGGCTGTGTAGTCGCTATTCACAGCATGCCAAGCTAATCCCCATGGATAATCTTCACAACAAGGCGATTTTCACCCCGGTTGTCACCTCTGGTTTGGGTTCCAGATAGGATTGTTGGGGCTATGGGATCTACAGCTGCAATGCCTACTGGAATAGATCCCTGTTCATGCCCCTTTTAGGCTTGTCAATTTAAATTATATGACTGTTATTCGATCCTAATGATGGTTCGTTTTTTTTATTAAATACTTAAATGCATTAAATGCTTTAGTGCTTCCAATTTTTACTTGATAGTTCACATACACAACAGAAATTACAGGATAGAAGGGCTGTGGGTTCAAAATCCAAATGGATCATTTTTGCTGTACTGGGCTCTTTCTTTTGGTCATCACTGATCATTTCAGCTGCATTGTGGGTTATATGTTAAAATCAATGGGAGTAGACCATCTGCAAAGATGAACCCATAACAAAATATCTTTTTTCTAATGGACTCCCAGTGAACCGTGCATACTCAAAAAACTTATTTTTAGTGCACACTAAAAACTTATAACAGGAACCTATTTATTTGTTTATCATGGATGCTTCATAATTAATGAATAATTAAACATTTATTGCATCTGCTGAGGGAAAAGACGACTCTGACGACTTTTAATAATAGCGTCTGCTAAATGCCTGTAATGAAACAAGGGAA
Organism: Anguilla rostrata; assembly: GCF_018555375.3. Lineage (NCBI taxonomy): Eukaryota > Metazoa > Chordata > Actinopteri > Anguilliformes > Anguillidae > Anguilla > Anguilla rostrata. The sequence continues at coordinate 56,191,102 of NC_057933.1, forward strand.
GAACAGGGGAAGGGGGGTATCAGTAGGGACGTATTGGGGATGGGGCCCAGTGAGGGACGCCTAAACCTCAGTTCTAAACACAATGAATGTACCATGGTCTCTAATGCTTTCTGGGAGTACAGTGCGTACCTTGGGAGAGGAAGGGACTAAAAGCTGCCTTGCTTCCATTTGGGGGGCTGGGCATGGGAGATGTGTGGGAGTGGGGAAGTGGTCATGGAGTCCAGATTGGATGACCTTTGAGAGTGAAGGGTGGTCCCTCCAGTGAGTAGGAAAGGTGAGAGACCGTGAAGGCCATTTACCAGGCAAAAACAAGAATTTCATTTATTCTGTCTGCTCTCGTGTGTGTGTGTGTGCGGGATGGTGGTGGTGGTGGTGGTGGGGTGGGGACTGTGAATGGGTCATAATGCAGGAATGAGTGCTTGTGGCCTGTATCCGCATGTACAGTATGTAATATAGGTTACCTATCTCTTGGCTTTATAGTGTATATCTCTGCTAGTGGCAATGCAACCTAAGCTATGTGCATTGTATTTGATAAATATGTGTAGAGGTGTTTTGTATTTTGGTTTGCATAGAAATCTATATGCTTGCTCACGTGTGTGTGTGTGTGTGTCTGTGTGTGCTTAGAACAGAGCCCCAGTTATAATCAGTGCTGTACTCCTTGCAGGCTGAGTCCTGGAGAGAAGAGTCCAGGCTGGGTGGTGAGAAAACTCCACTCTGGGTGGACAGAAGAGTCCAGGCAGGATGGAGAGAAAAGTGGAGGCTGGGTAGAGGAGTGGAGTCCAGGCAGGGTGGAGTCAGAGTACAGTGAATGTGTCAAATTCCAGGCTGAGTGGAGGATAAGTGTCCAGGCTGGGTGGAGAGAAGAGTTGAAGCAAGATGGACAGAAGAGTGGAGGCAAGGTAGAAAAAAGAGTCAAGGCTGGGAAGAGAGAAGAGTCAGGTGAGGTAGAGAGAAGAATGGAGGTAGGGTGGAGAGATAAGTCAAGGCTGGGTGGACAGGTGAGTTCAGGCAGGATGGAGAGAAGAGTGGAGGCAGGGTAGAGAGAAGAGTCCAGGCTGGGAAGAGACAAGAGTCAGGCGAGGTACAGAGAAGAGTGGAGGTAGGGTAGAGAGAAAAGTCCTGGCAGGGTGGAGGAGAAGAGTCAAGGCCAGAGTGGTGAAAAGAGTCCAGGCTTGGTGGAGAGAAGAGTCCAGGCTAGGGGGAGAAGAAGAGTTCAGTTGGGATGGAGAGAAGAGTGGAGGCAATGTGGAGCAAAGAGTCTAGGTTGAGTGGAGGAGAAGAGTCAAGCCCAGAGTGGTGAGAAGTGTCTGGGTTGGGGGGAGGAGAAGAGTTCAGTTGGGTGGAGAGAAGAGTTGAGACCAGGTTAAGAAAAGAGTCCAGGCTGGGTGGAGAGACAAGCCAAGACTGGAGTGAAGGGAAGAGTCTAGGCTGGGTGGAGAGAAGAGCTGAGCCCAGGTGGAGAGAAGAATCCAGGCAGGATGGACAGAAGAGTAGTGGCAGGGTAGAGAGAAGAGTCCAGGCTGGGAAGAGACAAGAGTCAGGCGAGGTACAGAGAAGAGTGGAGGTAGGGTAGAGAGAAAAGTCCTGGCAGGGTGGAGGAGAAGAGTCAAGGCCAGAGTGGTGAAAAGAGTCCAGGCTTGGTGGAGAGAAGAGTCCAGGCTGGGGGGAGGAGAAGAGTTCAGTTTGGATGGAGAGAAGAGTGGAGGCAATGTGGAGCAAAGAGTCTAGGTTGAGTGGAGGAGAAGAGTCAAGCCCAGAGTGGTGAGAAGAGTCTGGGTTGGGGGGAGGAGAAGAGTTCAGTTGGGTGGAGAGAAGAGTTGAGACCAGGTTAAGAAAAGAGTCCAGGCTGGGTGGAGAGACAAGCCAAGACTGGAGTGAAGGGAAGAGTCTAGGCTGGGTGGAGAGAAGAGCTGAGCCCAGGTGGAGAGAAGAATCCAGGCAGGATGGACAGAAGAGTAGTGGCAGGGTAGAGAGAAGAGTCGAGGTTGGGTAGAGAGAAGAGTTCAGGTGGAATGGAGAGAAGAGTGGAGGTGGGGTAGAGAGAAGAGTCAAGGCCAGGTGGAAAAAAGTGTTGAGGATGGGTGGAGAGAAAAGTTAAGGTTAGAGTGGAGAGAAGAGTCCAGGCTGGGTGGATGAGAAGAGTTCAGGTTGGCTGACAGAAGAGTCCAGGTTGTTTGTAGACAGACGAGTCAAGGCTATGTTAAGAGACAAGTGAAGGCTGGGTGTAGAGAAGAGGTGGGGAGGAGTAGACACAAATCAATACACATTAGCGTGCTTCAGCCAAGAACATAACTCAATCTCTGAAAACTGAGTACAAAAATATATTACTACAGCATTAACATGAATAGTGAAATGAAACAGATATTAATATGCAGAGCTGGGCCTCAAAATAGAGCAATGTAGCTCACACCTCCTGTAGAGCAACATCTTACTTCACAAAGTGTGAAAAATAGACCTGCTAAAAAACAATTCTGTACAGAACTCATATGAAGCCACATTGTTTTAAGCTGTTCTGTGATGTGACTGTATGTGGGTAGCAGGGTGGCTACATGGACTGGCCCAGAGGGGACTGGACAAGTGCTGGGTCATGTTTCTTGTAGAACTTTTTTTTTGCATTGTGGATAGTAAAAGTCAGGACATTACTGCGCTCTCAGTTCAGTGAAGTGGGACTAACCTTGCAGGTCAAAGTTAAGATAAGCACTAGGAGACAAACCTGTTTGGTTACACTGGGCTCTTAGGACATTTACCGCTTAGGGAATAAGATGGAAAAATATCCAAAAAGAGCAATATGGCAGGGATTTATTTCTTATGGACTTGCCTGAGAAAGTTGCCTTGCTGTGTGTACCTTCAGTATGGGTTCATATCATTTTTGACATTTGAATGATGTGGTTTTCCATTTGGATCTTTGGTTTATTCCTAGACTTTTACATGTTTGCAACAATTAGGACAAGAACAATCCAGAGTTGTGTATTAGTGGCTAAACACACTGCAGGGTAATTGTTTTTCTGAACATGTTGAGAAATATTTAACATCTAACTCTATTAGGGGAACCCAGATTCCAAGTAAGAAATAAATGTGCTAGTCTCCACAAGGCTGAAAGTAATTGAACTGTCTACAGTTTCACGCACATGTACACCCACACACAAAGGAAATAAATGTGTAATTGTAACAGTCTGAATATTTACTCAATGGTGCAAGCACACTCTGGTCAGGCACAGCCTTAACAAAAGGAGCTTTAATATCATGTATTAGTTCTGAGGATGGGGAGGGAGCCAGCTATCTCTTCTAACCTGCTGGGGACTTGCAGCGACATTCCCTGAACAGTGGCGACAGGATGCCCAGAGGCACTGTCCCTTTAACACAGGGCAACAGATGCCCCCATGTGACTGGCAAGAGCAGACAGCCGAGCGCCTGCCGTTGGCACGAACACCCAGAGATGGCATAAGAGGCTTTACCTTCGCTGAGCTCTCTGCTGCCAGGGCCCAGGAATCCCACTGCTCATTAATATTGGAGTCTGTAGGCCAGAGGGACCCTGCCTGGCCCTGTTGCCCGCTCCTGCAATACACGCCCTGCAAGGCGGCCGTGTGGGGGCTGGTGATGTTCTCCCAGGGGGCTGGGAGGGCCCTTGGTCCCACGCTGGCCGGGCCTTATTAAATTGCCGTGCCTGGCTGCGGGGGCGCGCTCCGTGGCTGGGTTGGCGCAGCGGTGACGTCGGGCAGGATGACGGAGACGGCTCATGGCAGGTGCTCTGTGCTGGTTTGTGGCTCTGCGCTTTCCATCCTGACAGGTGCTTGACTATCAGGATCACCCTCTGGCGAGCTCAGGAGGGCTGATTCCACACCTTCCAATTAAAGCACACACACTCACACACACAAGCAAGTGTGCACAAATTCATACACACATGTGCAAATGCGCGCACACACACACACACACACACACTCACCTTGCTGTCAGATTTGTTGTCTGAGCATGGCAGCCTTTCATCTGCCATGTCGAAGCTGCATGCCACAGCTTTGGTTGACAGAGCAGAGATTTATCACCTTTCCACAAATAAAAAATCCTCTGTCATTGGAGTGCCCATCAAGAGTGCACAATCTAAGCCTGCTGACAAACTAAGCACAACACATTGCTAAGCCCACCAACACTAAGCACACTGACCGATGAAGCACAGCGTCACACATACTGACATACCAGCCTTCTGCATATTCTTAACAGTCTGCAGGAGTGAAGGGGTACTGTCATCACTGGTCAGGGAAATATATATGAATGCTAAATGGACTCACATGATTTGGTGGGGGAGAGGGCTGCCAACATTCTCCAGAACTCTAGACACTGCCTCTATGATCAGTCCTGTGCAAGATGTTTATATGATCCAATTCATTATTTGTAGGCTATATCCCCTCCATTACATAACGTCATCCTCTTTCTCTTTCTAGTTATATGCTCCATTATTCCAGCCACCATCTGCCGAGTGAGCTTGCTGCCTGTCACCATATTGGGCTGGAAGTACCTGCATTTCGTTTCATTATAGTGTTTGCAACAGTTGTCCAAACAAAACAAAAAGTGTGCACGTGTGTGTTTGTCTGAGAAAGACCAGTTTAAACCTAACCATCAAGGAGGTCCATTGCAAAAAAAGGTTTCATTTTGAATTTCTGCCTCTCAATCTGGCGAAACCAGAACTGACCAGATGGATCAACATTTTGATTGTTCATAATTCAAAAACCCCATATTACATAGGAAAATAATGTAAAAGAATTCATGCAATATTTTAGAGATTTGTACAAAAAAACTGTCAACAGTAACACTGTTTCCAAACAAACTAGAGTATTTGCCAGAGCAGAAATAGCCATTCAGCTGTGGAAGCTTAGTTACATTTATTTGATAGGGCTGGTATGTTGGTACTAATGTTATACAGAGATAAGTTCCCTTTTCTCCTTTGATGATATAAAATGATTTAAGCACCTTGCTCTGTATGACTCCGGGATTCTACAGGAACAAGGGCAGATCACAGGGGAGTTCATCTTGCCCCAGGATGCTGTGAAATTATGCTTTTTTCTCATTTTCTTGTGTGTGTGCATATTATTCCCATAGAAAAAAAAACTATACAAGGTAAACGTATACAGTGACACTGATTACTGTAATAAGCATGTAAGCTATGGCAATAAAAACAACGAAGGACAAAAAGAGTGACAGTTCCATGTCAAAAGGCCATGGTTAATGTTGCTCATTATCATTGCCTCTTGGATAAAGAGTGTCACATTAATTAAAATGGATGTAGGCATCCATTGTAATTACACAACGGTAAGACCCACAATGGGACTGATTTGTAGCAACCTAATTACAGTCAGAACCCTTTCATCACCTCAATCTGATTGGCTGACAAGGCCCTGACTCTTTAAAGGTCATCCCCATAACATGAGTGCATGCCCTCCTATAACCCAGACCCTCATATTAAGGGCAAATTAGTAGATATCGGATGATGCCAGCTTGTTCTGTCATAGAGAGGAAATAAGCATATGCATGGCCTCTCTGAGGAGAATAAAAAAATGGCGTCACTAATAATTTGTTTAATTGCTGACTGTACCAGCCCCGAACCCCACTGTTAAGGTGGGTGAAACCCACAGAAGGTTTCAAGAAGGCATGATCACATTCTGTCATTTCAGAGAAATCATGTTGTCCTTTCACTCGTTTCTGGGAATTCATATTCATGGAAATTCCATAAAATGTAGTTCTGTAACTCCTAGTGTTAAAAGTATCAAAAAACTAGAGAAACACAAAAATTTCCTTGTGCTGCTCTCAAAAACCTGTTCAACAGGCTGCAATAGAGTGTAAAATGGCTTAAAAAAGCTTTAAACTTGCTTACTGTATGTACATTTTCTGGCATTTAATTTGCTTCCTTTTTGGGGGGTATTATTGATCTCAAAGTGTGGTTAGTACAATGTTTGAGGCCTACACCAAGTGGATAGCCCTAAAGTTCTTTGGTCCTTACAGTGCCGACTGATAATGTGCTTTTTATGACCAAGGAAACCTCTCCCCTGGACATACCCTCTTTGGAGAAAATTCCTAGCTGCCGTCTTATAAAGTGAATATTGTACATCAGCATAGTGCGGTGATAATGGCTGATGCCTTTCCTCTCTCTCTCTCTCTCTCTCTCTCTATCTCTCTCTCTCTCTCAAGCAGGAGGTGTGAAGTCGGAGGTCGGGGACATGTCAGGTTTGGGTGTCTCATTTAGAAATTCTCATTTTCAGCTCTGGAAGTTCAGAAGGGTAAGAAATAGAAGTTGCGAGGAGCCCTCAGGCAGAACGCGCAGAACGAATGAGGATCCAGATCTCTTGGGGATCCTCAGGGGAGACTCATTGTTACTGTTCTGTGCACAGCACTGGGGGGTAAGCAAAAATCAGGAAAAGGGCTTTCATTTAGCCAGTGAAAGTTAATGATCAAAAATGTTAACTACACCTCAAAATGATGTCAACTAATCACTGCCACAGATGAAAAAAGAAATAGGAAATAAAAATAATCATATTGACCAATAAAATTTAAATCCAGGTTGTATTACAAGTATTACCTGTGGTGATATAATTGTGTGTGATGATGGCTGTACTAAAATTTAATAACATTGAATATGCTATGGCATAAAACTGTGGTCTAAATTATTCAAAGATCCATCAAGATCAAGATTAGTTTAATTCATTAAGAAACACTTTCACTGGACATTGGACAAGAAGTATTCACTGCCAGTTTTTATGAAATTGTTCAATACATTACATTACTTTGTTCTTCAAACATTATGGAATAGAACGTGAAAATCTTGTTCAGATAGTCAGCACAGAGGACCAGGTTTCTACCAAGCTGCTGTCTACTGTGGTTTTAGACCTCCCACACAGAGTTCAAACGCTTTGTTTTTGTATTTAATGTCTGTGTGAACTGCACCGGGTAGATAAAACAAACATTTTTAAAAAATAAGCTAAGATAACACATCAAATGCTCTCAGAAATGGTTAACTGTGGGCCTAGTACAAATGTTTCATTTTTTTTCAGTTATGCTATTCATGTCCTTGCTGAATTTAAATGTTGAAATCTTGCTGAAATTAAATTTAATCAGTTTCTGGCTGGTAAATAATAAATTACAACACAGAATTGTAATTCTGACAGCCATGTTACTAGGAAAAACAGCTAACAGGGAATGCAAGCTTTTTCAATGTTTCTACTAATATTTCAGATTAGCAGATGGATTTAAATTTTGATTTAAGGTGGTCTCAAATAAATCATGCTGCAAAAACAGAATGAGAAAAGAGTATGATTTTATCAACAGTATTTAAAAGTCATATACCTGATCAACTCACTAAAAATAAAATAATAAGAAAGAAACTATGAATAATAGGAAGAATAATATTTATCTAAAACAGAAGAAATATACCATTCAAGATTATGGATTGTTTATTTGTAATGTGCCACAGTTTTTTTGTGTGTATGCAGGAAACTATTTTAATCAGGTTATGTTTGGGGGTCACACAGAAAAACTTGAATTCATAATGGTGATGGTTAGACTTTGGTTAGACAATGGCTAGACTTTGGGGTTTTGCAGGTAGCAAAATAATGCTCCTCCCTCAATCGAGCACACCTTTAGTGCAAGATGTGTCAGACAGGTTGGTCAAAGTCTTTACTGTCTTTTTAGAATCCCAAGCATCTTCGCTCACATTGTTTAGAAGGAGGTGAAACACCTGTGCATTATATATTTTTTTCTTTGCGTGTGATTTTGTGAGAGAGGTGACTGTGGGTCTGGGCTCTGCTCTACAGGTGTGCTGTCGAGACCGACTGTCAGACAGGCCTGAGGTTTCGGTGTCCTCCTTTCCATTCCTCTCTTTGATCTTCCCCTCTTTCCTTCTTTCATCTCTGTCTCGCACCTGATTTGTGTTCTTCAAGCCTTAAGAACTATTTTTCTGTTGACCTTAAACTCTCTGATGCACCTGTAAAAAATAAGTTAATGAGACAGAAAATGTCGATTGTGATCTTCCCTGATCTTGAAATGGTGGCTTGCATTTTGTCAGAGGAATTATACACTTTGTACTGTACATACCATGCTTGCATTGATACATGCTCTCAATAAATAAATAGACAGACAGTGAGAGTGACAGATGGTCATGGCCAACTGTATGTAGAAATGGCCTCCTTCCCACAAAACACAATTAACAGTGCTCCATAACTTATTTGCATTTTTATAATCCATGCCATGGCCATTACTATTACCCCTCTAGTGATATTACTCTTCTGGTCATATTCTTCAAACAGTATCACAGAATGCTTTCAATAAATGTATTTCCCAATAATGTTTTGTAATAAAAAACATGCACTCATCCTTAAAATAGAATATGATTAGAATATGGATTATAAACTTTATTCATATAAAGTATTTTGACAATATGGGAAGATAGTCCTGTAAAATACCATTTGGTCATAATCTCATAGTATACCGTATTATGTTTTAAAATGTACAAAAAAATTATGTTTCCATTGAACTTAAAAGAGCTACCATTAATGGAGCAAACATAGACAAATGTTGAATTTTTTCATCTTCAGACACCTGCTTGAGAAAGGTAAAGCCTTTTGTCATGTGGTCATGACACTGACAGTTTGCCCAAAGAAAACAGATTAGGCTCACAGATACTAAAGGAACTTTGCACAATTTAGTTGCAAGAAGAAGATCTTTTCTAGTGTGACTTATACTAAACTTACACATTCTGTAAATGTTCATGGGAATCACTACCCCCAAAACAAGTAGTGACCACCAGCTCTGAATTCAAAAGTGTTTGAACATACTTTTTTGATTAATTTTTTTTTCAGGATGAGAGCTATAAACAGATGTTTCTCCATAATTTCTGCTCCAAATCTCACATGGGGTAACTTAAGTACAGAAGAGTACCTTGGACAGGTGTATGACAGGTCATGTTACATTTTTAATTTTAGAAAGAATTTTACTCTGCAGTTTACAGACATCCATCATCTTTTATCATTCCTATAAAAGACTGTCAGATCATTTGTATTGTTTGACTGACCCAGGTTTATTGATTACATGAGTCAACCAGTGATTATAGTGTATTTTGGTGTGCATCTTCCCATTTCACGTACCACAGCACATCTTAAATGGGAAATTAATAATCTCAAAACCTTTTTTGCCTAAATTATGAGCTGGTGGTACACAGCTTCAGAGGGCATCGATGGAGGACGCATCTCTTGCTGAAAGATCAAAGCAACTTGTGGGACTTCCTGAGGATTCACATGGCTTCCTGCAAGGAGTCTGCAAACATGTCAAATGCTTACTGACAAAGTTCAGGCAGTGGCCCTGTATCTACAAGACCGATGAATTCAGTAATAGGCAACACTGCCATTCACACAACTATGCCAGTTACTGTGAAGGCATTATCCATCACCATGAATGAATGATAAGCACACAAGTTATCTGGTCTTCTGTTTAATACTTAATATAACAAAATATCAAGCTTTCACTGAACAGCCAATAAAAAAAAAAATGCAGGTATGACAAGAAGTGTGATGCAGTCTGCATGGCAGCCAACACTCAGCCCATGTACAAATCCCCCAGACCAGGTGGGTGTTTGATCTCCTCCCATGGTACTTTCTACATTGTGATCCTTACACTTTTTGTTACTGTGACCGCTTTCCCAAATCAATCATCAATCAACAATCATATGAAAGGAATCAATCATATGAAAGGATGTCAGTCTATGTGGCTATTATTAACAATTTTATTATTCACTGTTTACTTATGTATATTATCAGAAGTATTTTCTGCAAAGTGCTGTAAATAAACCATGATGTCTCAAAACATAATAATAATAATAATAATATATAATAAATAATAATAAAAATAACAACAACATAGATAATATTTATAATTATAATAACTCCTCTTTTTCCTCTTCTTATTACTACTACTAGTAGTAGGCTAGTAGTCAGCAGCAGACTTCTTAAAAATGAAGGATTGACCTACTCCTGATATGCTCCTGATACCCCCTGAGCTTGCTTAACAGTGGTTGGTTCTATATCCGGAAGTACGTTTTAGCGGGGCGGGTTTTGTAAAGGGTCATCGCAGGCAACTTGTGTGGTTTTCTAATTCTTGAGAAATACGCCTATCTTTTTTCATGGAATCACCTGAAAAAGGTATTATATGGACGTGAAGATCGTACGACACAAAGTATTAGATTTTGTACACACACGAGTCTCTGATGCTGTCAACATTAACTGTTACGGCAGTCAAATCGATACGCGTGGTTTTCACAGTGCTAACTTAGCTAACGCTAACTAAATGTAGCAATCACATTAGTTAGTTAGGGCTATCCCAATCTAGTAGAACTTTGCATGTTGTTAGCTACATTTACCTGCATGGTAAACTTATTTCGTGGGTGATCATTTCAAATGAGCATAACTCACTAACTGGCTATTTCTGTTTGATTGCCCATGCTAAAGGGTGTCAAAATTGCCTGGGTCCTTGGGAACAGTTAAACTAGCTAGTGGTAATACGGTAGCTAGCTTGCTAGCCAAGGTGAGAATCATAGCGACAGTAACACAAACCCAGTCATTCTGTCTGAGTCCGTTTTGTCATGTTTGTAGCTAGTGCCTTGTCTGTGGCTTGTTCAGATGCTGCTAATACTGTCAGATACAATTTTGCAGTTTGTGCGGTTGCAAAGTTACTACGATTGTCAAGGACACGTTGTAACGTTTTAGCCTCTACGGTACCTTGTTAACGTGCTATCTTACCATGATAGCGAGGTAATATATTTTTTTATGACAGTGTTAGTAAGCCAGCAGGATAACGTTACCTGGGAAAAGTATCTCCATGCGTATGGTTAAAAACGTTTTGTTTTCTGGGTGGTCATCGTGGCAACGCTGACCCCTTAATCAAAGTAGCGACGCATGGTAATGGATTGTTATAAGCAAACTTCGAAGTCTAATTGTTGCTAGCTTAACCGAGCTTTGGCTAATGTCCTTGACAGGAAGAAGTTTGGCTATCTGCCCTGTGTCCAACCGGAGGAGAGCCTCACTGGAAAAACAGCACATAGATGCTGCAATCAGCACAGCTGAGGCTTTTGGCATTTTGTTTTTGTTGTGTCTATATATTCAATACTGTCTGCACCAAGGATCCCGCTAATGTGCTTAACCTCATTTTGTGTAGCTGCCTCGGTAATGTTATCGCTCTTTAAGGATAGCATATGAAAAGTACTTCATATAGATAATTATATGTTATTTTCATGTCATACATGTAAGCTTAAATTGGTTTGTTTCTATGTGTTCGAATCCCATCTAAGCATCAGGTTTAATTTAGATGTTTTTATGCTTCTGTTCATGTTCTCAGCTGAGGCTGAAGTGAACCTTATGTTGCTTTTTGAGTGAAGTGTAGAAATTTAGCTGGTGGGGTATAATCCCCCCCTGCTTCCAGTCACCTGACCTCAGTTGTGACCCAGTTGGTGGTTTTTTCCTGAGTAACTCTGTGTCTCTGGGCTGCTAATGTACAAAGCCATGCTCGGGGACCCAGTGGCTGTGTGACATCGTCTCCACCAGGTTATTCACGGATGGGTGATGTAGACCTGCTGGGACTGTGGCATAATAGCTTTTTCCCACACAGTGATTGGAAGGTGGGGGGTCAGAGAGATGGGAGGTCCCACAAGTGTGCATCTGCTACACAGGGCCTCAGGAGTGTTTTGCTGGAGGCTGAAACCAGCCTATCCCAATAGACTCCAGGGTATACCCCAAAGGGTAGACCCGAGCCTGTGGACCCTGTGAATTAGTCTAGAGGTGGACATGATCTGAATGTGAACCCAAAATCAGTTCAGTGCCCCATATCAGTAATGTTTCAGGGGAGCCCTGTTGCACTGTTGTTTCCAGAAGGCAAGCAAAAAGTTGTATATTTGCCAGCCGTGAAAGTTTGTGATAAGGAGTTTCTAAAAGATTTGGTAAATTTTATTTCACTATGTATTTCTGCTTTTTTACCTGTAAGTAAATCATAAAAAAACATTGCAAGTTTGAACTAGGACAAGTACAGTTGTGTGGGAAAAGTCAAGGAGAAATTAAATTCAGCCACTTTGCGGTTGGTCAGATTCAAGGGCATGCTGAAACAGTGTCATCACTTCATACAAGGCTCCATACAAAATGTGACATATTTGGAAAATCCGTGTACACATAAGCAAACAAATGATCCATTACCAGGCCAGTACTGCTCATCTGGCAACCTTTTGACCTGGTAGTCATGGTAATGACTTTGTCTCTGTCCTCCAGAGGAGCCGTTCCTGCGGCATGTGGAGGTGGACGTGCTCATCCCCAAACTGATGCGGGAGAAGGCCAAGGAGCGCTGTGTGGAAACGGTGGAAGGTAGGAAGCATGCGTGGAGTGTGTGACTCCCCGCGTATACAGGTCAGATGTCACCCCGCTGCTCTGATGGTGCAGATGAGCACTGCAGAAGTGGTCAGTTGATAAGGCAGAAACTTTGAATCTTAAAGGGGCCCTGAATTGTGGGGCAACTGCAGACCCAGTGTGTACCAAAGCTTCACAGAGCGGTAAGCATGATGAACACTTATGTGAGATGGGTGACTTGTGAGGTGGACAAACGGGTAAATGCGTTCAGGAAAAGTTCAGTTCAAGTTCAGGAAAATGAGCTCCACCTGGGTAGGCCTTGTAAGTTGAAGAAGAAGACGTACAAATAAATATTATTTTAGTTTTAGTGATCAACGGTCTCTGTAATGGAGGAAGTACAGTTGTTTGACTGTTTTTCAATTTATTTGCTCAACTATGTTTTGACAAATTAGTTAATTTGTCCAGTTGACATTGGAAGGGTTCCAGGTGTAGGCTGCATCACAGACCATAGCTCCTCTTAAAATTCAGACTGGAAGAAGACAAAAGGAAGAGCTGTACTCCGGATTTGAACCCCAGTCAGATGACCATGGAGCCCCAGGTCTTACCACATACAGAAAGACATACAGTGAACTCTGTAATGTTTGGGATGAAGACCTATGACCTTGTGTTGTCTTTGTACTCTGCAATTTTAGATTTGTAATCAGAGTTCACATGTGGTGAAAGTGCACATTCTCAGCTTTTATTTTAGGGTATGAAGACACATGGGTGTCACCATGTAGAAATGACTGCACATTTTATATTTATATCTTCTTTGGCCTACCAGGCTCTTTTCAATTACTGAGCTCGCCAGTGCTCTCTTTCTTCTAAAAAATGTTCCAGTTGATTTAAGTAAGGTTTGGTCCATGTCTGTTTTTATTTTCTTATTCTCAAACTCATAATGGATTCCTTGGCTTTAATTGGCACAACTCTGATACTCATGTTGACAAACACAAATAGCAGACTCCAAAGGAAATCAAAACACTAGAATCAGGACTGGGCGTTGAAAGTTCATATACCCAAACTAAGGAAGCAATTGAACACACCAGACTAATCAGATACAGCTGTGAAGCCATTAGTCCCAAACACAGTGCCCTGAAAAAGGGGGACTGTGTATAAAAAGTGCCGTAATCTCTATATGCTGAAAACAAAATCATTTAATCAAAGCTGAGAATCTGCACTTTAACTACATGTGAATTGTTTGATTACAAATCTGAAATGTTGAAATCAAGAGAGGTAAAAAAAAAAAAAAGTAATTGTCCCAAACATGAACTCACTGTACATGGGCAGGCATGTGAAGTGGACCTAAGGAATAAATTAGTTGGGTGCAAAAGAGGAAAATGTGGTCTCAGTATTTCTTAATCGTAAGCATTTGTAAGAGCAGGCCTGCCACAATTTTCGCACTTCAGATACAGTCGCGTTTCTGAGCCCTGCTGAAAGTTGTGATGAACGCCCTCTGCTTATCTTCACTTGCTCTCTCTAATGTGCTGCTCCTTTAAAATGCAGTGGCCAGCGCTGTTATATTAATTATACAGTACTTCTCTTTCCCTTAAATGTAATTTCAGGTGGAGCCCCAATTCGACACGAAATACTGACACTAAAAAAGTTATAAGATAATGCAGTTCAATACTAGAACAGCCAATGCAGTCAATGTTATGTTGTGCGTTTTTAGATTTTTAATTCCTCTGCTACTATAAATGAATTGTTTTGACAACATTCTCCTAAGGAGATGTGTATATATTTTACACAGTAGGACGATGAACTAAAATTGTTATTGCTTCCTACTCCCAAGGGCAGCTACTGCTGTTTAATTTAACAATTGTTTGTGAAATCGCACCAATTTTGTTCTTATTGTAAGACTAGAATCGGTTGCGTGGATGCAATGATTTGGCTTTAGGCAATCATTGCTTGGTTGCCAGGGTCCTCCCAAGGTTTCTTTCTCTCTGTGCCACCCAGGGAGTTTTTACTTTCCACTGTCACCCTAGGCTTGTGTTTGTGGGGGTTTACGCCAGGGCTCATTGTAAAGTGTGTTGTGACAAATGTGCTATCCAAAAAAAAAAAAATATATATATATATTTTTTTGATAAGCAGTCAAAGTAATTGTTGACATTAAATCTGTATACATTGGTCATTGATTTCCTTTGAGTGATAAAACACAATCAGCAAATCACTGAGTCCAGTAGTCCTCAAAAGTAAAAAGGGAGCCATTCTTGAACAGTTAAAGTAAACACTTCTTTGTTTTCAGATTTGTGATCAGTCCTCCTCAGGCATTTGTGCCAACTGTGAAGTCAATGACTGTCGCCGTTCAAAGATCATTTCTTTCTTTTATAACGTTGTTTGTTAGTATTAAAACACTGAGATAAAGTGCACTTCTGATACCCTCCTATCTGTTCTTTTTGAGAGGCAACATCGGCATTTTCCACCATTGCATTATGGAGTGTTGTTGAGCAGGAGCTGGATACGGGAGAAATGAACCATAGAAGCAACTGCAGTACAGACGGGGGGAAACTCAATGCTAGACAGCCAAGTGCCACTAAAACCAAGCTCTATGTGCATGCACAAGCCTTTGTGTCCAGTTTCAAATCGTAATGAAAGTCCGTATTCACAAAGTCAACATGAATGGGGCCCTTCTCTTGGCGTTCTCGTGCTGTTGGAGGTATGTGTAGAGCCCAGGCTGTTTGTAGTGTTAACGCCTTTACTGGGAACAGTGTAGTAATCACAAATCCCCGTCTCCCGCTCTGGGTTTGATGTTCGGGGCGTCCACGCCCTCCTCCGGCATTGAGACGGGACGAGATGAGAGCCGTGCCTCGAGGGGTCCGCGCCCCACGCCTCTCCCTCTCCCCCCGCCCCGCTCGCCCCCTCTTTTTAGCGCTGGAGAAAGAAATCACTTTGGCGGGGTGGAGCGGGCCCCCATTGTCGCGGGCAGCAGCGGTAATTAGCGGACGGGGACGGCGACGCTCGTTTGTTTACCCGATGTGCCGGGCCCTGCTCGGGTGCCCCGCCTGACGATGATCTCATTGCTTTGGGTTAATTAGTTTCTCTTTGTGCCCCCTGTACACGCGGGGCGGACGGCTGGGGGCCGAGAGAAGGTCAACGGGGGGGCCTGTAAAGATGGAATGGGTTTAAAACCTTTAACCCCCCTCCACACACACACACACACACACACACACACATACATCCACACCCTCAGGTAATGACAGCTGGGGTGTGCACTGAAAGACCCAACTCTGCATTGTTCTCCATGAAGCGAGAGCACGATGCTTTTAGTCCTGCGTGCTCCGTTTGGAGGGAGGACTTTCTCCTTCGCCCCCAGTTCTTAATTGGCTATCACAAGGCAGGGAGCGTCCGCCATGTAGCACTGCTCCTCGCGCTCGGGCCGCAGCTGTGCGGAACACAAAGTTCATTTTTACCGTTGTGTCCAAAGTCTCAATCCAGATGCTGTATGTTTCATATGAATATCGCCTAAAACTAAAAATATGCTTATGCACTGACAGCAGTGTAGCCTCTTCTTCATCCTCCCAACAAATAAGCAAGTTAAAAAAAATCATATATTTTAAACAGGCTGACGAAACCCCATTTTTTGTGGGTTGTGTTTGCGAATGTATTCCTCAGTGGATAAAAGTGTCACTGCCCATAGACTATCAAAAAACAGATGGAATAAATAGATTTCATTTGAAGCCCGTTGGCTAGATCAGTCCAAATTAGAAAACTTGAACATTTTGCCCCCTCTTAAAATTGAATATGGCCAGTTGACTTCTTCTTTTTGCATGGAACTTCTCTTTTTGACCACTTCTGATGTTCACACCTCCAACAGAAAAGGAGAAGCAGAACTGAAACTGTTATACCGAATCACATAACACTGAAAGGCCACCGCCACCATTTAGGTTAGAGAACAACTTCTAAAATGCAAATAAAGTGATGAAATCATGAACACTTTTGCTCCAACTAATGGGGGCAAATTCAGCCCATCGTGGTTTAATTACAAACGTTTTATATTTTGTTATGGAAAGGTGGTTGCACTGTGGGCAGAATCATGAAGCTGCTGTTTCGCCATCGCACTGTTGCTTTCTCCTGTCTGTGCCTCTCTCGGCATTTGCATGGTATCTGACAGACAGCTCGTTGTGAGCAGAGATGAAAGGGTGAAAGTGCCCTGCTGGCACATTCTGATGCGGAGGTGGTAGCATGGCAGCGGCCACCCTGTCCCCTTCAGTACCCCGCCACCGCAGGAGCATGCACGAAAGCGAAGCGCCACTTGGTGTGAGAAGTGAGTGGAAACCCCCCTCTCCCCCCTCCTCTTCACACCTCGCCTCTGCCCCGGCCCCGCTTTTTGTTTTTCTGAGGCAGCTTCAGCGCGCTGTTCGTACCTGTGACCCCCCCACCCAACTCCACGGCAGGCTGTGACCAACCACTGTTCAGCGCTACAAAGCAGTGGGGAACGTACTGCAGAGCGAAGAGGCTGCAGGAATGGCCCTGTAGTTGTGGTCTGGTTTTGAGAAAGGTTTCCGCGAAGCCCTGGCTTACCAGTCCTCGCGCGCGACGTGTAACATCAAGGCTCGCTGGGCCTGGTAATTGTCGGAACCTTCCTGCTGTAGCTGCAGCCTTGACTCTCATGGGCCCTGTTGAGGTCAAAGGTCATGGAGCCTGTCTACAGCTTCCTTTTACCTCAGTAACAAGGGCTTTTATGTAAAACGTGTGGCCGATTTGTTTAATTGCAGCAGTAAGCTGCTTTCCCAGTCGACTGTATGAGCGCACGACGAGTTCCCATCAACACCAAAACAAGGAACCTGAACTCGTGTTTCTCGGCCGTTTATGAATGATGTTAATTCTTTTTTTAACGTGGTGTCACTGCAGTGCAGCTTCTCTGGTCACATGTGCACAGGTGACACTATGAACGCATCATATGGAAATTGTTCGGGTGATTTTAGTAGCTATAATAAAATGGTTAATATCAGCAACACTTTACGGTATTTGGCTGGGCCATATTGGCAGGCTTATACCTTCCTGTTTTACAATATAGCACAAGCACAAACTGCAATCAAGTTCAAGCATTTGAGCAATCTAGAGGCTCACTATAGCTTTACTTATAAGTTTAACTGGCAAAAATTATAAATGAAAAGGCTACTTTACAGCATCAACGGTGCATGAAATGCATCACTTTTAGCATTCACCTCTCCACTGAACAGTAAGTCTTTGAACATTTGATGATGATGATTATTATTTCATGTGTTTGCTCCTGAGTGGAGCGTATCCCTCATGATGGTGTGTTCTGCTTGGCCAGGCGTCCGGCCTCAGGAACGGCTGTCTCTCTGTACTGAGGAAGAGCAGGGAGAGCTGTGCTGAGGAAGAGCAGGCAGAGCTGTGCTGAGGAAGAGCAGGCAGAGCTGTGCTGAGGAAGAGCAGGCAGAGCTGTGCTGAGGAAGAGCAGGCAGAGCTGTGCTAAGGAAGAGCAGGCAGAGCTGTGCTGAGGAAGAGCAGGCAGAGCTGTGCTGAGGAAGAGCAGGGAAAGCTGTACTGAGGAAGAGCAGGCAGAGCTGTGCTGAGGAAGAGCAAGCAGAGCTGTGCTGAGGAAGAGCAGGCAGAGCTGTGCTGAGGAAGAGCAGGTAGCACTGTGCTGAGGAAGAGCTGGGAGAGCTGTGCTGAGGAAGAGCTGTACTGAGGAAGAGCAGGCAGAGCTGTACTGAGGAAGAGCAGGCAGAGCTGTGCTGAGGAAGAGCAGGCAGAGCTGTGCTGAGGAAGAGCAGGCAGAGCTGTGCTGAGGAAGAGCAGGCAGAGCTGTGCTGAGGAAGAGCAGGCAGAGCTGTGCTAAGGAAGAGCAGGCAGAGCTGTGCTGAGGAAGAGCAGGGAAAGCTGTACTGAGGAAGAGCAGGCAGAGCTGTGCTGAGGAAGAGCAAGCAGAGCTGTGCTGAGGAAGAGCAGGCAGAGCTGTGCTGAGGAAGAGCAGGTAGCACTGTGCTGAGGGAGAGCTGTGCTGAGGAAGAGCTGTACTGAGGAAGAGCAGGCAGAGCTGTACTGAGGAAGAGCAGGCAGAGCTGTGCTGAGGAAGAGCAGGCAGAGCTGTGCTGAGGAAGAGCAGGCAGAGCTGTGCTGAGGAAGAGCAGGCAGAGCTGTGCTGAGGAAGAGCTGTGCTGAGGAAGAGCAGGCAGAGCCACAGCCCTTCTGTGTGCGGGACGCGCTGCAGGATGAGGGATATTTTAAGGCCGCTCCTTTGTCATGCGGCTCGGGTGAGAGGCAGGAGCTCGGAGTTCGTGCTTCGGATGTGTGAGCTTAAGGAATTTATTTTTATTCAATGCCAAATCTAATTTTTGTTCAGCACCAAGTGTCTTGGGGGGGAATAAAAGCAAGTATGTATTTATGGAAGGAAACATTGTCACAAGAAGAAGGTGCCTGTTTTCTGTTTTTAAAATAACAGAGGGTGCAAGATAAGAATGGAACCCGAGGTGGTTAGGAAAAAATGCGGAACATGGTGTCTGATCTGTCTGTGATAAAGCACTGTGCTATGGAAAAAGGGGGCAGTAGCAAGCGTAGAAATTTGACCAGTGCTCTCCCTTAAATTGCATGAGTGCAGTTCCTTATTAATATTCATTGAGAAACTCAGCAGGGGGCAGTCTGTGGTCAGTTGCGCAGGTGAGCCAAATATGTAATTCATGAATATTCATAAGAAAAGTGTTCGATTTTTATGTATCAGAGCGAGCAGGGCGGGGCTGAGTATAAAATCGGAGTGCATTCGTACACTCTCAGAAAGTTTCTGAATGCTCTTTGACCATGTTTCATTCTGGGGGAGGGGATTCATTGCAGAACAGTGCTGTGACATCACAGCAGTAAAAAAGACCTCACTGTAGGGGATGGGAAGGCTATGGCCTGGACATGATATCACAAATAAGACTTTTTTTTTTTTAAAAGGGTGCAGTCAGTGAGCAGTCTTTTTTGTAACCTCTCATAGGAGATCGGCATGTTCCCCTCGGGGGTGGCAGTTGGTCATTTACATAATGTGGCGAACGGAGCGGAGGGGGGGGAGCGGGGCAGATGGGCCCGTCTTGCGCTCGACCGTGCGTCCTCGCCCCACGCTGGGGCCGGGCCTGAGAGGGGGCGTCCCACTGAGACCCTGGCTTCAGTTTGGGCCATGGGCTTGGCCCTCGCCCATCCAAATGCTGACCGGACTCAGAGCTGGGCAGCAAGCTGGTCCGCTGGCGCGCGTGCCAACGTGGCCGCCGAGGGGGAGGGGAGCGGGCACGGGTGCCAGCATGGCCGCCGTGTGGGTGGATGGAGGAGGAGGCCGAGGGGAGTGAACTTATAAACATCAGAGCGTGGTGGGCGGGGCCTTGTTCTCAGAAATGTCGGGTTATTGGTGAGGGCCCTGGCTCAAAGTAGCTGGAGCAGTACTATTTACACGGGCGGGGTACTTCATAAAAATGATTTTGCATAGTATCTGCTTTTGTTTTCAGGCGTGGAACTTTTTGGGTTCACATCGCAGTACCCACTTGTTTCAGGTGTAATTCTTATGAATTGTGTGTCTACATTACTATTAGTGTCCGTGGACTTCCTGTCTGAATCTGCAGGATTGCGTAATTCCATCTGACATTCTCCTGAAGGGACAAGAGGTGATTTTCAATCTAAGAGTGCCATTTTCTGAGTAAAACAACAATGTAGATATCTCACAAGTTACACAGAGCTGTGGCTGTACTATGGACAGGAAGTCCAAGGCTCACTAGCTAATGGTTTGCGGTTCACACACCCTGCTGCTCTGTGTGATATGATATATAAAATTCATTTGGACCGGCTGCCATTTTCACGTGTCTGAATTCATTTTGGTTCGCGTTTCGTGCCTGTTCCGGAAACGGCTTTCGGCTGATGCGGGGAGCAGAGCGCACGCTCTGGCTGCTGACTGCCGTTGCACCAGACTAGGCCGGATAGGTCTGTTTGCAATTCAGATTCCACCTTTTGACCATGAAGCGCTGTCTCTGATAGCCACAAGCTCAGTGTGTGCTATAGTAGGCATGTGGCTCTGTTTGACCTCCCGTCATTACGCTGTTGTTTTTATTGTATTATTGTATTCTCCTCCTCTCGGTGTGGAGCGGGCAGTCGTAGCCGCCGTTGCGCTCGCACCGCGCTGCTCTCTGCAGCCCCGGCGCAGGAAGGCGCAGACGAGCGCTCGCCCTCCCCCGAGGCACGCCGCCGCCTCTTCTTTTCACACTGTGGTCTGCGTCGGGCTCGCACTGACGTGAGTCATAGGAAGGCGCTTCACGTGCAGCTCAGGAGGCCAGCTGCAAGTGCGCCCTGAGGTTTGGCTACGTGTCGCAAGGACCCTCTCCTGCACTCTGAGAAGAGCGAGCCCTGAGCAGCTCGGAGGGCCCCGTGAGCGCCGTCATTAGGGTTTGTGTACCGTGCTGTACGTACGTCTTTGAACAATTTATGAACCCCCCCCTGCCCCCCCCCAGTACACTTGCGTAGTTAGAGTTGTGGGTGGTGAAAGTGCACGTTCGGGCTGAATGGTGTGCAGTCTGTGAGAGTTTGCCCAGGTGTGAGCTCTCAGACCCGGCCCCTCTCAGACGAGAACACCTGTCACACCTGTTCCAGACCTACGCAGCGCCCCGCGCACTTCACCTGCCATCAAAGTGACTCTCCGCATCTCAGATTCGTTTTGGTTTCACACCATCAGGCTCCGGCTCGCGCTGCAGCCTTTCTTTGAGCGCCTCCTCAGCCCTGTTTTTCCGTTTGTTTCGGGCAGCGTGTTTTGCACGTGAGCAGATCATCGAAATATTGAGTTCACGCACGCTGCGTCTGCTGTCTGCAAATAGTCATGATCTGAAAATGGGACCTTGATAGTAGGTAGGCCTTAAAAATATGGGGATATTGTTTGTGTGCTGGCTGCTGCAAGTTTAGCTGGTTGGGGAGCTGTTGTGTTGGCGTCTTGCAGTTTGCTTCTTTGTGGGTGCAGTGTCACAAAGCGGGCGTAAGTGTGTCTGCGTTCGTGGAGCAGGGTGCCACAGCTGGGAGCCATATTGTCTGCATGCCTAACAGCCATTCATTCCCACCCTCTGTGTGTCTGTCGCTGGAGCAGTTTGTGTCATCAACTTTGGAGCAGTTGATGACACAGTTGACTCACTTCACCTGGTTACTTTGGTCTGAACTAGATGCTGATTTTAAGGTGAAAATAAAAAGTATGTGGCTTTCCAGGACCAGGGTTACAGACCCCTGTGTTATGTTACAAGTATTGATCAGATCAGGCCAGCACACCTCTGGATTCCTGTAACCTGTTACGGTATTGATCAGATCAGGCCACCTCACCCCTGAATGTCTGTAACATGTTACAGTATTGATCGGATCAGGCCACCTCACCCCTGAATGTCTGTAACATGTTACAGTATTGATCGGATCAGGCCACCTCACCCCTGAATGTCTGTAACATGTTACAGTATTGATCAGATCAGGCCACCTCACCCCTGAATTCCTGTAACCTGTTACAGTATTAATCAGATCAGGCCACCTCACCCCTGAATTCCTGTAACCTGTTACAGTATTAATCAGATCAGGCCACCTCACCCCTGAATTCCTGTAACCTGTAACAGTATTGATCAGATCAGGCCACCTCACCCCTGAATTCCTGTAACCTGTTACAGTATTAATCAGATCAGGCCACCTCACCCTGAATTCTGCTACCTGTTACAGTATTAATCAGATCAGGCCACCTCACCCTGAATCCCTTCTAACCGTATACAGATACAGATCAGCCACCTCACCCTGAATCGTAACCGTACAGTATTAATCAGATCAGGCCACCTCACCCCTGAATTCCTGTAACCTGTTACAGTATTGATCAGATCAGGCCAGCACACCCCTGAATGTCTGTAACCTGTTACAGTATTGATCAGATTGGTGTATGTGAGGGGCCTTTATAGTCCACAGCTTTAGAGGAGCTGTGTGCTTAGAGCCCTACCAGCTCAGGCCCTGGGCAGAGTGTCTGCCATACAGATCAGCTTCACTCCCATCCTAGCATCTCCTCCGAGCCCCACTCTCTCCTTCACTTAACTCCGCTCGCTCATTAACACACACGCGCGCGCGCGCACACACACGCTTTTCTCCTTCCCTAGCTCTTTGATGGCTTTTCAAAGAGGGCGAATGTTGTATGGGCGATTTGAGCTTAGCGAGCTCGATGTTTGTGTACAGCAGGGTGGACTGCTGGGACTGGTCTCTTAAGGAAATCAATAAAATAAACGGCTAATTCTGTGTTCATTGGTGTCGTATGAAGAGGTGTTAATTAGAGACTTTTTACACACTGAGAGGCTGTAGGGGAGGGTGTCCCTTAACTTGTGGGGGTGGGGGGTGGGTGGTGCTGTGTATATGGATGAAATATGCTACTGTCCCACAGCAACCCAAAACTGCAGGCTTGATAGCTTCCAGTCTTCCCTCTTCATGTATGTCCAAAAGCCAAGGTTGTGTTTTGTGTCTATTGTGTGTGTGTGCGTGTGTGTGCGTGTGTGTGTGTGTGCGTACGCGCTCGTTTTTGTATATGTTTTTGGTCGTCTGTTGCAGTTGGAGCTGGAAAAGGCCAGACCTGCGCTAACTCCATTGAGTTGGAAAACAAACATGGAGACCTGCCTTTCAGGGCCGCAGTCAGCCG
Organism: Anguilla rostrata; assembly: GCF_018555375.3. Classification (NCBI taxonomy): domain Eukaryota; kingdom Metazoa; phylum Chordata; class Actinopteri; order Anguilliformes; family Anguillidae; genus Anguilla; species Anguilla rostrata. The sequence goes on from NC_057933.1 coordinate 56,214,118, forward strand.
CAGCCGCTCTAATTAAGAGGACGGGCGCGTGACCTGGAGAGCGGCGCCGGCGCTCCCCTCGCCCGCGTCCCAGCGAATGTCTCCCCCCCGCTCCCGCTCCCGCTCCTCCAGACGGGCCCGCCGGGGAGAAGGGGAGCGAGGGAGCGCGCTCCTGAGTGAATGAGAGGAGCAAATTGGCATGCGGCGTTCTGTAAGGCGAAGGGTGCAGCCGAAGCCCTTGACTGCTGATTACCATTTGCTAATGAGCAGTGGGGTTGATCTGTGCCCGTCTCTCTCTCTCTCTCTCCATTCCGCGCTTTGTGCTGCTGCTCCCGGCTCTGATGCCGTTAATGGAGAGAGGCGCGCAGCGGTAATGAAAGCAGCGGGGGGGCGTGTGTGCGCTCAGGCCGGCCGGTGCCCCCCCCCGCTCCAGCACTATTGATTATTGTGTGTCTGCGCCGCCCCAGGCACTTTTGTCACATTCTAATGATGGCTTTCAGAGGCAGGGCTGGGATCCCTCCGCACTCGGACCAGCGATGCCAGCCAGGACTCCTTTTGTGCTCCCCCCCCCCACACACACCCCTTCGCGCCTCCTGCACCAATCCGGGGCTGGGCCAGGGGGCGCCCCGCGGCGCGGGACCCCCGCGGAGGCGAGCCGGTACGCCTGGAGCGCCTCTTATTCTCCTCCGCCCCCGCCCCGCCCCCGCCCCATCGCTGCGTGTCCTCAGGTGTCTCCGCTCCTCGGGGCGCCGCGCGGAGCCGGGGGGAACGATGCCGCTACCCCCCCCCCCCGTGAGCGGGGTTCTGTGTATGCGGGGGTTTGTGGGGTAGCGAGTCACACTCTCAGCCTGCCCGTTACCATAGTTTCATGCTGGACATTCCAAACTAGAAAATAAAGAAAAGTTGGGAGTTTGTTATTAAAAACAAATACGAGCCTTCCTCAGTACAGACGCACGGCCTTGCGATTGCAGACGCAGGTCCATGACTGCTGCAGCAGCAGGTCTGCGGTGAGCGTCGCGGACGCTGACGTTCCCGCCGTGTCTCCGCGGGAACCTCGGGCCCTGCGTTCGAGCGCTTGAGCATTCCGCGGGGCGGACGCCGCTCCGCACCCGAGCGTGGCGGTAATGGAGTTGCCGGTGGGTTTTAATTAGATTAGTCGCAGAGTCCTGACTCCTGAAATTGGTTTTGCGGAATTTGCGGTCCCTCCTGCAAACAAATGAAAGAGTTCGTATAATGACGATGATGATAATGATCAAAATAACAATTATTATTTATGGCTCCGCGAGTCGCGGAAGAAAGGGAGCTAATTACCGCGCGACAAAGACCTCGCTAACAGCGGCAGGACCGCGTCCCTCAACACCTCTTTTCGCGCTGAAACAAGCTGGCCCCCGACTCCCTTCTTCGTCTGAAAGGGCCCCGCGGCCCGAGGGCCATTAGAGGAGAAGCGGCCCGGCCTTTTGTCTCTCCCTCTCTGCGCTTCGCCCTTCTCTGCCATTACACTTGTTCTTTTTGTCCTCGACTTTGTGAAAGGGCCTCATTTGTGGCGGCGGCGGCGGCGGCGGTGTTTCTCTTTCAGGGCTGGAGCACTTGACTGTCCTCTAGCTTTTAGCGGGGCGGCGCTGGCCGGGCCGTCCTTCCTCCCGCTCTCTTCCTCGCCTTTGCGGGCGCGCGCGGCGTTTGTAAATAGAGCTGTGTTTGCGCAGCCTTTCATTTCGCCGCCTGGGCCCGCGGGTCCGCGGGTGAGGACGGGTGCTCCTCGGATTCCCCTCAGACCCCCGCGTTCGCCGCCGCAGACGCTGGCGTGCCTCCGGCCCCGGTGTGACCCCCACCCCGCACCTCTGCAGGACGTTTCACTAAACATTTCTGAAGGGGAAAGGGTTTAAGTTTTGCCCATCTAGTGCTGGATATGGCTGAAGAAGCTAGAGAGCTTTTAACTGTTTAAAGACACTGGAATAACTGATTTGAAAGCAAAGTTTTTGCAAGATAGAGTGCATGAGCATCATCTTTTAATGAAGTTATAATACCTAATTATGCCTCAGAATCATCCACCACTCCGAAGAACACTTTTAAAGTAATAGGGGAAGCTGAAGACTTGCTGTACTTTCTGTCTCAGTGAAACGGAAAAGGGTTTGATGATCTAAAACTAAGAAAACCGGGGTTAAAGGGTCCCCTATGGGTCCATGAAGGAATAGCACAGGAAAATGGCAAATATTTTCAAATTTAAGAATATTCTGTTTACACATCCATATTTAGACTGCCAGAGATTCCCTGCTTTCAGGTAACCAGGTAACGGCACAGCATCTCTGCCGAGATCTGCATGGACTGAACAGGCTTTTCTCTTATGTCTGTTTACTCGTACCGTAAATGTACAGCATGCACCCCCACCTCTGTTATCTTCAGAAGAAGTACAGAAAGTTCATGGCTCTCTCCAGGACTGATGTGGGAGATACCACTTATTTAACAGAAATGGTAAATGTGGAATGAAAAGGCAGTCTCACAAACACACAGGTATCATAGTAACAAAAAAAAGATCTGTTGAGAGTTGAATAGTGTTCTTTTAATACGTGGTAATTATAGGAGCGCTTCCTCATTTTGTGCCTGTGAGTACAGTTGGCAGATGACTTGGCTGTGGATACACACGTTAATAGGCAGGCAGGCTCTACCCAGGGTTGGTATTTTTAATGGTGCCTGACTACAGTCCAGAGTAGGCCACAGCCAAATATGGAAGCACGGTTCTGTATACGTGTGAACAGAAACCCTTGCTGATAAGCTATGTGCTGGTACTTTTTTTTTTTCTTAAGCAATTTTTTATTTTTATTCTTTTTTTGTGGTCGGGGGTGGCTGTGGCTACCCTGCCTGTTCCTTGGTGCGGGTGGCACGTTGTAGCACAGTCTGTGGACAATCCCCACTGCCCCCACACCAGTGACCTGTGCCTGTCGCTCTCTGTTCCAGCTTTCACCCACTGCTGTAAGGAAAGCGGGTTCCTGATGGTGTTGAAATGCCGGGAGCAGAACGCCGCGATGAAGGAGTGCCTAACTGCTCAGTGAGTGAAGCTGCGTGGAACACCGTACTGCCTTTTCGTATTACTCAATACATAATGTTTATGCTTGCATATCTCATAAGTGAACATTTCACTTAAAATGAGCCTCATCCAAATCATCACACATTCTTGGTAACGTTATGATATTTCATTCATTACATATTTATTAGCTAAATTCATATAGCTCTAGATCCTTAATGTGACATGCTGTTCTAGACGTGCATCTTAGTGTGTTAAATAGCCATTCCAGTGAAATCTCTCGTGGGTGCTGGGAAAGGGTGTCATAAGCCCTTTTTTTTATTATTTTTAAATTTGCGGGGCTTGAGACAAAGTTTGGGAACCCATGGATGTCAGTGCGTTTTATTCAGCCTTTATCTATCCAGGAAAGTGTCACTGAGGTGAGAGTTCAGACGTGTTGCGATAACCCTGGTAAGACAGCGGCAGGCTCTCTGTGCCAGACCGCCGCGGTTTCCGCTCTTCTGTTTGCGCTCTCGGTTGACGCCTGGGCCGCCCCGTTACAGTGACGGCCGTGGCACCGAGCCCTAGCGGACGCCGTGTCGGTGCCGCGCCAGGCCAAACGGCGGCGTGGCTGCGAGGGACGCTCGCGCAGAGAGGAGGGTGAATCAGGGACAGCTCAGAGAGGCTGGGGAGAACAGGGGAGTGTGCTAATGACCCATTTCTCATCCTCCTCGCGCATGTTTTCCCAACTAATTACAAGCCCTCCCAGAGCACATCGCAACGTGTCCAGAAATCTAAAAAATAAAATGATAATACTCAGACCTGGAGTTGGAAAAGGCTGTTTCTATTATTTTCAATGGCAAAACACATCAAATATACAGTATATGAACTATGACATTATGTAATGATACTATAAACAGGCCCTATATGAAGTTTAATTCTATTTTAGGAGGGTCATTAATTTGATATGTTGTTGGTGCTTCCATCAACTTAAACACTGTCCCAGGGTTACTGCTGAAGTATGCTGATGTTAAACTAGGTATACAGGATACTTTCCACTTTGCAGGACTTTACACAATGGCTGAACCCTAACCTGTTGTGAAATGACAAGTGTTGTACAGGTTTTAGCCGTATTCAGTTATATTTAATGTCTTTCAAGATTTCACAGATTTAATTGCCCTATATTTCCCTGTTCCTTCAGTTACAGAGATCCAGCATTTTTCGAAGAGTGCAAGCAGCAGTACATCAAAGAGAAGCTGGAGTATCAGAAGACAGGGATTCCTGCGAAGAACAGGACGGCGAAAGTGCCCACGAGCATGTAGGCCCGTGTCCGTCTGGGGAGGGAGCTCGTCTGCACTTTCGCCTTTTGTGTGTAAAATGGAGAAATTTAAGAAACAAAGCTTTGCCCTTTTGACTTTTGTGATCATTTCCAGCTCCTGTGAGGCAACAGGTATATAGCATATCTATGCTCAGTGCAGACCCTTGTTTTATTTCATGTTTGGTACAGAAATAGCTGGTCTCATGCCTCTGTGAACAGAGCACTCACAGATATAGAAGCTGAAGCCAGTACACCTGATTGTTTGCATTCCAAAAGGAGATTTTCTACATTTATAGAGCAGCCTACTTCCTTCCTGCTCCAACATGACTGTACATGGAGCACATTCTGGATGTGGTGCGTTTTCAGCATAGAGTGGTTCCACTAAAACAGGAAACCTAGTCAGGCCGCTTGTTGTCTTCGTGCTCTACGCATATTGGAAGGTTTTTTGTTTCTCTTTCTTTAATCTCCCAGCTTCTTCAAGTAATGACAGCAGGAAATGGGGGGGCATGTGGGGACAGGTGTTGGGGGGGCGGGGGCGGGTGGGGGGGCGTCATGTGGGGGTGTGTGGCTACGGGGACAGTACAGTGTGGGAGCGAATGTCTTCCTCACGAGGTCCTCCAGCCTTGAACCTCACGCGTGTGCGTTCTGCACTTTTAAACAATGAAATGGAAATGAATTCCATGGCGGGTGACGTGATTGCGGGGGTGCCCCTGTGCGTCGGGGTGGAGGGAGTGTCAACTTTGACTCTGCCGGCGTTAAAAGCCTTATTTATAGCAGCACTTCCTGCGAGCTCACCTTTTATCATTCTGTACGCTAATGAAAAGGCAACAAATGTGTTTCTGCGGCAGAGTCTGCCGCGCTCGTGCCCAGAGGAGCGCCGCACAGACTCACATCAGTCAGGATAATTCCCTCCCGCCTTTCCGGCATGATTGGTTGTGTAAAAATGAGTGGTTTTCCCCCAGATAATTGTGCATTGTTGAAGTGTTGATAGGATGAGCAAAAATGAATAAAATGCTCAAAAATGGTATCGTGTGTTTGCTATGTGTATTTGCACTGAAACTAAAGTAAAATTACCATTAAATTATTAAAATAACTTGGAGCACTGCTTCGGAGCACTTGTGTATCAATCAAATAATGCAATAAACACTGAAAGGATGTTGGTTGCTTGTGTGACGTGTCTATTCCTGCAGGTGAAATGGCCTGACTCAGAAAATCAGTTTGTGGAGAAAATAATATTTGTGCAAAATATAGAGCAAAAAGCATATAATGATCATAATGTGATCATTACCGCTCACTCATATTGCTGCAGTGCATTTTGATAGTTTGCAAGACTCCATGAATATGCTGTGAAGGGGTATTTGTTTGCTAATGATTGTCAGCATTTGTCTTGTGGTTTATGATCTATAAGAAGCGTGGACCGAGCGAGACGCAGTTTATCTTGCAGCTTGCACAGAGATTGTTTAAAAGAAGGCTGATGCACACATGCAAGGTATGTGCACGAGGATAGCAAAACCTTCTGTCTCGTTTAACCCGTTTTATTTCACTTCATTTCCTCACTGGCTATTTTGAAAAATGCACTGGGATTTCCTAAAAGTGTGAAACTGAAGTGGAAGAAGCACTACTGAGACGCGTCACTGAGCACTCAGAACACGTTTCAGCAAACGGTCACTGGAGCGCAGGGAGAAATACATGCGAAATGTAAATTCCTACAAACCGTTTGTGGTCGACATGGGATTGAGGGTTTATCAATCCCACAATGGGTGTAGCTGTGGTGTGCTCTCGCACGCGCCACTGACTTGGGTCAACAAAACGGACCAGGCCGGGTGAGCAGCATATGGTGGCGGCCGCGTCGAGCAGAGGGTCCCGAGCGAACGGACACGGGGAGCGGAACTGAAGTCATTTAAATGAGCTTATCTCACTTTAAATAAAGAGAAACAGGAGTCCCGACTCCTGCCGGCGCTGAGCAGACAGACGCGGGCAGACAGACAGACAGACGCAGGTGTGGGCCGCCCTACCTGCGAGGCAGAATGCTTTGTGCTCCATGGTAACAGCGGGGGGGGTGGAGCCCTGCTGCGTCTCAGCTGCCATCACAAAGGAGCGGCGACGAGTCCAGATAGGAGACAATGCACAGAGCCCCGCTGAGCCCCCGCACCCCTGCACGCGCGTGCGTGACGGCTCTTCCCGCCACACGTCCCACGGCTCCCCGTGCAAAGTGTCGCCACGCGTCCCGCCTCCCCGATGCGCGTCTTCACAGGAAACTGCGAAAGTCTGTGAGGGGAAACTGCCGAACGGCGTCTCACTTTACAAAAACACAAAGGAAACATGGAGACCAGCAGAGCTGCACGCACCCACACACGCACATATGCTCCCTGGATTTCTCCAAATAGGTGGACATTTTCTGCACTGTTGGAGAACCTGCCATCAGGATACCTGTGACCAAATCTTTTATATGGTGTTTATTGCAGATTCCAAATTAAGTGTGTGCCCACCACCCCTCCAACTGGACTCAGTGCAAATGTAGACTATTTTTTTTGCACACCTTGAACATTCTATATAGAATTCTGTCCTGCATTCGGAATGTCCACTTGCTATTGTAGGACCTTCCTATCATTGACATCCTCTGTCAGCATCAAAAAATGCATGCAGTCATCCATCATTTCTTTCCCTCCAGGCTGTGCAGACCTGGATCTGCAATAATATGCCTCTCAGGAGGCCCAACTTTCGACATCTATGCTCTACCTTGCCCTGCCATAGATTGGCAGCCTGTCCAGGGTGTATTCCAGCTTCTCGCCCAGTGCACGCTGGGATAGGCTCCAGCACCCCTCTGCGTCCCTGCCCAGGATAAGCGGGTATAGATAATGAATGGATGGGATATACTCTATTTGCAGGGACTGAACATGACGACAGGGCCCAACTAGGGATTTCAATCCCATAACCCCTGGGCCTGGCAGCCTCACCACAGCTCAGCGCTCAATACCAACACAAGTATGTACTGGGCTTCTCTGAAGTTGAGTCCCACAAGGAAGATTAATATCATCACCACCATTATCTTCCTCTCACTGATGATCTGTTTTCCCCAGGCTGGTAAAGAGGGTCAGTAGCAGGGGGCACTGTAATGACTTGAAATGTCCTTGAGAGGACAGTGGAGAAGCTAACTATCTTCCTGCACTAAAAACACAGCTCTTCAGCCTGCACGAAGGACCTTGACACTTTTCTATATAACTCATCTTAGTACTTAAATGCATACTATGCAGGAGTTTTTTTAGCCTTGCTGTGTCCTGTGTTTACTATCTCCTCCATTTTCAACCCAGCCTTCTCAACCAGAGTACCTAACTTCAGCCATCTAGCTAACGTAGCTGGACAGCTAGAGGTAACATTACTTTGACGCCAACTCCGCAATTAGTTTCGTCCTCCATGTGAACTTCAGCTGTCAATATCGAGGAACAGCAATTCCAAGTTTAACTCTGGTTTTTGAACGAGCCCTGTCAGCTTGTCTTTTCGCTTCGCTGTGCTTGTGCTTCTTTACCTACGTAACTGCTGTACTAGCTAGCTACAAGCAGTCCACTGAAACCGGATCCCACACAGGCTCTGTAGTCACACCCTCCCCTCCCCACAGAAGAGAGCATCATGCCCAGAAATGTCCCAAATGTATTTTAGAAGAAAAAATACAGGCAGTGAAGCATGGATTTGGCGAACGTGCACAAAGACAGAGACTGCTAGTGCATCGGATATGATTGATCATGGTTATTTTCTGATATATCCAAGGTAAAAATCCTGCATAGTAATGCCTGTAATTCAATAGGAGGTTTTTTAAAAAATATTTTTAACCCAGATTTCCCCCATTTTCCTGATTTTTAAAATTCATTTTACTTAAGCGGTCTCATCATTTTGATGACATCCATCAAATCAGAAGAGCAGACATGTTTCCATGTTTCCACAGACATGTGGGAGTTACTGCTTCTTTCACTCCCTAATCTTGCAGAGTCATTGCATCATAAGAATGTGCTTCATGCGCAGCTAGAGCAGACAGACTGCAGGCACTTGAATAACTAGAGGTCATTCTTAACTACAGCAAATGATTTAATTATCCATTTCCATAGTGACCACTGTACTTAATCACCTATTTGAATACTCTCATGCACTTTATTTTCCAAGTTGTGTTGAATGATATCTAATGGATGCAATGGAACAGTGCGTGTTGGTGCTCTTGTTCTGTCACTAAAAAAAGAAAGCAATTAAGCCCTTTATATATATTAATAAAACCACTCAAGTATATTCACATTAAGTTTTTTAATTTACAATTATTTACAAACCGTCTTGTGGAGTAGTTCTAAAATATAATCTATATCTACTGTACATTGCATTTGGTTTCACAAATCTTTCCGCAGTATTATTGAACTCAACAGATGTAAATGAAACGCAAAACAAAAACACTTCAAGAAAAAAGGCTCCTGCAGCTTTAAACATAGAATAGTAAATAATTGGAAATTAAATAAAAATAAACCATTTTATCAACCCCTTATAAGTTCAGAGAACAAGGGAAAACATCATGAAATGGAACAAAGAATCTCCATTTTTTTGCAGCATTGGCTCTGTATTACTGCACCAGTCATGTGCATGGTGTGACCCTGGAGGTATGCATGACAGAATGAAGACTGGTGTGTGCTGGGAAATGCCCCTGCAAGATCAATGTTCTGACAAAACACTTCATTGGGATTCATTCATTAAAATTATACCACAGATAAAAGTAATCCTAATAACGCCTTTCAACAGGCAGTTCAATAGACTGGTTTAGGAAAAAAACACCATGACCAAACCTTAAAGCATTGGTGCTCAATTACCAGCAGGCTTCACGAGATGCAGAAGTTTCATTATACTTACATAGCATTTAGCAGACGCTCTTATCGCGACTTACACAACTTTCAGCTTTCATGTATCATTATACGCTGATTTCGAAGCATGCAGTTAAGTACCTTGCTCAAGGTACAACGCTGTCCTACCGGTTTCGAACCTAGACCTTTCGTAAGCGAGTCCTTCACTGTGCCACCTAGATGACGAGGACCACCTCAAGAATGCACCATGCATTTGTGAATCTTTCACCTTTTGTAAATAAAACCAACCTTTTTTCCTAGCGCATAGAACTGCTGTCATGTTAATCACTCCAGGAAATCAGACGTTTAAAGCTATTTCTCCTTAATTTCAGTCCTGTACAGGTTTTATTCGATCCTAATCAATGTCACAATGTTTCATGAATACTGCCTGTATTATCCTCTGATTCAAACCTGTGATGGGAAAAGTGCATCAATTTGGACAGCAAGAATGATATCCAAACCCTAGCAAAGACAATAATGCCCCTTATGTCTTAAAAGCCATCCTAACCTTTCCAGTGAAACTCATGAGTGAATTATTGGGATGCCTCTACCTCTGTGAGAGAGGGAGATCTGGGAGTTTGTGTCTGCTAGATACCGTGGTGGTAAACAAAAAAAAACTGCAGAGACCCACCACCAGTTTTAGCAGTAATTTTGAATGAGAAATTATTGTACTGTTTGTAATTACTGGTGCACACATGACCTCAAGACATAGCATAAACTCGACGAAACATAGTGGTGATGTTTGGGTTTCTGCATTTCATAACATAGTAATGAAATGCAGTAATGCTTTTTTTACACAGTTAAAACAGCAGGTGCTTAATTACGTATTCACATGGACATGCTGAAGATGTTTCCCATCTACGGAGAGCTCCTTCCTACCAAAAAAGTAAACGTGACTGCTTATTGCTTTGGATACAATATACAGCCAGCAATAAGGCAGAAAGCAGCCGGAAAGCAGCCAGCTAGCTGGGGAAGAGAGTAGTATTTTAAGAGCATGCATTTGCTTTCATTACATTTGGTGTTCATCTCCAAGGGTTTTCTTCACACACTACATGTAGAAACGTGGGCCAGAGTCATGGTCTGTAGATGAACAGAGCTGAAATGCAGGATGCTGCCCTGCTGGGGCCTGTGTTACATAGGCTGGAGCAGAAGCGCCTCCTGTCTGCACTGCAGTGTTATTACATGCACAGAATGCTCTGGAGGGGTCACTGGACGAGATACAGCCGCAGTCACTGACTGATAAAAGGACCACTATACCGAATACAGTACAGTAAAGGAGTGTTCTTTTCTCTAGGGTCAGGAGGTCAAAGGTCAGACATAGATTGTGACCTAATGGTAGCCATTAATATCAGAAGAAGACAGCTAAAGGTGGCGACCTAGGGCAACGGTAGCTGTTCCACAAAAGCCATGTATTAGATGAGGTGCAGTAAGGGGGAGGGGCTGCTCCACTGCTCGTTTGCCACTGGGCACAGAGGAGCAGTTTCTCAAGGCCTTCCCCAACAGAACACACATACTGTATACACACCCCATGGCTCACACCTGCTCTCTTCACCATCTCCTTTTTTGCCTGTAATGCTCAATACATCCATCACAGGACACATGTACCTCAGCCACGAGACCAAACAGCAGAGTGCAACAGATTCTTTCCACAGTCGTACAGTCCAAACGAACTGCAGGTCCAAACGATTTAGATTCAGTGGGATAACTACATGAGTGAACTGAAAGAGGGGTGGGGGATCAGATGTGAAAGACTAAAGACAACAGAAAAGTAGCAAATGTGTAGAAGAATGCGACTACCCTCAGTAATCAAGGAGATCAGAAATGCGCTTTCTGTCAGTTACAGCCTGTTCTCATGGCTTGGGTTTTTGACTGCTACACCTTGGACTGTTCACACCACCCTCCCTCCGTATCTGAACTGCAATGGTGGACTGGACTCCTGTTTGGGTGGTCCTCATTGTCACAGGAGACCCGATGGTAGCATGAGGGGGATCCAGATGTCCCTCAGCAATTCCCAACCAAGGTTCGGTGGGGAGGGGTGGGTGGGTTTAAGGCAGGTGGAGTGTTGGGTGTGGGTGGGTGGGGGTCTCAGAAGGGACTGAGCCAGTCGCGTTCATGGCTGGGGTTTTTTGCACCCTTAGTAGAGGGGTCTGGGGAGTATTGGCTCTCCCAGAACAGGGCGTCACTGGGTTTGGAGGGAGAGGGGAAGGACCAGGAACTGTCCTCCAGGGACAGCCTGCTTGGGGAAGGCGGGGCCTGGACAGCAGCGCTGCCCACAGGGGCCGGTCTGGGGCTGGTCCAGGGGCTTCGCCAGCAGTCCTCCGGTAGCACTTGCAGCGTGGGGGGGCCCTTGGGGGGGCAGGGACGGCCATCGCTGGAGGGGATTGGGGGGGCACTGGGGGGGCGCGGTGCTGTGATTCTGATCATCCGGCTGTTCCTCTCCACGTCATCCAGGCACTGCATCGGAATGGTGGAGGCAGCTGGAGCAGACACAGACACAGGAGGTCAGAGGTTATAACTGCACCTGCATTAATTTATATGCAAGTTAGCAGATGGCTGCTATTGATCATTTACCTGATTTTTTAAGGGTATGTGGATGATGAAGGTGCTGAAAATAAATTCAAATGTAAAACATGTTAAATTCATATCTTGTTTGAATAAGCTGGTTTTAGCCAAAGGATTGCAAAACTGATATTCAGGGCTCAACTCAAATTCTCAAATCAAATAAGAATAACCACAATATATAAGCTAAAAATATCAAAAGTGGAAAGAAGTATTTTAATGTCACAAAGCAAAAAAAAAAAAAAAAACCTCAAATATGATTAAAAGCTAGTAACATTCTGAGATGTTAGCATTTTACATATAATAGGGAAAAATGGGTTTAAAACCAAAACCTGTTTTGTAAGGAATTAAATTCATAAGTGGTGTCATTCAATACCTGGCCTTTTCCAACAATCATTAAAAATTATGTTGTGCATGTACGCATCACTAGAAAATATTTGGGTATAAGCACAGCTGACTACCATTGATAGTTCTTCCAAATTTTAACTTGCATTTAACGGGAAGATAATAACCAAATATGTTATTATATTAATTTAATACAGGAGAGGGCAGGTTAAGAAGTGGATCAGCAGAAATGCCAGGCAACTTTCACATTCCCATGTTACACTCTCCTCTGAAAAAGTTTAAAGTAAATAATATATGATCTCAGAGTCGATTTTTATAGCAGATTTAAAACAGCATGGAAACAGATGGAGAACTCCCAAAGGCTGGGAAATTAATTGGCTTCTTCCCGAAGAGCGTAATTTGGTGTGAAAGTTACACCTCTGTCAGTCTCCTCACGCATTTCCCATCACCCCTCAAATAAGACCAGTACCGTAGGAACTTACCGCTGGCAAAGCCATCTCACCACTCACACACCAGAGGAAAGCACACGGCCAGCAGGCACACAAGCTTAAAAAACCTCTCAGTGAAAAATAATACTCTTACAGACATTTTAATTCCACAGCTCACGTATATATTTTTAACTGATGTTAAAAATACACACTATAAATAACTGCCATTTTTGTATGTTCGTCTTGAAGTTTATTAACGCATTATACAGTGTGTGAAATATAGAATTATTTCTACAGTTTATGCATTAAATACATTAACTGACAGTAATTGGCATATTTTGGCACATTAAAATGAATTGTCTTGCATTTCATATTTTTAGCCAATCATTTACATTTTTACAGAGCATCCACTTCCTCGTGAGCATGATGTCTTCCTTCTGGCTGACTAACCCACCGAGTGTTAATTATAAAACAACAATCTTGACAGGCAACAGATTGGAGAGAGAAAAAAGACGGCGATTAAAACGTAACGTTAATTACAAGTCCTTTATAAATAGGACCTTCATGAACCCACTGACACCTTAACACTGTCACTGGAGACCAGAGCTCCGGTGCAAGCGGATTTACTCTTTGTCTTCTTTATATGTAAACCGATGCAGCAGACAGATGACGGTGCCTCTGTGCTGCGATGCCTGCGCGGGTCCTCTGAAGGTCCCGTTATAAAACGGATGAATTCCTGGCAGCAGCCGCTGCCTCGGCGGAATACAGACGCTTGTTTTGCCGTTTCAGAGTAAACAGCGGTGGGCGAGGCATCGCGAGGCCGCCGTGATCCCCGCCGCCCCGCTTCCCGAGGAAGAGGAGCCCGCTTCCAAATCAGCGGCAGAAACACGCCGCCGCCGCGCGCCGCCCTCCTTATTTATTTATTTTCCGCCGTCGTTTTAATTTGCACCTCTGTTTCGCTCGCCGCGTTGGGGGAATAAATACACAATCCCCCTCAGATGCAGGAGAACTGGGACCCGATCGGGAGTTTATTATCTGTAATATTTTAATAATCTCCGTCTGCCACGCACACGTGAGAAGCGTGCTTTGATACGGTATTGCCTGAAAGGTCTCCCAACATGTCCCTCCAGTGGATGACATTAGTCACTTCATTATAGCTTTACACATTGCACATATTTATCAATTTACACTTAAAAGAAAGGGTCCTTATGATCATCATTATCTTTTTTTATTTTTTACTGTTGGATTGGTATTTATGGCTTGTTTATGAAACACGACGCCATCGCATTTTCTCGACAAGAAAAATGCCGCAAGGGAAAGGATTTCGCCACAGTTTTTACGAGAATATTAACTCCCGATATTTGAGTGGTCGACAGAAGAGCTGAGTCTCAGAAAAGGTGTGAAAGCAAAGAGGAGAGGAAAAAGGGAACTCCTACAGTACTTTCTACTCTACACAGAAAGGAAAAAACAACCTTCATTTACCAATAAACTTGAGTCCGTAATAATTTTCTAAAAAAATAAGTAAATAAAATAATTTAAACAATACAATTTGTGCTTGTGACAGGTCTTTGTGTATGTGTGAGAATGTGTGCACGTTTTTAGGAGACCTTGTGAAGGCGGTCTCCAACTCACCTCTAGCGCATGAAGGGGGCCAGAGCAGAGATGGAAAGAGATGGAGAGAGAGCCAAACAGAATGAAAATATAAAACCAAAAAGCAAGCACACGGCACACCCTGCCCAGAATGCACCTGGGCTACGTTAGGTGACCTCACCTCGTCTGTGTGTGCCGGGCGGTCGGTCTTTGAGCTTCTTCAGCAGCTCGCCCTGCAGTGTGGTCACCTCACGCAGACGGGACATTTCTGTCTGCAGCTCTCTGTATGACTGCAGGAACCAAGCATCCCTGTGGAGGACAGCACAGCGTCAGCGATCCTGCACTCAAACGCACACACACACGCATTACCAGCATCCCTGCCACCATAATCCTCATCTCCTACTACGCTATGCCAAACCATCACCATTTCCTAAATTACTGCACATTAGTGGAACATTTAGAAGCCCACTCTGTTCTTTCCAGTGCAACTTCACCCCACCGACGTTTAATTATAATGCCCACATCAGACTTCCAGTCCAAAACTTAATTACAACACACCCCCACCACGTCCAGCACACAACTGGTGAATCCGATGAAAGGAAACACTGGGACTTAAAATTAGCAACCAAGTAATGAGGCTTCATGAACCTCATGAGAGAGAACTTTTACTGGGCCATACACAGCATACACCAGCTCCACCACTCTGGGGTTGGAAAACTCTTCCTGTCCCATAACTACTACAAATGGCTGACCTAAATGAGGAGGAAAACCACCTGATACTTCATATTATACTGGTTTCTAGAGAAAGAAAAAAACCCATATCCTTACATATTTCCATAAATAGTACAAAGATGTGTAAAAAACAAACAAAACAAAAAACTATTTGGAAGAGTATCATGGTACTAACGTAAATTTTTAATTCTACAAAAATGTTTTTTTTTTTAATATATACATATTCTGAATTCCCTTGCTGCACACTTGAACATGGACTATTTCAGCAGTGTGTTACATACTCAGAGGGAATATGCTAATCTCCTTCAGTAGACAACACCAACACCCTCCCCCCACCCCCGCCTCCTCTCTTAAGAGTCAGAGCACAAGGGGAAAAGAAAGAGAGAATCTAATTAACACATCCATGAATTCTGAGCAGCTCACTTCAGGAACACTGTTTGGCAATACAGAGCTGTGGAATACGGAACAGAGAGGCCCAAACCAAACCAGGCAAAGAATTAAAAAGCCAACTTTCTACCACAGAATCCCCTTTGGCAAAGCTGGAAAACATGACTTTGCATTTTCTTGCAATGGCACGCCTAAATATAATATGTCCTGCCACAGTTCTTTTTTTTTTCGTGAGAGAGCACATTCTGAAAAAAAAAAAAAACACAATATTTTCCTGACAGAGAAAAGTAAATATCTTCACTTAGACTGTTAGTTCTGTTAGATAAGCATAGCACTAGGAAGTCACATCATTGCTTAAGTGAGACCTACTCAAGAGACAACAGCCTCCACAGGGCAAAATACAAAAAGCACTAAATGTAAACATATACAGCACATAGTAAAAATCACACAAACATTTTTAAAAAACTGCCAGTTTTGCTAGGTTTTTCTTTTCCAGTTCATACTGGGAATTTGAGCCATTTGTGTGATCTTACGTTGTGGCTATTCTGATATTCATTAAATAGTATGTTTATTAAATGTACAGAGTACATCAGTGTTACTGTTCCAGGCTCAGTGCTGTTGTGATCCTGATTAAACAGGAACAAAGTATTTCATTATGGCCATTTCCACATTTGGCTACTGGAAAATGCTGATTTTCTACACAAGTGATCTTCAATTATCTGTAATAGCGTTTATACATGTCATTTAAAAACTGTTTGAAGCTACACAGGGGTAATGACATTCAATAAACATGTACATTTATAGCATGTTTGAATGTGCTTCAGCATTAATGCTGTAATTTAAGGCAGACAGCTGACTGAACACTAACACACCAACACACACAAAAATAAATTATTGTATCAATCAAATATACCTTATGATATTTTATAACATTAACCATGTATGACTGATATAAACGAGTAAATAAATGGAAACAAATACATTACAAGGTACAGAATTACCCTCATACGAAGGGACAGATGGGACAGAAACTTCATTCTACAGGATGTTGAAAATAACACTGACTCTGGAACAGTAGGCTTTGATGGAACAGAATTAGCAAGCACCGTATGAAGTGTGAACACTGATCCTGGAACAGTAAGGTTTGGTGCCGAGTGACATACGAAGCGTGAACTTTGCCAGTACTGCAGCAGGGTCCCCATCTGAAAGGTCTGAGTCACGCTTCCTCCAAGGGTGGGGGACCCCCAAAACAGCTTCAAAACAGATGTGTGTGTGTGTGTGTGCATGTGTGTGTGCGTGTGCGTGCGTGCTTGCGTGCGCATGTGTGTGTGTGTGTAGGGGGAAGACAGACTGCTCTGATCACTGACAAGATTCCGCCATCTCCATGCCCCCCATTAAGCACACACACAGTCATGAACGTGCAGAAACACACAGGTGCACGCACACACAGTCATGAACGTGCAGAAACACACAGGTGCACACACACACAGTCATGAACGTGCAGAAACACACAGGTGCACGCACACACAGTCATGAATGTGCACGCACACACAGGTGCACGCACACAGTCATGAACGTGCAGAAACACACAGGTGCACGCACACAGTCATGAATGTGCAGAAACACACAGGTGCACGCACACAGTCATGAACGTGCAGAAACACACAGGTGCACGCACACACAGGTGCACACACACACAGGCGGAATTCCTGTAGTGAATTCTCCGGCAGCATCCCCTGTAGCAGGTCTGTGTGTCACAGCCTGGCTCTCCTTCACCATGAGGCACTTCACACACAGAACAGTAAGACGGTAACACTGAGGAAAATACTGTATCGGTTGGCTAGGCCTGTGATAAGGAGAGGTGATTCTTTTCACTTTTCACAAACGACAACATGTTTATGTGACTTCCAGTATTTGTACACTTTACTATTTACTATTCTCTATTTGCACCCTTTTAGAGGACGAATGCCAGAACACCCTGCACACTCTTTAGTTTGTGATAGATTGTGCCCAAATATTTTTTTACTGTTCTTGGATGAGAAAAATATTTCATATTCTGAAATCTAAGGTCATACGTTTTTAAATAAAAAGTACCGATGGGCATTTTACTTCAAATTTGAATATTAAACTGAAATGCCATAATTTATCAAAACATGCCGTTGTGCAGTAAATGGGAAATAAAAATGTATATAGAATGCTAAAAGCTATCCGATACTAAAGTAATTTTAAATATATATCTTTTGGATTTTCTGCCACAAGTAGGCTACGTGGTAACTGTTCCCCTTATTAAGGTCTGCTGGTGTCCTCTAGTGGCTCGTCTGTGATCCTGCACTCTCCACATCCACCCATTCTCCCCTCCTCAGCACTGTGAACATCGTGATGGCTGCAGAAGGCAGGAAGACTATAATTCTCATTAACGAGGCCTAGGGTGTTTCGCACAGATGTGTTAATTGGAACAATTTTATCAAGTAATAGCAGCAAAAGGGCCACTGACAAGAGCGCAGAGTTTACGCTTGATGAGAAGATGATTATTCTGTTTCCATATCTCTTGTGAAAGACCCCCCCTTACTCAAGCAAGCCACTGTAGGCATATGAGCTGGTATAGCATGAAATTATGGGAAATGTTGTAAAACGGACATACCGGGCAATGAACTCATCCTCTTTCTTTGCACCACTTCCTGCCACATTGTTGGCAAGTTCTTCCTTCTCCTTAAAAAAAAAAAAGACATGACACCCGGGCATGAGAACGAAACCACCATTACACCATACAGCTCCACAAAGAATCACGCATGCGCACACGCACACACACACACACACACACACACACACACACACGCACACATATATACACACACATGCATAAGCACACACGTACACACACACGCACCTTGCAACGCTCCTGCAGCTGGCTGCAGAGCTTCTTCATTCTGTCCAGCTCCTCCTGAAGGTCGCAGATTTTCAGCTCGTTGTTAACCTGGTCTACCTGCCAGTGCTCTTGCGGACTGCTCAAACTCTTCATCACTGCAGACAGGCCACACAAACCGTCATACTCCTCACTGCTCACAATGTGTATTACTGCGCACACTCCATACTACTACAGACACAAAACTGCAAGCTCTTGTGGGGCGGGGGGGTTCCACTTGGGTTTCAGTTTTCCTGTACATCAGCTGGGGGAGGGGTTTGGGTGTGCTGTACCCCGCCTGGGGAGGGTTTGGGTGTGCTGTACCTCAGCTGGGGGAGGGGTTTGGGTGTGCTGTGCCTTGGCTGGGGAGGGTTTGATGTGCTGTACCTCGCCTGGGGGAGGGGTTTGGGTGTGCTGTGCCTTGGCTGGGGAGGGGTTTGGGTGTGCTGTACCTCAGCTGGGGGAGGGTTTGGGTGTGCTGTACCTCAGCTGGGGGAGGGGTTTGGGTGTGCTGTACCTCAGCTGGGGAGGGGTTTGGTGTGCTGTACCTCAGCTGGGGAGGGGTTTGGGTGTGCTGTGCCTTGGCTGGGGAGGGTTTGGGTGTGCTGTACCTCAGCTGGGGAGGGGTTTGGGTGTGCTGTACCTCAGCTGGGGGAGTGGTTTGGGTGTGCTGTGCCTTGGCTGGGGGAGGGTTTGGGTGTGCTGTACCTTGGCTGGGGGAGGGTTTGGTGTGCTGTACTTGGCTGGGGAGGGGTTTGGGTGTGCTGTACCTTGGCTGGGGAGTGGTTTGGGTGTGCTGTGCCTTGGCTGGGGAGGGGTTTGGGTGTGCTGTGCCTTGGCTGGGGAGGGGTTTGGGTGTGCTGTGCCTTGGCTGGGGGAGGGGTTTGGGTGTGCTGTGCCTTGGCTGGGGAGGGTTTGGGTGTGCTGTGCCTTGGCTGGGGAGGGGTTTGGGTGTGCTGTACCTTGGCTGGGGAGGGTTTGGGTGTGCTGTACCTTGGCTGGGGAGGAGTTTGGGTGTGCTGTACCTTGGCTGGGGGAGGGGTTTGGGTGTGCTGTGCCTTGGCTGGGGAGGGTTTGGGTGTGCTGTACCTTGGCTGGGAGAGGGGTTTGGGTGTGCTGTACCATGGCTGGGAGAGGGGTTTGGGTGTGCTGTGCCTTGGCTGGGGAGGGTTTGGGTGTGCTGTGCCTTGGCTGGGGGAGGGGTTTGGGTGTGCTGTACCTTGGCTGGGGGAGGGGTTTGGGTGTGCTGTGCCTTGGCTGGGGGAGGGGTTTGGGTGTGCTGTGCCTTGGCTGGGGGAGGGGTTTGGGTGTGCTGTGCCTTGGCTGGGGGAGGGGTTTGGGTGTGCTGTACCTTGGCTGGGGGAGGGGTTTGGGTGTGCTGTACCTTGGTTAGTCTCCACCTCCGTCCTCAGCTGCAGGAGTTCCAACTCTCGGGCCTGCAGCTGCTCTGTCAGCATCTTCTCAGACTCAGTCTTCTCTCTTCTCTGGGACCAGTGAGAGTGACCAAGAGGCACAGACACATCAGATACTGCACAACAGCATGGGCAAACCCAACAGCAACACAATTCAGCCCAATCACAACACCGCACAGATCCCTGAAAGAAAGGGCCACCCAGCATTGAATAAGTTAATGTTGGGTGGCCTTTTCATCCAGGGACCTGAATTGTATTGTCATTGGGCTTGACTGTGTTGCTGAAATATTACATTTCACAAGAGTGCAGCATTTTTAAAACACTGCTCCTAAATCAGTGAGCACTGCACTCTTGTGAAATGCAAAATCAACGCAAAACAAAGCTGAGCCCAATATTAATTCTGTAGAAAATTCAACCAGATCCCATAAGTAGTGATAAGAATTTATGTGAGTTTCAATGAAAAGAGGTTCTTGTAAACATTAAGTTTTCTGAAAGCTGTGCTCAACATATTTAGCTTTAGCGCTTAACAGAACTGAGAAATCCCATCACCCCGGTGCAATAACTCTGCCGCAACTTTAGTTTTGGAATTTGAGAAGTTTGGATGTCTTTCTCACTGTGAGTGCTGTCAGGGGAATGTCATGTGCTGCGGTTCCTAATTTTCACTCTCTCTGCATCTTTAATTGTCTTTTACCAGCTTCCAGGGAGCAGCAATTATTAGATAAACTGAGGACAGAGTCAAACGTGTGAAATGATTTTGCGAAAAACAAACAAGCAGCTCCCATGGCAAATGCAATCATCACCACATTATCTAACCGCCATCTTTCCTAACGAACTGACATTTATAAACATGTTAACAGAAAGCAATAGCTAAGGATATTTAAGGATATTTCCTGAGGAAATGATATAAAATAACTGACAGTATTCAATCTGATTGACTGCAACTTTATCAGTTACGAACCATAAAACCTTTCATATTTGAACTTTTTTGCTCTGTCTAGTTTTCAGATATTAGCAGACTACAATATAACAAATATTTATAATATTCTCAGCTTAAACCTGTTCACGGCATGGCAATAGAGTATTACAGTTTATATTCCAAAGACACGGAAGCGAGTTTGCATTTTTGAGCCACAGGTTCCTTTGGCAGATCTCCAATGCTTTTTTCTTCATAGGAATTTAGTTTTCTACAGAAAATGAGGTTTGTGGTTAACATGAGCCTAAGACACGTTTCACGTGTTGTTCTACCAGATAAATTACACCCGATAGTATCTCGACTGTGAATTCCCGAAACTGTTTTGTGCTTTAAAAAAGTAACTACAACAATAGCCGCATTCTGGCAGCCGCCACTCAAGATCCCATACAATCCCGCCTGCACGTGTCACCCACTGTAGTTTCAATATACCAACTTGTTAGCAACATACTTTTTCAAAGCACAATACGCCTTCGAAGTTCACAGTTGAGATATTAATGGGTGTATCTTATCTCGTAAAACAGAACCTGAAACTCTCTTAAGCTTACGTTAACCACAGACCTTATTTTCTGCAGAAAGGAAAATCCCTTTGGGAAAAAAAGAATTGGAAATATGCCGATGGAACCCATGGCAGAAGAAACTTCTGAGTTGGCCTACAAAAAGATGTCTTCACTGTAACACTCCATTAAGTGCCATTTAAAATATTTAGTATGCCTCTGGTGCCACCCAGTGGTTATATGGTATAATATACCTCAACAGTGAGCTGTATTTGTAAATTTACAAACAGATAAAAGTGCCACAGACAAACAAAAACTGTTGAATAAATGGTTTTGGTTCTCAACTTGCTTGGGTTACAAAAAATTACCCAATCAAATTTTGAACAATAAATTTTCTGGACCCAAGGGAGATGGAGACCAAATAAATTATTTCAGTATTTACATGGTATATTTAATGTATAAGTTGTTTCCTGTGTTCTGCTTAACTATGAACCCAAAATTATGCAACGCAATGGAGGTTTCCTACTGCAAAGTATACTTATATAGAGTTTTGCAATGCAAGCCAGAAAGAGAGATTGCAAGCATGTTCACTTTGAATTCTAACCCTGATACAAACTCAGCAGGGGACGGACTTCACCAGATCTCCAGTTAACTGAAGTGGCCCGTTTACTTGCTCAGAAATCACATACATTCAGACAACATACCAAGTGGCCACCTAAGCATTGTCACAAAGCAGCTACATGAGCCGTCAAGTGGCCTATCAGTGAAGTATTCAACCACAGTGCAGTGGCACAACCAAATCCTGGGCCAACCACAGGACAGGGCATAATCTGCCGGTGTTAGGGCTCCTGATGACAGCATTAGAGAAGAAGCAGGAGCTGGATACACACATTTGTTTTCGTTTCATGCAAGTCTGTGCCCAAATATGACTAGGGCTTCCAAATTGAGAGAAAAATAAAAAAATGGTGGATGAAAAAATGTACAAAAATAAATAAGTGGCTACACTGCTGTATGAGCCATGCTCTAATGTTGCCATGGCATTAGGCTTGGATAGACAAGCACGCTCCTACATGAGAAACAGAGTACGTCATGTACTGAAATAGTCCACCTGCAGTACAAGTAATGCGATAGCCTTGTGTCAGTGTTTAAATTAAGAGCGCTACACGCTAGCTGTACTGCACCTACCACTTTGTTGAGCTCCATCTGCAGGTCCTTCTTCTCCATGTAGATGCCCCGGTAAGCACTGAAGGCCTTGTTCACATACTGAGGTCCCTCAGCGGTGGGGCCCTCAGGCTTATACAGCTGGAAGACAATAACGCACCATTTACATTCCACCATGTTAAACACAGCGGTGACAGGGAGGACACAGCAAAAAGCCTTTTACATGGAAAACACAGGCCATGCACACTTACTCAATCATGTCATGTGTTTGGGGGTCAAAATCACAAAAATTTTGAGATGGATTAAGATGGCGTGTCATTTGCTCGGGTGAACAACAAGTCATCACCATTTACATTTACACCATGGTATTAAAATAGGTGAAAATGCATTACATTACAATCACTGAGCAGATGCTCTTACAGAGAACGACTTACAGAAGTAGAGAACATCAGTCTAACTCTCAGGAATATAAAAATCAGTAAGTGTAATGTTAACTTAACAACAATTTGTGTTGTAACCAAAGAAAGTACGACTAGATGACACATATCTTTACATAGCTGTAACTGTTATGTGACTCAAACGGAAACCCAAAGAAAGAAAGAGAAAAAGAAAGGTTATCTAGCGGGCGATCTGAAGAGGTGGGCCTTCAGTCTGAGTAGGAATATGGACAAGGTGTCTGCTGTCCTGACTGCAGAGTGATGCTCATTTCACCCCAGTGGGGAGCCAGAACAGACACAGAACAGAGACCTGTGCCTGCACTTCCAGGTTACAGGCAGGGAAGGGGGGGTTGGATGCCACATGCCCAGAGGTAGCAGAACCGAGGTGTCTGGAAAGTGGGTCTGGTGATTTTTTGAAGATATAATCGAGCTGTGCCCCTAGCTCTAGCAAAGGTTTTTAATTTTATGGGAGCCGATATAGGTAGCCGGTAGAGGAAGATGAGAAGGAGAATGACATGGCAGAGTTTGGGGAGGTTACAGATCAGACGAGCAGCTGCATTCTGAATGAGCTGCAGAGGTCTGCTGGCAGAGGCAGGGAGGGTGTCGCAGTAGTGCAGACAGGAGATGACCAATGCCTGAACTAAGAATACTTACACACTGAATATCATTTCACAACTCAATCTTTGCTAACCAATAAAAATCTAAATTTGTGAACTACCAAAAGGTATGTACTTCCTCAGTTCACAACTGCATTTATTCCTCTCGACAATTTGCAAGGTTTACCCCCGGGTTACCAGTTGTTACCAGTGGGAGCTGCATCTCTGCTCTGATCAGTGCTGGTTCTTCCTGCAACACTGCAGCCACAGGCTGGAAAACAGTCACTGTGTGTGTGTGTGTGCGTGTGTGTGTGAGAGTGTGTGTGTGTGTGTGTGTGTGTGTGTGTGTGTGAGTGTATGCATGTGTGAGAGAGTGTGTGTGTGTGTGTGTGTGCGTGTGTGTGTGGGAGTGCTGAAGGAGCACACGTACTTCAGTGGCAGCACTCCCGCTGTGCGGGTGGCACAGCATCAACTAGAGAGGCACCAGCGGCCATTCCAAATTAGGGAGATAAATTGAAAAATGGAAAGAAGCCTCACCGCATCACATAAATATGTTTAAATAAGGCCGTCCTCACCACACTGCATAAAGGTGTTTCAATAAAACTATCCTCACCACATCACATAAAATATGTTTAAATGAACCTATCCTAAAAACACCTCGTAAATATGTTTAAATAAAGCTGTCCTCACCATATCACATAAATTCAGTGCCCTCCAAGTGTATGGGAAAGTAAGAACTAAATTTGTTATTTTGCCAAAAAATAAGACCATTATGTTAACACAAATTTTACTCGACTGTTCCCATCCTTATAGAGGGCACTATATGCTTAAATAAAGCCCTCCTCAAATTATCACCTAGATAGGTTTGAACAAAGCTATCCACACCATATCACATAAATATGTTTAAAGCTATCCGAACCATATAACATAAACACGTTTAAATAAAGCTATCTACGCTACATAATACACATACGTTTAGGGTAAATAAGGCTCTCCCTACCTTGTCCTCCAGCTGTCTGACCCTCTTCCGGAGCCCCGCGTTCTCCTTCTCTGTGTCCCGCAGCCGTTTCTTGATGTCCTCGTAGGCGGTGACCAGGGCGAAGTGCGAGGCCACGGACTCGTCGCCGGAGCACACCGACACCGGGCTCTCGGCGATGGAGTACGCCGTCTCGTGCCGCAGGATGCAGATGTCGTCCTCCAGACCCGCAGGATCCATGGCAAAGCTAGGGGTCAGAGGTCAGACGGCAGCAGGTGGGTTAAAAGCTCTGCGCACGTTCTAATTCCGACTAGACGTGCAAATCCGCCCTGTTAATCTCATCTCAGCAACACAGGTGGTCGCTGTAATGAATATTCATGAGCACTCGGGTCTAGGACACGGCCTGACTCGTTAAAGTGCCATTTGACCTCGACCCGACAGACACGGCTGTTGAATGTTCTTCTGGGTCTATTTGACCTGAAAGCTTCACGCTGAACTCTGCACTTCAGTTCTGTTCTGAAAAGCAGACAGAGGAAAAGTATTAACCTGAATACAGATAACATATCAGAAGAACACAAAGACAAGCTGCCCTGGGCACTGGGACTCCTCCATGTGCTCCGAGGCTGATAACACTGTCCCAGAATGACAGAGAGCTGCAGGAATACTGTAACCCCAATAGGATGATAACACTGTCCAAGAATGACAGAGAGCTGCAGGAATACTGTAACCCCAATAGGATGATAACACTGCCCCAGAATGACAGAGCTGCAGGAATACTGTAACCCCAATAGGATGATAACACTGCCCCAGAATGACAGAGAGCTGCAGGAATACTGTAACCCCAATAGGTCAGAAGTTGTGCTGTTGCCACCCCCACGAGCAAGCAGAGGCCAATATCTTAGTCCAAAGGCTAAATGAGAGATTTGTGCTGCATGATAAAATAATAAAAGGAAAAGCAGATGCTGCTTATAGCAGGAAAGTGTGTAAAATTAAATTTGTCTAATCACACAGTGTGTGCCAAGAGACCATTTGGTAGGTGTCACTAATTTAACAAGGCTTTCATGAAAAACAAAACTAAAATGCAGCTCCACATTCAAAACCACTCCCTTATATCATTCTAGGAAAACGAAAGCTTAATAAAAGTTTATTAGCTGAGAAAACAAATTCCACTGACAAGCTTCCCCATTGAAGTGTTTAATATTCAGGAGCAGAGGACTCTCTCCACCAGCTTCCGAGAGGCTCAGGAGCAGACTTTTGGAGATGTAATAGAAAGGCGCTTTGCTGTTTAAATGCGAACAGGCAGTCCTGCTGACAAGAAATAAAGTGTACAGCCCTGTCTGCTGACAGTAGTCTACACGCTGAACACTGATATGCCAGAAATGGTTTGAATGCACCGTGAAAACCAGTCTGATAGGGCCAGCTCAGAGACATTCCCTCTATGCTCTGTCAACACCTCCATTACCAGGCATGCCTCCGAGAGCCAGGGCCCTCACCAAAAACACAATGGAGACAATACAGGCCCCAATCAGGTTAAAAGACAAAACAAATATCGGATCAGTGGAAAGTGTGTACAAGCTGAATGCACTTTACTCATAGAGCCGCAGAAAGAAGTCTTTCTCCTCAGTCAATTTACATAGCCGCTGGCTTTTAATCTGCGACTGACACTCTGATTTGTTTATTCCGGTCCATTACCCCCCAGCATCAGACACAGAGATTCTAAGTGATGTGGATTCTAAGAGGCATTCGTTTGGGATTTTATGCAGATTCTTTCTTTTATACCAGTCAAATCGATGGGTTCCATCTGAAAATCTATTGCTGGTGAGGCTTGGGAGGATGGAGAAATCGCAAAACGACGTTTAAAGTGATAACCAGGATTGGAAATGCCCACACCTGCCGCCGGAATGCACAATCATAATGAAGCTTTTTTTCGAATGGAATTTCCAGGGGACAACTGGCGTGAAATGATCAATAATACACGTGTGTTCAGAATAACATTAACAGATTAACGTAATCACATTTACAATTACCACCATTATTATCCAACATAAATTTTCGATTGAAAATTACACTATTTATTGAGCGATGTGTTCTCTCAAATGTCTATCATATTTTAGCGGCATCTGTCAAACCCTACAACAGTGTTTTTTTTTTTTTAAACTGCCGATTCATCGATCATATGCAATAGAAAGAACAGAGTAACGTCATGACCAACACCACTCTCTTCTGCTTAAACTTCAGCAAATCTGCTGAAGATTCCTCCCAATTTGATTTGTGTCCCTACAATTTTACAGCGCCTTGTCGACAGCCTGCTACTGTAACAGTTAATTATGCCGGTAATTTTCAGTCTTGACATGAACTTTTTCTATTACCGAATAATAACCCAAATAATGTGAATTACAGAGAGGTTACATACACCGCAAGCGGTCTGGCAAAATACCGTATTTGCTCTTACTAAACAAGTTGATTCGATTTATCTGATCACAAAGCGTCCATTACATTACACCCAGATACGGTTTCTCATCCAGATCAGGGCACCGTTCAGTCTTCGTAGCTAGTTACGTTCATGGATCCGTTGTGAATCGTTCGTGAAGTTACATCTCTGTTTCAATTCTGCCCTTACTCTTGTCTTGTCAACAAACTTTTTGTGCTTAGTGTCCCGTATTTAAAAGGATGAGGCGGCCTAAAGCTATTTTGCTTAACAATAAATAAGAACTGTTAAACGTTACAAATTAGTTCATACTAACATACTAATGTATCTGCAGCTAAATGAAACTGAAACAAATTGACAGGGTGACGTGAGATTATGAGGCACAAAAACACCACCAGAACCAAATAGCTAACCATGAAAACAGTGAAGTGGTTACAGTTAGCTTGCATTTAATCAAATAGTGAATTCATTTGTAACGTCATATGAGTGGGCAGATAGGTTACAAATATTAATAACTTGTACTCGCTTGCTATACATCAGATAGACATTTCTATTAATTATTGAACATTGGCTACAGATAAAGGAGATAGCTACCAAGTAAGCTAACTGAAACCCCTTTTAAGAAATGTAAACCTCGAATGTATCAACGCTAGCTTAAAGCTAGTGGACGTTCGCAATATCACAGTCACTCCAATATAGACTACCAAACTTAGCTTGCGAGAAAAACACACCATTGTTGGCAAATAAACTGCACTGGTAGTTATCAGTGTCACACAACCAACTAGCTAACGTTAGCTAGTTCATCAACTTTGAGACGTACCTGTCAATGATGTTATTTTCCAGAGGGAAACAAAGAAGACATATCGGACATCTTTAGACGGTGCTGTCAGAGCAATTACGACCTCAATAACTGATCATTAGCCGTGATTCAGGTAATTCAGGTAAAATAACGAGGGTTATTAAAGCTGATGCTTTGTCTCAGACACAAACCAGGAAATGAACGTCCACATTGTCCTTTCCGGCGGAAATACAAACACATCACATGGTACCGGTGGGCGTGTGCAGTGTTGCCGTGTCAGTGGTTCTCATCCTACTTGAAAGATGAACTTCGCAGCTGAGATAAATGAAATCAAAGCCTTGTGTAGCAGGTTTTGGGGTGTTTTACAAATGATCCGCGGGCGCGATCAGAATCAGACATAACCTATGTGCAAAAATTGATATATCTGCCTGTGAAAAGCATACCAGACACTTATGATGAACTGCCATCGTTGTCATTAAAGCACTCCGGTGCATTTCCATCCGCAACCCCACCGCTCCCAAGTGGCACACCTAAACTGAAACCAGTCAAATAAATTTCTGATTAACAACACAGCCTTTGGACGTGCAGACCCACAATGCTACACTGTCCCCTCCTTGCTCTCCTGGTCCCTGAGGAGGAGAATGTTATCATCACAGCGTTGTCGCTACTGGCCAGTGAATCTCCCAAAGTCGCCTTGTTATAGGCTCAGTAATGGGATCAGGGAGGTCTTGGGGCAGCAATATTTCTAATGTTGTATGTCGTAATAGTGAGGTGTTCCCTAATACAAGGCCTTCTCCCCCTTTTTCAATGACACCATGTCACCAAGATGGAGAGACAAAAGCAGAATTTCTATTAGCATGTCAGAATGGACTACGGCTGACAAAAATATGTACTATGCCTCTGCTTATGCTCATCAGGGAACTACCAGATGTACATGTGGCGTGTGTGTGTGTGTGCATGTGCGTGCGTGTGTGTGCGTGTGATTGTATTATCACAAGATGATAGAAAAGGTGTGTAAATGGCGTTTGCATGTGTTTACGCCCCTCTGCATCCCTGGATAAGATGTTCCATTTATATTTGTTCTATTTTGATCAGTCGCTTCTAATGTTGTACTGAAAATGTGTCAAAACATTTTAACACTTATTTCACAACAGCAAAATATACATTCTAGTTTACTGTAAAAGTAATTGTCAAGGGAAACCAGCTGGCACAGGTCAACACTGGCAAGGAAGGAGTAAGATATCTAGGTGCATTAGCTGATAAAACAGTTCATTCGACCTCAGAATTTTTACATTGTACCGACAACATATGGTATGAAATATATAATACATATGTGCAACGTTTGGTTATTTTAATAAACAGAACATTACCCCTTACCTTTGAGGTTTGACAAACAGAAATATCTCAAGATAAGCACGCAGACTATACTGTTAACCATTACCAAACTTAGTCATTTAAACATTAAGCATTTTTTTTTACATTTACCAAACTAAATCCCAGGTCTATTATATTGCACACACTGATTCCATTATGTATAAATTCAAATTCTTAATATTTCAAACATTCATATTCACATTGGCTTTCTTTAGTTTCTCTCTCCCTTACAAATCCAATCTTATTTTCTAGGCCTGCTGGACCTGTGGAAAACAGGAGTTTCAGTCTTTTGGATAGGTGGAGGAGACTCAACCGGGTGCATGCCTGGAGGGTACACAACAGGAGGGTGCACTTCTGACTGTTCCAGAAAAGTCACTTGAGTCCTACGTAGACTCCTGCGGTTTCTCTTGAGTATCTGTCCTTCTTCAGTTGTAATGGTAAATTACCTTGAGCTTACAGGACAACTACTGTCTTGTTCCATGCAGTGGGCTCCTCAATTCTGACCACATCACATTCTGAGAGAGGTTTCAGGCTCTTGGACGCCCTATTGCGGTTCCTTTTCTGTTCCCACTTGAGCTGTGCACATTTCTGTGTAAGTTCTGTTTTCCTTTATATCTGGCATGAATGGCATGGCAATGTGTTGCACGAGGACCTCTGCAGGAGACACTCCACATTCCAGAGGTGCAGGTAGCTCAATAGATCCAAGCAAGGGTCTGAGCTGCAATCAGTGGCCTTTTTCAAAGTTAGTATGGGCAGGTATGATCTCCTTTTTTAACTAGATATGTTAAATGCTTTTTTCTAAGGATGGAACCAAAATGTTTTCTGAGGAACTTTGTTCAATTTCCACATTTAAATATAAACGACATAATACAACACATGCATTGTAATTGTTACTCTATAGACAGGTACCTCTTAAAGGTAGCATGTGTCACCTGCTGGACTGAATGATACAATATCGTTACAATATGAATACAAAATTTATGATGGAGTTCAACTGTAGCCAAATACAAACTGTTATTTTGGCGCGAATAAATCACATGACACACCAACTCAAGCGAAGGCCCTGCTTACAGTTGGTTCGCCGCACAAAATTATGTAAGGACTGTGGTTCGCCACTTTCCACATCAGTAAGTACGAAGCTAACGTGAATTTAAAGAAATCGTTAATTTTTGTACTTACAACAAGTATGTGCTTATAGATCTGTTATTCGGTATACAACAAAGCACAATTTACCTGAGTAGCATTTTCCAGGTACATGACCATGTAACGTTACGGTGCCTAAAATTCAATTTAACATTCTCTAATTTCCGACAGGTAGCCTACTGTCTTCAGGCTAGCCACCTACGTAGCTAACTCACTGTAGCTATTTATTCTGAAATATGAAATAGCCTACAGACTTAGCTAGCTAGCTAAAGTTTGAGTTCCAAAATGTTTCTAACACATTTTTCAAATATTAGTGAACTAGCAAAACAGTTTTTCTAGTTTGCTTAACAACAGTTATTAGCTAGGTTTTTCGGATAGCTATCGATAGGTATTTCTGATTCCGTGTCTCAGTTTTATCGATATCACATGTAGCTAGCAAAATTTATTTTGAAAACTAACATTTGTTACACCGAAAAAGTTTACTGGATATTCCACGCCCTGTATATATTTCTAAATACTAACATTTCCGAAGAATTGATAATTATGTGAATTAAAGACCTGGACGTCTTTACACATAGTTGCATGCGAGGTTTCCTGTGGTTCAAATTATGGTAGCCTAAACATAGTGCATGTAGCTGTACCGAACGTTTTCCACAGTTGGTAGGATTACTTTAATTACTATTGTAGGCCTACTACTGTAGTTAACAGTTTTCGATTATTTATTTATTTATTGATTGATTGATTGATTGATTGATTGATTGATTGATTGATTGCCTCGTAAGAGGTCCTCTATAGGAGGTCTGCATTTGCTGAATTGGCCTGTATGTACATTGAGGTCGAAAATTATTGAGACCTTTGATGTAGATATGAAGATGAGGAAAAACAGCTTTATTAGATAGACATAGATAATGTGAGCTATATTTAATGCTCAGTCTTATGGAAAACTTTATAGACTACTATATCGAAGTACAATTATTCTCAAAAACTTGTTTTTATAACGCAATACTAGTTTTATTATTTTTATGAAGTAATTCCTCAGAAACATAGGTGTCAAAATGATTTGTATCCCCAAAGATTCTTCAAAATAAAATGATATTCTACTTATTTAAATCCATCTGAGTTTTAAAGAACTGTTACTTTAGTGCTAATAGCTCCCCCTTGTGGAGAATCTTCAGCCTGCTAAATATGTGCGAGAATCTGTAGATCACGGTTCAAGAATTGAAATTTTATCTCGGGGCCAACAAGTATGGAAAACCAAATGTGACTAAATTAAACAAATAAATTGACAATTAAATAAATAAAATTATGAATGAATTATATAAAATGTATAAGGTCATTCATTCATCATTAATAATAAACATTTCCTAAATGCGTATATATTCTGAAATGAGTTACTTGCTTATGTGCTTTCATCTGTTTGATAATTTAGGCCGTGATTTGACTAGTCGATTATTGGCCAAAAGCCCTGTGACCTCACGTATTGAAAATTGCTAATGAATTCTGATTTGTCAGGCTATGAAACTGCTTAGGCTACTTAGTCATTTAGGTTTACTTGTGTTTTCCTTATTGAAGAATTGCATTTTGAAAGGATTTTGAGTCAATAGTTGCATTCCTATAGGGTATATTTATGTTCTTACAGGCTCAGCTGTTGTAAGACTTAATTATAGTTTGGATAGCGACCGATTGTTTGGATTAATTACAAATGAAAAGGACAGGAGACATCCATCTCCACTTTTTCATTTGTTTGTACTGCACTCACTGAAGCAGAGGGCGTGGTATTAACAGAAAATTCCACTACACGCTTTCATATGTAATCTTAACACTGATACTGAATGAATGTACTTTGGCTTAATACTGGAGAGATGGTGGGGTAATGCACACTTTCTAGTGTGATCACTTGGATCTCTGAATACGGGCAGAGAGTGCACTGCAGGGGATCTTTGGCTTTGCTGTAGTCCCAGGAATTGAGCATGAAATGGTATTTAATATGTCAGAAAGCAGTTGGAGTGCATTGGAGTGAAACGTTTTCTATTTCAGATGATACTGTAGATTGTGTTTTCAGTGTGTCTTGCTAACAGGCCTGTGATCCTCCGGTTCAGACCCTCACGTGGAAAGAATGGATCTGGAAAACGTAACTGCTGCAGAGGACCAGACGTCTTACTATTTGGATAAGACCTGGGTGCAGTGTGAGTCTCCGGCCTGTTTGAAGTGGAGGCTGATCCCGAGAGGAGACTGTGAGGGGTTCGACCCGGACCGGCCCTGGTACTGCCACATGAACCAGGATCCATCCTACGGCCAGTGCTCGGTGCCCCAGGGTCCTCTTCCGAAACCCTCCCAGCTTCAGCAGTTTGGACTGAAGTTCATTTACTCTAAGCTTCCTGTTGGAAGCTTAGTAACGGTGAAGGCTGGCAGGTGGCCATGGTAAGGGGACGCAGGGAATTAGGCTACAGCATTGCACAGCTATTAAGTCACTGGTATTGTCACATAATTCAAAGGCATTTCATCAAATTGAGAACATGGCAGTTTTGTTAAAATAAATAATTATTACTGAAATGCTACTAAAAAGAAAGATATTTGGACATTTTATTTGACATGTTTATATTCTCAGAACAATGTTCTTAGATATTTCAGTCCTGTAAGTAGGATGTTGTATTCTAAGATTTTATGAGTATAAAGCAACAACCTTCAAGAGTGAATTGTTATGTTTGCTTATTTTTCATCTCTGTCTTAACCCTGAGCTGTGTTCACTCAGCTGTATCATTCAAGATTGATGGGGTTTCATATATTAAATATGCGTCCTTCTAATAAAGGATTGATGGATTCATTAACTAATCAAACTCTGACAACAGAATAATTGAATGCATCAATCAAGGAGCTTGATTTCTGACTTAAATTGTGCTTGAAAAATATGTATTGCATTTGCACATAGTTTGCTTACTCTAAGTGTGTCTTTTTAGTGTATCGTTGCTGGTTTTTTTAAAACTCTTTTGTAAGTTTCTGATTGAGCACTGTACAGGCTGTTCTGACAGTCCTGTACACAGAAAAACAAAGGACATCTGTCTATCTTTGCTGTCCACCAGACATAGTATGTAATCACACTTTTATGTTTGCTATTCATTGTAAGACAGCATGTCTTCACATAGTTCACTGTGCTAGTGACTGTACATAGAATGTTCTGACAGTGGACTATCTTTGCTATTAACCACACAGCAAGTTTTCACAGATATGCCATTTCTAGGCTGTTGCTAAGAGCAACAAGGCACTTTTCATCAGATTCAATGCTGTTTTGATAGATTCTAGTTGGTTTTATAGGTAAACCTGCCCTATATTAAACTGGTTAGGCTTAAAGGACATGGCAGGCACAAAATCATGGCAGCTGAGTCCATTGACTATTTTTCTAGCGTCTATTTGTTTAGAAGGACCCTTATCCAGAATGATGTAAAGACTTTAAACTCTATATGGTCAAGCCTGGCTACTGTATGTTATGTGTACGAGGAACTTGGTCTCAGTTCTGGTGGCTGGTTGTCTTGGAAAGTACCTCTGTGGCTGCTTAGGTGGGTGACTGTCCTGATAACTTGTTGCTCAGGTGGCCAGCAGTCCTGAGCCCAGATCCTGTGTGTGCGGAGTATGTGCAGGAGGACAGCGATGGGGACGTGGTGAAGTACCACGTGGAGTTCCTCGGGAGTCCCCACTCACGCCTCTGGGCATCTGCAGGGAGAGTCCAGCACTACCAGGCTGCAGATGCAGAGGTGAATGATGTGTGTGTGTGTGCGTGTGTTTGTGTGTGTGAGTGCTTGTGTATGTGTGTGTGTGCATGCTTGTGTGCCTGTGAGTGCTCGTGCTCTTCTGTGTGTGTGAGTACTCGTGCCCGTGTGCGTGAGTGCGTGATTGCACTGCTCTCCCTTTAAAAACCTGTGTGGAGAAAAGCCATATAAGTCATAGAACATTTTGGAAGGTCCCTCTAGTTCTCTGGATATGAACAAGAGATGAAAATTTGTCTGGCAAATGTAACCACCCATTCTGTTGCTGACATAAGAAGGATTTTCTGCAAGTTGAAAAAAAATATTTTTCAGGTATTGAGGTGGAAAACAGGTGAAAATTGATTGTGGGTCTTTTGTCCTCCAGCCTAAACATGTGACAGTCTCTCTAAAGAAGTCATACGGAGTGGCATTAGAGGAGGCGGCTAAGATGGAGAATGTCACATGTGAGGAGAGGCTGCAGCTGTGCCTGTATAAGCCACATGAATGTGAGTCTGTCACATGCTCTTCCTCCACAGCCCACTGTAGCTGCAGTCTATTCAAATAGTCATAGCATATTTGTTTGAATTTGATTAGCCCCTTTGTCCAAGTAGTAATATTTAAACAACCAGGCAGATGTAATGTTTTTATTAAATTCAGATTTGAGAGTCTAATTAATCTTTGAGTGGCCTTAAAACATTTTATGTTTTGCTGTGTCTGGAATATGGAAATGATTAGAGATTAATTGCAATAGCTCGGCTTTACCCAGAAGGCTGGAATAATAAAGGAAAGCACAAGAGGTATATTACATTACTATATGTTCACATGTTGCACATGTGTGGGAGTAAATGGATTAACCATTATATATCCAAGCCAAGAAATCATTTGAAAGAGGCAACTATGAACCTGTTCCTAAGATACTTTTAAAAATCTTCTTTTTTGCTTTCTATGTGTATGTGCATATGTGTGCATGAGTATGAATATATGTACATGTGAATGAATACATACAGTTGGGTGACAAATTAAAGGAAAAACCTGTATAAATGAGTGGAGGAACATAACAAATGCAGGTGATTCCATACAGGTGTACTGCATTATAATGAATCAATTAAAGTTCTATCATGCTCTGTGGCATGTATGAGACTGCAGAGCTGGCCCAGTTGACCTGGATTTTGGATCAAGAAGGCAAGAGGAAAAGATCTAACTGACTTTGAAACAGGGTTCATGGGGCACGGGTGGCTGGAGTTTCAGTCACAAAGACTGCTCAACTGGCTGGTGTTTCAATGGGAACAGTGACTAAAGTGACATCTGAATTTAGATCTATGGGAAAGACCTCAACCAAATTTAACACCTATGGGAGATTTTGGATCGACATGTTAAACAGCGCTCTCCACCACCATCATCAAAACACCAAATGAGGGAATATGTTTTGGAAGAATGGTGTTCCATCCTTTCAGTAGAGTTCCAGAGACTTGTAGAATTTATGCCAAGGTGCACTGTAGCTGTTCTGGTGCCTCATGCTGGCTCAACACCTTACTAAGACACTTTGGTTTTTCCTTTAATTTGCCACCTGTCTGTGTAGACATATATATTGTTTATTGTGTGATGTGCGTGAGCATTAATGTTCTTTTTTGTCAGTGTAGTGCTCGATCAGGCTGAAAGTTTAATGCATGATATTGAGAAGAAGATTGAGCAGTGTACCTCAGTATGCACTTCCACCCAGAGCATCCGCAAGGGCAGGAGGAGGTCTCACACGGTATTTCATTCATCAGTTTGTTGACTGATTATTTTTTTTATTATTATTATTCATTTATTCCATTATATTATAAAATATTCCAGAAAAATATCAGTCTTTTGACATTCTTGTATATGGGTGGAGATACTGTGAACCGTTTTAGAAAATGCTTCCAGAAAAGTTTAGGAAGTCAACTTTTTGGTTCCATTCACAAAGAATGACGGTGATAATCACATTAACTGAAATGATAAATGATGTGTTCTATGTTGTTTTGCTTCTAATTTTTACACATCTTTAAGCTTAATTAAGGGTGAGTTTTTATTCTTTTTATGAGGCTTTAATTTTTGCCCAAGAACGGGAGTGATGAAGACAGGTGGCACAATGCAGTTTATCAGCTTGTTGTATGATACCTTCTGGTAGTTTGTATGATGTGCTGATGTTTATGAAAATGAAAAGCAGGGTAAAACCCTCTCATAGACCTACACACCAATCAAACTGACAACTGCATGTGTTAAAACACTTTTAGGCTACCAGAGCGAAACCACGTTTAGGGGCTAACTGCAGTTTATGTACACACACCCTTCATAAATCATACATGATTAGCAGATGCTGTTACACAGGACAACTTAGACAGCTTACAGTTTTTCCATACAAAGAAAAAAATAAAGCATGTATTCACTGTGTGGTTTTTACCCACAATGTTTGTAGAACCTGCAGACTTTAATAAGGGGTATTGAAGGTTTTAAGCAGAGATTACATGTACGTGCCGGTGCATATACATTATTTCTGTGTATTAATCTTTAGGCGGGAGACCGTGAGTGGATTGAGGAGGACAATGTGGTAGAAGTAGGAAATATGCTCATCATCAACGGCATCGTGTTTAGAAGTGGGAGGAGCTCTGAGGAGATAATGAAGGACGCGACAGGCCCTGTCGTGGAGCAAAGCAAATGAAGGACAGAGTGGTGAATGGCTAAAAAGTTGTACAGAAGTGTAGCCTTTTAAACGTACATGTACCCAAGATTTAGGTTTTGGAAGCACAGGAATGCATGCCCTTTCTTCATTCTGTCCACCACTTGGAGTGGGTGTTGCTTGCAGAACATGTTAACTCAGCAGTTATATCAGCTACACAGTTATTTTATTTGTTGGAAATCAGGCTGTAAAAAGCCTGCCTGTCAAAATAGCAGTATGAGGAACAAACTCAGTTCAGTTTGAAATCCAAACCTGATAACTGGAGCTAGTTATTCACACCTGACACAAGCAATGCTGTTTTGGGCTGTTGGCTTTAGTAGACAGATACATACCACAAGGCAATGTACGCATTAGGCTAAAAGCTGTGTTATGGAAACAAACAAGGAAACTGCTGTGACAGACTTAACACTGTGTCTGGAAGTTCAGTTGTCATGGCTACTTGTCAGAAATAATTGGCTTATGTTTACAGTTCAATCGGTTTTGTGATACCATACAATTGTAAGTTACATTTGCATGGTTGTACTGTTAAATATTTATGTGTAAACTCCCCCCGTGTTCTCCAACAGTTGTAACAATTAAAATGCTTTTACACGACCACTTCAATTCTCATTCTCTGTAATAATAGTAATAATAATAACGCTTCTATCCTGAGTGACTTACAATGCAGCAGAAGCTTAAGTACCTTTACCTGCAGGGTTCCCAAGTGTCCTGCAATACCTGCAATGTTTTGTTGTAGTTTTCTAGTCTTGGAAAATGAGAAAATTGCTAATTGACAAAATGTGCTGGAAAACAGTTGTCACGTAAAATATTTGAATGTGATGTTAAAAGCTAACAACTTTAAAGGTTAAAGTCTACAGCCTCACCTCCCCCCAGCCTGTCCACGGCCCGCGATCAATGTCTTGAAAAGAGTGGGAACCCCTGACTAGGCAGTTTATCTGGGTAGAGTATACAAACATTGCGCACTTTTGCTGCTTCCTTAATTTTAATGGTCTTGTCACAGCCACAGATTTACAACATCACACTACCTCATGTTCTCTGTGAGCTCATGGAATTCAGGAGGCCTACGTTGGTTCAAATTGACTTTGCAGTTTGGGTTGACTGGCTTTGAATAGCTAGCCAAAGAGCAAGCGGATATCAGGATTGTTTCCAAAAAGGTTTGCGGTGTCACTTACTGGCTTAATGACTTCAAAAACGAGTCCCCAAAAGTGGTTTTGATGGGATGTCCATTCTTTGTAAAAGAGGCAGAATTGACAAAGCTTTTAAATGTGATTGCACCTTTTAATGACAAAAACAAAAAACAATTCCTAGAGGCTATAATCTATGGATTAAAAAAAAAACTTTAATTAATTTTAAATTGTTTGTTTTTACATTTATTTCTTGATCCCTTCATAAATGGCTTAACCATGTGATTTTCTGTATGTATGTACGAATTTATTAGTTGCCTTTCGCTAGAAGATGCCAGTGCAAACTAAACTGAAGTGAATGTGTCAGCTGATCCTACGAGACTTCAGAAATGGCAGGGGAAATCACTTGTATACGCTTTGTAGAAATAAATTGTAATTGTATTTTTATTGCGAAAATGACCTATTTTATTGTATGTATAAATACCACGCGGAATTAACCATCCTATAACTTGAAAATATGGAGTAAAACGACATTACATTAAACAATTCTTAAAACGTTATACGGGTGTATAAGTATGTGCAATATATTTTAAATGGCACAAGGCATGTATTACACACAGCTAAGCTTTTTCCTTTACAAGCACTGATGTGATTACCTCGTGTCACCTTTCAAGCAACAGTAGCCCCTCCCCCGGCTCCACCTGAATTGATATTTGGGCTGTGAGCTTTTGCTTTCATAGCGCTAGAGAGGAGGATGGGTGGGCGCCCAAAGCCACGCCTTCCTGTGACGTAGCCAGAATTTGTGTGGAGCGCCTTGTGGTTTCGTCAGCCGCGGCACCACTAGCAAGCCCTAGTGGACCGAGTTTTGAAGGATAACTATATTGCAAGTAAGCTACGTTAGTCTTTCCCTGGTTTTTGTTGTATTTTTTAGTTCAGAACCATTTTTGGGTATTGCATCGTGGCTA
Organism: Anguilla rostrata; assembly: GCF_018555375.3. Lineage (NCBI taxonomy): Eukaryota > Metazoa > Chordata > Actinopteri > Anguilliformes > Anguillidae > Anguilla > Anguilla rostrata. The sequence continues at coordinate 56,252,550 of NC_057933.1, forward strand.
TGCACTTCAAACCGATGGATGATTAGCTAGTATGTAACTACCACCACACTGTCCTCTTCATTGACTATGTAACAGACTGTAACGTAAACTGGAACGCTGAAGTGCAAGGTACACCTTTACCGTTATTTCCTATACTTGTTTCAATACGGCGGAAAGCTACGCGGCAGATTTTTCGTACGTTTTTGTATAGTCATTTAGCTAAATTATCATTTGTATTATCTTTGAGATTATGAAGAATACCCTAAGCATAGTTACAGTTACACATACAATCATGTTTTCCATTGCAATTTCAGTTAATTATTTAATAAACGCCTCTGGCCGCAGCAGAAACAGCTGCTGTTATGAATAATTTGTCTCGATGGCCAGCTAGATATCGATACTGGAGCTATCCGCCAGTGTTACTAAAGTGTCGGGTTAATTTTACTGGAAGAACCCTCTTTTAGAACTGAGCCTGCTAACTAGCTAATGTAGCCATTGCTTTATTTTAGAACGTCGGTAAGGGAACTATTGTTACATTCCAATTTGATCTGCAAAGGATTTGTAGCTATCGTAGGCAGTTGGCGAGCAGTTATTCGCGGCATAGTTGCATTTTGTAACAATTGTGAACGAATGAAATTTATATAAAATGTTGCATAACTTTGTGTGTGTGGGTGTATGGCTTTTTTGGGGCGGGGGTGAGGGTGACTAGGGATACCAGCTGAAGTATTAATTTCACGTGGTTCCCATTAATTGGTTCCAGTGTGCCATTGTATCAATCAGCCATTATCTACTGAGACGCAATGTATACCTTCCAAAACTTCGGAATGGCCGCATTTAATTATTTTTTATCCGGGGCAGGAATGATGGTGCGTTGTACTTGTTTATTGCATTAGGAAAGGAGATTACTACTTGTACCTGTCTCCAAAATATTGGTGATATTTTTAACAGTTCGTATGTGGAAACGGTATATGCCTGGCTCTGCACGGCCATACAATTCCTCAACGTGGTGTGGGAGTAAACACTGCAGCTTTAGCCGGGTTAAAGGCCAGCATTCTTTACAGAACACTTTGCATTAGCACAGTAGCTTGCATGTATTTGTCCACAGGTGTTTAACGATGACTTTCAGTTGTCACAGTTTAAGTAATTTGAACGCGTTGCCAATTGGGCTTAAAGGAAGAGTTCATAGGGTTATTTTCGTGTTTGGTAAATTAAACGGGCTCTTACTTTTTGTGTGCTTATTTTGGATTAAATGCATAATAACCACATTAAATTTCCGCCAAAACTATAGCAAGTCCTCTTGATTTTACAATAATGCTGTATCGGATCAAGAACTCCCAAAAAAAAAAAAAAAACGCTGGCTAAGGTAATGGTTTTCAAGCCCTTTTTGGGACAGTTGCTATTCAGGATGCTGTTGAAATACCTAGTTGTCTGCCTTAACCATGATATTTCTGATTATGTGGGTTTTGTGAAGCAAATAATATGAAATTGAGTGCTGCTTGGAACATTCTATAACAAGCCTTGTTTTTATTTGTAGTATTTTTCTTCTCTTCAAATTACCTGTTGCTCATACACTCACTATTGCAGTCAAAGTTTGTACTTTTACCTTGGTCTTTCAACAACTAACCCATTTTCTTTATACTAAGCCTGTGTTAACATTACAATCAATTGTTCCCTTGTATCTAATGGATCAAATATTTGACATCTTTTTGTTAAAATATATAAATAAAATTGCTAGCTATGGTAGTATGCATAATTAGCTTTTTATTGATTGGTGAAGACCAATTAAATTGTGTAGAATGGCTTTGAGGTATTGCTGTTCAGACATCAGTATAGATAAAACTGGTCAGAGTGGTGTTATATTAATTTGCATATGCTTAAAGATGTATTTAAGTCATATCTTCCGGTCACATTTTCTGCTATTTTGACCTGAATATGAGACTAGCACTTTTACCCATCATCACAACTTAGCAATAAAATTAAAGTGTCCCAAACCTGTCAGTCAGAAACACAAGTAACACCTTCAGTCTTACTTCCAGGTATCTTCAGACTATGGGAAAACATCTGTTGTGGAATCTACATTTGGAGAAAGGCCACTAGAGATTTTTTTCGTAGTCTAAGGAGAACCGTCTCTGGCGAAATGCACATTTGATAGGAGATTTCCATGCCTCATTCAGAGGTAGCATAAGGGAGATCTGGAACACATTCATACCTTAGTAGGTTGTCTCCAAGAACTGTGCTTCAATGGTTTATTCAGATAATTTTTGTCCTTGTTAAGGAAAATGAATGAAAACTGTTAATGTTACACACACCCCTCACATTTCATGCCCTGGCTCCCTGCAGATATATGTAGCTGAAGTGGTGTGGGTTTGCTGTTATTGGAAGTATGTCTGTCTACATTTGGAAATAACGTACAGAGAAATGGAGCTGCAGAATTTGCCTAGTTTTGATGAAAGGTACTGTAGATCTCAAGAAAGAAAGCTATGGTCTAAAAATGCCCTTTTCTCTTTCTTGATGTGTCTGCCACTATTTCTCCACATCTCTCAATTTCATGGTTTCCTTGCTGAAATCAGGGTTCTCATTGGTAGGAACTTCTGTGTTGTGACTGCTAGTCTGTTCTGCTTTTAAAAACAGCTTCGCGTACACTGTGCACCATTTTCTGAGTTTTTTCAGTGCTGTCTATAAAAATTGCTTTCGATGAACACTATTTGAGTGTGCCGGTGCTTTCTTCTCTCTGACAGCCGTTCCATGGTGTCTGTGTACATCGTGAGCTGGAAGCTTATCTGACAGCGACTATTTTTGGCTGGCTCTAATGTTCTGCGGCTCATATAAGGATTTTTAGCATATTGTCTTACATAGCAGGACGGTGTTGAGGAGTTCTTATGTCCAATGTAAGATTGCCGCAATATAATGAGGCGAAATCCAGCACGGATGTATACTAAGCCTATTTCAGAAAGTCACAGGAATAATAGAAACACTGGAGTTTTGCATCTTCAAATGAAAAATGCACAATTGAAAGAACTGGTTCTAGCCAGTGAAGCTAGCCTTATGAAAATGAGCCATTTGAGCATTATAAAGTGGAGACAGCATACTGTGTGGCTGTGTTTTACATTACAGATAGTTATTCCGGTCCGTTCAAACACACTGTGCACTCTGCGTAATGTATTATGTATTACAGAGTACTGATGGCTATTAAAAACTTGGATGAGAATAGTAGGAGATTACAGGGCACTGAATCTTCTGGGGTCAAGCATTTTATTTTTGGAAGGATGCAAACCTGCTACAAGTATGGGGGGTGTGCTGTTGGAGGAATTTACGTAATGTAAATGTATGTAATTTTGATCATTGTGAGTGCCTGGAATATGTTTGGTGTACGCCGCAGTGTGCTGGTGCTGGGGCAGCAGGATTCTGTACAATATGATGATACTATTTCAGCTGCTTCTCAGTGGAATGTAAAAAATGGCTCTTACCTACGCTCACCTGGCCAGAGTGGTTTCATTCACAAACTCTGGTCAGGGGATTTACTGGAAGCTCTTCAGAAGGGGCTCTTGTACGTGAGAGGACAGGAATGCCCAAAACACATGTCATATATTGTGTATAATGTGTATTTTCATTTTTCTTTTCCTGGACAGACACTCACAGTCACTGTCATATTAGGAGTGGGATGTACACAGCGCAGGTTAACACTGCCCCATTCAGCCTGCTATTTGTTCAGCAGCTGCTCTTATTCAGAGCAACTCATAATGCGTATATTTGGACAGTTACATCCCTCAATGTCACCACCTCCCTTCTGTCACTATGGGTGCAGCTGCATTCTCCACAGGGAGTTTTGGCTTATTTCACATACCGTGTGAAGAAATAGATTGGCCCATTTGGCACTGTAATTGACTGAAAGGCACTGGAGACAGTCACTGAGACTGTTCATAGGGCTGGATATTGGCCAAAGTGATTCTGGTCGAGCGTGTTGTTCAAGGACACCGGAGCAGTGGCCACAGGCCTGTCCCGTGTGCATGCCAGCCTGCACTCAGTGAGCGTGCTCCGTGTGATGGGCCTGCAGCAGGCCCACATGTTCCTGTAGTGGTCTGAAAGAATATGAAAGACAGCTGTTCACATGTGGGTCAGTATCACCATAGGGTGCTTTTCGTACCCTCAATATAGACCATTCTGATTTCATGTAAAGTAGAGCAGGGCAATATCAAAGTGTCCCTTATTAATAAGTGAGCTTTTACGATCATAAAACCCTGAAGACATGCACCTCCTGATAAACTGAATTCATGTCCTTTCTTTGGATGCAAGCGATTTTACCATGTACCCTTTGCTCTTCACTCACTTTAGGAGAGCAAAAAGCGAACAAATCAATAAAGTAAATAAAATAAAAATTCAAATTTTCTTAATTTTATGTAATTTCTCAAAAAATTGTTTTGTTCGTGTATATTTAATTTTTATAATAAAATCAAAGATTTTGTGTGTGTCCTTCAAAGTCGCTGTAGACCCTGTCATCCGCTCTAGATATTGACCATTATGCTAGCTTTGTCACAGTCACTTGGAGTTCAGTTGCTAACTTTAGCTCAAAATGTAAACCCTGTCTTGTATATATGACAACAGGGTGAGCATCTACCTGACAGGGTGGACATTAAATTTCATAATTATAATCGTATGATATAAAAAAAATTATAATAATGCCCGATTCCAGAGCCTCAAGTACTCAGTAAATGATCTGTGCAAATGCCTATTTAGTATAAAATTTTTTAATTTATTTGTCTTTTATAATGTAAATGTCTTGTCATTGTCTGTTTCATTGAAAATCTGTCCTGAAATAGCTGTCCACCCTGTCGTCTTGGTATTTTTCATCATTATTGAATCATATTGTCTCACATAACATTTTTGTACCATGTTACATTTGGTGGGGACCATCAATATATACTTAAAAAGTTAAACTGAATATCTTTATCATTTTTATTTAGAAAATAAGGAGCATATTGAGCATGTTTTTTTCAGAAAAGCATAGATTTTACACAAAATCTAATATTTGTTTATAATTTGATAGTAATAAATGCATATCATCAGGAAAGGGACACGATATATTTTGAAATGGTAAAACTAGTAAACCAATGAAAATATTTTTAGTCAGATATGTATATGGCCCTCACAGATTGGAGATCCAGTATCTCATGGTTCATTTAGTGAAAACGTGCCTGCAATTATTTCATGGCTGAGCTTGACCAACACATTTTTCCACAAGTCCAATGTCAACTATCTGTGATAAAAATGAAAGGGAATGTAAATTTAGTCCTAAAATCTAGAGATTTTCTCAAGTGCTTGAGGCACCGTGTGGGGATAATGACCCATTTGTAGGGATCGGTTGATGCGTGTTTTACCAGAAAACTATATTTTGCTTTTTTTCAAGGAGCCATCCTAGGCCTTTTCTGACCAACAACACAACGTGTATATAACCAAGGCAATATACAAACACCGAACAGAGTGGGCACTTTTAGTTTAGTGCCAGGCTGAGCAAACACAGCCATTGCACTAGTAAAACAGTTAAGTACACAAATGTGCAGTGAGTGAGAAACACTCACCTGAGGTGGGATTTGAACTTGCATCCCACACCCGCCTAAAGGCCCTAAAGACGGACGTGCTACCAGCCAGCTAATGGTGAAATTGCCCTTGGCTAGGTGTAACGTTGCTAATTTGAACCTGAGGGTTGTCTCCAGTATTGTCATGGTAACCAGCTACAAGGCCTTCACTTTACTGCACTTCACTGTACTTACTAGCGAACTAGCTGAGCTACACCTGCTGCAAATGCTTGACAGTGCTCATCACTGGATATAGCTTAAACCATAGAGCACACGTTGGGGACTGATGGTTAGTTCATAGGAAGTGTTTTTTGGCTGTTTCCTCGGTTGTGGGCCCAGTGCCAGAATTGTGCCATACGTCTCTCTTCGAAGTAGAAAATGAGAACTGCCGAGCCCACTCTTGTGCTTTCCAGCACACATTGTGATGATCATTCCCCAGCCAAATGACTGTGCCATTGCAGTACATCTGCACCCCTTGGAGGGAGACATTCCAGCAGCGGTTTGTACAGGTCTCCGCAGCCTCTCTGTGTCGGTACAGAGTCATGCTATTACCTCACAGCAGGAAGGACTCAAGTTTGAATCCCAGCTGAGGGCCTTTCTGTGTGCAGTTTGCATGTTCTCCCTGTGTTTGTCTGCCACAGTCCAAACACATGAACATTCGGTTAATTAGCTTTGGTGTATGAATGTGTCAGGGAATAGTGTGTGGGCCCTGTGATGGATTGGCAAACTGTCCAGGGTGTATTCCTGCCCTTCACCCAATGTGTACTGGTATAGGCTGCAGCCCCCCCAATCCCTGACCAGGAGCAAGTGGTATAGAAAATGGAGGGATGGGTAGTAGTGCATTGCAGATAGGGTTTTATCTAGAATGTGACGGGTTCAAATCCTGGCCAAGGCACTTGTTATTTCAGCAATGTGTAGTACTCTGCAAACATAAATTGTGTAGATTTAAATTGTACCATCCGTAAATGACGTTTGATGTCATTTATTTCAGTGTCCATCTCTGTACCAGATTCCCAATTGAGAATGCGGGCCTTGTGTTTTAAAGTACCTCATGCCTTTTGACGAGTGGATTTGAATGATGGTTATGGGTCATTTCCTTATTGCAACAATTTTAGACAAGATAGTACAGCATGTGGTATCCTGGGCAGGGTGGGGGGGGTGTTATTTTCCTATGGACTATGTCAGGGTTATAGCAGCATGCAGAGGAATCTGCTTGTGCTGGCAAAGGGGCTGAGTGTGAGTTTTTTTTTGTTAATATCTATGTATTCCTGTTTTCTTTTTTGTAATGAAATGACATTTTTGAATTTCAGAAAGAGGAAGGAAAAGAAAATTATGAAAGCAAAACCAAAACAACACTTGCAGCCAAATATAACATGCTTTTCAGAGCAACTGACCCTGTTCTTCATTAATATCAAGCATTGCATTCTTGTTTTTGATAATACAAAATGATCATTCTGGAATGTTCAAGTTCCCATAGGGGAGGAAAAAAGAGAACTGGAGAGAATGCCCTAGAGAGTTTAAAGTGAGTTCAAACAGTCAAGAGGGTATTCACATGACACAGTGCTCTTTTGATTGGCTGGTGTCGTTTGTTCAGGATTCCAGAGTGGGGTAGAGGTACTTCCATTGTGTTTTGGCATCAGAAGCTTTGAGCGTGGTGATTTTGTGCACCTTATCAGATGGACCTTGTTGACCTTGTTTATACTGGAAAAAATTTTTAATCTGATGACTTGTAGTCAGAGCAATAAAAATAATTTTGATTCAAAGCATATTAATCAGCTACACTGTGCGAAGACCATGTTGAGGAAATGTTAACTACTGAATATGTTTTGTTTGATTCTTTTTTTCTAAGGAATCATTAGCAGAAATGTAAAAGGTTATGATGTATAGAGCAATGCAGCATCGAAATATATCTGTAGGAAGATGTGTATGCGTGTGTGCATTTGTGAGCATAAATGGCCTTGCATTGCTTTAGCATTCTGGTCTGAGTCTCCTGTGCTCATGCACATAGAATGTGAGCGGGGCTCAGTCGTGGGGCTCCCTCGCGGTGCTCACTCGCGGTGCTGTCTGTTCCCCGGTCTGGCCGTCGCACCGTCGTCGGCAGTGCAGGGGAAGATGGAGCTGGAGCCGCCAGGAGCCGCAGAGCCATCGCCGACGGCGACGGCGGAGCCCCTCCCCCGCCCCGCGCAGGCCGAGCCGCCGGACGGGTCGCCCGGACACAGCGGGACCGCAAGCGACGGCCACGCCAAGGACGCCGCCGCCCCGGCTGCCTACAAAGACGACAAAAAGGTGAGCGGTATTTTTTTCACCGTCTTCTAGAAAAAAGCGTGCGTATGTGAGAGGGAGGCGGGGATCGATGGCGAGACTGTGGTGAGTGCGCTGCGGGAGAGGAGGTTGGGCACGTGCCTTTGGTTTAGGGTGGCTCTTTGTTTCTGCTCCTCCACTTCCTCCTGTGTTTCACTATTCTGCCTCCTTTCACTATTGCTCGCCCTCTCTTTCCAGTATCATGGGAGAGGTGCAGCCAGTTGGGTCTGTTGTAGCAGCCCCAGTTACAGCTGGGATCAGTCTGTCCTGCAGTCACAGATGCATGCAACATGCTGTGAGCACCCTGCAGTCGGACATGTGACCTGCAGTCAGAGCTCAGAGTCCAGGGCAGTCATTCTGGGGTCAGAGCTCCATGCTGCGGTCATTCTGGGGTCAGATCTCCATGCTGCAGTCATTCTGGGGTCAGATCTCCATGCTGCAGTCATTCTGGGGTCAGATCTCCATGCTGCAGTCATTCTGGGGTCAGAGCTCCATGCTGCAGACATTCTCAGGTCAGATCTCCATGCTGCAGACATTCTCAGGTCAGATCTCCATGCTGCAGACATTCTCAGGTCAGATCTCCATGCTGCAGACATTCTCGGGTCAGAGCTCCATGCTGAAGACATTCTCAGGTCAGATCTCCATGCTGCAGACATTCTCAGGTCAGATCTCCATGCTGCAGACATTCTCAGGTCAGATCTCCATGCTGCAGACATTCTGGGGTCAGATCTCCATGCTGCGGTCATTCTCGGGTCAGAGCTCCATGCTGCAGACATTCTCAGGTCAGATCTCCATGCTGCAGACATTCTCAGGTCAGATCTCCATGCTGCAGACATTCTGGGGTCAGATCTCCATGCTGCAGACATTCTCAGGTCAGATCTCCATGCTGCAGACATTCTCAGGTCAGATCTCCATGCTGCAGACATTCTGGGGTCAGATCTCCATGCTGCAGTCATTCTTGCGGTGAAGCCACACTATACGCGGCCCCGCCGCGCGGCGGCGCCGCCTCCATTCATTTTGAATGAGGGGAGGCGGCCAGACCCCGCAAGGCATGTTGGGATGGCCGGCGGTGTGGCGAGAGGCGGCGAGCCGCGGGGAGATGGCAAAAATTCAACTTTGACCCCCTCGCCGCGTCGCGGTAACCAATCTGATTTGATCTAATGATCCGTCAAGTAAATTGTCCCTATTTTTTTTTCTAATTTTAGTTCCACATGCTATTGTTCCACAATGGAGGACCTAACTCGTAATTTCCGTATCAGGCTTCCCAACTTAATAAAATCTCCTACAGAGACATTGATAAGAGGAAGTAGCGTGGAGAAAAGTCTCTGAAATTATCGGTGGCTCTGCAATTTAGTTATCGCCGTTAGCTACTATCACTGTCCAGTCTGAATAAAATTAATTTTTGCAGTAACCTAGCTCTGAAAAATGTTAATAAGCTGTCTAGCTAGGCTGTCTAATGTCTAGCCATAGTGAGTAACAACAAACAGTAACAAACAAAAAAAAAATCTTCATAATGTATGAGTTGCTAGTTGTTCGTTTCTACCAGCCACCTAGCTAGCTAACCAGATATAACTTTGAAGGCATTATCTGGCTAATTAGCCAGACAATGTTTTTGTTGTTGGTTGTTACTCACTAGCCAGACATTAAACAGCCTAGCTAGGCAGCTGACTAACATCTTTCAGATCTAGGTTACTGCAAAAATGATTTTTATTCAGACAGGACAATGAATATGAAACACAATATTAAACCCGGTCAACATTTAACGAACACAACTGTCTGTCAAATATAGGTGACACGCCCACAAACAGCCGACTGTGGGGACGCGACGCGGCCACAGGCGGCCGTCACCGCATATAGTGTGGCTTTAGCCTTGGGTCAGATCTCCATGCTGCAGACATTCTCGGGTCAGAGCTCCATGCTGCAGTCATTCCCGGGTCAGAGCTCCATGCTGCAGTTATTCTCAGGTCAGATCTCCATGCTGCAGTCATTCTCGGGTCACAGCTCCATTCTGTGTGCAGGACACACGCCTGCATGCAGCCTACAGCTGGGGCAGCGTGCTGATTGCCTCTGGTGTGATGTAGGCAGGCTGCGGGAACCTCTGGATGCCTCTTGGGCTTCGGGTCTCCAGGGCTTCTTGGCTGCTGGGAGTCGAGTGTGAGCTCTTTAAATCTGAGCTCAGCTGCCATTTAGCAGAGCTTTCCCTTCAGTGAACAAGGAAGAGGTTTATTCCGATTACTTGAGTTCAGCTTGTTACAATGAAAAATGAGCATGCCACTTTTCCATTTATTGTGGATAATCTTCAGAGTGAAGGTGACCATTGGGTATGCCGCTTTCTGAATCTTGAATATGAGCTTATAAAAGCCATGAAAGGGGAGCATTTTTATTTCATTCCCTTCTGTGTTATTACATTGTTTTAGATCTGGTAGCCTAGGCAGCGCTAATAGGCGGAAATGTGGAGAGCAGCTTCAGGGTCTAGTGTTTCACATACACAGCTGAGCTCACTCCTCTGAGCGACGTTGGGGGATGGAGCCAAATCAGACAGATAAACATTGCCGTCTCTGGCAACCATTTATAATGCCAACTAGCTCTGCTCGAACTTCGCATGAAAGGAGGGTGCCGCACCATACACTGGAGTCTCATTATGACAACCTCTGATACAGCAGAATTTGATAAAGTGCGCATGGTTATTGTTAATATCATGTAAAAAATTACTCTTCCCAATGTCACTGGATCATGGAATAGAGGGGGTATGTCCTATCATACACACCCACAGTGAAGACGGCACAAAAACGACTGTACTCATGCATAGAAAGCACTGTCTATAAGTCATTAATGAAAATTTTATATATAGTGTTAAAAGTATTGATATTGAAATGAGGCCAAGTTACAACATACAGTGATGGCTATCTTACCTCACACAAATTAAACAAGCTCTGTTCCAAAGCAGTGCTACCCAATGTTTCCAAAATATTTCTTGCAGCTTGGCCCTTTGGTTTTTCGTCTTACCATCTGCTGTCAGTAAAACTAACTTGCCAAACTACTTCTAAGTCAAAGTTAAAAACAAGTGTTGGTTGAATACATACCTGAATATTTGACAAGCCTTCCAAGCTCCCTGAAAATTCTCAGAAGTCTTCAAGTTTTGAAAGTTTTATAAAAACTGAAACTTGACGATGTTTAAAGAGGTTGAACGCTGTTTCATACATTGTTAATAATATAGAGACAAGTTCTGCAAACTAACAAGGAAACAAAGCCATTAGGTAACTTAATATTTAAAATTTGTATCAATGCATCAAGAGCTGTCAGAAAGCATTTATATGTGTTTGTATGCACCGTAGCAGTGCAGCATAATGGTGCCTCTCCTAGGTTGTTGGTTTCATTCCCAGGTACAGCACAGTGATTGTACCTTTGAGCAGAGTACTTAACCTGGATTGCTCCTGTAAATATCCAGCTGGATAAATGCACTGTATGTAAATAGTGTAAGCTTTGTAAATTGCTCTGGAGAAGAATGTCTGCTAAATTCCAAAAATTGAATGGTATGTAATGTCTTTGGGCATACATAACAGAATGTTTATTGATGGTCGACATGTTGAGCTAGTGGTGTGGCATTTTGCAGAGTTAGCTTTTTCTTAAATTAACCCACGGTTTGGGAAATGGACTAAAAAATACTGCATTGACTCATCTTACCTGGAGTCAGTCTGGCAAGTGCCACGTGCATCACTTCACTATAATTTATAAAATCTAATTTACGATGTACCTAATTATTTCCAAGTTAACACACTTGGTTAGTGTTTAGAAACATTTGGAATGCAAACCAATGCCTTCAGTGGTCCTCAGCTACCCATCTAAAAGCTGAAAAGGGCTTCATTAGTCCCCAATAATCAGCCATTCTGGTTTTTCTGTTGCTGTCATCATGTTGTGTAGTGGCTTTAAGACTCAGTACATGGCCTTTTAGACATGCCCATGCCCGAACACTCCTTTTCTTACTTACTTGCTTCTTACACTTGTCGGAAGGTATTTATTCCAGATAAAGGCTTGTTTGTAGCCACTGAAAAAAAATAATGCTAGTTAATGGGAATAAACACACATTTCTGTTCCGTAGTGAGCAATGTTAACTCTGGCAGCCTGTTTAAATTAACAGTAACACTCTGCAGGAAGAAGCCTGGTTACAAAATAGGTTTTTTTTGTTGCAATTTCAGCATCTTCAAGTGTGTTTGTATCATTTTTACATTTCTTGTCGTATTGGCAGTGTGCACAATGCTACCAGTTTTTATGTTTGTTGTCATTTTGTGCTCTTTGATTTCGTCCTTAAGTGAACAGGGGAATTTTGTGTCGTTGGGAGATTCTGTTTATTGATCACCCTGCTGTAATCATGGAGGTAGGGTAATACCTGGGGGGGGGGGGGGTTGGGGGCTCGTACACTGCAGTTAAATGGGAATAGTTTTCCTTTAATGGCGCCACTGTGATTAATGGCGGGCGGGCGGCGCATTGACTTCCTGCGAGTCAGTCCGTGGCTCTCGCTCTGCCGGTTAATTGAGGACCTCCTGGAATCGGCCTCCCGTCAGAGGTGTGCGGGCCAGCTTGGCATGCACGTCCCGCTTGTGTTCTGGGTCACGCGCGCTGCACGGAGCCGGAGAGGGCCTGTAATTTATTCCCCCTTCCTCAAGTCCATACCTCACACACAAACTGCGTGCGGCTCAATCGATTAAAGCCGTCAGTTAATTTATCAGCTGTCAGACCCTGGTACCACGTACTGTATTAAACAACAATGCCCTGGACTCAATTCTAAAACATACCTTACTGCCCGCATTCATTTGTGTAGGACTTTCATTCTGCTCTGTGCTTTCTGCAAACTATTCACAGTTAATTTACTTTAACTGGGCACAAATACCTTGCTCTAGTACTCGGATATGTCCTGCAGTGTTTGAACCAATAACGCTTAAGTAGTGCTCTGCTCATAACTCAGTGCTACTGTTCTTACAGACAGGTATCAAACGTGTATGGAACTGTGAATCTCCATCAAACTATCGTTTAGATTCTGCAGGGAGTGCAGATCATTGGGTTTCAAGGGGAGGTCCAATTGGGTATCATCCGCATAGCAATGAAAAGTGATTTACTTGCAGATGATGTGCCGTAGCAGAAGCATTGAAAAAAAGGATTGGCCTTAGAATGGGCCCTTGATGGACTCCAAAGGTGCCAGAGAAGTGATTTTCGATGTTCACTGAAACGATCCTTTGCTTAAGGTAGGAAATAAACCATTTTAATGCGGTACCCTGAAGGTCGATCATATTCTCCAGATGCTCAATGAGTATGTTGTGGTCAACAGTGTCGAATGCGACGCTTTGACCTAAAATGACTAAAATGGTACAATCACCCGGATCGTCAGCAGATCATTTGCTGCCTTCAGGAGGGCAGAGCCTGCTACGAAGAGCTCTGAAACCAAATTGGAACATTGCAAGGACGCCATTATTGCTCAGGCAAAGGCAACAAATGGGAGATGACTACTTTTTTCAGTATCTTGGAGAGGAAAGACAGAAATAGGATGAAAGTTACTGAGTGGAGCTGTAGTGTTCTTCTGTCCTGTGTACTTTGGAAGGCCTGTTATCAGGCATTGAGTGCTGCCAAAATATGAAATATTGTGAGGTTCTGACTTAGCGGAATGTAGTTTGGTCATGTTTCACCAGTGTTTTCCTCAAAGAAAAATGCCAGCTTAAGGTTCCTTTTGCCCATTTACTTTCATCTTTTGACTTCTAACAAAAAGCATATAATGAATTAGTAATTGATTAATTTGTCCAAACAATGGCTGTAAGAGATTAAGAACCTCAGTACAGTCCTGCTGCCACCCCCTTCATTCATCTCCAACTTTTTTGTTTTTATTTCGATTTATCCTGTACACAGTTAAAATGAATCTGCTTTATATAAAAGCATGGGTATACTGATGTGCATAGCTTGATTATTATGGTTTATAATTGTACTGCTAGTGGACTTATTTGTGTTTAAAGAACTTCTGGCAGCATAGTAATTTGTTTTGAAGCTTAATTGTGAATACAATACTGAAGTGACTTTTCAGAAATGTGCTACTTTTCATTATAAAATTGACATTGTGGCATTTTATATTTCGGGCCCTGACTTATGAATTAATGTAAAATAGAAAGAATTCTTTGTGCTGTGGCCAGTAAAATTATATGTCTGGTTTTCAATAGAAAAGAATAGAATGCTGTGGTAATTGGTTTCATGACAGTAGAATAACCTATGACCATTTCCCTTGCATTGAAAGCAAAATTGTGCTGAACGTAATACATTGAAATGTGCTGAATCTACTATTTCCATAATTATGCTAGCTCCCATATTTACACTACAGAATGTCACTAGAACTTATACATTTTCAGTTTTTTTTCCCTCTCCCAGAAATGCTCATTTGTCTCTAAAGTAGCATGTGCTTTCCAAGTAATATTTGACTTTCATCACAGCACATTTTTCTTCTTTCTTTTTCTCTGCACAAGAGATGATTTTGAAAAGAATATAAAAATTCTTGACAGGGGATTGTGATTGAAAAGAAAAATGTGATGTGGGAGTGATTGGGATTGCGAGAAACGGAATAGTTTTGGTACCGAAATAATGAATTACACGCAGTCTGTTATCTCTGCGCTGTTCCAAAAACAAACTTACGGTCCAGAATTACTGTGTGCTATCCCAGGCAAGGCAGGCCTTCATTAACGGCTGACGGAGGCCAGACATAATCCCTGATGAAGAGTTATGCACAAAGACTGTAAACAGTAGAGAAAACGGAGGTGTTGAAGGGCATTGGCTGTTAAAACAGAAGTGTGCTGGAGTTATAAAACGGTTTGATTTTGTATGAGTGTGTGTGTGTGCGCGCGCGCATTCCTGCATGCATGTGTGTATGTGTGCGAGAAGGTGTGTATTCACATGTCCTGCCTGGTTGTTTTGCATTGAATATATGTGGGAGCTTCTGGTCTTATAATTCATTTTCAATAATTGCTTTGCTTTTTCTGATTCATTTAGCCAGTTGGTCCATTTAAACTTAAGGAACATTAAGATTAACTTAAAACATGAAAAATAATGGCTTGTAGTGCTGTGCTGACATTGACAGCAGGATCAAATGTTGACCTGAACCACAGGTAGGTTGAGGATTAGAAAGTGTTTTTTTCCCCTGCATTGTTCTCACATTGATGTCAGTGAAACTCGGTGTGAAGGCCGGCGTTGGCGATCCAGTGATCTCAGAAGCTGCTGTTATGTGGACATTTCAGATGGAGTATCTGTGGCTCCACCTCCCCCCTCTTCCCATCCGGATTACTACACCACCAGGTTCTATTAATAGCCTAATAGCCTTGTGTTATTTTTTCCCCTCACTTTTGAAGAACTCGGGCTTGCCCTGCTCCCAAGGCCCTGATCGATCATCCCCCCCCTCCCCCACCAGAGCAATGGAGGAGGCCTACTTCTGGGGCACACTGAACCATCCAACACATGCCTGCTCTCAAAAGCACCGTTTAACGGAATAGTCCATTAGTGAAGTGTTTCTTCCCACCCATGCATGTCATAGATGTAAGGTGCAAAAAAAGGAATTCACCTCAAAACACGTACCTCAAGCTATCCCCTTCTTAATGCCTACCAAAATTTAACCTTAACACCCACCTCAAGCTATCCCCTCTCTGACGTCCACCTTAACACCCAGCTCAAGCTAACCCCTCTCTGACGTCCACCTCAACACCCAGCTCAAGCTATCCCCTCTCTCACATCCATCTTAACACGCACCACAAGCTATCCCCATCCTAACACCTACCTAATGTCCAGCTAACACCCGCCTCACTCTCTATACATTTGCACGTATGTATGTACTGCCCCCCTAACACTAACCACATGCCCACCACATGCTTACACCCACCTCACATCCACCACAGACCTGCATAACACCAGACTTGATGCTACCTAACACTCACCTAATGCCAAATTCATAGCCACCTCACACCCTAGATTCCACCTGAACAACCTGGAATCATGGCAGCTTGTTCACAGATGGATCATTACCTCAGAATTTAAACCAAGCATCAGATTAAACGTAGTTAGCTATGATTGTCAGCTTTTAGTACTGTGTTGTACTGCATGGCCATTAGGCTTTAACCTTAGTGTGATAAGCAGGGTTTTGTGTTCACTGAGAGTCTTAGGACTAAGGTCTAATATCCAAAGGACTAATTTGAACTGTCAGGTCACAGGCGACTGTCCTGCATTTGCCTAGGAAGTGATCTTACATAATCTGAGGTCATGACTTAGGCACCCATTGTCCCACAGTGCGCTATGGGATATCTGGGTATAATATCTCTTTCTGTGGACATATTCATTTCGACTCAGATATATGTAACGGTTGAAAGGAATTTGCTGTCCTACCTCACTGTTATGCTATTTATAACTTGCCTATGCCCCCCCCACACACTCCCGAACACACAACAAGCATATGCAAACACAAGGTTCATTTCGGTAGTGCTGATCAGCTACTGTCCTAACACATTTAGCACTCATTTAAAGCATTGTGAATGGAGGTTGTTCCCTCTATGACCAAACTGACCTGGCCCCTCATTCTGGACTTATGTTCACACTAATAGAGTCATTGTAGGTCAGGCAGTTATAAACTGGGTATGAATCGGTGATTTCTGCCTTTAAAGTATCTGGTTTGTCTGTTAGTTTTAGTTGACAGCTGCCTGTGGTCCAGTTATGATGGACAGGGCTCTAAGGGTTTAGTGTGCTGTTGGTCACCTCCTGCTCACTCGGCAGTAAGGCGCAATACGGGTTGCACATTTCATTGATGGGATCACATTCCAGGGTTAATCCCCTGTCCAAGATGACCTGGGGTCGGTGTTTCGCTGCCCCTGTCAAAGCCAACCTGAGGTCAGTGCTATGCTGTGCCTGTCTCCATCACATTCGCCTGTATATTCATGTTTATTCATTTCAGATGTGTCATTTGTTCATGCTTGGCATTCTGCTCACGGTCACTGGGCACTGGCTTTATTTTGGTGTGTCTGGGTGTGGTTTACATGCACACTGGCATGTGTGTGCTCTTTGTTTCTCTTGTCTACATAACTGCATGTGCATGGTGTGGTGGATATAGGTGTGTATGTGTGGTCCGGCAGGTGCATGAATATGTATGTATGTGTGTCTGTGTGTAAGTGTATTTGCGTGTGCATGTGAGTCTGTGTCTCTGAGTGTGTATGTGCCTATGTGTGCGTGTTTGTCTATATGTGTGCGTATGTGCCTATGTGTATGTGTGTATGTGTGTCTGGCTTGCACTCCAGTGGGTATGCTCAGTTGTCTCAAAGTTATTTGCCTCCTGAGGAAATTGATCTGCTCTCTTCTGCATTGGCTGCTGCTCAGAGAGCCGGAAAAAGCAGCGTCATGCGGCAGGGGAGAAGGGGTCTGTAACCGTGTGCGAGCACAAAGCGGTTAATGGGCGGTTTGGGTGTGGGGAAGTGCTGTGTGAAACGCCGGGTCTCTGGGTGACACCAGCTTTCATTTTTACACATTAGAGGATCGGAGCCCCTTCGCGCCAACATTCCGCCGCAGGTCAGTCAATCGGATCTTTCTGATGATGTTTTGCCAGGGCTCCCTGTTCTCAGTGTGGCAGAAGTGAACTCCGCAGCATGTGGGTGGGTGGCTGTGCCGATTCGGTTGACAAAGCGAGGTTTCGTGGTGACTTCCTGCTCTAAAGCTTCCTGCCTTTTGCGGCGTGATAGGTTCATTTCATTGAAGAAAACTATTCCAAAAAATATTTGTTAACATTGTTTCTATGATGAAAATGAGAATGGAATCAAACCCCACCTTTGGTGATGAAAACTAAGATGAAATGTACTAAAATTATCATCAGTGAATAAAAGCAAGACAGAAATATCTTCAACAGACGATTGAACGATTAAATGGTGTGAAATGCTGTGCACATTTTCTGAATTCTGCACGATGCATCTTAACGATATAACGGAGAATCCAATCTGAAAATATAGAGGCTCACCATGTCTGTATCTTTCCAACTGACCTGGGGTCAGTGCTGTGCTGTTCCTGTCCCCATCACATTCGCCACAAGAAAGCCTGTGTTTTGCCCTGTGGCTGGCCATGGATCTAGAACAGGACATTTCCCAAACCTGCCGTTTTTCGGAAGACTATGACTAAAACTAAATCTAAATTTGTTGTCAAAAGGAACGCTGTTGGACACAGGTGAAAAATACACCTCTCCGCTCTTTTCCTCATGAATATTCCTGGACGAGCCTCAGCGGGAGACGTTAGGCAGTGAGCAAATTCCAGCCGAGGATCTGTGGTCCAGGTGAGGCGGAGCCGAGCAAAGCCTCGTTGATAAATATTCATGAGCGGTGATGCATTGTGGGATAGCAACGGAGCACAGGGCCAAAGATGGAAAGATTTGTCAGGCTACAAAGCAACTTGGAGTTGTGCATGAGATCTAATTATTTTTGCTCGACAGAAGAACGCTGGCCTTGGAAGCACTATAAAAGAATTATGTATTCCTCTCTACGGCACTTTTTTGGCAAGTTCAGCATAAGCTCCTCTTCGTAATTGATCCCAGGAATGAACACATGTAGTCGTGTGTATCGTTGCATTATTGCAGAAAAGGGGGCCACAAAGTGGGGCTTGTCCACACCTTAATTTCACTGCGAGCCTTTACTGGGGACCCTCCCGGGTGTAGTCCGTCTCACCCCTTGCAGGACGTGGTTTGTCGTTTTGAATGACATGGTGAAGGGGACCACTGGAAAACGGTCGCTTTGTGCTCGACTTGGCTTACCTACCACTCTGATTTCCCACCAGTGCCCGGGTCACCAAGAAACAGGCGGCAGTGTTGACGCTCTGAGGGAAATATCAACAACATCCAAGCCTCTCTACACTGTGTGCAGATGTGCGTTGTGTTTGAGCTCCTGGTGATTTTTATTCAAGTGGGACCACTCTAAATCGGAACTTCTTTTAAATATTAATAGGCTGCATATTATCTTCATTAAACAGCTGTATAATGGGCTGAATGATTTAATTTCCTCATTCCGTTCAGTGGGAAAAGAGACATTCTTCACTTATTGTGTTTTAAATTCAGGTTCTAAAGCTTGTGTGAGCTTGACAAACGGGTTGCAATAATAAAAAGGAATTTCCACCAGGATTGCACTTTTACTTAATTACCCAGACTTTTTTTCTGTCATGAAGGATGCTTATTGTGCACAAAACAAAAGCATTCAATAATCTGGCCATACGAGGCTTACTATTGAATATGTACTTTTGTATATTACACAATTAGTAGCATGTACTCTTCAGAGAGACGTACAATATGATTTTTTGTATTGCATTTTCTGCCAGTTTGTAAATGAGTCTGTCCTCTAGGGCGCACTTTTAAGATTCGCATGGCAGAGTGCAGTGAAAGAGATTTCCTCCCAGTGGAAGGTTTTCAATGATTTTAACATGATTTAAACAGTGATTTATTTTTATCCTCCTGGCCTAAAAGCCCTTATATCTTTCTGTTATTATTCTTTGCTCGGAATCTCTTGATAGTGTCCTTTGTCATTTAAAAGGGAACCTACTATGTTTTCAAGATTGATTTGGCCTGAATAAATAATGATAATATTTCATATGGTTGATTGCTAATTTCATTTCACTGTGCATCTCATCACAGTGGGAAAACACATGTGCACTTACCAGAGATCTAAGTCTTGATCTCATGGTCATGTAAACATGGTCTTGGTCTGGCTCTTGGTCTTCACCCTCAAAGTCTCGGTCTGGGTCTTGGTCTTGGCATATGGACATTACTTGTATTGACTAGCTGCCTGCTGTAACATTATGTTTACATTAGATTTTTTTCTATTGACATTTCAGATTGCTATTGAAATGTCTGTTTGTTTGATTTTAAATAATTTATTTAAAAATGTCTACTGTTGGGAGAAGAAATGTCAATTTAAAAATAAAATTTTCCCATTTAGCAAAATTTTACTGCCTAGGATTTGTGAACATGGCTGGTATTGATCAAAGGTCTTCGCTTTGGTCTTGTCAAGACCTGGTAAGTCAGGTCTTGGTCTGGACCTCTGTCTTTGAGTGCCTGGTCTTGAGGGGTTTAGTCTGGGTCTGGTCTTGGCTTCCAACTCTGGTGTTAGCATGCAGACACACACACACGCGCATGCACAACCACGTACTGACATCCACCCTCATACACATACACAAACAGATGTGTGCACACTCTGACACTGCAACAGGATCAGACCTTGTTGGAGCCCTCCTCAGAGGTCTGTATTGAGAGAGAGTGTGACTCTACCCTGAGGGCTAGACTTGTTTTCGTGTAAGTTTCATACTAACAAAAGCCATGGGACCATTTTTTTTAATGTTCAGCAAAAAGAAGCGCACTTTTGAGTCTTCATTCCTCGATTGATTCCTTGATCTCGTCTTAGTTTGAGAGTTACTTACACTTACTCCTTTAAATCACACTAGAAATGAAGCTCCCGCCCTTGTACCCCTCGTGTGTTTTGTACATCAATTACCAGACTTCTCGTGCTCTTATCAGAGGTTAGTGTGTGGGAGCCATCTTTGCGGTATTAATAATGCAGATGCTGTGCGCCGTGTTGCGGAGGACCAAAGGCAATCGGAGACAGGGGACTGGAGTTCATGCTCCCTTGCTGTGTAAATGGAGCTGCTCAGTCAGCAGAGTGGCAGTGTAGGGAAGCTGCGTGCAACCAGGCTGCAGCTGCACTACCCCCCGCCCCCAAGGAATTTCACTGTTACAAAATACTGTACTTTCACTTACTTCCACTTTAGGGAACGTGTGATTAAGTCAATGGTAAAAATGCAGTCTTCAAATGATTATGTTTACAGTAAATAATTATAAAGACTAGGATATATTATATATTCTAGTTATAGCAGATTGATTGGACACCTGATACCTGTTCTCCTACTACAACCTGCAAATGTGCAGTTTGTTCAGTGCTGGTGTTTGATTAATTAATTTTAATTTAAGTTTAATTTATGATTATTTGGCTTACTAATAAAATGAATACTTAAAATATTCTGGAGCATTGTAGACCTTATGGCCTTGTGTTATCTGGTGAACATGCAGGAAACAGGGCAGTCGCTATACTTCTGTGGGATTTAGCAGCAAGTGGGTCAACACCTGTAATGAGCCCAATCAGTGTGAAATGCACTTAGGAGTCTTTAACAAGTGCTGGAGGACAAGAGATCAGGTTACTGGCACACGGGTGTCATCAGCTTTATATAAGTAAATAAAACACACACACTCACACACACACACTCACTCTCACACACACACACACACACACACACAGTGCAGAGTGGATAAAGGGTAAGAGGATCTACTGTACCTGCTATGCTGTGTCACACCTGGCAACCATTCTGCTCTCCTGACAAATCCTGCTGATGCAGCAGCAACTACTTTACTGCTGACTGATGAAAATTTTATATAATTTAGGATAATGTTCTCAAAGTGAAGTGTAAAGAATAATAAAAATTAATAATAATTATATCAGGCCCCTTATCCTGTATTAATTATTGTAATTGCCCATTTATATAGGTATATGTTTAATTAACCATTTTTGAAGTAATAAATACCGTGCCATAGTTTTATAACTCTGGGATCCCACTCTGAATAAAGATGAGCTTGAGCTGTGCCCGGAACATTCAAAGGCCGGTGTGTTTTCCTCCAGCTTGAATTTACGAGCAAAAATGCAAAACAACGAGCAGTCCTCCAGGAACATGGCGGCCGTGTGTAGGCTTGAAGTGGCCGGCCAGTTTTGGGTCTGCGCTCTCCGAGAGTCTGGGAGAGGGAGCGGTGCAAAGGGGTGGGGGAGGAGCTAAAATGACGACAAGACAAAATGGGTCTCACTAGCCTGGCTTGATGAGAGATTAGAGATCCGTCTAAAATAGGCACTGGGTTTTAGCAAATCCCATTTACAGGACTGGAAACTGTCGCTGTGCCTTGGCAGCGAGCCTCTCCTCTGCTATGCTCTGCTGTGCTACATTACGCTATGCTAACCCTGACCTGGGAGTCCTGTTCAGTGGAGGCCCTCACTCGCCTCACGACCCCCAGGCCTAAAATAGCCCCACTCCTCCTCTGCGACCGCACCAGAAGTGGAGAATATTCGCGGTGAACTATTTTCCCTTGTAACAGTTAGTGTTGAATGATTTGAAATTGAAGGTTCTATTTTGTTCGCCGATGATGGCGATTTAATAAAGATGGACACAAAAAAAGGAAGCGGGGTGATTTTCAGCACAGGTTTTAAAAGTTTGCTGTCTTCCAGTCTTTGGTGGCCATTTTTGTTTTCTGCACACTCCCTTTTTATACCATTTGCTAATGTCACTAAACATTTGCAGAAAATAGAACAAAAATCTGTTTTCTTATGACTAATAGCTGCCATTAGTTAATGTTTGCCTTGAACAGTGTTAAAATCTGAAAACAAAAATAAAGAAGATATTTCACCAAACAAACCTATATTACAGTTTATCTGCTGCTTCATGTTTTATGCATGAGTAATAGAATATATTTTACAGTACATATAATTTGAACAAAATATACAGTTTATACCTGTAGGTGTGCACATGGAAGAGACAATAATTTAAATAGTTTCAAGTATATACAGTATATTTTTCAGCGATATTTTTCCCTTTTGTTTTTCATCTTCACTTTTACTCTGGCAAAGCCCAGTCATTTTAGTTGTTTGTTCCCATCCTATCGAATGGAGACGAGCACTCGTGAAGCACTTTGAGCCAGCTGCTGTTCCTTCTGAGCCTGCAGTCTGTCCGCTGGGTCCAGCTGAGCACTGAGCACCCAGAGCCTGGCGCTGGGGTACTGCAGTGCATATTTTGTAGAGCTTCTGCACTCAGACTGCAGGCACTTGATTGAACAGTGGAGTTGCACATGCACAGTGTGGTGAGGGGTGGGGTTGGGGGGGTAGGGGGGTAGGGGTGAGACCCTCCATTCCTGATTCGTGATGTGCCCAATTGCATTTCGACTGGGTGGGACTCCCGGTGGGCTGATAAATTGACCCACCTGCTCAGGATGATCGCTCCGGTACTCAAATGTTCAAACTTGTCTGTAAAACAGTGCTACCCCTCATATTGTGCTTCCTTGGATGAAACGTACAAGGGTAGGACACTGATATTGCATGGACATTGCCTTGTAAAAGTGAACTAAAATATCACAAAGCAATAAAATACAAGGTATTTTGCTATTAAAGAGGAAATCCCTCATGACTTCTATCATCATAGACTGCAGCATGCTGGAAATGTTGTTTTGTGTTAGGTTGGACGATTGAGACTTTGTTTTTGTCAATTATCTAAACTGCTGAGAAAGAATCCTGCCTTGTCATCAGTGCAAGGGTACTTGATTTTACCTAGCTAGTGCAGACATTTTTCTGTATATTAGGGAAAGTTGCAGTGAATCATGTGCAGCAGTAATCGTAACTGACAAGAAGGTTAGACAGTTTACAGCACATGCACAGTTTGAGTAGCTAGATATCTTGAGGCAAAGTCAGAACGCTGACTACAGTAGACTTTGCCATGATCAGTATTCGATTCTGGCTCATGGGGTGTGCCCTGCCTCCAAAGACTAGTGCCTAGGTGGGTCCACCTGGGTGATCCTGTGCAAGTTGTGTAATATGACACATTTTTATTCTATTTATCATACTTTTGATTTTTAAACTTTTAAAGATCTGTAGAATCTAGACCAGACACCTTGTTTTCAGTTATTATTGTGTGGTTCCTTTTTTATTATACAGCCATGAATATTTAGACATCTATGCTTGCATTCACAATTGTTTTGTTGCATTAGAAAGTGGCGCTCTCTCCCAGATATATTGAAATTATATACAAAACAGCATCAAATAAATACAATGGCAAGGTAATAGAAACATGCCACTAGGTGGGGGTGGTTGTGTCCGGCCCAGAATGGGAGAGGAAGCACAGACTCAGTGGACAGAATGAGAGGAGCTGAGACTGCATCTAGCAAAGCTGTTTGTGGGGACCTCAGATGCATGCGGATGGACTGAGATGCATGTCGCTACACGCACCACCCGTATCATAGCCATACGTTACCGTATTCTGCGGACTCAAACTTCTCTGCATTACGAGCATTAGTCTTTCCGCTTTATTACGACGTACTCCATTACCGCTTCTACATCTGGTGGCTTTGGGTTTTAACGTAAGTGCCTCGGGCAAAAAAAAAACACCGCCCAGTAGCATAAACACACTGTGTTTGTGACGTAGGCGTCCATAGGAAATTTTGTATGAATGTCTGCTCCACTACCCCTTCCTCACGCAGCGTAACAATAGCAGTAATAAATCTGAACTCTGCTTCTTGCAGCCTAGTGTGCAGTAGCGAGCGCTAACGCTCTGCCTGACCTGTAGTACAGCAGGGAAAGCCAGGCTTGGGTATTCCCACGCCTTCACACGGGAGTGGCATCACCCAGTCACATTGTTGACAGCGCTTAAAGCAGTGAAGGCCCCACTAGCAGCCGGGAAACTGAACATCCTCCCCAGGAGTGCTGAGGGCAAGACTACATCACCCATGTACACCGTTGTACATACCTTTATGCTTACCCATGCTGCTGCAGTTCTAGAGGTTAGACAGACTCAAAGTCTGGTGAGTCTCGGTTTGTTCTTGTGATCTCAGAAAAGAAGAATTCCCTGAAACGAGGGCCTGATTTCTCACTGAAGATGCACACAGTACGTAATGCGGTGTTTAGAATGGAAGGCAGCAGACTCCGCCGTGATTGCGGCAGCATCGTTTCTGAACCGCGAGCTATTATTCTACGCTCTGAGTTAGCCACCAAGCTTAATTGCCTCTCTTGGTGTTTTTGTTGTAAAATCGTTTGTCCGATCAGCTGAAAGATTCATGTGTACATTAATTTTCACATTCTTCTAATGACTAACACTAACCCTTATTTTTGTCCAAATATGATTTAATAACTCAATTACGTATTTGGAAAAACCTCAGGGATTTTTTGCAGTGGTCCTGTTTTCTGTCGGAGATAACATTGCAGCATTCTCTTGAGCTGGCCGGGCTCTTATTCTTCTTTACTTCGCATTAGCTCTACAGCACAAAGATATTCTGTTACCCTTCACCTACCTGCACATTCTGAGCAGCTCTACTAACACTGTGCATTCTGATTGGGAAAATCTTCCCTCAGGACTGTTTTGGGTGCCCCGAGCATAAACAGTAAACTGAAAGAGGATGTCTTTTCTTCCAGTAGTGATAGTTTGTCAATGGTAATGCTATTCGTGAATTCCTTTGGCTCAGATACAACCAGTACAAATGAATGCAATTAGGACCTGTTCCCCTCAGGTGGAACACACAGGGCTTTCACCGCTGCGCTGCACGCTCCGCACGCTCCGCACCTCGCACTCCGCACCTCGCGCTCCGGGTTCACCCATGATCCCGGCAGGCACTCGTCCACGCTGAGAAAAGCCCCTGTAAGCCGGGGCGGGGTAAGTGCGCCAGTGACCTGTGGGGTAATTGCTGTCCTCTAAGTGGCCCTGCTGTCAGGCCACCGGTAGGAAGTGGGCCGCTGAGGTTGTGGAGTAATGGGATTACTTCCTGCCTGCTGTTGGCCAAAGAGCCATGCCTGGCTATAGAGCCCCCCCCCAACATCCCCCCATCCTCTTCTCTCCCTCTCTCTGTCCCCTTTCCTCCCTCCCTCTCTCTCAGTTAAATTCAATACGCTTTATTAGTATGCAATGCACATAATACACATTGGCAGTGCAAACAAGAAACATACAAAACAGATAGTAGAAGTAGAAGTATGATAAGAACAACAGTTACTACTAATACAATCCCAATTAGACTTAATATGAAATAGTTCTAATAGCAGTTTGATAGTGTAAACTATAAAATAAGTTTTTATTTGATGTCTCTCACTGTCTCTCAAGCTGTGGCTGGCAAATATGCAGATACATTGTGCTCCCAGGATCGCTCATCTCCATTCCTCCTTTAGGAGAATGGGAAGTTTCTCTTCATCAGGAAGGTTTAGGAAATTAGTGCAATCGTGTAATTTTATGGAAGGGCATTTCTCATAGTTTCTCATGTTTTGTGTATGTTGTCAGAAAGTGCTTCTCTGTGGGAACCTGTGTGGCACTGTGCGGACAGCCTTCCCTCTTCAGGAAGTCCTGTCTGCCTGTGCAGGCAGGCCTCTGTGGCCACTCTGTGCTCACTGAGCCTGTACATTGTCAGTATTTTTCTAAGCTTTGTATTTATTTTTTTTTACCATGGTAGGTAATCTGCCAAAATCTATTGTCGTTTTATGGCCTGATAGCAATCAAGTCTACTTCGTGTTTGGGTTTGAGTGTGCCAATCTTTGATATAAGTATTTTTAATGCTGTGATATGATTTGGTTTACTCTAATTTCCTGTGTTTTGATGGTGCTGTCCTGAGGCTGATTTGTGGTGGTAGGCGTTAGTGCAGTAAGCCTCAGACCTAACTGACTGAGGGGACTTCTGTCTTTTCTCACCTCTTGGAACTTCAGGGTTTTTCATTGATATGAATGTTAAATGGGGCCCTGAGTAAAGAAGTCTGTCTCTTGTTGCCAGTTTTAACTACACTTTATTTTCTGTATGCATTGATTTTATTATATCAGATACAGAATTTACCCCCTACATCAGTTTGTAGTAGTTTGTAAAGGAATCCTTTATGTCAAACAGAATCAATTGCTTTTTGAAAATCTACAAAGCAAGCATTTTTCTTTTATTTTGATGTGCATATTTATTGATTAGGGTGTGTAGATTTGTGATCTGTGGTGCATTGTCTTGGTAAAAAGCCAACATGTCTGAGATTCTTTTATTTATAATGCACCGAGCATCATCCCCAGATCCTTCCCCAGATTTTTGTTTGCACTAAT
Organism: Anguilla rostrata; assembly: GCF_018555375.3. NCBI lineage: Eukaryota > Metazoa > Chordata > Actinopteri > Anguilliformes > Anguillidae > Anguilla > Anguilla rostrata. The sequence continues at coordinate 56,279,284 of NC_057933.1, forward strand.
GCCCTGGTAATTGTTGGGGTCAAATCTGTCTTCACTCTTAAAGATGGGGGTTATTAGTCCTTGGCTCCAGATTTCAGGGAAGTGGCCCTCCCTCAGAAAAGAATGAGTTTGAACAGTTTTAGCAGTGATTCCTGTAGTTTGTTCCTGCTCTATTTTAGCATCTCATTGGGGGTGCCATCAGGCCCACATGCTTTTCCTGACTGGAGGGCTTGTAGTCTCTCCTTCAGCTCTGTCTCTGTAATAGGGGAGTCCAAGGGATTTTGATTGTTTTTAATAATCGATTCTAGGCTGTTTAGTCTTTCACAGATTGTTCTAATTTGGTAATAGGAATTTGTTAATGGCGTTGTTCAAAATATTCTTTCCATTTTTGTTCATCTTACTGCACAAGTCCCACATTTCGATTTACTTATGTGCTTCCAATTTTCCGAAAACTGGTTTTCATTGATTGACTCCACTGTTGTCAGTTTCTGTGTATGTAGAGAAAAGAGAGAGAGAGGTGGATTTGAGAAGGATCAAAATTATTGGCATCTAGTACATTCTAACTGTGAGGATCACAGAAACATTTCAAGTGATAATAGTATGATTAATGGAGTATTCCATTGTTTTTCAGCCTGGGTCTTATTTCTGTTGCATTTTCCATCATTCCTATTGGTTCTGATAGTATTATTGTCAGTAGCTTCACAATGGCATCTATGTGGCAGATCAACATTCAAGTTCAACTTGCCTCAAACAAGTCCAGTTTATCTAAACTGGAATTACCCTTTAAGAAATACTGTGCATTCTCAGCCAAAGCTCCCCAATCTATATGTTTTCCTTCTGTCTCTGCTTCCAAAGTGCATCGGCAGTGTGATTGTGTGTGAGTGGGGGGTAGTGCAACTAGAGGGTGAGCAGTCATACAGAGGTTTGACTGCTCAGGATGGTATGTCACTCTCCACTCTCTCCTGCTCCCTGCTTGCCTATGGCCCTACACCCTCCTCAGTAATGCTGTCCTCATAATTTGGAGTGGTTCTTGAGCCGCTGCTTGCCATGTCTCAGCAAGCAAGCTCCGGTAAGCATCTGTGGCTGAGGAAGCCGACTCCTTGCCTGCTTCCCTTCAGGAAATCGTGCAGCTTATTGTGTGTGAGGGTAGTGCCACTAGAGTGCAGCAGCATACAGGTTGTGATCTCAGGCATGGTTAGTCACTCTTCCACTCTCCATCTCTGCTCTCCTTCACTAGCCCGACCACCTCTCCCAAATCGCTGCTCATATATTGAGTGTCTGAGCCCTGAACTCCTGCATTGAAAGACAAAGCCTGTGCCTAGCATTTGCTAGGAAGCCGACTCACGCACGCTCCACTTCAGGAAATGCTGCACTGGCAACTCCACACTACTCCTTTTCACCAGACCGCAACTCTCACACCACACACAACACAGACAGATCTCTGACCTGTACAGGGCACAGTACGTGAGCTCTGTTGACCTAGAACTCGGGCTTCCCCCTGCCCTGCCTCCGCAGAGCGCCAGTCTGTCACCGGCGTCTCAGAAACGTGGCAGTAGTGCTTTTCACTGCCTCGCGTAAAACACACACCATACAGAGTTTGTACTTTTCTTGACATTTGTTCTTACGGCATTGCACAAGAGACTGAGCTTTTCATGTCCTGAGGGTGCTCAGTCACATGATCAACAAGGCTCAAACACCTTCAACCTGCATCCCTTCTTTCCCCTTCCCTCACCTCCGTTCTTAGCCCCCTCCCTCCCTCTTTCCCTCTCTCTCTCTCTCTCTCTCTCTCTGTCTCTCCTCTCTCTCTCTCTCTCTCTCCCGTTCGATCCCTCCCACATGGAACACTGTGGATCCGTGCTGTGCTCCGCTGTGCTGAGTGCCAGACCCTCCGCTCTGCTTTTTCTCCCTGTCATGGCTGGTTGTGTGAAAGCACATCAAAGCGGCATCCACAGGTGGGCCTGAAGTATTCATCACATTTTACACACCGGTTCCGCCATGATTCTGCACAGCTGACGCTGGTATCACTCAGGAAAGGAGGGTTTTAAGGCAGTACGGGTTTTTTCAACGTCTTTATTCAAGATGCACTTCTCTGGCTGATCGGAGGCCTGCAGTTTGCCTGAGAATGCAGGGACTTGGTATGAGGACATTCACTTACTCTGCCATAAATTAAGTCCTGCCAGCTTGTGTGCATGCGTGTGATTGTGTTTGTGTTTGTGCATGAGGCATGCATGCATGTACTGCGTGTGTGCGCTTGTGTGTGTTTATGCATGTGTATTTGTGTGTGCATGTATGCCTGTGTGTGCATGTACACAAGCATATGATAATGTTTTCACCTGAGCAGAGCCTGAGAGGGGATAGGGCAGGGTGGGGTCGATTGTGGGGAGGGGGCAAAACTGCACTGAAACACCGAGATCCCCGGAAGTACTGAAGCAATGAAGGAAGTTCCTTTACTGGCACACCATATGGAAAATCATTCATTTAGTAGCTTTTCATGAGGATGCTGATAATATTCTCTAGAACTTGGAAAGTTGTGTTTTTGTATGTTTTTTTAGGTCGCTTTTGAAGAAGTGCACTTGATAAACTGGGTTATAATCTCTTGGGAGTCAGAGGTCAAACAAATCAGTTGCGAGACGTGAGTGTCAACATCCCTTCAGCGTCCTGCTGAAAGTTTTAAAAGATTCTATTTAATGGGTCAGCCAACCAATTAACTGAGGGTTTGAAATGACTCTAAATGCAAAATTGAGTGACATAATATATGCAAATGACATCATTAATATGCAGATTTGTGTTCCATCTTCAAATTAAGAGCTACTCATTTGCAGCACTGACACTTTTCTGAACCTCTGGTTTCATTACGACAAATTATAAAACAATAATAATAACTCCAAACACCAGTTTGCCTATTTATTATAGCATGGGAAACAACTTCTGTGACAATCAGCAATTTGCAGACACATATTTAAGGGTCCAGTTCTCTGATGATTCTGTTGAAATCAGTGGCACCTCAGCATGAATTATGTCAATTAGGGTTTCTTGTGACAATGGCAGACCCTAATTACTTGTTTGTGATTAAATAGGCCAGAAGCAATAGTACATACGTGATGGACTGGTAGACTTGAGTCCCATTCATGGAGTTTTGACACCAGGGCCAGACTGATATCCTGCTCTGGTTTGGCTCTGTACTACACAATTTTAGATTTGTAATCGACAAGTTTGGTTTTACCATGTAGAAATTTCAGCAGTTTTTACATATACCCCCCATTTCAGTGCATCATAATGTTTGGGACATACTGATCTTATGTACATGAAAGTAGTCGTATTTAGTACTTTGTCACATATCCTTTGCATGCAGTGACTGCTTGAAGTCTGTGACCCATAGACATTGCCAAGTGCTGAGTACCTTCTCTGGTGATACTCTGCCAGGCCTGTACTGCAGCCATCTTTAGCTCCTGCTTGTGTTGAAAGTTTCATATGCTGAAGTTTTCTCTTCAGCATATGAAACGCATATTCAATTGGATTCAGACTGGGTGAGTGACTTGGCCAGTCAAGAATTTTTCCGTTTTTGGCTTTGAAAAACAACCGTTGAGGCTTTAGCAGTATGTTTTTGGGATCAATATAATGCTGTAGGCTGAAGCGCCATCCATATAAGATGCTTCTTTATACTTTAGAATTCCATCAGCAGTTACATCATCAATAAAGCCAAGTGAGCCAGTACCTGTGGCAGCCATTCATGCCCAAACCATAACACCCCCACCACCATGTTTCACAGATGGGGGGGTGGCGGGTTCCTTTGGTTTTTTGCCAGTTCCTTTAGACCTCAAGGCTTTGCTCTTGCAATCACTCTGATACAAACAAATCTTGGTCTCATCCATCTTCAAGACCTTTTTCCTGAACTTTGCAGACTCTTTTTAGGTACTTCTTAGCCAACTCTAATCTAGCCATCCTGTTATTGCGGCTAACTAGCGATTTGCATCTTGCAGTTTAGACTCCATAGTTCTGTTTAAGTCTTCTGTGGACAATAGTCAGTGACACTGTCCACAGAAGTGTGTTTCTGCTCTGTTGGACAGGTGTTTGAGGGGTTTTCTGCATTATGGTGAAAATTCTTTGGTTATCAACTGTAGAGGTCCTCCTTAGCCTACCAGGCCCTTTGTTATTACTGTGCTCACTATTGCTTTCTTTCATAATGATGTTCCAAACAGTTGATTTTGGTATGCCTAAGATTTTGCCTATATCCTTTTTTGTTTTATGTTTTTTTCTTATTTCTCAGCCTCATAATGGCTTCTTTGACTTTAATTGGCAGAATTGGCAAATGCCAATTAAAGACTCCAAAGTCAATCAAAAGCCTAGAATCAAGACTAGATACTGAAAGATCCTTATACCTGCACCAAGGAAGCAATTGAACACACCAGACTAATCAGAAACACCTGCGAAGCCATTTGCCCCAGACATTATGATGTCCTGAAATATGCATGTCCTATGATGTCCTATGCATGAAAAGTGCTGTAATTTATACATTGAAAAAACCTAAATTGTGTAGTACAGAGCCAAATCAAGTCATTGTCCCAAACATCATGGAGCTCACTGTACATTCATTTAATGTAGCAGACCAGCAGGATGCAGAGTCTCTTCTAGCGCCCACCATGTCTGTGGTACTGAGTTGTGTTCTCTTCACTCCATTCTTTTGGTCGATGTTAGCACCCATCTGCCTCTCTCTCTCTTTCTCTCTCTCTCTCTCTCTCTCTCTGCCTGTGCACTTAATTGAACTCTGTTTATCAAGCAGTGAAATCACCTTCGTTTATTCTGGCAGCAAATGTTTGCCATTAACCATTCACACTAAGTGAATCTTTTAAAGCTGCAATTACTGCCTTTTATGTCCTTCATTGGAAGGCTGTATAGTTCAAATGTTTTTTTTTTTTAATGGGGGTTAGGTATGGGGGGTGGTATGGTGGTTATGGGGATAGAGTGGGGGGGCGATGGCTCATGTTGACAAAAAATAGAACAGTTACTCTGCATGCGCTTCATTGATTGCGAGTATTAATCTACACAGGGGAAACACGCAAGCACCAAACAAAGAAAGGTTTATTAGCGTGCCTCCTTCTCCTGAATTTAACGCCATAAATTCACGGCAGACCTGTCTCCTGGAGCCCCGCCCTCTCTGATGAGCAGCGTGACCACGCCCACGGCGGCGCACTGCGTGCCCAGCTGAGAGCAGGCTCCTGCGCCGTGACGCAGGCTCTGAGCGCAGCGAGCGGGGCCAGGCTTTGTTCGCCTTTTGTTTTCCTCGCCGTTTCCCCGCCTTAGACTTGCGAGAGAATGAATTATCCTGTAAACTGCTGAAGTCGGCCAAAAAGCGCGGATCTGCATGCAACTGCGGCCTCACCAGTGCCAAAGAGAGCTGGAGGCACAGCCTCGCTGAAACGCTTTTGTGTTCCTGACCGCTCGGTCCGTACCTGTGGTCCAGTGAATCTGGAGCGAGATGCTGGCCGAAGCTGTGGCCCAGAGACCTACAGGGATATACATGCTGATTGGTGCAATGTGCACCCTGATTATGGTCAGCAGAAAAATGCAATGACTTCCAAATTTTGTCAGCAATCATTTTGGAAAGTTGTCTTTTCTATACAAGTATCAGAGAAATTAAGAGCTTACAGAACTTGTCCATCGGCTAATTAGATTTGTTACTATACTGTACTGTCCAGGACTATGGTATGCTGTCCATTACTGTTTTACAGGAACATCTTTACCTTTCTACTGATTCTCTCTGGCATCTTGGCTGTCTTTTTACATCAGAATGGCTTTGGAATTATTTGGAATGGGGACTACTGGGAGTGAAGGTATTGCCTGAAGAGATAATAAAGATTTGCACAATCATGTGTAACATTCATTGTTTTTCAGTTTCTGATTTAAACGTTTACTGATTCAATATTATTTTGCCTGCTTCAGAAACCAACTAAACTTGGCACCCCACCCCCCTTTAAAATGAAAAGATATCTAATGCCTTTGTGAATTTCTGCATTTGCCTCCAAAGGGGATTTTTGAATAATGAATAAGGTAGAAGCTTTATAAATCAAAATATTGAGATGGTTGGAAGTGAATTAAAAAGTACACAATCCCTGAGAAAACAATTGAGTGCAACCGACTGCATCCAAAAGACTTGGGTGGATGCTGATTCTGAATGTAATCTGTGTTGTAATCATCGCTGTCTCATTTAAAATATTTCCCATGGCCAACTGGCCTCTCCAACAGTTTTCATGCCAGAAATTTGAACATCTGTCCTGAGGATTGCTATAAAACCAGAGGCCATTGGCTTAGATGAACTTATCAATATCCAGTTGGCAGCCATTTTGTATAAAGTGAGGACACCTGGACTTCAGGTCTGCATGGGGGGGTTTTGGACATGTTTTATGTTATATGATGGAGGCCAATGGGCAAGTTCTTGCTTGCCGCTTTACTGTAGTACGTGTGTGTATGTTCAGTATATATATAGTAGCACTGATGCTAGTAGTTGTATTTGGCTGGTCAGCCCTTAAGTACTTATATTGTGGATCAGAAAATGATGGTCTTTTTTATTTCAGATGAAAAAAAGACCATACTTTTCTGATGCACAATATAAGTACTTAAGGGCTGACCATGATGCCATGTTAACGGTTGAGCGAAGTGCAGTTTCCCTCCTTTGCTGCTACGATGGTTAAATTCCTTTCTGCACCAAACAACACATCAGTGCTGCCTCATGTAGCTTATAGACCGACGTGCAGCAGAGCAGGAGCGCTTTTATTTCTCCAGAACATCTCACAATAAAAGAAGCACTTTTGCTAACATAGCTTTAGTTAGTTCTGTGGGAAGAGTACTAACATGGCTTAATGAAGATGCTAGCAGACTGCAGCAGTGCACTACCAATATTCTTCATTCAGTTCAATTATTTGTACAGCATTTTTATTCCAGAGACACCCTCATAAAGACGGTTTAGAGGAAAATGACATGCTGTTTAAATTTGCTTATTGCCTATAGTGAGCCTAGTTTATAAGGCTAACTATGGACATTTATTCGTTCTTTATTATATAAAAGTTTTGGTAGTTTCCACATTGAACCATTAAAAGCACTAAGAGCATGTTTAAAGATAGCAAAATAGTTGAGCTGTGAGTGATGAGTGATGTATTTAATTTTGTTTCATGCAACAGCAAAGTGTGTAAGTAATGATGATGTACCGCTTAACAAAATAAAACTTCACTATTTCATAAAACTGGTGTGAAACCTAATAAAGCATTAGGCCTAATGTAGCCTAGGCCACTGTAACATTCTTACTAACATTTTCTTTCCACAATTGCTTTAACAACAGATTGAAGACCAGTCTGTTAAGGCAGAAGCACTATCACCAATTGAGCTAATTTGCCAAATTCATGAGTTTTATTTTGAAACCTCCTAGGCAGGCCTAAGGAGAATGTTTCCTTGGCAAAGAAAAGAAAGTAAAGAAATAATGCCTTACTCCAAAGTGGAATGCTTTGGGAGACACTACTTTTTTGATAAGGACCAAAGTTAAGGCACTTCTATCAACAACAAGTCTCTTGACAGGTTTTGGTATTGCTAGGTGGAGCGATGCTTTCTGATGTTCCGCTGGTGTTCTGGCACACTGCCCTTGCCCTCAGGGTGACTAACTGTGGTGCGCTTTAAAGTTTTTCACCTCAGTGATGGTTGCGGTTGTGAGTTACTCACACCCATACTCGGGGTCGTAGCACTGCTTTTCAGGTTAGTCTGAATGGTCAGCCTGTATATATAGAATTATTTAGTTTTCTTACGTGAGGACTTCTGCACCTGAGAAATTGATGGTTGGCAAGGGTGGCGGTACAGTGTTCCTCCTTTTAAGGCATTGGCATTAGTGCTTGGAATCGGCTGATTGTTTTAGGCAGGGCATCTCAGCGCATCTCTGACTGTATAGGACCCTGGTTCCCAAAACTCGCCTTGGGTTCCCCCAGCCGGATCCAGGTATTTAATATGTTCCATCTGAAGCACACCCGATACAATCAATCAAGGGCTTGATTAGCTGTAATATCAGGCATCAATTGTGCTTGAGATTGAACATATTAAATACCTGGATCTGAAATACCAGGGTACACAGTAAAATGTCCAGTGCTAATTCTACTCTTAACAGAGTACACAAGTCCAATAGGTAAGATCTGATTTGACATTGAACATTTTACTGTTTACCCAGGGAGAGGTTTGGGAACCACTGGTCTGGGTCTATATACACAGATGTGAAAAGAACAGACTGCTGTTAATAAATGTTCTCTTGTGTGTAAGCAGGCTACAGGAAAAGAATCAACTGGCCAAACTGCGACACAGTCGTTATTAATTGTCAATGTCTAAGGTCAGGATGTGATAGAGGATTTCAGTAAACTGACAAAGGAAGAACCGTTTGGAAAGTGTTCAGGGTCTCTCTGTTGGAAAGTGATGGTCCAATGATGCAATCCCTGCAATAATAAAGTACCCCTATGGTGAACTAAAGTAGTTTCATCATTTTTATATCATCAGTTTTACTTCATCGGTGCTTCCACAAAATGACCTCAGACTGACTAATGTTGGTTTTGCATGTGCATGTCATGCTGTTCCTAAATGGCTCCCAGGGGTCAAGAAGATTGTTCAGAAGAACCGTGATTGATGGTTTATAGGGCTTTCTACCAAGAGCCACTTGGTCATCTTATGACAACATATATTTATGGATGTGGTTGATATGGTTTCTCTTGTCTTAACAGCCTGATAACACCTGCTCTTGAACTCCAGAGAACCTCCCTAATGATCACATCACAGTCTGACCTTGCGTGCGTGTGAGAGAGAAAATCCATGTGCTGTTTGTACATGAGAGTGTGTGTGAGAGAACATGTGTTTTACATGTGCACACGTGCGTGTCTGTGTGTGAGAGAGAAAAATAGCTTGTGTTTTACATGCGTGAACATGCGTGTGAGTGTGAGTGGAGGAGGTCATTGAGCGGTGGGTGGACTCAGTGTGAGTACTGGGAGCCTGTGGGGGGAAGGTCGTCCCTTTGCTGACTGTGCGCAATTTTGTGTGATTACAGCAGGCGTCGGCCTCCAGGACCAACGGCTCCCCCGCGCACGCCAGATGGTCCAGCTCGCAGCCACATCAGGTAACCGTGACAACTGAGCCCTGGGGCGCTGGAATAACGCGTGCCACGCAGAGGAGAGGTCACACGCGCGCGACCGCATCTTCCCGTGTGCGTGCAGATCCATGTACTGCAGCGTGCGCGTTCACGTGCGCCTGCGTCTTTATGCGCGCACGTGTACCTGCGTGAGCACGCATGCTTGCGTTACCAGAAGGAAACAATTATCTCGCTGTTCAAAAAACATCGTTTCAGTTTTTGAGGAAATGGCTTCAGTTCTGTTTGCCATCTTACCCCACGGCCTCTCTCTGCATTCGTTCTGTCTGTGGGTATTTTTACTCTAATTAGTGCTATTGATTCAGAGCTGATAACCATCGCGTGTTTGGTGCAAAACAAATGGCTCCGTCTGCACCCCCTTTCCTCACTGCTGGCCCCACCTTCCTGATATATGGAGGAGCCTCAGTTTGAGACTCCTGGGTTGTTCTAGTTTTTGTGACTTGAGTGAGTTTTCAGGCAGTAATTTAATGCTGCTGAAACATGGGGATTTCCTGGCGCGAGGATGGTGGAAATCTCACAATTTGCGGTTGGCCCAAAGTAGTGCACGCTCTAGAAAGGACATACATCACTTCCCCGTCCGTCCCATTTCCTGTTCTGGTAGCTCTCTTCAGTGACACAGTGCAACACTCAGCAATACAGCTAACACAAACTGTTCACGCATATTGATTAATAGGCACTTGTCTTGTTAATGGTTGAGTGCCTGACTCATTCAAGTTGACAGCAGCTCTGTCGGAGCGGCAGAGGGAAAACAATCGCAATAGGTTTGTTGTTTGTTTGCCAAAGATGATGTATCGTTATTCATACTCTTGTCTGAGTTAATATTCATTGCATTAAGGGAGTGATAATGGAAAGGGAGGTGTCATTCATCTTTTACTACTAGAGCAGTCTATCCCCACTGACAAATATGAACACAAGTTTACTTCATGCAAATTCTCTTATGCATTTAAAGATTTATTGATATTTATTCTGCGCCGGGGATTCAAACACACAACTTTTTTTAATGGAAGCTCTCTGGCCCTGAATTGAAATTCTAGACAGAATTTCCAGTGTGCTTCCAGTGTCTGCCAGAAGGAGGCAGTGTTTCCTCAAGGCAAACCTCTGGGTTAAAGCTCTGCGTCAGCGTGGCCAGGAGGACGCAGCAGCGGTGGCAGGAATCTTTTATTTAATTCTTTATTGGCATTGGACCGGGGAGCCAAGCCTCTGCAGCTGACCAGTAGTGAGAAGCAGCTAAAGAGGCCATGCATATTTAACCAGCGTTTTATAATGAAACCTGAGTTAAAGTGTTTGGTTTGTAGTACTGAGCATGCCCCTGCTGTTGCAGATAAAATTTATAAGTGACTGCTAGTACATCCAAACAAATCTTCACCCCGAGTGAGCTCCTAAGCTGAGAGCTACAGTATATGTGACAAAGATGCACAGGCACAAGGGTAATAGGTGAGGCGGGTGTGTAAGGGGTATTAGGTAGATGGGGTGTGTAAGGGGTGTGTTGTAAGGGGTATTAGGTAGAGAGGTGTGTAAGGGTGTGTAAGGGGTATTAGGTAGAGAGGGTGTGTAAGGGTGTGTGTAAGGGGTATTAGGTAGAGAGGGTGTGTAAGGTGTGTGTAAGGGGTATTAGGTAGAGGGGTGTGTAAGGGGTGTGTAAGGGTATTAGGTAGAGAGGGTGTGTAAGGTGTGTGTAAGGGGTATTAGGTAGAGAGGGTGTGTAAGGGGTATTAGGTAGAGAGGGTGTGTAAGGTGTGTGTAAGGGGTATTAGGTAGAGAGGGTGTGTAAGGGGTGTGTGTAAGGGGTATTAGGTAGAGAGGGTGTGTAAGGGGTATTAGGTAGAGAGGGTGTGTAAGGGTGTGTGTAAGGGGTATTAGGTAGAGAGGGTGTGTAAGGGTGTGTGTAAGGGTATTAGGTAAGTAGTGTAGGGTATAGTAGAGGGTGTGTAAGGTGTGTGTAAGGGTATTAGGTAGAGAGGGTGTGTAAGGGGTGTGTAAGGGGTATTAGTAGAGGGTGGTTAAGGGGTGTGTAAGGGGTATTAGGTAGAGAGGGTGTGTAAGGGGTATTAGGTAGAGAGGGTGTGTAAGGTGTGTGTAAGGGGTATTAGGTAGAGAGGGTGTGTAAGGGGTGTGTGTAAGGGGTATTAGGTAGAGAGGGTGTGTAAGGTGTGTGTGTGTAAGGCGTATTAGGTAGAGAGGGTGTGTAAGGTGTGTGTAAGGGGTATTAGGTAGAGAGGGTGTGTGTAAGGGGTATTAGTCTTGGTCACAGAGCTCTGCTGTAACATTAGAGCAGCTGCATTGGGGCGGTATGCCCCACTTCCTCCTGAGCCAAGAGGCTGCTTATTCAGCTGTCTGCATCACTCTCCCTCTCCCTCCCTCCATCTCTCCGTTTCATATTCATCTCTTTTTCTCAGCCATTCTCTGGTGCGCTCTCCAGCTCTCATTCCCTGTGAACGGGTGCGAGGTTCAGTGAAGGATTTACATGTCGGCTTGTTTCTGCCTCCCCTTTCTCGTCCGACTCGTCTGAGCACATCATGTTTAATCATGTGACCTGCTTTCATGGCATCCTTCTCTGTCTTCTCTTCCATGTCTTATTTTCTAACACATGCTGCTCAATCTGATTTGTTCAAATGTAAAGGCACGCCGGGAGGTTGTCCTCCTGAACTGCCTGTGTTGATAAACCCTGTATTCACAGAACAGTTATGGACCAGGGCATAGTCCAGTTATCATACTTTCATGTTACTGTCCATGCTGGCCATGTTTATGAATGTTTCCTCGGATGTTTGCTGCTGTATTGTGGTGTGAAATCCATACCAATCCCACCAGCACCAGACACTTGGTTGTTTTTTCTTTTTGGCTCCATGACCGGCCACTTGAAAGGGTGGCAAAGTTAACTGTGTTACACTTTCAGTTCAATTCAGTTCAAATCAAAGAGCTTTATTGGCATGGAAGTAGTAACAATATTGCCATAGTCATAGAGTTGTATGAATGAATAAGATTTGGCATTTGATTGGTTACAATAGGTGAGTTGCAGGAATAATTCGGATACAGTTACTCAGACCCTCTTGCTTTGTCACATACCATGTCATATCTTTCCACGACTGGGACAGTTATTTCATCACCCATGACAATTATATTTTTCTTCAGGGTTCAGAAAATTAGCATTCTCTTTTGAAATTAGACAGGGACGACAAATGTAGAAGCAGTGAGTCATTCAAAATGAACTTTTACTCTTAAATTGTTCACACACCAAGTGCAATTCAGAGAACAGGGCAGAAATGTTTTTCCCCAATGCGGTTTTACAAATCGCTGTTCTTTAAACACGGTCATGCTTGAGCACGGTCTTAAATCACGGTCGTGTTGCTCGGTGCAGGGCTCTGCCGCAGTCAGTGTGCGGTGATTCATGGCGCTGGCGCTCAGGGGCTTACCCCCCCAGGAATGTCCGCTGTTGTGAATGAGCGGGTGCCAGTGTGGGACCGTCCTGCCAAAGCGGGTTACCTCAGGTGAACTCTGCTCGCCCACGGTTCGGTTTCAGCTGTCACCCGCTCGCCCATAAAGCTTCACTTTAAAAGGGAACGTTTTTTTTCGGTTTTAAGGTCACACAGCAGCAACTGCTAATATGCCCCCATTAAAAGCAGCAGCCAAGAAAGGCTGCGAGGCACTTGTCTGATGTGTGTCGGACGTCAGTTCAGAAGATGGACCCTGGTCCCTCTCCTAGGGAATTGGACTGGGATTAACTCTGAAATCCCTGTCTAGACCTTTGCAGGAATGTCCTCATACACTCAGATTTTGAATATCCCTGGGAAAGTCACACACAGTTCCTCATCTCTCCACGACTATCAGTATAGAAGCCACCCAGGCATCAGTCTACATTGCTGTGACGCTTCTGACGGCCTGGTACAATGCGTTCATCCGCGTTCCTGTGGGCTGTATATGGGCATGTTTTGTGAATCTGTACATGCCCTTGTTCGGCAGGTACATAAAGGACGCATTTAAATGAGGATTCTGAATATTGGTAGCTTTTCTGTGTGATGCCCACGTCTGAGAGTGTAGCAGGACCCATGTTGTTCATAATTTTATTATGACTCTTGTAACATAAGCGGAATGAAACAGCAGGGTTAGCGCAATGAAATAAGATACAAATAATGTTTTGGCATTCCGATCAAAACAATTATTTGTCACACAGGTTAATAATATTAAAAACCTTAGGAGTGAATTTTGTTTTAATTTACTCATGTTGAGCAAACTAGCAAGAGCGTGATATCTCATTTTGGAATTTTCATTCAGATAAAACACTTTCTCTTAATCTCACAATGCTACCAACAGCTCATGTAAAATGTAAATATCCTGATAAATAAACAACACTAATGTCAGACACCGAAAGATGATTGGTTCAAAGAAATAGGAATAATTATTTTGTATGGTTCAAGTCTGGGTCATCATAGTAATCTTAGACAATCTGCGTTTATAGAACGCAGTGTATTTTTTCCTGCCTTTTGGCTCCTTTTTCTCCTTTTAAAAAGGCTGAATCTTGCATTAATGCGAAGACTGACTAGTATCCACCTAGTACACTGCACGCTGATGGATTCAATACATTCTACACATTTAGCAATTTATCCATGCAAACGCACAAGACAACAGTAGATGGACATTTGCAATAAAAAACCTATAGTTTTTTTGCGCATAGATTATCAACAAGAGAAATCATCTGTCAAAAAGGAATCATTTGTCATAAGAGGACTCATCTGTCAGCAGGGCACAAGATAGCTTTGGGCAGCAGATAGATGCCATCTGTATTTTGACCAATGCATTTTTTGGATTAATTTTCCAGGTTTCCCAGATATCATGTTTTGTAGGCTTTTGTGGGGGTGGGGTAGCAGGTGTGGGGGGAGGGGGGGTGTTCCTGGGTTCTTTGCAATGAAATGCCATATATTTTACTGCCAGTGGGGGCTCAAACCCGTACTCCACTCTCCCCTACCCACAGCTGTGTCCCTGCAGGAAACCCTAAGAGGATGATTGATGCCAAATCCAGTCCATTTAAACTGCAGTGCCCACATTGTGGCACTGGTGAGTGGTGTTTCACCAAGCAATTTCCCAGAAGTTGACAGACTCATTGGAGCTGTTGAAAAGGTTTTTAAGAATTGTCTGGGCATAAAGTTGCACTGAATTGTAAGGAACACAATAATGGGGAAAGTTTCAGACCTACCAGTGACGCCCCTCCTGGGGCATGAGAAAGGAGATGGGGCCGTTAGTATTCTGCTGTGGTGTACCAGTTCCGTTACCCCGTTTTGCAGTCGTGATTGGTGGACATGGAGATGGACATCTCACCTTATACAGCTGTGCTGGCACGGCCCAGGGGTTTGTTATGCGACAGGGGTTTAGAGGCACAGCTCACGCTAATCGCATAACATGGTAGAAGCCTCACTCATGTGATCCTCTGGCTGGAGGGTCGAGAGGTCAGAATATGTGAAATGTACAATAAGATTGAACAGCTAAAAATGAATGCCAATCACTGGCTCAGCAGACGCACAGCACAGTCAAAGCAATAAATGGCCAATGCATCAAAACTTCCAGAGAAATTGACAGAGTTTTGCACCAATGCACTTAATGATTCTTTCAACCCAGACAGAAATTCCTTGAGGCTTTTTGGATTTTTGACCCCAAGCAAGTCTGAACACTTAAAACTCTGTCTGGACTCAATCGCAAGATTTCACAAAAATGTTGTTCCACAAATACATTTTTTTTTTCACTGAATCGAATCCAGCCAATCAGATTTTGAAACATCCTCTCAATAAAACCCACAATTACTCCGAGCAATCACTTCAGGATTGTGTTGTGTAGTGCCAAGACAATTGCTCGGTGGGGAAGATTGCTGTAATGGCTATCTCTTTGATCAAAGAATGAAGCCTTCAAACCTTGACTGAAAAGTGAAACCACATCATCTTATATTTGTACTATCCCATTAGATTTGGAGAGGGGGAAAAAAAGCAGTAACGTATGGTCAACATGGCCGTCTGTACACTCGCAACACAACTTTTTATATTTACCTAGTTAGCTTGCTTACTGTAGGCTCTGCACAAACACTCATTTTAAAACATGACTATAGACGGGGGTAGAGTCATTATAGTTAGGGTTAGAGAACCACAGCTTGACAAACGTTCGCTAGCTAGCTACTGCTGGCTAAGTATGTCAGCAAACTGTTATTCTCTGTACTTCATTGTGTGACCTAACTTCAGTTAGGAATGTATTCAATATGTGCGCTAATTAGCAACCTCAGTAGTTAAATATAAGACGTTGTTACTAGCAAACTGCAGACTGCAGTCAGTAGTGTTTACCCTTTTAGAGCATGATACTCATGTGTTTACAACCCAAAGAGAAATCAACTTGCAGCACAGCCACACAGAAAATTAATCAGTTTTGATTTGTCTTGATTTGTTAAATGAGCAAAATGTTGTTTTGCTGTGGAATTTCCCTTTAATCTATTTTTTAAAAATTTTATCAGCCTACTCCTTTTGTAAACCAATTAATTATTATGAATAGCCTTCTATTAATCATTTTTTGTGCAGGTGATATAACTGCACTTTTTATGTGCGTAGGCTGCTTCCCACAGCTAAAAATACAACAATGCGGCACACTAAAAAATGCTACTGCTGCATATCCTGTGATTCTAATAGCCACACGGAATGTAACGTGCAACAGTGTCGGACCACTACTGCCAATTACTGTTAAGCGTCAATTGGGGCAGCACGCTATATCGAAACGCGGTTTTTTAAAGCGTGAGACTATGATAACTGCCGCCATGAGACGGATAGGCTATCTCTCAAACATCATCACAGATATCTATTGGGTATTGATAAATCACTACTGCATCGGGTATGATGAAAGAAAAAAATAGACGAAAGATTGCCTGTACGGTCCATGGCTGCGGTCATTCTTATTATGCACAAAAAAACACAATTTGATATATCACCCTGCCCTAGTGTCAATATGGATGACCGCAGAGGTGTAATTATCTAATACATGCAATCAAAGATGCTGAGGGATGACTGAATTGCAGATGATAAGACTACTTCGTAAAAAAATGGTGACCCTAGTCTTTGGTACTCATTAGGTCATAGCTTGCATTATTCCACTAAAGGCTGAGGCACAGGTAGCTAAAAATTCATATTTAAAAAATTCACATTTCTTTATATCCTCTCTCTGTAACATCTTTGTGCTGTATTATGCACTGTGTAATGTTTTTTTCAGGGACAAAGCCCCTTGTAAATATGCAGTAGGTATGGGGCAGGGTGTGTGAGAGCTGGTAGCCTCGTTCTTGAAGGGCGGCATTGGAACCATTTTCAGATGGGGGTGAAACTCGGCAGCATTCTGGCATAACTGGCTGTCGGTGCGCTCTGGTGCCTGGGTGTGGTGCATCCATGTCTAACAGTGAACTGACAGTGGAGATGATGGCAGCCCCCCCAGTAGAAGAGAAACCGTCTCATCTTCAAATGTCAGCAATTTCATTTGAAGTGTCTTTCATCAAAGCAGGATTGAGGATGGACTCCTGGCCTGCTCAGTCAGCTTCAAGTTGCTGTGAAGGAGGAGTCTCACCAAACAGCTAAAACCGGGCGTTGCTTTTGAAGTTCATTTCCTGGTCTTGTTGAGCGACGTTGCTCACTATTGGCTCCAGTATAGGTGTTTCAGCCACCCGTTTCATTGAGAACAATATGGTCAAAATACGAAGTCAATTTTTTTCCCCACAAAAAAATGTAGCGTGTCATTAGGTGTGTTTTCTGTCTGATGTCTCCCCATGTGCCGATTATTGTTATTGTTATAAATTATTCTGTTATTTCGGCAAGATTTTAATATTCTGTGGACATTTAGCGTCACAGCCAAGTCACTGTATCTTATGCGCCTACTGGCTAGCTTCATGCCCATATAAGGGTCCCCCTTTCTCCTACTGCGTAGTCTACAAAAACACGCACATTACACATACTCTCATACACTCACTTTTGCTGTGACACACATGATAATCCCACCTTTGTGCAAGTGCCAATAATACCTTCCATGTTTAATCTGTCATGTCCTATACAGGATGGCTGGGAGAGAGTAATAATGGATGGATGTACGTGGTTAGCATTCACAGAGAGAAGGCGCTCCGATCAATAACATCTCTGGAGCCCCGCACCATGCAGGGAGATGCACGATAAACTGAATTAACTTTATTTATATTTCATGAGTCTGCGAGTGACAAATAATAAGGGAGGCAGGAAAGTGTGGAGGAGATATGGCTGAGATGTGGCTTTCCCTGATGTGCCGCTATATCGCTGGCCAGCTTATTGTAGCTTATTGTGCTTTCTGTGCTGTATGTGCTGACACACAGGCACCAGTGCGGGGTGTTCCATGACCCAAACGCCCATCCCCATTTCTTTTATTCTGCCGTACATATATTGTGTACAAACAAATAACCTCTGTTGGCAGCAACAAAACGACTTGTCGACGAAACCTCTTTTCTGCCGCAGTGGATTAGATGACCCCATCACCACAACTCATTCATTTTTACACCTTAAACAGCGACTGGATCAGGAGAGGTAAATATCAGAGCATGGCATCTGTGTTTCCCGTGGCCTGTAATCACTCACATATGACATGGGCGTCTTTTGGTTTCCATGCCGACAATCGTGTTAAAAAAACACATGGCGTGGAGACTTGAGAAACTTCATGCTTATTCTATAATAGGGAAATGACTCAGTGTCTCTGCTTGCTGTTCAGGTGTGCCAAAGTCAATGCACTGAAGCCTTATGCCCTGCCTCAATGGTTAAGTGAACCCCAATGAACGTTGGACTATTTTATACTGCCCATGCTCAACTATTGGGTATAGTATAAATGAGTAAAATGCGTATTTTCCCAATGGTTTTTAAATTTGCTCAAGATTGAACTGAGTGGAGCAGACTTTCAGGCTACTTGTATAGACTATGCTATGTGTCCGGTTTGACTGATTCAGTCTTAGAAACAGTGGAAATATATCTTAACTTAATCATTTATTGGTGGGCTCTTGGAAGGAGTTGTGAATGAATGCCGATTTAATGGCTTCTGATGTTTCTGAGATCGGAAGGTGTGCGTGATGTCCTGATGAGGGACTTGGGAGGCCATTTAATACTGCTGTAACTGCAGTAGTGTCCAATGGACAGAGGCTTGGCAGTCAGCGTAGAGTATTACTTGTTTGAAAGGCCAGAGTGAAATATAAGCGATAAAATGCATGGCAAATAAGTTCACATATATGTTGCGGCTTTTTGGTTTGTCCATTTTCATTAAAACCGTAATAAATCAATGCTCAAGCAATGCCCGAGCTGTAATTATGGCTAAAGAATGGTCACGGGCGAATTGTTTGCTTTTGAAACAAAGGTCAAGTGGGGAGCCAGGCTTTTCTCTCAGGCCTTCCGTCTCCATGGAAGGGCTGTGAAAACATTTGTTTCACAGTTAATCCTTATGAAAACAAGGGCAGAAATGTAAATCGGTTTTAACGCTTGGAGTGTAATTCCGCATTAAAGCCGGTCTTGTTCCCTTGAACAACACGGATGCCAGGCTCTTACCGTAAAATAAATGTTATTCGCCTCTTGGAAGCCCGGGGCTGGCCGTGCAGCGCAAGTGGCTTTCAGTGCTAGTATCCTCTTTCAGTGCGGCCGCGCTCCAGAAGTTTCCGTCCGACAAAAAAGCGGGTTAAAACGCAGCAGGCGTATGACTCACACTGGCCACCACGCAGTGTGAAATTCGCTCATGGACGGGTCCACGGCCAAGGCCGCTGAACGTGGGAGAGAAAGTGGACTTTGCCCACGTCCGTCAGTGGACGCGGTTATCAGCCGTCAGTAGTCTGGGAGAAAGCTGGGCCGCCTCAGCGCCAGCCGCTGGAGTCCAGGGATCCTCCCTCTGCTTTGCTGAGCTAATTAGGGAACTGCAGTAACATCTGGTACCAGAAGACAACAAGGCTCTGTTTTCCTCTGGACCCGCAGAGCCCATTTGGCCCCTCTGTATACTGGGAGTGTTAAGAGGGAGAAGAGAAGAGGAAAGAACAGAGTGAAAGAAGGAGACAGGCAGGATGTGGGAAACATGAGCAGGTTGAGCATATGGCTTTGTCTGCGTCGCCACCGCCGGTTGCTTTGTGCCAAACGGGGAGTCTGTGGGGAGGAGGGGGGCACCAGGGCTCTCAAAAGGAATCCTGTCCCCGGGGGAGGTGGGGAAGATGGGTGTGAACTTACCGTCAGCATCACTGGCCAAGATTTATAAATTGATTTACAGTTTCTTCATTTGGCAGTCTCATGTAGCTGAAGCAGCTTTCATAAGTGCATTTCATATAGTTAGCAAACTACACTAGAGCTAAGGACAGGCAAAGTTTAAATGATATAAGTTCCACCATCAAGGAATTCCGTGGAAAATAATCAGTGTAAAAACGCATGCTTAGGTAGCTGGCTAGCTGGAAGTGAAACCAGGAAATGAGTTTAGTTTGTCTCAGTGAGGACCAGCACAAAAAACTCAAACATTCAGAAGCAACACGAATATACCCTGAAAACTATTAACTTGTCAAGGAATATGATTTTACATGTAGTATCCTTTAACATGTAGTATCTCTCCCTTGATAGCTTGCTTCCTAGCTCAGTCTCACTTGAGTTGACAATACCAAAGATCATCTTAAAAGCCACCATGCAAAGCAGCTAACAGTCATATTGTTCTTATAAGGAGACTGATTCGGCACACAAAGACAGATAAATAAAACGTAGGACTGGCAAGGGCGTTCTGTAGGCTTTATGATGCTGAATAATCAGTGTGTACGTCAAGAGTGAAATACACAGTGCAGCAGGGACATCTACTCCAATCACCACGATTATGTATTAAGTGGCAGTAGTACTGTCCTGTTAAAATAATATCACAAATTACTTGCTGGTTTTCCATTTAAATCAGTTTTCGTTTTCTTTTGAAATGTGTCCAGGTTGTAAACTATGTGTTTCTCCAAAAATAGTTGTTTGATAGCCACAGTCATAAAATTGTAATGATGTTTGTATTTTCAGACTAGTTGGAGTACCTCCAGCGATAATGCCATCTGTGTTGGCAGGGACCGTCTTTGGGCTTCCTGCTTTGTGAGGTTCCAGTTTTGGATTTAAAAATTAGAATGATCCAAGTTTTGTTTGGAATGGAACTGGAAGCACCATTATTTGGATGGGACTCAGAAAGCGGTGGTGATATTTTATGGCTGCCCTGTGTTTGGGTTTGTAATAGCCAAAGAATTCTGTTCATTGAGGTTTATCTGGGAATAAATTACGGAATATGGGGCATTTTGTTGCTGCAGAGTAGCTGCATATTATTTATAATGTACAAACAAATTACTATTAAACTGTTAATTAAAGTCTTTCTCCCATAATAGGTTCTTAAACTGTCATCACTGTCATCACCAATATTGATAAAGTTAACACCTGCTCCTCATATTCCTGAGTCAAGTGGTTCATTCACAGCCAATGGGAATTAATTTGGCTGCATGTAGATGTTAAGATGTTATAAATGATCTATAAGTATGATATTACATTTAGCGTGAATGTGTTCTTTAAGTTGTAACTGATGAGCTTATCGTATTTAGTCAAGGTGGCTGGTTTATTATATTAAATCCATGCTATTTTCACTGGTGATGTAGCATGTGTCCTGTTAACAGGAAAATGTTGAAAATGCCAATATCAGCAGACATGTGATTTTTTGCTTTTGAACTAGTTAATGGTAATAGTTAAGTACTTTGATTGTTTTTTGGAAAGGGGCAATTCAAATGTGAATCAATGACCAATGTGTGGTCTCTATGAAGCAATGGACTGTGTGCTTAGATTTCTTTCTTTCTGTCTGTACTGTTTGAAGATCTGTGAGATTTTAACTACATACTGACATCATACTGAGTTTCCTCAGACAGAACAAGCTTAAGTAGTTCAGATTCTTGGCTTTAGGCAATTTCTTGTTCCTTAATCACCCAGTCATTTTTTCCCCAAACATGTATAGACCTTTTGGAAATCTACACATGCATTTGGCAAATGCTTTTCAAATAATTTGGAATTATTTCAACACATGTGAACACACTAATTGTGCACAAAAAAGAAGTGAGAAAAGAATAAGCAAGGGAGATGGATAGCAAAAGAGAGAG
The DNA here is from genome assembly GCF_018555375.3 of Anguilla rostrata. NCBI lineage: Eukaryota > Metazoa > Chordata > Actinopteri > Anguilliformes > Anguillidae > Anguilla > Anguilla rostrata. Next base: position 56,300,562 of record NC_057933.1, read on the forward strand.
CATGAGAAAAGGAGAGGTGGAATGTAGGTGGGAGATGTGGAACGACAGGATGACAAACCCGCACCTATGTCCTCCCAGAAGAAATTATTCTGTGGAACCTGGAACATTATGGCAGTTTTTTTTTCATATTTCTTTGGAATATGATGGTGGGTTGTTATGGTGATGGGTTGTTGTAACGGTGGAATGTTGTACTGGTGGAACACTGTGGTGAGGGGACATTACAGTGCTGCCCAGCTGAAGGACATCTGCTCCCAGCTCTCCTGTGATTGGACTTGGAAGGCTGTTCGTGACTGTTGGGTGCTGTAGGTAATGCTTGAACCATCAATCCCGTCTAAAGGCTTGGAACTGTTTCATTTGCTCAGTGTGGCGAGTAATTTGATCAGCTCAGTAATTAACCAATCAATCAAAAAAGAAAAGATAAGTAAGGTCCTTGCCACCCTCTAGAAGTTTTATTTGGTCATCCCTGACTGGGTGAACAAATTGCTTGCTAAACGAATCTACGCTTGTTCCAAGTCGTTAGAAGTCAGATGGCTGAGAAATCAGCTGTAACACCTCTGAGGCCAAGGCCGGCTCCTCTGATACACGCTGGGATTGTGTTCTTTTTCTGATATACAGCAGGATTGTGTGTTTGGTCTCTGATATACAGCAGGATTGTGTGTTCTGTCTGATATACAGCAGGATTGTGTGTTCTGTCTGATATACAGCAGGATTGTGTGTTTGGTCTCTGATATCAGCAGGATTGTGTGTTTGGTCTCTAATTACAGCAGGATTGTGTGTTTGTCTCTGATCTACAGCAGGATTGTGTGTTTTGGTCTCTGATATACAGCAGGATTGTGTGTTTGCTCTGATATACAGCAGGATTGTGTGTTCTGTCTGATATACAGCAGGATTGTGTGTTTGGTCTCTGATATGCAGCAGGATTGTGTGTTTGGTCTCTAATCTACAGCAGGATTGTGTGTTTGGTCTCTGATATACAGCAGGATTGTGTGTTTGGTCTCTGATATACAGCAGGATTGTGTGTTCTGTCTGATATACAGCAGGATTGTGTGTTCTGTCTGATATACAGCAGGATTGTGTGTTCTGTCTGATATACAGCAGGATTGTGTGTTTGGTCTCTGATCTACAGCAGGATTGTGTGTTTGGTCTCTAATCTACAGCAGGATTGTGTGTTTGGTCTCTAATCTCCAGCAGGATTGTGTGTTTGGTCTCTGATATACAGCAGGATTGTGTGTTTGGTCTCTGATATGCAGCAGGATTGTGTGTTTGGTCTCTGATATACAGCAGGATTGTGTGTTTGGTCTCTGATATACAGCAGGATTGTGTGTTTGGTCTCTAATCTCCAGCAGGATTGTGTGTTCTGTCTGATATACAGCAGGATTGTGTGTTTGGTCTCTAATCTCCAGCAGGATTGTGTGTTCTGTCTGATATACAGCAGGATTGTGTGTTCTGTCTGATATACAGCAGGATTGTGTGTTTGGTCTCTGATATACAGCAGGATTGTGTGTTCGTCTCTATACTCAGCAGGATTGTGTGTTCTGTCTGATATACAGCAGGATTGTGTGTTCTCTCTGATATACAGCAGGATTGTGTGTTTGGTCTCTGATATACAGCAGGATTGTGTGTTTGGTCTCTAATCTCCAGCAGGATTGTGTGTTCTGTCTCTGATATACAGCAGGATTGTGTGTTTGGTCTCTAATCTACAGCAGGATTGTGTACAGTTTCTGATATGTGGTGGGGTTGTTGACTGTGGGAGGCGCTGTCTCATACACTGTGTAATCGTGCTGTATGACTGCAGTGGATGCAGCTAATGGTAATGCACTCACGCCACATCCCATCGCATTACATGCCAGTGCATTATTCACTGGCCTAGAAGAAGGCTCAGTTCAGGGAGACTTACGGGGCTTTTACTGCATAAGACTTATTATTCTGAATCAACGTCATACAGCTTTGTTTCCACGGATCAGCTGAGGGCAAAAAACCCCGATGTACAGTATTCCACTGAGGGGTACAACATCAGTGTGGTGAAGTCATAGCTCTGATCCAATAGCCTTAGCCTACTGACCTGCATTAAGCCTCTTGGGATGCTACTGGCCTAAAACGTCACTGTATTACATTGTTTTGCACCAGCATTTATCTCATTATCATAATAATTAACATCCCTTAATAGTTCTGCTGTTTACCACCATTTATATACTCATCATTATAATATTCAGCTACTGTACTGCAGTGCATGCAGAAGAGACAAACTTGAGATCAGCTTGAAAATATTTTTGTCTTTAGTGCCTCCTTATAATGCTGCCCACAGTATAGTGTTGACCTAGCTTTAACTGCAGTGCTGACCCTTTAAAGAGGATTACATATATATGATGTACATATATATGATATACTGTGAAACTGCTATTAGATGCTGAATCTAATAACAGCATTTTAATCTCTTTTAATAGCTGGATATAAGACACAATTGAAAATTAAAGCTGGTCTCCAATAATATCCAGGTAGCAAAAATAAGTCACTGTGGTAACAGGCAAGCGGTTCATCAGTTTCTCACAGCTGCACGGCTAATGTACGCTAGCTTATCGGAGTGGTGGCAAAGAGACATTTGATGTTAAATGCAAATTAAACAATATTAAGTTCATTAAGGACAACTGGGTGAAGCAGACCTCTAACAGTGGCTGTTTTCCTACAGATGATGGGGCTTGCCTAAATGGCAAACTAACAGAAGTTACACAGTGCAGTTAGTGTCTCTTAATTCATGCAATGACCTCTGAATGCCGTGAAAGCATTTAAGTACAGTTTAAGAACACTGTGTGCAGTTCCTTTTAATCACATTTTCATTTTGAACCAAGTCAAAGGGTCAGCTTTGGGAAAACACTGCTTTGTTTGTAAACTCATTATCATATTGAACTGTCAGTTAAAGCTAGGTTTTCCCTCTTTGTGACTAACACTGCTGGCCTTAATGCAGGAAGTGTGGGTGCCAGAACTTGGGCCAAATAGATAGCTGTCCTGCACTTACTTCCAGAAGGTGAGAAAGAGATGTTGAATTATTTTGCGGCTGCTCTTGTGTAAACCCTGTGACCCAATGACTCCCCCACACTTCAGCTCCCGAGACAGAGAGAGGGGGCGATACGCCCAGCCCAGGGACAGAAGTGTTGACCCTGTGGGGCAGTAAAACACTGCAGTGCAGCATTATTAGAGTGCAGCCATGAGGCCCACCCCGCTGGAAGTCTCGATATCAGGCCCCTGATTGGCTGGCAGATGTCAGCAAGCGCATTACGTACAGTACAGTGAAGGGTATGCTTCCTGTTGCTCAGGAAACTTTCCCCAGCCTTTTCTCCCCCTCCTGCTGAAGGGGAAAGTTGCGCTCTCGACCTGGGCAGCCTGCGTGGCCATATGGCTCCATTCATCAAGCGTCAGCATGCATTACAGCGCGTGTCACTGCGCGCCGCGCCGCGACCTGCCGCTGCGGATTCAAGCGGCTAAATGACACGCTGGTCGCCGGGCGCCGGGGCTCTGCTGTCAGTCTCCTCGCACGGCACACCGGGAGGAACACGAGCCACATCCCAAAATGTAGAGATATTTATACGAATGCACGCAGGAGAGTGAGTTGAATGATCTACGAGCCACTATGAGCGTCGGGCCCGTGAATGGAAACATCACCCTCTTCTGCGGTAGCTGCTTGAATCAATGCGCCATGGCAAATGAAGAAAATTAACGGTAATGATTATCCAATCACTGTTCCATCATTGGGAAGCACCAGGAAGGCACCTCTTGTCATTCAGTAATTTCTTTTCATTTCTCAGCTCACAGCTGAGCTTTAATGGGCTGTTTGCCCTACGTTTTCATACATAATGGAACATTGAGTATAAAACTGAATGAACTCGATGGCAGTGGGCGCATAATTACAAGTAAGGAACTGGAAAAGTGAGAAATGATCATTTCAAACACTCGGTGTCATCTCTTCTTTGACGTAAGATATTCTGACCCTACTAGTGCATCGTTGGTTGAACCGTCTCTGTGAAGCAGATGAAAAATTTATGCAGTGGCCTAGTACTTGTAGTACCTCGGCCAAATCCAATTCAGCTCTGTAGACTGTGTGAAATGGCTGTTTGCATTTCTCTTGCAGCCTACATTTATATTATTGGAACAAAAAGTTTACATTTTTGGAAGTGGAACCTTTATTTGAGTTTATTTGGCAGTAATCAGTATCATAATAAAATTTGCTGTTATTTCAAGTAGATATGTTTATGTAGCATTTAATATTTGTTGTACTGTTTTGGTTTCAATTGCGGTTTTGTTGACTTTCCAGAGTATTTAGCAATGGTTGGCGTTCTCTGTCGTCAGGGGGGATTAGTAACTGTTTTGTTTTAATATGCTTGGTTTGTAGTTTTCAGTGTGGTTGGAATTTCTTCATGCTGGAGAGGCACAAAAGGTCTTTCATAGGATAGTGCCGAGTCATTTTCTCTTTTCCTTGCCAAACGGCTTCCCGGAATTCTGCATTCTGAGGGTCTTTTCCAGGATCTTTATTTTCTGTGAAGCCACATGAAAACTCTTTCCTGGTGTCAGTATGAAATTTACCTTTCACCAGCTATGCAGCTATGCCTCATTTCCTTCTGAGAGAACACACCCTCAAATTAGCCCTTGTTATTCAATTTAGTAACCCCTTTACTAAACTTTATCTGGTGTACAGGATTTGTGTGAGAGCAGTTCATTTTAAATGAGCAATATTGTTCACATCAGAATCCATGGAATCGGCATATTCGCATAAACTTCAAAACATCTGTCAGACAAACACCCCAACTGCTTCAAGGTAAACAAAAAGCCAACCGGTGTGATAGTTTATAAATGAAAACAGTTCAAGATTATAGTGTTATACTAGTTGATACAAACTGGCCGGCTCTTCCTTGTTCTGGGAACGAGACCATAATGTTGTAGAACTGTCAAGCATTGCTATACTTGGCCGTTCTGGGATCAAGTTGTGCTCCACTCTCACTTCTCTGACTTTTCTCTGCCCTTTTGTTTTTCCATGTTTATTTTAGAAATAAGAGGCTTTCTCTGAATCCGCATCTCTGAGGGCCTGACCGGTTGAACACAGACTTCCTCTGTGGGGGTGGAGGCCTTGTGGAATGTGTTCAAACCTTTGTACAAACTCTTCCAACATCTTTCTGTCTCTCAGCTTTCTGTCTGTCCTCCAGTGTGTTCTTTTCCTTTTTTCTTCTTTCAGTTTTTGGAATCAGAGGAACCATTTTTGTGTTTGAGCAGATGAGCCACCCAGCAGCCCCCCAAACACCTTTCTTTAAAAAGGGGACCTTTGTGCATCTAAACATGGGGCTCGGAACTGCAGAGTGGGGTTTGAGACACTGGCAAACGGGCTGGTATACAGACTGCATTGCAGATATGAGCATTAGCTCTGTTCCTGCCTGCCACCTGGTCCAGGACACGGTTCCCTTCCAGTTCATGGCTGAAGAACGTGTAACTTGTGTGTGATAATTCTCTGCTGCTTTTTTGGGATGTACATTTACAATGGAATTACCCAAACAGCCACCCGATCCTCCTGTTTCACTGTGGAATTACCCTCGGAACCACCCAGCGCTTGTCAGACACGTCGTGGTCCCAGTAGGCTTTACAAACCATGCATTTTGGCCACAGTGGTGCCCCCCGGGAGCCAGTCTTCCAGTCTGCGGTCACAAGGCCCCCACCGTCTGTGGTCGGGGTAGACACTGTGTCTACAATAGCACAATTTTATTCACATTATTCCCTTTATAATATAGAATGCTGAATGGGGACTCTCCCAAACTAAATTAAGCAATGCGTCTGAGACCTGTTTGAGGCATACATTGTAAACTAGTGCCAAGTCTAAGGCTTACATGCATCCAGAAATCATGTCCACATCACTGCAATGCAACTTGTTTCACAAACTGTAGAGTCATATATTTATCTAGCTGTTTATGTAGCTCTCCATCTATAACCGCTCCAATGTGATGCAAATGACAAAGACTGGTTTAACCGATACTGTTGAGTATAACAGTGTATGCCTTCCAGTGTCTTCAGACTCCTTAGACATTTTTTCAGGCATTCCCCCCTGGGCATGCAGGGTGTGATTGTACTATGGGAAGACACACAGTGATATGATGAAGCCAGTGGAATGGTCCGTTGTACTTATCAGTACTCATTGCCATGACCACCACAGACTTGAGTCAGAGCACACTTAAGAGATGGACTTGCAGACTGCCGTTCAGCCAACGGGGTGTGCTGCTGTGCCTTCAGATGCGATCGTCCCGGCTGTCTAAAACCCTCCCATCCCTAGGGGGTGCTAGAGCCTGTGCCTCATATGGATTGCTCCCGTTCTGGGTTTTTTTTGTTGTTGTTGAACCCTCCGTTTAACAGGATGAGCCACCCAGCAGCCCATAGACCCACACTAATAATGAGATACTCTTGTCTGCCTGCGTAAAATTGAACAGGGAACAGTGATTGCATTCCTACCTTTACACTTTTGTCTGCTCTGATGAATATTCATTTGCGGAGAGACTTTGTGATACAGATTGGTTTGGATTGAAATGTAATTGTAAGACATGAGTATGGGTCTTAAGACTGTCTGGCATTTATTGCTCATGCATATTCATAGCACTATAGAAAACAACATCACAGCACACCACTTTGTTACAGGATCTATGTGCCAGTTGTGCTTCCTGCAGCAGTGGGGGCTATAAGTCAAAAAACCAAATTACTGAGCAATTTATCATACAATAAGCCACCAGTCTGCCTCAGAACTGGGCTTCAGGTTTGTGTTTGTTAGGAAGGGGTGTCTTAAGTATCAGTAAATGGTTTGGATTACAAATTTTTGGGGGAGGGGTGGGGGGCTGGGGGTGACAACTAGAAACAGAGAACAAAAATAATAATTTCCATAAACAGAAAATGAATATATATAAGTATACTGTATATATAAGTATATTTGAACTGGCCCATGTGTATGCTTCATAAATGTAGTTGCTCCAAATTGCTGTTTTTATGGTAAATTACAATGCTTTAACTTAATAAAAAACTCATAAATCTCCTTATCTGAAAGTTCTGCTATTGAATTCTAAGAAATTACCAGTACGTATGCTGTTAGATGTCCTTTTATTGCCATGTTTCTTCTTTAGATTGATCTTGAGGGAGTAAAAATGATGTTTCTTAATCATTTATTGTTTAGAGAATTTAGCATTATTCATTTAAAAATATGCTTTGGGGGTGAAAAGCAATGTTTTTATTACTTTTAGCATTATTTGAAATTACAACACCATAATGGTCTACTTCAAAACAGGATATTAGGATGGAACGTGCATTTAGCATGCCGCGCTAATGTGAATGTTTTTGGCATAGCTGTGGTCTAATACGGGAGGATTGACTTCTCATCATTTTGTGTGCATAGGAATTACTTAATTTCTCACAAGCCTGCTTGGCAATTCAGGGCCTGCACAGCTTTAGATAGCCACTGCTAATTTCAATATTTGAGAGCGAATAATGGTTTCAATATTTTCATTGTATTTTTCTTTTTCCTATTTTGGACATTCTCAGTAAATTGTCTAGTCTTAATTCAACTCTAACAGGGCACATATGGACCAATTGGGAGATGATTTGAACATTTTATTGTGTATTGACATTCTGGACGAGGATTCCTTTAAACTTTCATCCAGAAGAAAAACGCGGCCACTCTGGCCAGCTCCTCAGCATAAACGGAGGTCCTGCAACTCTAGCGAGGATTCATTTTACGACCCAAGCTAATTATCTTCAAAACTTTTGTTTATAGCCAATAGCGTGTGGCTGTGGGTTGCTCTTTTTTTGTAATGGAGAATAATGAGGGGTGAAATGACTCCTGGCAGATACATTGTGGAGATTTGTGGCGAGATCAGCGTCGGGGGCCACAGCTCGCTTGTATCCTCTGATAAAGAGCTTTAGCTGGAGACTTTTACTGAATGGAGATACTGATGTGCCATTGCTCTGCTATTCAAAAACAGGGAACAGGAATCTCTCACTGTTTTAAAGGGATATATCTCTTATCGTACATTACATTACATTGCAGTCACTTGCGGTGTACACTAGTGAAGAACATCAGTGTTACAGTGTCACCAAGAAGGCACAGAGGCCCATTTATAATCAAAGTGGAATGTTCACCTAACACACAATAATTTGTATTGTAACCAAAGAAACAACCACTAGACAGATAACCTGTCTTTACACAGCTATACTTTATCCAAAAGGAAAGAAAGAAAGAGAAGAAAGGATATCTAAAGGGAAACCATGGTGCTATCTGATGACGTGAGTTTTCAGTCTGTGTCAGAAGATGGGAAGATGGGCAGGGCTTCTGCTGCTGTAACTGCAGTGGGAAGCTCATTCCACCACTGGGGGGCAGAACAGACAGAATACGCACTCTGGCAGTGCAGGTATGCAGGGGCAAACTGGAGAGGTCTGGAGGTCTAGTAGATATGTGGGGTCTGATCATCTTTTGATGACATTCCATTACATTGCAGGTATTTAGGGGACGTTCTTATCCAGAGCGACTTATACGACTTTTTACATAGCATTTACATTGCATCCATTAATACAGCTGGATATATACTGAAGCAATGCTAGTTAAGTGCCTTGTTCAAGGGTACAATGGCAGTGTTCTACCTGGGAATCAAACCTGTGGATTACAAGTCCAGCTCCTTACCCATTATACAGTACTACACTGCCGCTCCTCTCACTGTATGGATACATACTTTTGTTCTTTAGATTTAACCTGCCAAGAATATGACTTTATTCAGTATGCAGAAAATACCATGCTCAGTAGGTACAGCAAGTCCTGCACCATCCCAGTATTTTTTTCCAACAATCAATGCTGCCCTTGGGTCCCACTGCGTTTTTTAGCCGGACTGGTGAGGAATATCAGTTTACGAGGGACTTTAATGCGCTTATTGCTGAGGTGACATTTAAAACTGTCGGGGATAATTTCTCTGTCATTTGATGTTGAAAATCTTGTAGATTGAATAATTTTACTCACGGGATGTGTAAGATGACAGCGATTACCTGTACCCTGCCTACTCAGCAGTTCTCCCTTCTGCTCTCACTCTGATCCATATTCAGCGTCTGTAATCACAATTACACATTCCTTATTCCACATGCAGGCTCTTAGGCAGCCCAGTGCTTCAGTGCAGACTGGCATTAATCTCACACTCACGCACACACGCATATGCACACGCACACACACGCATATGCACACGCACACACACACACACACACACACGCATATGCACACACACACACACACACAGGCACGCACACCTACACACGCATATGCACACACACATGCACACACAAACACACACACACACATACACACACACTTCATTAGTTGCCCGTTATTTTCACCTCTACTGAAAGAACGGTGACATTTTACAATAATGCACTGCTGGCTCAGATTTAGTCAAACTAATCCATTCATGAATAGGTGATGCTTGACATTTATTGATATTTATGATTAAATTTAGTATAAAATCAACCTGATCCGCCTGGCAAATAAAAACGGACCCCAGTGTCCCATTATTGGCGCATAGATATGGTTTCAGAATAAATACAGAATAATCTCATTACTTTTCAACTTTTGCAGACCGTCAGGGCTGTGAAAGCCCGTTTTTTCCTCCGCGCTACATTAAAATGCAAACAAGCACTGTAAGCGCTATTAGCATTACATTTACATTTTATTTACATACAAAAATGATAAAACCTTGACATTTGTAAACAGCGGGTGCGTTCTGCGTTGAGCCACATTGTTTTACCAACTGTTTATTATTAAACCCAGCAACAACGCCCCCCATCTCCCCCGTTGCAGGGGGTCATGGGAAGGGTACAGTGAATGGTTTGTTTCCTTGGTAATAGCAGTGCGAGTGAAGCTATTGAGCGACCCTGCGCCGCTCTTTTAAAGGGGAAAAGACGCTGCACGGCGCACGGAGGACCGCAGCCCGCTGCTGTTGTTATGCAGATCACAGCGTAGCCAAGGTCTGCTAAAAGCCGTCATTCCCCTCCCCGTGCAGGAGCGGACGTTAAATATGCGCCCACTGTACTAAACATTTTTCTTTATTTCATCCTCAAATTAGCATAAATCTGCTTTGGCGGCTCAGTGGGAGTCCTCAGAGCCGATTGTTCCAGCGTGGAGAATCGATGCACACGGCTCACGGAAACAGTCCGCTCGTGAATGACACAACAGGATTTATATCGCAGTTGAATATTCAAACGATTAAACATGTATCAATGCATTTTAAAAACACGGCTCATTTTCTTCACTGTAATTTCTTTGTTTTGTTTTTTTTGTTGTTGAAATGTATCATTTTTTTTCTGCTTGATATTTCTTAATTAAAATGCGAAAATTTGTTTTGAGAAAAATTGGAAACCTTAAACAGTAAAGAAGTTCTTTAATAAGGAGGGGGAAAACAATGAATTTTGAGTATTATTTTCTCTTCTTCCTCTTGCATTACTATTATTTTTATTTCTGTTTATTTTTTTATCATCTTATGTTCTTGTCCTCACAAGGCCATTGTAGTCGGGAACATGGTATTTAGACTGAAGTAGTGTTCATTGTGTGCAGTGCTATAGCGGGGCTAGAGCATACTGTAAGTGTATCGCGGTCATTGTTTTAATATTGTAGTGAGAATTTATTGTTTTCTGTAGTGTGGAACCGAAGTCTTTATTGATACAAACATTGACTCTGAATCTTCAGCTGTTGGGCTAGACTCAGCAGTGGGAGGAGCTCAGCGTAAAAGGGACGTGGCTGATTGGACAGGGGAACAACTCAGAGGATGGATTGCGTGCGGCTTGTTGCACAATGCGGTGATTGGGAAAATCAGTTTGGTTTCTGAAGAGCAGCTGTAGAGAGTTCATTTCCATTCCCCCCTGCCTGCCAAATTCCTCCCCCCCATCTCCGATTAAAAAGATTAACGTTCTCCTGCCCCATTGCCAGTGCAGAACAGGAAGGTCTCACTCACTGGAAGAATCAAACGCAACTGATTTGGGTAATTCAGATTTCTATGAGAGTAACATCTGCTGAAACGCTCAATTCATTTCAGCTCTTTATCTTTCAAGAGACTTTAAGAGGCTGGTCTCTTTTGTACTGTGTGTGTGTGTGTGTGTGTGTGTGTGTGTGTGTGTGTGTGTGTGTGTGTGTGTGTGTGTGTGTGTGTGTGTGTGTGTGTGTGTGTGTGTTGTGTGTGTGGTGTGTGTGTGTGTGTGTGTGTGTGTGTGTGTGTGTGTGTGTTTTTGTGTGTGTGTATGTAAAAGAGAGCTGTGCAGGCATAAGATTCAGGCATAAGATAGTGTGTGTTTATGTGCACATGCAGAAGTATGAGTGTGTGTTGCATATTGTGTGTTCTTGTGTGTGTGCGTGTGTGCATGTGTGTGTGCGTGCCCGTGCATATGTGTCCATGATGAAAATCCTCAGCCTCTCTTAATGAGCCCAGTGTTGATGACTCAGTTTGTGGAACTCAATTAAAGCAGCATGCCTGGGTGTTTCTCAAACATTCCCTGACACTTCTCTCCCCCTCTACTCCCTCCTCCTTCCTCTCTGTTTTCACTCCCTCCTCCCTCTCTCCTCGTTCTCTCCTCCTCCGCGCGCTGTGCTGTAAGACTCGCGGATGACATTGTCATGAAGGACTCGGGTGTGACGGAGGGGGGCGAGGACGATTCCTCCCAGCCTCCGCTCTGATCTGCACTTTGCCGCCGCAGGTAGCGTTCCCGCTCAGACGAGACATCGACTCTGTAAATCACAGAGCCCTGACACTTCCTTTTAATCACTCTCTCTCCCCATTTCAGCAGAGGGAGAGAGAGAGAGGGGGGGGGAGAGGGAGAGAGAGAGGGGGAGAGGGAGGGGGGGAGAGAGGAAGGAGAGAGAGAGGGGAGAGAGAGAGATTAAACCTTGCATAATGTGGTGCTGAGCCTGTAACAGGATAGTGCTGATGGCTCACCTCTGTGTGAAGGCAGAAGGGCCACAGTGCAGACTGTCATTGCTGGGCTGAGTGGTGGCAGGTGACCATCTAGGTTACATTACATTATTTATGCAGTTAGCTGACGCCCCGTCCTCTGTGTCTCACAGCTTATGATTTCATACAGCTAAGGCTATGTACTCAGAGAGGCAGTTCGGTTCTTGCCCAAGGGTGCAGTGGCATTGTTCCACCTTGGGAGCAGTTCAACAGCCCTTTGGCTACTCAACCCAATTCCTCGACTGGTGTCCTTTTCACGGGGCCTGAACAATCTAGAACATTCCCGAGTTTCCCTCCATTGAGAACAGATCCTGGATTCTGCCGTAGGAGAAGAGCGAAATCTTCCAGGTTTTACGACACTTACATGCAAAGCTAAGCAATTGCATGTAAGTGATTGCTCCTTTTACACTTTTAAACTATTCCTTCTCCGTTTAGAGCATGATCAATTTCATGCAGTTTCGTGAGTTGCTGTATTTCCGGAGCTGGCTGTTTTGCTGGAGGAGTCCAGTAGAACAGCGCTATCAGATCAAAGCTGGAACTCAATCCTGTTTGTGGGGGCATTTTGGTTTTTTTCAGCTTTGGTACGGTAGTGAGTGTGGGAAACCACCGTGTTAAGAAGCCAAACTGTGTAAAGACCTGTATTCATTGCAGACTTAAGTCTTTGAAGTCTTTGATGTCCTTGCAAAACCTACAGGACCTTTGCAGGTGATATTGATGATGCTTTTATGTCATAGTAGTGTGACTACTGCTGCTGCTTCTACTACTAGTATTAATAATAATAATAATAATAATAATAATAATAATAATAATAATAGCCAATGGCATCATTGTGCTGATGAGAGAAAGCAGTATCATCTGTTCAGTGTGAACACACAGACCTTTCTTCACCTTTGTAAAATACAGCTGTTGCTGCATTGCTCTGTTCCACTTCAGGTCCTTTCAGTAGAGTGTTCCACTGACAGGAGCTGTGAGAAGTTATGGTACGGGCCCTATCCTGGGTCCAGACACACTCTTACATCACTCTACAAGCCATAAACCATGAAGCACTCTGTGTTTGGACGCTGCCTCACAACTGTTACCTGGCAACCCTGCGACTTTATGGTCTGTTGTCTTTCACCAGCTTCATAAAACACACATTGGACACGGAAGAAAGCCTCTGGCAAAGATGATGGCAAATCTTTCAGAAAAAGCTAATTTGAAAAAATGTTGTGCGGTTTGATGGAGAAATGAGATGAGGAGATTTATATCACACAGATATAGAGTTCAGAGCTGTGGACTTCTCTCTGTGCTGAACGGTTCCTCTTTGGCTACTGCCTTCAGTTCCCACTGACAGTCCACTGGAAAACATGTGCTAACATAGTCATACTTGGTTTAAAACATAACAATTATGTATGTGTGTTTGTCTGTGTGTACACCTGCATGTGTGTACGTGTGTGTGTGTGTGTGTGTGTGTGTACGTGTACGTGCATGTGTGTATGTGCCTGTCTGGGAGTCCTGGATGTCTGTGTACATACTTTGAGCTGAGGGATGGTGTAACGAGGTAATTTGAATATGTGTTATGTCATGGGAATCAGCAACAACAAAGACATAGCACATTAAAGATACAAGTATACTGGGGTTCTTCTGTCCTACTAGGTTAACATGCCTGTCTGTCAGTCTGTCTGTTTTGTGTTAAAATTTGAGGGTAAATGTGTCCTGTGGAGTCCCTCGAGAAGGCAGTTTTAGGGCCAGTTTTCATAACTCTTTACATGCTGCCGCTGGGAGAAATACTCTGCTGGCACAAGATCCTTTTTGTGCAGGTTATTCTCATCTGAATACCATCCACATGATCCAGATGACACGTCAAGCGTGTATGCTGCGTAACTGTCTGTCTTACATGTTGTATGTCCAACAAAAACTCTTCAGCTGCAGACTAAAATTCTTCAGGCAAGTCTCAGCCTTCTTGGAATGTGGAGCTCTTTTTTGAAGCAGACATGAACTCTGTCAGACATATAAGTAAAAATATTTCAGAATTGTTATTATTAGCTGAGAAACATGGCCAAGACAAAATCCTTTTTTTTCTTTTAAGGGCAAAAAATAGTGATTCAATCATTTCTCTTACCCAAACTGAAGTGCTGCAATGCCCTTTTCCCATCTGCAGGCAAGAGCTCTCCTTCTCCTGCAGAGTCAAAACGCTGCTGTGACACGTTTAACAGTCACGGGTCAAAGAGCCCATATTACCGAGTCTTGGCATCCGTTAACTGGCCGCTACTATATTTTGTAAATGACATATAAGGCATTAAACAGTGCTGCTCCTGAATATATCTCACAGTTGCTGACCCTGTATTTCCTCCAGCAGACAGCTCAGATCCTCTCTTCTGAGTCTGCGGTGTGTCCCAAAGGCCGGTCTTAAACAAAGGGTGGCGTTTTCACTACAAACCAAACTGCAAACTATGGAATCCTCTGTCTGAGCATATTCAGACTGCACAGAAGCTTCAGTCACTTTCAAAAGCATATTTTATTTTATATTATATTTTAAAAGCAGTATTTTAGTTCTCAATTTTATATTTTATCTGTAGTAACCTAGTTTTTTTTTTTGTTTTATGTCTTATTTGACCATTTTTTAAACATTATTTCTTAACCCCTTAAACGGGTCGGTGCAAGTTAATTAGCATTCATTCTGTCTTCATGCTGGGAATTTCAATCAATCTGGTCACACAATATACCATTTTAAGGTGTTTTAATTACATTTGATAATGATTTTAATAAAATATTTAGTCAAAAGATTTAAATTACATTACCATAGACAATGGTACTTTTTTCTTTGCTTTACCAAAAATGTAAGGAACCAAACCAAAACTGTGACTCCAGAACCATAAACCAAACCAAACGGAGTTTTGTGAACCATTGCGCCCCCTAGTACCTGGGTGTGTGGGAGGACAGGGACTTAAACATGACTGCGATGGTCCTGTGCTGAACAGAGAGAGGTGTATAGCAGCAGTAGCAATAATGCTTTTCCAGTTAATTACAGACACTTGCAGGCATTAAGTCAGCAGTTTTTTAGATTTCCTGCATTACTTAGATCACTACTGGTGAATTACAACTCCAGTCCACATGACCACAATACATTTTTGAAGAAAATAGCACCTCTGTTACTCATTTTAGCAATGGAGTACAGTTAATGATGGGCTGTGGATTGTGGACAGCTTTAGACAGTCTGGGGTGAGATCTCTCCTTATTAACGCTGGGTGCGATGTGAGTTTGGTTTTAAAAGCTGTGTCGGAGCCTGTGAGTGCTGTTTGTATTGGGTTTGGTTTGATTTGATGCTAATGTTTTATGGCATAGTCTGATGTCACAGTGAACTGGAAGCCTTTAAACGGGGCACCCCTCCCTACCCTCCACACCCTGCCGGCTGCCGCCCGTGTCCGACGGAACGAGGAGGAGAAGCTCCCAAATCCAATCTGAGGCAGATCTCTAATTATCGGCAGCAGGACTGATAGTAGACGCTTGCGCTAAGCACCGCTACTCAAGGGCTTAATTAGAAAGATAATTCTGTCTTGTTTGTTTTGGGTCTTATTACAGCCTGCACATTTGGATAATGGAATCGGCTGGATTTTAAAAAGCGTTCCTGGCCCTGCCTTCACGCCTCTAGGTTTCCGATAGCGCTTGTGAACAGCATTTTTTTTCTAACACACTTGGCAAAGCCATTTTCTCATTGGAGGATGTTTATTGATGTCAGACACAGGGGAAGGGCAATAAGACAAAAAGAACAAATGTTGAGTTTTGATTGTCAGCTAACAAGGTTTTTCACATTAGCGAGAAGCAGTTTACCTGAGGTACTGTCTAATTGGGAGAAATTACAGACTGACTAACATTTTCAATCACTGTGGATATAATTACTAGGAACATTCTATGGAATAATTAATTTGGTCCATTTAGGTTCATACAGAATTAAATGTAGTCTTGCATTCCCTTTTTAGTTATTTGCTGATAGTGGAAGTAGAATAAAAAGCAGGTTTGTTCTTGAAAATTGGGATATCCAGTGCCTCTGGGCCTCTTATAAACTCTATTGCTGCAAAGATTTTTTTTGAATGACCCAAATTCTCAAATGCTATAGTGTAGCACAAAATAAGATAACAGAAATACTACAACTGTAATATATATAAAGGTCATCGTATACCTTTCACTAGATTTCTTAATTTTTTTTTCTTCAACATCAGCTTCATGGAGGGAAATGAAAATAACTGAAACTCTTTTGGTCTCAGTTTTCAGTTGACATGCATGACATATGGGGCAGTCCTACAGTATAGGACTGGTATTTCATTTTTTAGTCTGATAAAACACACAAACGCACACATTGGCACAAGCACACGCACACACTCATGCACGCACACACACTTGTATGCACAAACACATGTCCAGGGTTTTGTCAGCGTCCCTGCATCTCTCTAGTAAAACTCCAGACGGACGCGTGGCCAGTGAAATAGCGAGTGACGTCCGCTGGACTTGGACGAGAGCATCTGCCGGGAAAGCGAAAGCCGCAGTTTAGTGCTGTCGCCTTCCAATTCTCCACTCGTAGCGTTTTTATAACATCCTTAAATGTTACAGCTGAGGCGCAAGCAGTTCACTCACTTCAGAGCTATTTTCAGGTCCTTTATAGGTGCTGCCTGATCTCTGTAACGTAAATGCGGGTCTGTGTCGTGCGAATGCTGCTGTCGTATTTCTGATCTCTGCTTTGATGGTATCTGGGCCCTCCATGCCTTATAGTTGGAAATACGTTGTTCTTCATAGGACAGTTGGCATCGGGGGATCAGCGTGCCTAACTTTTATCCTTCATCCCCCACCTCTTGTACCACTTTTCCTTTCCATTTTACCGTTTCTGTGGCATTCCCCTTGAGGAATGCAACATCTGTTTCGCATTGTTTACGAATAATTTGACAAAGCGCCCTTTCCCTTTGTCTCAGGCAGGCATGTCTGCGTTTGTCCGGAAAAGTGGGGATTTATCATCTGTGGCTTGAATAAAAGTTTCTCATATCGGAGAGCTAACGACATCGAGACACCGGAAAGCGGAGTGGGGCGCGAAGGGAAAAAAAGGGACAAGTGTTAGCTCAGATGCCTTAATGCAATATTTATGCTGCGCGCAGTTCAGCTGGCAGGTGCAATCACAGTGAGTAATACATTACAGGCTGGCAGCAGCCTCTCTGCCACTCTCGCAGCCCGAACGCTCATAAAGAGAAACCCTGGGCGCTGTGGAAAATGCTAACTCCTGTGAAGCGGCCACCTCTCTGACCGCGCGGCGCGTTGTCTGTGCGGTGCGAGTGACAGAACTTACCGGAACATGCAAGTTTCGTGACCGTGGAAAAAAAATTTTACTCCCGCGAATGTGAACGTTCTGTCTAAACTGGCGATAGTTAACCGATCGCTTTTTAAGGCAGTGTAAGTTTTAACCTGGCCTCTCCTTTGCCGTAGTGCGCCGTGAGAGAGTTCTCTGCCCGAATGCCAAGGCGCTTATTTTCCCAGGAATATTCCGTACGGTAATTACATAAGGAACCCCGGCCCTCTGTTGGCTGCTGGTGCAGCAGGCCCAGATAAGGAATGCTTTTAGACCCTGAGATTACTGGTCCTGCTGCAGCAGTCAGGAGAACCACTCCTGGACCGAACCCTGAGTCGTTCTCCTCGCTTGCCTGCCTGCCTGGGCCTCGGGCGAGCGAGGAAGCGGACGGCGGCAGGCCGGCGTTAGCCGTTTTTCACACGCCTGACTGTGGTCAGAACTGTGAACGCTGCTGCTCCTGAGAGGAATGCCCAGCTGTGATGGGATGTGGAGGGATGTCCTTCAGCAGGGCATTCCCTGACGCCTCGGACGATAGTGCCCCCTCTGGCCAATGTGGCATTCCGCATAGTCTTCTGGCTCATTTCAGGTGATGGGTGATGGATTGCACAATACAAGGAGGAGTAGCTGGCTGCTTGGATTTATGAATCACGTCTCACCATTGAGTCGTTCGGGTGTTTTTTTGGCTTGTTGTGCTATGCTGGTATAGTGTGGTGCATATTGTGATATCCTGTTCTTATAGCCTGTGCTGTTTTTAGCTCTCTGCTATTTGATGTTTATTCTCTTTGATTCTGATTGAGTTGGCACAGAAATTGAATGAATTCACCGACATCAGAATCCAGGCTGTGGAGTGGCAGTAAACCCAGTTTATACCCATGGCTGTTATTAGTGCTGCGGTTTAGGCCGTGTTCCTGGTGGAAAGGTGTGAGATCAGGCTCTGTGGATGAGGCGAGGGAGAGGCGCGGGTCTGGCTCGGTTCGCTGCTGGGCTGTTGGGGGGCAGGACAGGGATTGTTGCGCGAGGTCGGGGCCGCCCCCCGCCCGTTCTGGCCCGCCGGGAGCCGGAACACCCCCCCCGTTTAATCATTCAGCCCCCGGGATGTTTTTGAGAAAATCTGCGGGTCCCGCGCGCACCCGAGCAGGACCTGGGGGGGGGGGGTCTCGGGTATCAGACGCACATTAATCCTCATCGTCAGGGCCGACAGCCTCGCCTTGGTAAACGCCGTGGAGGCAGACGCCCTCAGACCCCTGCCGGTGTGCCGTACACTGCGTACAGCAGAGCTGGGCTAGTTAGGCTAATTACCCAGGCCATAACAAGAGAACGCTCAGTGTGTGCTTTCCCCCCTCTGCTTCTCCCTTTTTGGTGAGCCTCAACAGATGCTGAACACTAAACCTAAAAGTTTTTTTGCCATTAAACCGCAGAGGTGGAATAACCTTGTGCTCATGGGTGGGGAATGGCTCTTTTTACATGGTCATTAGCTGTTTTTGCTGCTTGTTGCCGGTAACTGATGACCCTGTTCACTACGAGCGAGGACGATTCAGATTCTGCAGAACTCGGCAGAGACATCATAGTCTACCTAAGGCCTGCGGAGGCCCTGTCCTCCTTACAGTTCTCAGATGTGCGTGACAGAGCTTCCCGAGCGCACCCCGGCTCCTCCCGAGCGCACCCCGGCTCCTCCCGAGCGCACCCGGCTCCTCCCGCGCACCCGGCTCCTCCGAGCGACCCGGCTCCTCGGCGCCCCCGCTCCCCGAGCGCACCCCGGCTCCTCCCGAGCGCACCCCGGCTCCTCCCGAGCGCACCCCGGCTCCTCCCGAGCGCACCCCGGCTCCTCCCGAGCGCACCCCGGCTCCTCCCGAGCGCACCCCGGCTCCTCCCGAGCGCACCCCGGCTCCTCCCGAGCGCACTCTGGCTCCTCCCACTCTGGCTCCTCCCACTCTGGCTCCTCCCGAGCTCACCCCGGCTCCTCCCGAGCGCACTCTGGCTCCTCCCACTCTGGCTCCTCCCACTCTGGCTCCTCCCGAGCTCACCCCGGCTCCTCCCGAGCGCACTCTGGCTCCTCCCACTCTGGCTCTCCACTGGCTCCTCCCGAGCTCACCCCGGCTCCTCCCGAGCGCACTCTGGCTCCTCCCACTCTGGCTCCTCCCACTCTGGCTCCTCCCGAGCTCACCCCGGCTCCTCCCGAGCTCACTCCGGCTCCTCCCGAGCGCACTCTGGCTCCTCCCGAGCTCACCCCGGCTCCTCCCGAGCGCACTCTGGCTCCTCCCTAGCGCACCCCGGCTCCTCTCGAGGCGTGACAGCTCCACGCGCATTGAAGTGCGAGGCTGAGAAAGAGATCACGGGCGGCTGAAGTTTGGGAGTCTCTTTATTCTGCTGAATTTGGCCTGTCAGCTGTCACTCTCGCATCACCCCCACAGTCCCGCCTGTCACTCAGGCACCGCTGAGCGTTCCCTAATCATGTCATTCCCAACTGGCCAGGCTCCGCTGGGATAAACTCAGCAAATGAATGTCCCCTTCAACCGTTTAATTTTTAATCTGCTAAATATGTAGTAATTCTGATAATGGTGTTCTTCCCAGTAAGTATGAGAAGCTGGTGTAGGATTTCTGTAGAACTCATGATGATGCACAATGGGCAGGATCGGTTGGAACATACTGTAGGAACAGAATTTATCTAACATGTAACCTGACAGCTGCAATGAAAAAAAAAAAACACAATTTCCCACATAAACTTCTATAGATAATCTCTGTAGAGAATAACAATAATAATAGTAGTAATAATAATAATAGTGAAATGTATTTGCATCCCACACAACATAATTAAGGCAACAGAATTATGTGGATTGGGCAACACTGGTGAAGATCTATCTTAATTAAACGTGTGCCAGTTTGCAGTTTTGTAGATACAAGCTTCTGTTGATCCCCTTTGGATCCAGTCTCTCTCGGTATAGACGATGGTGCACTGCAGCTCCATTTGAGGAATTCTTGGCTTCGGCAATAAATCCCTGTATTAACCAAACAAAGGGGATAGCATCACCGGATAAAGTGTTGTAAAAGTAGACGGTATCAAGAATGATTATCGTTGGGACTGCAGGAATGTGTTCATTCCCCCATCTTCGATTTCATAAATCCATCACCGCATATTAGTCCTTTGTCCCGCAAAGTTAATCTTAATTCTTTTTTAATGCTGGTCTCCATGGAGATCTCCTGCGGGACACAATAACTGAAATGTGAGGACTCTGCCTTCCTCCTCCGTCGAGCCTGTGGGAGAGTGTGAGAGCACGTGCACGTGCGTGTGTGTGTTTGTGATTACGTGTGCCCTTGTGAATGTGTGTGAGTGTGCGTACGTGTTTGAGTGCGCTTGCATCCTCGCACCCCTCTGCACTATGCGAGGACAGACTGCGTACGTTTGTTCTTGCAGAAGTGTGTGTGGGCTACTACCACCTGAACCAGCTGCTCAGCACTGACTTCAGTCACACCCCCCCCCCCACACACACACACACGCCCGCACACATCTCGGCTCTCGTTGTGTCAGGGTGATGGATGAAATCCAAATAAACTCGTTCATCTTTCAATTAACGCGCAGGCCGAAAACGTGCCATGGATTATGAAGAAATCCATAAACACGGGGGGTGTGACGGATTGCCCCCATTAAAGCACAGATACGGGCGCCGCGCCGCGCCTCACTGTCCGGCGAGCGCGTCACCGCTCGCCCCGGCCGCTCCGCTTCACGCCACGCCGCCCTCCACGTTTCTCAAAACCGTTATTAATATTTCTTAAATGTCTGATTAATTCATTTTTCAGCGGCTTAGTCATCGCCTTCGAGAAGGACTCGCGGCAACGTCTCGTTCATCTGTTATAAATGACTGCCATTGAACTCTCTTCCAAGGAGAATGTGTAGTTGGGTCTTTTATGTATGTGTGTGTTTTTTTTTTTGTGGAATATTTTGTTGGCGCAGCGAGCCAGTTTTAATGAATGTGAATGAGTGTCTCCATTTATTTTCTCCGTTTTATTTATTTTTCTGTTTTCGGAGTGAATTGAATCGACCCCTTGGATTCATGTATTGCTTTTGAGTAATGCTGGCCCTCGCTTTTGATTACGTTCGTGCTGTGGAGCCATCCATTTGTACTACCAGTGCTTTGGCTTCTGCTCATACAAAACAAAACAATCTAAGAGTACAGCTTAGGAAGACATCCAGCTCTGTGTTATGTGCCTGGAGAAGGAAACTGGCACAGCTAGCAGTGCTGTTGTGAACCATCGCACCACAGCCACGTGTCACAGCTACAGACAGAAGCAGAGGGAATCATGGTTGGACAGCAACACTGGGAATGTCCCAGTCAGAGCTGGCATTGTTCCTGGTGAACCCTCAGTGGCGGATCCAGAGCCAGAGTTCTAAGCTGTACTGGATCCATTTTGAATTGTTACGTGTGACTGTAACATGTGACAACATCTAGCACCTCCTGGGTTGTACTAAGCTACCAACCTGACCAGCATAGAATTTTGATCGTTGCTATTGAAAACCTGTAGATGCCCTTCCTTTCACTGAAAATAACCATGACAGTTTCACAGAATAAGGCCTTTTTTTATATGGATCGATCCTTGGTAGCCTGCGCAAGGCTACTTTGGGGGGGAGGGGGGGGTTCCATTCAGTGATGTTTTCCATCCAGTGATTTGCTTGTGACGCAAGACAAATTTCAGAGAAATCAGTATAATCTAATCGAACGTAATCTACTTTAGGAAGAGGGGTACAGGGGCCTCTTTTGGGCACCCTGCCCATGGGAGTGAGGCATTCCTGTAATGCTGGATGAGTGTGTTTCTAGGAGCTGCTGGAGCTTCTGCTCAGATGGTCTTTACTTCCTCCCCCACCAAATGAAAAGAAGACTTTTGAAGAAAGAGAATGCCTCTCCCCACTGAAAAGCCTGAATTTCCTCATGTGCATTGAGGATCTATGTTTCCATTATCTTTCTAAAATGGCCTCAGATTATGGAGCTATTATTATCGGTCTCCGCTTTGATTTCGGAAGTGACCCGGGACGGGATAGACACATTTAACCCTGAAAAAGAGCGATCATTAGACATCATCGACTGCTCACTGTGTGACGAGCAAAACTGAATATTTTATTGGCCCTGGCTGATTTCAGGTAATGATCCCTTATGTGTCCCAGAAGAGGGCATTACTGCAGAAAGCACTTTAAACGTTGGCTGAAACAGGACTGATTTTGTGTTTTGGTTTTCATATCGCATGTGTACTGAATATGGTAGCAGTGACAGTGATGCTGTTTTGAGGAGGGAAATTAAACTTTTAAAATGCAATTGCAGTGATCTCCACAGATGTTTGAGCAATAATTTGACCCAGCAGTGGAGGAGAATGTGTACCGGCTAGCTAGCAGTCATAATATGCTTTATAATGGACCTTGACCTAAACCCTCACAAAATGGCGGCGATGGTGGGTGTTGCTGACATCGGTCTCGGGATTTGGAGCAAGTGCCCCACCGGAGGTTTAGAGAGAAAACTTTGAGGGCAGGGTGATAATGAAGTGATAGCAACAGTCACAC
Source organism: Anguilla rostrata (assembly GCF_018555375.3). Taxonomy (NCBI): domain Eukaryota; kingdom Metazoa; phylum Chordata; class Actinopteri; order Anguilliformes; family Anguillidae; genus Anguilla; species Anguilla rostrata. Next base: position 56,323,405 of record NC_057933.1, read on the forward strand.
CAACTAGGGGATTACACAGCAAGTGACCCCACCAGGAGGGTTCTATAGCTGCATAGCTACTAGGACAGAGATTGAGAACCCATACAGTCATGAAACACCCGCACCCATGTATCAAGAGCCCAGAAGGGTCACAGCTGTTGGCTGGTGACAGTAGAGGAAAGGATGCCACCCCATAATACTCCATGGCTACAGGCTTCTCCTGCCCTGTCTCCAGACTATACCTGATTACAAGCCTGACCATAAAGGTGCATTTTTAATATGGATTTAAATATTGAGACTGCGTCTTACTCCCATATAAAGAGTGTTACACTATAATAGGATTGTGTTGGAGGAAAATCTGCCACTTGTCAATTGTTTTTGATGTTCTTGGGACAACTTAGTAGCCTGCGTCTTGAGGACAAAGTGACCTGGTGGGCTTATAAGGTAGAAGCAGGTTTGTTTTGTTCACTGGTGCAAGTCTGTGCAATGCTTTAAAAATCAGGATCAAAACCTTAGAATTGACCCTGCACTTGATTAGTAGCCAATGAGATGCTGCTAGCACTGCAGTAATATACTCATACTTCTACGTTCTAGTCAAGGCAAGCTGTATGACGGGAAGGAGAACAGAGGCACAGTGTGAAGTTGTAACAAACTTCTATTATTGGTTTCATCATGTGGTTTGTCTTGTCACTTCTCCCTGCCCTACCCCTACCTTTATTACATGCAGATACTGTTTACAATTTTAGATGCTATCATTTTAAAATGGAAGAGCTGCAGATTGGTAATCCTTTAATAAGACAAATTTAAGATGTGCGTTATCAAGCTAAAGATAATATTTTCACTGAACTTATCAGGATGTATTTATCCTGTTTGTATTTAAAAGCTCTTTGAGACGTAAGTAATACTAATTGTAGTTCTGGTCTCCTGAGCCCTTGGTGTCATGGTTTCAGTTTGATGCCATGGGTCTACTAGTTACACAATCTTGAACTAGTGTTAGCCATTAGCTCACAGTACACGGGCCTACGCCTGTACAGGATCAGAGAGAACATTTAAACCAGCGCATTACAGCCCCGTGAACTAGCCTGTCATTTACCTTTTATTTCATTTCCAAACAAACTATTAATCAGCACTGCCACCTCTTGCACATACCTACCTGAAATAACGATCACATTAATTATAGCAATGACGGACAGCGTTTCTCTTTCAAGTCCATCTCAAACTCACTGAACTGAGAAGCTCTTTCAGCGCCCTGCTTCGTGTTTGCCTCTGTTGTTTTCATACTTGGACATGCTCTGTCCTCTGCATTATCTTGCATATCGTGACTGTCTGAGTTTATCTTGGATATTAATCTCACAGAACCAATATTTGTTATTACGCAGATAAGAGCTTCGTCCCTTGCACCACCTTGTGCAGTCACATTCTGCTTGTGCATTGTGGGATAGCTCTCATTAAAGACACAGACAGTGGCATTGCAGGGGCCAGGGAGCCGCTAGTGCTCTGTAATTTAATGCCTCTGAACCTACCCTTCCCCCATCCCCGGGGCTACACAATTCAATGAGTCTGTCATAGCCCAAACAGTGTGAAAATAAGATATGAAACGTTAAACCGTGCCATTATTTTTACCCCTGGCTCACGGTGGGGAATATGTGGCTCTATCACACGCATGATCTAGGACAGATCTTAGGGTGTATTACCGTTCCACACCTCACACTGCCCTGGACTTGACTCGTATGCTCTGTGGATGAGTGTGTGTGTGCCCATGTGTGCATGCTTATGTGTGTGTGCCTATCTGTGGGATTGAATCTGTATAAATTATGGTTGGGGGGTATCCAAATTTTCATACCGTCATTGGTGAAATACTGCTGTATGAGGTATGGCATTTTAATAGCACCAGCTGAAATATGTTGGAATATTAAAAGGTTTGTAGCTCTACCAACTGTTTGCTATTCACTGCATTTTCTGCCGATATCATAAACATTCAAAAGACGGTTTGCTCTTGCAGTGGTGCTACTATCTGTGAAAGATGTCCTGTGAAAGGCCATGCTGTGAAAAGGGGGCCATTTTTATGCTTGTTTATTTCTGTATGTTTTATGGTGAGACTCACAGGCGACATATCGCTTCATATTCTGTCCATATTCATATTGCGCATCGCCTGGAAGACCTCAGCGAGGTGTAGGGTACATATTCCCAGTTAAATGCAGCAGCTTCAGGTTCATTTGACTTCTGTCCATTTTGCTGATCAAAGCCTATCTATATGTCTGACTGGCTATATCATAATATATCCATGCAGCAAGCTAGCTGTTTCAACATTTTAGCTAAGGTGTCACCGTATTTGACTGCTCAGTTGGTGCAAAATTCAGATCGCAGTTACAGTGAAGCTCTCTTACTGCTCCCTGTATTTCAACAAGAGGGGACTTGTCAGCAGTCTACAACACAGTACAACTTTCAAAAATTGCTGACATTGGGATCGGTGTTTACTGTGCAAAAAAATAAAATTGCATGATTTTGAGAAGTGCAACTTTATCATTTTATTTATATGCAGGGCACTGTGCGGGATGTGGGACAAAAGGACGAAATGCAGGACTGCCTGACACAGTACGCCCGAGGTGTTAATGGAAGAGACAGCAAACTCACTTTGAAATGATTATTTTGCTTCCAAGTGCGCATGAAGATTCAAAGTGTTGCCTTCCTTTACCATCGCTAAAGTCAGCAGATTAGCTCATTCATATCTTTGGGTTTCCCTGTATTATTTGATATAAACCCAAAATACTGCCACACTGGAGCTCTCACATTTTCTTTGAGCAGCCAGATCTTGGGCCTACATCATGTTTCTTTACTGCTGTCTCATCTGTTAGCCAATAGGATCATTTGTAACATATTAATGGCATTAGGAAGAGGTGATGTTCAAAGGAACATATGCGCAGGAACAGGCTAAAAATGGTGCATTAATGGTTCGGTCGGTATTGAAATAACACCATCTGCATTTTTATATGCCACGGCATGGCATTACTGGATGTTATCCCAACCCTACTATAAATTAACCTATTTGCACATCTGTGCTGTGACAGACCGCGTATAATGTTGCTTGGAGCAGCTGTGTGTGTGTGTGTGTGTGTGTGTGTGAGAGAGAGAGAGAGAGCGGAGTACATATTGCATGCCGTTATGGAGATGTGTCCAGGAAGTGGCTCAGTGGAATACAGCATGATGTCTGGATTACATTTCTTTTATGGTGTGTTTAAAATAACACAAAAACAGAAATGGTATTGGGGGACATGATGTATTGCCAGGTCTTTTACAAATACACAAAATAAGAAGCAGACGTTCAGAATGTTTTAAACCGATCTAAGGGTAAAATAAAGAGCTTGAAAGCTTCTCGTATTTCAGAAGGGGTGACCTGCGGCATTGTGGGAAAGAGTGAGCTCTGTGTAAAGGGCTGTGGCTGTGGGAATGTGTTTTTCCCGCCAAATGAAGGCTCGTAAAGATGCCTATGCAGTGTGGCTGTTTATGTGTATTTTGCATTCATTTACTATTTTCCTTGTACTTTTGTTTTAGTATATTTTGTTAAAAGCAGTCTGTTTCTTAAGCAGGAATACATTTCTCACTCTGCCCTGAAAAAGGACCTTAAAAATACATTTTTAAAACAGAAGTATCCTTCCCTCATTTAATCTTGCCAATGGAATGGTCAGCCTTAGCTGTGAATTTCTACAGTTCCTCCTGCACCTGTAGCTGAAAAACCCACACTTCACAGTGTTCTGCAGTACAGATCACGCAGTGCTACAGGAGAGAGCTGGCGCCAGCTGGAGAGAAGAGACGATGGCTTTTCCTTGAGCCTTAGCAACGGCTGGAATTTTCAGCACAGCGCACATTTTTAACATTTTTCCATGCCTCTCTTTCCCTGACGTCTTCAAGTAAAGGCCCCTAGATTCAAATAAACGTGTGGGTAAACAAGCGCGGCGCTGCCAACATCAGCATGCAGTGCGGACACGCGGGGCCTGGCAGCAGCCCTCACCGGCTGGACCCCTGTTCCTCTGCACCGCTTCCAGAAGGAGATTCCAGGAGACGGAGGAGGTGAGGGAGGGATCGCCACTGAATTCTGACTCCGCACCGCCCACAGAAATCCCCACGCAGCAGAGCACAGCATTCAGCACACGGCAAACGGCGCACACATGAGCTGTAAGGGATGGCAGAGGCCAGCGGTGAGCTGCCAGCATTTCCTCACAGTGTACCTGGGAATGACCAAAAGGCTGCCCAACCTGTCCGGGGGATGTCACACTGCTCCAGGGGAGGGGGACCGTCCCCAGTCCTCTAACAGTGAAGAGCCGCAGAGCTCACATGCAGCTGTGCACAGGGAGCACGAGTGACAGAGCAGAGTGCCGTGCTGACTGGGCCCGTGCTGGGAGCCCCCTGCTTGTGGGGCAGGGCTGTGCGGCTCCCAGGGGGCTCAGTGGGGGCTCAGAGGGGGCTGTGCTCAGGGGCAGTTACTCGCATGTTTCCCTTCTTGCGCAATTTGAACTGGGTCCACGGCTGCGGCCGCTTGACGTGACAGAACACCCAGCATCACTGCAGGCCCGTCCAGCACAGGGGAGGCTGGGAGGCTCCAGCTGGGGGAGTGCTGCACATCCAGCTGGCATCCGTGCCTCTACACAAACACACACTCTCTCATTCACACACACACACGCAGACCCTCTCACACACATACTCTCACGCTCACACACACGTGCACACATTCTCACGCATACACACACACACTCACTCACTCACACACACGCGCACACACACACACACACACACTCACACGCACACATGCCCTCTCTCTCACACACTCTGATCTGTCACAGTACCCGGCCCATGCCCCACCGCACCGCTTCCCTGTCCAATGATAATCAGACGGTTGGAGACGGAGGCGGTGTGGGGTGACCTCACTGGGAAAGAATGAGCGGGGTCCAGGAAGTGAATCAATGTGGAAGTGAGTAAGGCCGCTCTTTCAAAGGGAGCCAAATGGCACGGCGAATACGGAAACCGATACCACTGCCCCCACCGGCCCCACCGGCCCCCGAACACCACCGCACGGGGGGATGAGTCAGCAGATCTGCGCCCGTCCAACAAACACATCTGTTGCCCCGGAGACGCGTGTAGTGGAAAGCTACAGATTTCTGGATGTGCCTGTTCGGTCCCACGAGGCTGTTTGCAAGGACGGTGTCTGGGGCTCCTGCTGACAAATCCGCGCGTATTTCATTCTGTTCCATTTCTCAGCCGCCTTGGTACCCCTCTTTCTGTCAGCGCTGTAAAATACTGTATAAAAGCGCGTTGAGAAAGGGATGCGGGACGTGGAGCTGTTACAGATTCCTGCTGGCCAGTGTTGAGCCTGCGGGTGGAGAGAGAAGCTTGTTTAGCTGGCGGGTTGATGCGTGTGAGGCGGCTGTGCTGATGATTATTGACGGGGCGATGGCAGGCTGCAGTTTGAGTGTCAGATGTGAGCCGGTGTAGCCTGTGCTGCTGAGAGGAAATCGGTTGTGTCTGCGTGTGTTTGTGAATGAGTGTAATCTCAGGCCAGGCCAAGTTTCACTCATGAATAAGTATAAAGCAATGCACTTATCTTGATATGCCCTGTTACCTCCCAAACCGCGCTAACCTTTAGCCAGGCTGTTGTCACTGGCACAGAAAGAGAATGATTGCAAGGTTGACAAGTGCAATGGAAACTAGTGAACCTTGTTGTCAAAGTGTTTAATGTTCAATGAGGCAGCCTCATTTATTGATTCAACATTGCCAGCATTAAGTTACATATGCTGTGGTGATATTTTACATCTGTATGAAGCTGCTGGTGGTAGCATGACAGCGCTTCCTGTATGAATGTGCAGCATTTGCTCTCACTGACTGCACACTGCTTTTTTGCTGCCTGGAATACAGACTTTGAGGTGATAACTCAACCTGTGTCCAATCACACTTTCCACACTGTAGTACCTGTGCTTCACCACTGAAAGGGCCGTACTGGAGTTTTCAAATGCAATTACAGTTACTTGTCCTCTGCCCAGCTCATCCTGTGTGTTTCATAAATGGCCCAGAACTCCACTCCTGTGAATGGGCCTGGTCTGGCGGTATTGTCGTCACCGGCTGCCGGCCTTTGTAGAGGAGCCAAGCTGGCATGAGAGGGCCAGACCAGGACGGGGCCCCGGCGGGGCGGAGCCCGGGCCCCTCTTCCCAAAACGGGCGAGCCCACGGGAAGGCCCGACCGTCTCCCGCCTGCCCCTCCACGGGGTTTCCCAGGCCGGCGCTCGGGAGCGCTCACGGTGGCGTTCGAGCGGAGAGCGGCGAGCGGAGAGGAGCAGAGCGCGGAGAGCGGAGAGGAGCGGAGCGGAGTGCGGAGAGGAGAGGAGCGCGGAGAGAGGAGCGGAGCAGAGCGCGGAGAGCGGAGAGGAGCGTGGAGCCGAGTCGCGTTCTCACGCCGCTCCCAGGGCCCCTTCTGCAGGAAGAGAAAAGAAAACCTCTCAGCAGGAGGAGGAAATAAAACCAAACAAAACACCGCCCAAAAAAAGGCCTGACGGGCCGGCTGGCTGCGCGTAGCGCAATAAAGCAGACCCCGCGGCCGGCTGCGTCCTTCTCAGACCCTAAATCTTTCCCCCGTCGGCGGGGGGGCGCTGGGGGGGCGCTGGGGGGACATGGGAATCCTAGGGTCCGAGTGGGGAAAGAAGAAAAGAAAAGAAAAGCAAACTTCAGTCGCCTCCCCCCGCGGCGCACTGGGATAGCGGGCCGCCGCCGGGCCCAGGCGTCAGAAGGGATGTTTGCTTTAGCGAGGGCGGGCCGGGGCCGGGCCGCGGGCGCCTCCGCGTCGCCGTGTTGCCGTTGGCTCCGCGAGCGCGGCCGCTGCCCCCCTCCCTTCTGGACGCAGCCGCGCCGCGACCCCTGACCCCCACGCTGAAGGCCGGAGGAAGCGGAGCGGCCTCGTTTCCTCCCGATAGCGGCCCAGCCCAGCGCCGCCGCCGCCGCAGCGCAGCGGTGCGGTCCTCCCTGACCGCCTGCCCTCCGCTTGCACGTCCGGCGCGTGAGGGGGCGCAGGGCGTTCCCCCGGACACTGCCGCCTTGTTTACAGCACGTTTCCTTCTGTGTGCAGAGGTGTGCTGCCAGGGAACAGAAGAACAATGCTGATATTTAAAAAGCAGCGCGTTACTGCTGGGCTCTAGTAATGCGAGAGTAAAGTTACGATGCTGTAAATGAGCTGGCACAATGGCAAGCGGGATGGAGGTCACCTTGCTTTTATCAATAACTATGGATTTGTAGAGATTACAATGAACAAACAAAGCAAGAAAGAGGACCGTTTAGTCGTAGCATAGCACCCCCTGTCTCCCCGGTGGAAGCTACAGTTGACCTTCTGTTGAAGAATGGTCCTCCTCCAGCATCTGGCACAGATGATTGGTCAGCCCAAACCCCTCCCCCTTTTCTGCAGTGCTGCATAGAAAATGTCATGTGTGTAATATTTGCGTGTATTCTCTCCCTCTCTCTCTCTCAACCTCACTTTCTCACTCTCCTCTCTCCCCCCTCACTCTCTCTCACTCCATCCTCTCCTCTCCCCCCTCACTCTTTCTCTCTCCATCCCCCCCCTCCCTCTCTTTTCCCCTCACTCTCTCTTTGTCTCTCTCTATACCCCTCAATTCATCAGGAAAGAGACCTGTTCCTAGTTCATCTTATTTATGTCCCAGGGCGTCTCTTAAATCTCTGCTCTCCCGTGAGTGGGGGACGTGACGAGCGAGCAGCTTAACTGGTGAAAAATGAACTTGGGGCCGGGCACAGGGCTGCACTACAGACCCCGAGTTCCATCTGAATTTATGGAGGCATATATACCATCTCTGTGCTCCCTCCGCTTCATGCGGGTTACCGCTCTCTCTGTTTTCCTTCCTCAGAGTTCGTCTCTGTAACGTTGGACGTGACACAATGCTTAACTTGAGTAATGCCCCTGGTGTTTCTGTGGGGGGGGGGGAGGAGGAAAAAATAGGTTATTCTGGATATAATTTGAATGGATTTTTTTGCAGATGTATTGAATTTCAGACTCCCAGGCGGACGTGTAGTAAAATGGCTCTTTTTTTCCTTTCCGTAATCAGGAAGAGCCCAAGGTGTGCTGGAGCACATCTGTTCCTCTGCATGTAGAACATGCCCTGGACACGGGAAGAGTCGGCCGTAACCGGAGCCGTTTCGCCGTCTTAAAAAATGTGGAATTAATGCGCCGTGTCCTGGGAGCTGACGTGCGACCGAAACCTCGCTCTCTCCGGACGTGAGCTGGGCGAGCGGCGTCGTAGAGCACGCAGCCAATCAGCCGGCTGTGTTTGGGAGCTGCTCGGCTAGCCTTTAGCCTTTAGCCATTAGCCTTCTGCAGTCCAGCGTGGAGTCCAGGGTTTTTTTCACCGGTGGCTTTTCTCACACTGTGATCAGAACCCCCCCCCCACCCCCCCACCATGTCTGAGAGGCCTGAGAGAGAGCAGCTGTGCCCCTGACCGCCGAACGCCCCCACGCCCCCATAACCCAAACAGCTCTGTCCTTGTGAACGCGAGAACACATTCAAAAGGTTACCACAGACCAGTTACGTAATTTGCGTGCGTTTGCATGTGCTGAAAGACCTTTCCAAGAATTTTAACATTTTTTTTATCACTTGCCCCTGAGTGGAGTTTCTGGGTGTGAAGACTGTTTTATATCACGCACACACGAGATGAGAGAGGTGCAGGGAAGTTATAAAGTCTCCTTCCTGTCAGGTGACGCCTCTAACTGCATGCCAGAATAGGCCAGGCGGGCGAGCGTACGGAATGTGTGGAGAGGGCCTGGATGGGAGTGTTTTTTAAGCGGAGTGATTAATCTGTGCCACAGTCAGTTTTAGGTCCGATTCAAAAGGGCGGTCGGGTGCCTTATAACAACAGCCAGGCCCACCTCTGAAAAGTCCCAGAATGCCAGAGGAATGGAAGAAGCATAAAAGCATGCTGGGATTGCAGGGTGTGATGAATGAGGTGATAAAGGGGAAAACTGTGGGCAGGTGTTGGGGTGCTGGCTCGCACCCCCTGTCCCTCCCTCCCTGTTCACGCAGCTCGTCACCCCCCCCCCCCTTTTGAAGTCTGACTCACGCGTCTGCCGTCTCCTCTTCCCCTGCGGCCGCGGCGTTTGTGTGCCTCCATTAGAGCATTACCCAGGCTGCTCACTCACATTCCACTTAAACGTGCCATTTGGCTAATTCACTTAGCCTGGAGAGGCGCGCGGCGCGGCTGCTCCAGGTCTGTAAATCCAGGCTAAGCTGTGGCGCGGCGCGCTCGCGCGGACGTCCTTTGTGTTAGCGAGCCGCTAAAGAGCGCGCCGCGTGAGACACAGAGCGGAGAGAGGGGGTCAGCGTGCGTGGGGGCAGGTGGAGCGCTCGAGGGTGGTGATTCGAACCCCAGTCAGAATGCAGGTGTCGCCCACTTGACTCTGTTTCCACACTGCGCACCACCTGCTCTCCACATTCACTCGCCTCTGTCTTTTTACTGACTCTTACTGATCTCCCCTCCGTCTCTGTCTCCCTCCCTCCATCTCTTCCTCCCTCCCTTGTTCCCAGGAACAGTGGAAGACATGCGTCTGTGTGTCACTCCGTAGGCACCATGCCCTTTTAGCTGTGGGGGCCCAGCACATTGTTTGGTGGGGGGGGCAGGGGGGGTTACTCAGCATGCTGTGTGTCTGTGTGAGTGTCTGTGTGAGTTTGGGGTGTGACTGATCGTAGTGTGCGTGTGTTGCGGAGTGTGACTGAGCATAGTGTGTGAGTCTGACTCAACCCCAGTGAGTGATCTGTGAATCAGGGACAGGCATGCGCCCCCCCCCCCATGGCGGCTGTGATGCGCTGTGTGTAAGCTCCATTAAGAACAGATTTTCACCCTGGCAAACCCTGGGGTTCAATACTTCAGTGCCCAGATTGGCTTTGGGCCTGGGTTTGTGGGTTAGGGAGGTGTGCAGCCTGACTGGTCCCCAGGTGACCCCCCCCCCTCTCTGCTCCCCCAGGCAGGTGCAGCGGTGAGGGCGTACCACAGCGGCAAGGCACGGGTCTCCATGACCTCCGGCTTCACCTCCCAAGGGAACAGCAACCAGCAGGGGGCTACGTGGGGCACCTACGCCTTCCCCCGAGCCGGCTTGCACTACCAAGCCCCCCACGCCAGCTACGCCTACTGCCCCGGGCAACCAGCGGTGAGTCCCCGCCTCCACGCCTCTCTGGCCACGCCCTGCTCTTCTGGAGTGTCATATGCACCGTCCCCCTAAACGAGCAGATTGTTGTGAACTTGTGTGTGTGTGGATGCAGAAGCAAGAGGTTTTCACTGGTATAGTGATGGAATGGCTGAGGGTTTGGCTCATATTTGGTCCTCCTACAAATCAGCAGTGTAATACTTTTTAAAGAGATCCCAACAGCTGTTGTTTTTTGGGTGTGTTGCCATGGTGACCCCTCCATCTGCGCATTCAGCCAGTCTGGGGCTGGCCCTGCCATATGCTGCTGTCTGTTGTGGTTTCAGAAGATATTGTTTTTTTCCCCTCTCATTTGATTTCAGTTGCCCAAACTGCATGCCAGAGACAGCTTTGACGCACTTAATGTCCAAGAGTGTGTCCACGTACTCCAAAAGCGCGTCTACACACTACACTCTCCAGTGCGTGTACACACTGCACATTTGAGTGTGTCTACGCAGTGCTGTCGCGAAAGCGATGTTTATGAGCCCCTGAGTCCTTATTTCCCCTGCAGTGATCCTCTGTGTCATTTCTCTGGAACGCACATGTTTTGTGCGTTGCGATGTGTAGCGGTGGTGTTGGCAGGAGAACTAAGCGTGTTGGCAGCGTGTGTGGACACATCTAACCAGTTGAGAGGCGGATTTATGGCCTGTGGAATACCCTTGTCTGTGGTCCCGACATGTTTTCATCCCCAGACCAGCAAAACATGGAGGCGCTCGCAACGGCTGTACTGCAACTTGTTCAGTCGCGCTGCTGTTTGACTTCTTTTATGATGAATACATTTTATAATGAATACAGTTACACGGTCACAAATTTGAAATGAGAAAAATGCTTTTGCAGTGTATGGGAAGAAACATATTTGATATGGCGATAGTTATCATGCTTTTGCCTGATGTCTTTTTCTATTGTATGGTAATGTAAGGTTTTGGCAGCACTGGTTATCTCACAATTCCACCGAAGAAAAATGGATTGAAAAGGAAACAGGAAATCCACATAAAGTGTTGAAATCCTGAGCCATGTGGCGTGTGGAGAGTGAATTACTGCACGCTCGTTCTGCCCCCCCCCCCTTTAATTACATCCACGCACAGAGCAAAATAAACATCCTTCTGAACATGGGAGAGACTGTGCGTGTGTGTGAGTGTGTGTTTCTGTAAGTGTGCATTTGTGCGTGCGTGTGTGTGTGTGTGTGTGTGCGTGCATCCTGGCTCTTCTCCTGTGTTATAAAAGAGCCTCCAAGCCTCCTTGAACACTGTGTGACCCAATGTTTGGCATTTTCAGTGATGTTTCCTTAGCCAAATTGTGAGCTGTGTGAGACAGAGGAATGAGAGACTCTAGAGCTGCAGGAAGAGTGAGGAAAGAGGAGAGAAGGGAGGCAGAGAGAAGGGAGGGAGGCAGGGAGGTAGGGAGGAGGCGGGAAAAGGGATCATGAGAGAACGAGAAAACATGGTGGTAAGATTAGAAAAGGAAGAGAGGGAAGATGGATTGAAAAGGCTAGAGGAGAGAGAAGACAATGGGGGTGACTGGAGACGGGAACGGTAGAGGTTGCAGGGAGGTGAAAAGAAAAGAAGGAGGATAAGGAATGGGATATAGAAGAAAGGAAAGAGGGAGGGAGCGGGAAGATGAAAGAGAGGACAGAGTTTGAGAGGGATGGAAAGAACAGAGAGTGAGCGGTACTGCCTGTTCCAGAGGGTCTGCGGTGGTGAGGGAACTTGGTTTGTTACCACGAGGTTGCCAGTTCCAAACCTGGGCTACCGCTGAACCAAGGTACTTACCCTGAATGGCTTTGGTTAAAAATCCAGCTGTGTAAATGGCTAACATCAAGTGTCTCAAATGGATGTTTGCCGGATTTTGAATGCTTTTTCTTCCCCTTAAAGTCTTTCCTTGGTATCTCCAAGTCTCAGGATTCAGACATGAAGCAAAAAAGAGTCACTTTATTGAAACAAGGAAAATGTGTTGAGGTTCATTTCAGACTGGATTCTGATAGAAAAATATGTAGGTCATTCAGGCATCAGATCTGGTGACAAATTCCAGTCTGTTTCCAGTGATTGTCTTCAGTTCCAGATTTATGTCGTAAATTGTGGATTTGTCATTTAAAAATAAGTGCACTTTTTATGGCAAGAAACAGTGTTTAGTTATTTTAGTTTTTTAAGGGAAGTCTTAATTAAAAATGTAAGAAAGTAGTTATTACACATTATAAACAACTAAGTCTGTGTTATTACGCATTAATGACAGCTGACATGGGTTATTACGTATTAAGAACATCCAGTCTGGGCTCTGGGTTGCTACACGTTAAAAGCAGCCCAGTCTGTAGTGCTCCTGTGTTTGGCATACTCAGAATGATGACGTCATATCAATTAAGCTGTATTTGAATGCAGGATTGTAATGCTCTAATGCAGCCACTGCCAAATGTGTCTATTACTTCAGTGTAGTCCGTCAGTTCAGTCATTGATTGGATCCAGGCCTCGCATACACACACACACACACACACACAAGTACACACACACATGCCTGCACTGGGCTTTGTTGTTCTACAATTGTTTCACTTGCTCTGAAGGAAAAGTGCAGTTAGTTTCTTGTTTTTTTCCCCCTCACCTTTTGCCACATTGTTATTACCAGTGAGATTTGTCAGAGCCGTGCACCAGCAGCCATCGTATCTAAAAAAAGAAAATGGAAAAAACACAGAATGCGCACACGCAGACAGCCCGCCTGTTTGTGTACTTTTTCACGGTTTCGCTTTGATTCTGTGTGTATACGTTCCGTGCCATTTTCAGTGTGGTGGAAAACAACTGTCTCCTTCCCCCCGTCCTTCACAAACAGCACATTTAGTCAAGGCCCCCTCTTTCTTTTAGTCTGCCTGCCAGCTGTTCTTCTCAGGACCGTCCTGTTTATCACACGTTACACAGAAATAGCCAAAAAGAAAAGGGAAACCAGAATCGATCCTGTTTTTTCTCCGCTTGCTGTTAAGAAAAGGTCGGTAAACACGAAGGAGCACAGATGAGTTATGATCCTTTGTTTCTGCCTCAAGTGCTCTTATAATTACAATGGAAGCAGCAATATTTCTTCCCTTAATATGGCACCCGAATCCCTGCGGACGTTTTGGGTTCTGAGGAAACGGAACAGCGGAGGAAGTCAGTGCTGATGTGTGCAGCAGCAAGGAGACGTGAAGCATGGACTGTGTGGCCATTTACGGCATCATACTGTACATTTTAAACACACACACACACACAAGGTTGTGTTCAGTGTCTCAGTTCTTTTGTCTTCTCCAGTCTGTGGTGCCACACACTACCAAAGAGGATCAGGAGGATTTGAGTTTCCAGGGGGATGATTTAAAAATTGCATGATTTAATGTGCAAGCTTTAAATGCAACTTTAATGAGTGGCTTTAGTAGCCCAACATCCCAGTATAAGTGCAATGCAAAGAACACACCCGGAAGAGACCCTGTTTATAGCTTTGATAAGATGGGGAGTGTTTGAACATGCCTGGGGTGTATGCAAAACTAGCTTTGGGACATTGCAAGGGATCTGAGCCACGGAACAGGGGTGATAGCACAGGGATCAGGAAGTCATGTTTCACACATTAACCAGAGAGGAGCTCTCCTCAAGTCACTGACTATGTCGCAGCAAATAGAACAGTGGCTACAGTAATTGGTAGATTCCTTCTGGCTGGACTCCCTGCAGCATTGAAAGGGCCCTGCACCTGTAGACAGGTATGCACCAGTCACCACTGGCATTTGTCTGTTTCTTTTTACATGAAAATATATTCTGCGATTGATTGCCCTTCTCTGTGGGTCCCACTAGGGGTGGGATTGTTTACTGAAGTAACAGAACTCGGCAGCAGGTTCTTAAACATCTAGAAAAAAATATGTAATCATAAATCTTTTTTTTTTCTTGCGCCTTTCAAAAGTAATTGCTGTAGTAACGGGTCACAGCCCGCATAGTAAAATGTTCAGTGTTAAATCATCTCTTACAGAGTTTATATGAGTCCACTATGGCCAGAGAGTTAGAGTTCATTAACCCTGGGCATTTTACTGAGTGCATAACCTATGTGCTGAACTTATCCCAAGGTCCCTAACCGCTCCTACCAATTGCTAAATGTTCCATCCCTAGCTGCTATGCACAAATGACAACTGTGTGTCTTCTCCCTGATTTATTATCCCTGAAAATGAAAATTCTCAACAAAAAAAACCCTGTGTAACCTTTTACAACACAGAGTAATTCACTTTGTTTTGTAGGTGTTTTTGGAACATTTTCTGCCCATCTCACTTGTGGCTAATTAACCACTAGAGTTAGAGGGTTGAAACCTTGCACTTGACTTTCTTTAAAGCACAGGCAAAGCATTTCATATTGTAGCTCTTGTGTTACTGTAGATGTTGAACAGCGACAAGGAAGATTAAAAATGATATTTTTCATTAGTAAATTGGTCTTTTATTTATAGAATACATTTGCACTGTATTAAATTACGTAGATGTAGTAGTCTCGTAGCGCCTGTAATGTTGGTGGTTAGAGAAGTAAATAGTAATATATTATTTAGATATATTTGTATGATGCTTGTTATAAATGAGCTCCACACACTTAAGATCAGTGAACTCACTGCTGCGAGCGTTTTGCAGCTGGGCATTCAGTTCGGCACCGTATAATTTATGGTTTCAACCGTAAAACACAAGAAAACGTTTCGTGTGTTGAATGCTCCCCTGAGCCAATGAGCTGTGTTCCAGTGAATGTCGCTCTCATAGATATATTATCGCCAGATTGGAACTTCCTGTCCGCCCTTCTGTAGGTCCAGCTGAAGGTTTACAGCAGTGCTGAGAATGTCCAGCCCAGGAGGGACGTAGATATATTGTGTCAGAATGACGCAGTTCTGTGTGAGCAGTGCAGGTCATGGCTGTGGTGTTGAGTGTGAGGAATACTGTGTTAAAAGCTGCAGGAAAGGTGTTGCCGCATCAAAGCAGGCAGCACCTGCTACTCCATCCTGCCCCATCACACTCACCTCTTTTTACTCCAACCTTCTTTTAATCCATTTTCTCCATGACACCACCTCCTTTTGCTCCATCCTGCTGCACTTCTACTCCATCCTGCTCTGTGCCCTGGTCATAGTTTTACTGTAACGCTGGTCTTGGTCCACCATGTAGCTGAGGTGCATACAGGAAAGGCCATCTACTGGCGCCAGTGTGCCAGTCAGTGGCTGCTTAGTGCTGGAATAGGATGTGGGTGGTGAGGAACCACAAGCTGATAAGTATGACCTCAAATAACCCCCCATCCCCTCCCTCACAGAGACCGCACACACATGTACACACTGCACACACAACCACACACACACACACACACACCTACTGTACACATGCACACACACACACACCTACTGTACACATGCGCACACACACACACACACACATGCACATACCCCCACACACCTACACACGCGCACATGCACACATACACACATACACACACATACACACACGCACACGCACACACACACACACATACACACACGCACACACACAAACACATGCACACACACGCACACACACACCTACTGTACACATGCACACACACACACACACACACACACACATGCACATACCCACACACACCTACACAGGCGCACATGCACACATGCATGCACACACGCACGCATGCACACACACACGTACACACGCACATACACGCACACACACACTGTTCCAGGCTGGCAGATTGCAATCACAGATGCCTTTTCCATAATTCCACTGCCCTGTGCAGAAATGAGAAGAGGTTTGGCCTGTGTGTGTGTATGAAGGTATATTCATTATGAAGTGTATTTTAGGAACAGGAAGAAAGATGTTAACACATGAAAGCCATTCAGGATGTTGGCCCCTCTCTGTTCCCGGTCCCGAGGTAGTGCACAAATAGGGGCAATTTCAGGAGCCATTCCCACTCTCTGCACATTCCTCTGTTGCTGTTTTTCCTCTGAAAAGCAGTGTTTTGTGGCTGGAATCGATTTTAATTGTGTGTAGGGTCCCCCGACAGCAGGGCGACAGAGCACAGAGAGCACAGGTCTTACCCATTTTTTTTGTTTCGTTTTTATTCTCTCTCGCATCCCACTAAATTCCCTAATCAGTAAGGAAAACAAATTATACGCCCTCGATTATATTGCACGTTTGAATGTTGAAAGGAGTCTCTGTTCAGCATTTTCCCCACCGGTGGTTATGCAGAGCTTTTAAAAGCAGTGATCTGTGGACTCCCACCCTGGTTAAAGCTCATTATGCCCGTACAGAGCTGAAGAATGGCAAAGCTGGATAAGTGAGCGGGGACAGAGCAAACTTAACTTAATAGTGCATCTCCGATAGTGGGGCTGGTGGTTTAGCTCACGGAAGCAGATTTAACCGAGCTTCCTGCCTCAGACCCAAACGCCAGCATCACAGTGCTGTTGAGAGAGGTCAAGGGGAGCTGTTTGCCTTTGGGTCCCAAAATGCATCTGTACATTGTTCCATTAAACAAAAAAAAAAATCAATTTATTTGTGTAGCGCTTTTTAGAGAGAACTGTCACAAAGACGCTGTACAGAGAAACAGATGGAAAATTGGGCAGAAACATGAAGGCCTGAACCCCCCAAAAGCTAGCGAGGTAAAAACTCCCCTGTAGGGAGGAAAACACTCAAGCAAGGGCAAGAAAAAGCTCCCCAAAGGTAAGAAATCTCAGGAGGAACCTGGCTACAGAGGGGGAGCCCATCTTCTGCTGGTTGGCACGGTGTAAAATAAGGGCAGCATGCATGGTAACACATGTAATGAGGCATCTATCACAGTAAATAGTCTAATAGATTGAGCAGGACACAGTCTGAGGTATCATGAGGACTTTTCCACACTGCATAAAGACTGAAATAAAATGAAGAGTTGTTATTGAGTGAAGCTATTGGGCAACTTCCCCCTTTCTTTATCTCCCCGCTCTCCCTCTTTCTCTCTCTCTCTCCCTGTCCTCTCATTTTTTTTGTTTTCTTGGAAGGTTACATGCCATGTGTCAGGGCCTCTGTTGAGTTTGTTACGCTGTGTGTATTACTCCTCCGTTTAGTAACTAGGCAATACAGGAAGCGTGTAATCATTCCCGAAAGGGATTACTGCACTCCGGTTCCTCCCTGTTAGGAACTCTCGGTCTCTCTCACTCACGGCTCCGAAACTCGGGATGCTGCTTGGTGAATTCTCAGACACTGGAATGAGTGGGAACCAGCGTTTCACCTGGACAAGCTGTCTTTTCAGTTTTTCACTGTGCAGTCAGCCTGTGTCATAGTCAGCACAGCCTGTCAGGCAGCACACACCTTTAGTGATAAAGGGCAGGTATGTTTCTATAGCAGTAATTGCACAGACATGTTTCTCGCTGACATTTTGTGGTGGAGAATTTGCAGGGTGGGGACACATGAGAAACCTTAGCTGGTTTGCCCCCCCCTCCAGAGAAATATTGGTTGCCGACTGAAGCTCCTGCCCAACTGCCAAATGCCAGGGAAATGTACACCTGGAAGAGGCTCTTATCTGGCCCTGTTACATCCTGCTGGATCCATTACGCTGCTGTGTCCACTGTTTATCCTGTGCCTGTGTGGCTCGCGCTCTCCTAAGGGATTTAAAACATTTTTCCGAGCTGTTTGTAAAAATCGGCCCTTCATTTGCTTTCTGAGATGCTGCAGGTCTGCTGGTCTCCAGTCTTTTTTTTCCCGGAGTGTAAGAGAATCGGCCCGTTTCACAATGGAGTACTGTAGAGTTCTGTTCCGCTAGAGAGCAGTGAACTAAATTACGATAATATTTATCTGCCCTTCTGTCTTCTCCTGCTATGGGGCCCACCCAAACCGTTCTCCCCCTGCCTCTCTTGTTCCCATTCTCTCTTTCTCTCTCTCCCTCCCTCCCTCTCTCGCTCTCCATTCCTCTCATTCAGCCGGGGTCACGGGGGCCATAGCTGTGGAATTGCCTGAGAAATCCGCCTCCCATTGACACTGCGCACAATTGAATACAGTGTTTTCAAAACATTTCAATTTTTTTCCTTCCTTTTCCACGAGATTCAGTGCACATTCCTGGGAGACACCGACCGTCAGCCCACAGCTCTTCACAGTCCAGTGGCATTCCGGGGAGGAAAGAAAGCGGTTTGCCGCTTTTGTTGTGTTGGTATTCAGGAACAATACGTTTCACAGGAAACACAGGGTACAGGGTGTATCTGTCTGTTTATCCAGATTCCAATTATCTGCTTACCTGACAATTAATGTCTGTTTATCTTTTCCTTGTGCCTCCAACCTGACATGCTCTTCAATTACATTTTTGGAAGAAATATCTTCTGAAATGCAGAAAAAAATAAAGCGAAGTGCATAATATCAGACCGCTGGCGTTCTGTTTCTCTTTTCCGTGTGTAGTCTGAGATATTTCCTGTCCTCTCCTCTCAATGGCGCAGGTAAATTGCCCATAACGCATAAACAGTCATTTATAAAGGCTGACAGACGCGGTGGTCGTTTGCTGAAATTAATTACCTGCCCGCGCTGTTGTGAGTGTCTGTCGCTCCCTGTCAGTCATGGCAGGCTGCTGCTAGGTTCCCTGGCAGAGATGCCCCCACCTGCCTTTCGGGGTGGAAAGACAGCCAATCAGGCGCTAGCACATATGTACTGATGATTTACCCGGCGATTCTTACATTTTCCATAAAAATGAATAGGTCTTCTTGCTGTGTGGATCTGTAATATTACTCCTGTTCTTGTCATTATCATGAATCTCATTCAATTTTTATTTTTCCTTTCACTGTTGGTTTTGCTGTTGATCCAACTGGGGAATACAATACTCTGTGTTTGTTCTTCAGATTTGAAAAAGAAAGAGAAAGAGAGAGAGAGGGGGAAGAGGAGGAGTGTAAAGGAAATACTTTGGCTTTCATCATTATTTTATCTGTAGATGATCTGATTGCTTACAGATGGAAAGAAGACAAAGCAGCAAAGTAATAACGAGAACAGACAGGTATACAAGCATCTCAAACGAGGTGAAGTAACATTTCTTAATTGTGATAATATCCTATTCAAAGACATCTTTAACCAAGCAACAGTTAATAACGCTGGATTGTGACTATTAGTGTCACATAATTGTTACCATACCCCTGAGTAGGAGCTACATCAAAGTAGCTTATCTCCTCGCTGTCAGAGGTACAAAGCGCTCACAGATCCCCTAATCGCGGCCTGGCCGCTGTGAACGGACGACACGGAGACGAACCTGGCTCTTAAAATAAAGCAGCGAGGGAGATCAAGGGGAGCGCTCCCCTCTGCGCTGTAGAAAGTTCACACACAGTTTATGAGCTGCCTTTGTGGGGGGAACAGACGCATCTCTTCTGGAAATCGCACTGAAGCTCGCGTGGACCGGTTTTGTAGAATAATCATGTGTCTGCGCGGTGGCTGTGTTCCAACTGGGATTAGAGCCCAGAACCCTCTAGTTACAAGGATCCCTTATCAGTGCCACTGTCAGTATATTACTGCTCTTCTGGTAGCGTGGGTGTGCTTTGTTGCTGCTGGATCTGCAGTAATTTAGTCTAAACGGTAATTTTGTTGTTAACCCTTCTGGCAGCACATGTACGACATTCAAATCACTGTGAAATTACAGATGAATCCAGACTTCAAGAGAGGGAACCAGTTATACGCGTTAGTAATTCAACAAGTGAAATTCTGATGTGTCAAGACCAAGTCAATGGTAATCGGTTCGGTATGGAAACATTCATATCAGCAAACTGATTTAGACAAAGAATCGCCACTGAAGTCCAAGTGTAGTTCCTTCTGACTCCTTCTAGTACCTTATGTAGTGTTTGAATATTTTTATTGGGTTTTTTGTGTGTTACAAACAGAAATCCACATTCTGTATAGTTATCATTCCTCGGTTTCTGTGAAAAAAGATGCAACCAAGGACAGATCGTTCTTTCTCAGCAGTCTACCGTATTTCTGCGCTTGTTATAAAGTGCTGTGATGGGATTTGTCGTCGGTACATGGCAGGTTTAATGCCGGTTTTTCAGTCTTCACACAACCATTTCCTGAATAGAGGGTCCTGAACAATTAAGTATGACCTGGCCCCCTCAGAAAAAGGAGTTTCCTGCAGTGGCTTTAGACTCAGTCGGCTGTGACAGACCATTAAGACTCCGGGCAGGGCTTTAGAATGGCCCGGGGAAGCTTCTAGCCGCGGCGTTGGCTGACCTTATGAACATGGCCCCTGTGAGCCGGTCTCCATCAGAGATTTACTGAATGTGTCATCTGTCTGCTGTGCTTTAAATCACTGGCCATGGAGCACAGCTAACAGTACCGTGTGCAACTAACCAGGCTAGCAACTGGACATGTGAGATGAACACACAAGGATATATTATGTACTAAACATATATGGTGTCTCTAAAAGATATTGAAATAATTAAGCATATGCAATATGCCTTATGGTATGGTATAGTGTACGCAGTAGGGTATTATATATACTGTATAATAATTAATTTATACAAAAGGAAGTTCATAATTGTAATTGTAATTGCTATATATCACTATACATGAAAACACATAGACCTGTCAGTGTTGTAGCAATTCATTTGATTTTGGAAAATTCTAAAAAGATATTTTGGCAAATCTATTGAATTAGTTCTTTCATTCAACGGGTTAGTTTTATTCTCGAAGGCAAAGCTATATTGGATTGTATTGTTGATCACAGGTTCATTTATTTTCATGGATAAATTGAATTAGCTTAGACAATCCGCTTACTTTTTCACTCCGTGAGCATACTTAATTTTGCATGAGCCTTTCCGTTTATTAAACAAATTCATTCTTAATATTAAAATGATACATCAAGCAGTGTAAACGATAAAAATGGCTGGCTTCATCATTTCAGATGGAAAGCATTTAGCTTCCACCTTCAGCTTAATGAATGCCAGTTACATTAATGGACCATTTCTTCATCTTTAATAGATGTTTCATCCCCTGGTTCATTTACATAATAATTAAAATGAATTCATTAATGCACCATTATTATTCAAATCAAGATTTGACTCTTATGAGCTGTGGAGCAGTAAGAAATGACATGTGGGACACAACTTTCTGCTGGCGGTTTAATTTAATTTTTTAATTAAAGACGTTCCTAACACCAAGTCATTAATTGTAGTTGCTTTGTAACGTAGCTATGTTAAAGTGCATATATATAAACTGTGAACTTAACCAAAGCCATGAAAACTTAAGGAATGGACATTGCTTTAAGCAAATATGAGTCGTTTCTGTGGCTCTCAGTATTTAGACATCAGGGCCCCTCCTTCAAACCATTTAGTCGAGAAAACAAGTACTCCTTGGCAGATTCTTAATCGCTTATGAATTTTTTATGTCTAATGAAAACTACAATAACTGTAATAATATACAAAAGTATAATATGTCATTATTAGAAACCGAATTCACTGTGGTTAAAAAATAAATAGAAAATTTGTTCGCGTAAGTGTTCCATTTTGTAATCCGTCTTGGAAATTATCAATGATTCAATACATTTGTGGGGTGTGTGGACTCCCCTGGGTTAGTAACCAAGTCCAAGTATGAAATTACAGTGTTTTGATTGGCTGTTATCTCACTTCGTTTGGCTACCTGGCCATGCGCAGATGAGTAGGTTTGTTTATGTTGTCGAGAATTACCCACTGACAGGAGAAACAATATGGGCCAAGTCACTGTGACGTCGCCCACTGACTCTCCAGGTGAAAAGCATTTTGAAGCCCAGGGAGTGCAGTTTGTGGGGGCTGTCATGTTGTACAAATTGGAGCCTGAGACTGTGCAGCAGGGAAAAAGGGGGACCCTTACATGGGCATGAAGTCTGGTCATCCACTAAGTGCATGAGATACAGTCACTTAGCAGGGATGCGAACTGTCCCTGATTCGTTCCACAAAATATTACGATCTCTTCCAAATAACAAAATAACTTAAATTGGCAAATGCGGAGACATTAGACGAAGAAAAAACACCTGTTGCGACTGGCGCTAGTGAGCAACGTCTCTCAACAAGACCAGGAGGTGAGCTTCAAAAACGCAGCCCAGTTATGGCCGCTTGGGTTTACCACAGGAACTAAAATACTAGCTAAATGAAAATGTCATCTTCAGCTAATAAGAGGAGCTTGCCACCAAAAAAGGGCCTGGCAAAGATCTCATCTTTATTCCATGTAAATATAAACAAGATAAGGAAGAATAGTAACAGTTGTCCATGAATGCACTGATAATGCAGAAGCCAATGGGAATGATACAGTTGGGGCCAAGCTGTCCAAACATCAGGAGTCTGTGTGGAACCCGACCTGGCTTGAGCACCCTTGTTACAAACTTAGCTTACAGATGTTACAAACAGGCCTAGGAGAGTAAATAATTCATAACAAAAGTTTGTGGCCTTGATTAGATAACTCCTAAATATCCCAAGCACAGAGCAGCATTTAAACAATGCTATTTTAGCCAGCTTGTCTAACAACGTGAAACATTAAACTGATAGTCTCTTTATTATAAATTTTTTTTGGCGCCTTTGGTGTTTTGAAGCCCTCGTATTGATGTAGCCAAGTGACATTTTCAGTGCCATTCACAGTTTACATTACATTCACAGTTTACATTTTATTCTGACCACTGCTGTACGGGTGCTCAGCCACTTGTGTGGGCAGCACAAGCAGTCCGTGAAGAGAGGCAGGGCAGAAGGCGGTTTTATTGAGGTGCCTACTCTGTACACACAAGGTGGAAAATGAAACACTGGGAAATGGGCGTGACATGTTACACAGGCCGCTTCAGGGCCGGCGCTAGGCATAGGCAACAGAGATGGTCACCTAGGGGACAATCCTTCAGAGGGGGCACCAAACCAAGGGAAGGAAATGTAAATAAAATGCGAGCGGATGCACTCGCAGACTCTCCCATCACACGTTTGTGTTCTTAATTGTCACCCTCTCTCTTTTTTAATTGTTTTAGTGCGGAACCTCTGTTAAGTGCAAGGGTTGGTTAACGTCATTTAGCACATTTTTTTTCCCACAATGCCCTATTCTTTATCATTTTTGTCCTCCGTCCTCTTGGGCTGTGTGCACACTGGAGACACAACACTGTAGGCTTAAGGTTAATTGTTTGAAATCTTAGGCCATGATTTCTAAGATGTAGCCTAGCTTTGTCTATTTTTATGTCTCCATTTCCCAGAATAGCTCAATAAAACAGCTCTGAAACAATGTCTGTAGCCTGTCAGTCTAGTAATGCCTGATAATTATAGGAATGAGAAGGATAGATGTTGTCTGCTTATTCACTTATTCCCATCCTGGTGTCCTGTGTGAACTAACACTGGAGAAAATGATCTGTGTCTCCTTTGAGCAGGTCTGCTGCTAAAGAAACAGGCTTTAAGTGCTTAAGTAATCATGAGGACTAATCAGCTTGTCATCATGTAGAGAAAATCATACAGTGCCCCATAACGATTACTACTACTATTACAAATAATAGTAATAACAATAAGAATCACCATCATCATAATTATCATCATCATCCCTAGTACTAGCAGGATCTTTAAACAGATGGGTCTCCATGAATACCACAGTACCCTGTTACATTACTGTCAATTCATTGTGTAAGCCACACATCCCTTTTTTAAATTAAGGAAAAAGGACATACGGTTGAAAAATACTGCAGTAGGTTCTCAGCATTCTTACTCTTACTTAAATATTATGTTTTTACTGCAGATTTTATCTGATGCAGCATGTGGTACACCACTTAAAACAGCGGAGAGTGAGAGTGAGTTTCCTCTCAGATGACGAGCTATTCCCACCTGTTGGCTAATCCATAGCCCGCTGCTTCTCAGGTGTCTTTGTAATGTTGCAGCAGCATTACCTCATTCCTGCTGAGGCGCAGCAATCTCATGAGCATATTATGTGATCTCATGAACCGCCTGGCTGCTCTTATCCCTGGAACCAGGAAGATAAGGGCAGCCTATCCCTGGAGCCGAATCCCGGTCTGTAACCAGGGCTGTAACCTGATATGTGCACTAAGGCGCTGCGCTGGCTAGCTATCTGGTGCCGAGATCGGCCCCCATCCCCGGCCCCGGCCCCGGCCCTGGCCCCGGCCCTGGCCCCCACACATCTGCCCACCGAGTCCAGATACGACACACCGCGTTCTGTATTCCTGAGCTTTACTTGCACGTGTTCACTGGTCAGCTTATACGCCCAGATCCTTATGTTTCTTACAGTTCTGTTTCTGCAATAGAATCATTCAGATTCCCCTGAAGCCAAAATAAACCTGAATAGACTGCGAGACCTGTGGGTCATTTTGCATGGCTTCATGAGCTTCAGGTGACCGGAACTGTGGTATGTTCGTGATGTCTGTGATTTCAGTGAACGGTTGTGTTTTTGCAATGAAGAATCTGTTTGGTCAGTAATAGGCAGGGTAATCTGGCTCCTCCTACATCGTACAGTGATGTATGAAGCCTCATTGCCCAATCAGTCGCACTGATAACGTCAAGGAGGAGGGGCCTTCGGATGCAGCAGAGAATAGTGTCTGAGGTGAGCTTGTGTGATGAATTGGTGTGCCATTGGCCTTGGAGGTGTTCTGGTACAGTGCATGACTGAATGCACTGGGACAAACACCGGTTTCCTCCGTATGTACAGGTAGCGCACTTTCACCTCCTCGTTTCCTCCGTATGTACAGGTAGCGCACTTTCACCTCCTCGTTTCCTCCGTATGTACAGGTAGCGCACTTTCACCTCCTCGTTTCCTCCGTATGTACAGGTAGCGCACTTTCACCTCCTCGTTTCCTCCGTATGTACAGGTAGCGCACTTTCACCTCCTCGTTTCCTCCGTATGTACAGGTAGCGCACTTTCACCTCCTCGTTTCCTCCGTATGTACAGGTAGCGCACTTTCACCTCCTCGTTTCCTCCGTATGTACAGGTAGCGCACTTTCACCTCCTCGTTTCCTCCGTATGTACAGGTAGCGCACTTTCACCTCCTCGTTTCCTCCGTATGTACAGGTAGCGCACTTTCACCTCCTCGTTTCCTCCGTATGTACAGGTAGCGCACTTTCACCTCCTCGTTTCCTCCGTATGTACAGGTAGCGCACTTTCACCTCCTCGTTTCCTCCGTATGTACAGGTAGCGCACTTTCACCTCCTCGTTTCCTCCGTATGTACAGGTAGCGCACTTTCACCTCCTCGTTTCCTCCGTATGTACAGGTAGCGCACTTTCACCTCCTCGTTTCCTCCGTATGTACAGGTAGCGCACTTTCACCTCCTCGTTTCCTCCGTATGTACAGGTAGCGCACTTTCACCTCCTCGTTTCCTCCGTATGTACAGGTAGCGCACTTTCACCTCCTCGTTTCCTCCGTATGTACAGGTAGCGCACTTTCACCTCCTCGTTTCCTCCGTATGTACAGGTAGCGCACTTTCACCTCCTCGTTTCCTCCGTATGTACAGGTAGCGCACTTTCACCTCCTCGTTTCCTCCGTATGTACAGGTAGCGCACTTTCACCTCCTCGTTTCCTCCGTATGTACAGGTAGCGCACTTTCACCTCCTCGTTTCCTCCGTATGTACAGGTAGCGCACTTTCACCTCCTCGTTTCCTCCGTATGTACAGGTAGCGCACTTTCACCTCCTCGTTTCCTCCGTATGTACAGGTAGCGCACTTTCACCTCCTCGTTTCCTCCGTATGTACAGGTAGCGCACTTTCACCTCCTCGTTTCCTCCGTATGTACAGGTAGCGCACTTTCACCTCCTCGTTTCCTCCGTATGTACAGGTAGCGCACTTTCACCTCCTCGTTTCCTCCGTATGTACAGGTAGCGCACTTTCACCTCCTCGTTTCCTCCGTATGTACAGGTAGCGCACTTTCACCTCCTCGTTTCCTCCGTATGTACAGGTAGCGCACTTTCACCTCCTCGTTTCCTCCGTATGTACAGGTAGCGCACTTTCACCTCCTCGTTTCCTCCGTATGTACAGGTAGCGCATTTTCACCTCCTCGTTTCCTCCGTATGTACAGGTAGCGCACTTTCACCTCCTCGTTTCCTCCGTATGTACAGGTAGCGCATTTTCACCTTCTCATTTCGCCTGACCAGCCTGTGAAGAGGTTTTGCTTTCGCACACGCGTGGCGTCTGATCTGGGCTGCCGTCTGGCAGCCATTAAACATGCCATGCGACACGTGTGTGGTGGGCATCTGGTAGCCGTTAAACACACGGAGGGACACGCGTACAGCAAGATGTTGTGAGATGAAAAGTGACCAGAGGGACCTCCTGTTTTTGTCCTTTTTGTTTTTCTTCCAGCTTTACTTGTTTTTCACCGGCGCGCCGGTTCGATCGACTGCAGGACTATTAGTGCAGACGGACCGGGCCTGACTGAAGAGTTAATAAACAGCGAGGTTCGTGCCATCTGCGAGCGTGGCACAGAGACACTGGGGTATGTGGGCACACGCTGGTCTTCTTAAGTATCGGAGCCCTCTCATTTTTCTGCAGCGGCGTTAGAGAACCTGCCCCCGCCTCCCTTCCGCCTGCCTCCTCAGTTAGCGGGAATATGACAGGCAGCCCTGAGCAGACGCCAGGCTTATCAGAGACAGCGTTCGCGGTGTTCAGTCATCCGTCATCTCCGCGCCGCGGGGTTGGAAGCAAGCGCTCGGCAGGTCTGGGTCAATTCGTCAAGTAGACGGAAAGCCAGGCCGTTCGGTCGACTCACCCCGTCTTATCTCCGCGGGTGTTGGGTCACCGGGGTAGGCTCTGGCTGCAGAGCCTCACCACAGTGTTCAGGTCAGGTGTAAAAGCTTTGTGCAGATGTGTACATAACTTATTTAGATGTACTTCCTGCATATGAGGATACGTCCAGAAAAATGTTCAGTTCCACTACCGACACTCGTATCAGATTAGATTTTTGTGGATTAGCCTGTCCAGAAAAGCATATCCTCCATTTTAGAAAATCCATGTGGATATTTATTATGTCAGTTGGGATTTAGAACCTTTATTTGAAAAAGTACAGTGCAAGTGGCTGCCAGCCAGGACTTAGCTGCAGCAATCTTCAGGTTACAGTCCAGTCCCAAAATAATTAAGCCACTCAGCTGTCACATGGTTTAAAAAGTGAAAAATAATGTGTCAGTCCTCCATATCACACACTCTTTCCCACAAGCTGCACAGAGAGCACTGTAATCTGAGCAGCCTTCTGTCCATCCCCATGGGCCACTTATACAAAACACTGCGCCCCCCCCACCCCCCAAAAAAAAAACACGGTAACACACACACACACACACACACACACACAAGCTCCTGCCGCCTCGGCTGCTGGAGTCTGAGCAGATGTTTTCTGTCACAGTTGAAGTTTGTCACGCAGATACTGTCAAACGGGCGCGGATGAATGCATCACTTAAAAAACAAAGAAATGAGAGAAAACAAAACTTGGTTCTGTGTGATGTCTTGGATTTTTATTTGGTTAGATTCAGGCTGCGGGTGGTGTGTGAGCTTGCATGCGTGTGTGCGTGCGTGCGTGCGTGTGTGCATGCGTATCTAAAATATTACTGAGAAATTTAGAAGTTCCTTTTATGGAAATAGCATTTGGCTCTGGGTCACATGATTTGTTGATATCGTACACAACAAAGGATGTTTATTTCAATTATTCAGTTATCTGCCTTTGTATTGCCAATGGAAAGTATGAAGTGGATAACCATAAATAAAGTCTAGTAATAGATAAAGGATAACATGAGTTATACTTTTCGATAAAGGTTGTATTGTATGTTATTTGACCTTTATTGAACCGGGAAGACTTGTTGAGATTAAAATCTAATTTGCAGGAGAGAGCTAAGAGAAAGGGTTATATCGATGGATGAAACACAAACGGCGACTCTTCCCAGCTGTGAGAAATGCGGTAGGAGTCCAGCGTTCGATACAGAAATGAGGATGGGGTCGCTGGGTTTGCGCAGAGATTACATCCCCGCAGGCGGCACCCCAGCGCCGTGCGCGACGTGTTCCTGTGTCCCGGCCCTGCGAGGCCTCCGGGAGGTCGCAGGCCGCATGGCCGCATGGCCGCACGGCCGCACGGCCACCGGCGGAACGGTGATGCTCTGGCCCCGACCGTAATGGAGAAGAGGGGGGAAACGGAGCTTATCCTTTCCTCGCCGAGTTAAATATGGCCACCTGCACCTCAGCCTTATCCCCCTGCTCACTGATTGGAGCGTCTCACACCATGAGCTCCATCTTATCGGATGCACCGCAGAGCGGCTCCGCAGACTGCGTGTCAGCTTCTTATGTGTCTGCAATGTGACACGGGGAACACTCATGAGATTTTTTTTCATATTCTTTGGTTCCTCGGACCTTGCTTTCAGTCAATGACGTTTTTCTTCACTATGTTAGTGAAGTGAAGTGAGGAGAGAAGGGGGAATCGGTGGCGGTTTAAATACTGAATAGCGGTTTAAACACTAAATCCTGAGGAATTAGAGGCAGGCGGCAGAAAATAGGGTGCCTGTACCCTTATGAAAAGATCACACGTGAACACTCAACATATGAAGAGTTCACATGCGAACTCCAGTATAAGAATAATCCATCATGTAAGATGAGAGTGGAAGGCAACCAATCTATTTTAAGGTTTGTTTTCACATGGAAATTGTAGTTCACATTTTTAAAAAGTCTGTAACATATGAAAATATGAAGATGCAAATGACTCATTGTCACCTATTTTCTTTTCACATGTGGAAGCTTGTCACATGTCAAAAAAATCAATAGTATGTGAAAATGTCCAGCTCACATGTGACAGTTTTTTTTTCACGTGACTATTTTAATTTGCACTTGACATGATACATTTTCATGTGAAATTGCAATTTTCACATGTGGAAAACCAAATTTCCCATGTGACTTTTTCGTAAAGGTAACTGTCCTCCATATGCGCTCCCCCATCACACCCCCATCTCGCCCCCCATGTCTGTTACTCTCCTTACAGCCCTGAGGGTGAGGGTACGACACCCCAAATTCCAGTTTAATCTAACGACTTGTACGCTACGTACATCACGAGTACAATAAGATGAGTTTGCAGGCGGCCTTGTGATTGGGATTTGAAATGAGTTCCTAACGAGCCGGTGGCTCCTCTCGGTGGCTCTTGTTCCTCTTGTTCTGTGGTGTTTGGTAAGTCCCGCGTCCTCCCATTTGGCCGGCTCAGATGGGTGTGCAGCGTCCTGTGACGGTGAGCCACGGCGCGCTCTTCCCCTCCACGCTGGGTTTGTAGCGCTACCCGCGACGCAGTTAGCCTCCTGAAAGCAAGGAAACAATCGCCTAGAATACGGTGTATCGCTGGGGACAAAGGAAAAAGACCAAAAAAGATTAACTAAATCACCTCTTCAAAAAATCTGCTGTGCCCTGTTAATTCTGCTGCAGCAGGTATCTGCTTCACTCCTCCTCCTGCTCCTCCTCAGGACATTTGATGTAAAGCAGCACATTAATGGAAGGGGTGAATGAGTGCCATGCTACAGCTTAGCAAAGTGTGTTTGTTAGCCCCCCAGGGCGCTTAAATGAAGAGTATTATGCAGGCTCACACTGCTGCACTTCCTGTCTGAGGGGGCTCGGAGTGCGTGTTCCTCTTCCCCTGTCAGGAGCTGGGTTTGGACAAGAGGACCTCCCTCTTTGACCCTCATAAGACCGGGAGAAGGATGAAAGCTCTCTGTTTTGACTTTTAATGCTGAAATGTTTGTTTTAATGCGGTTTATTTTAATACTGAAATGTTCATGTTTATTCTACAGGGTGTACAAATTATCCTCTGAAATTGGATGACATGAAGTGAGATTATTATTCCAATTTCTCTTGAAATGTGCACTGAGCCCTCCCCACCCCCACCCTCCCTGCACCCAACATGCAAATGGACGCGCACACACGCAGTGGATGTGGTGTTCTCAGATATGGATACGACCAGTGTGTCGCATTGTCTTGAATATGAGTCACCTTTGTCTAGCCTGGTATTTTATTTACTGTATTTATTTAATTATTTATACAAATTTATGATGAATTGAGGAGTCTTTTCTGGAGCCTGTCCATTAGGACCTAATCACAGCATCTCTTGTGGAGAGGAACACAAACACCGGCTTTATAATAACCTGACCAATATGGAGCCCATCAGAGTACTGAGGAGGCATTCAGTCTGGAAGATGTTCTGTTTCGGTTTCAGACGGCGATAAAGGAGAGAGTGCTTCAGCTGAGAAGTGCTTGAGCAGTCTTGGTAAAATGCGCTCTCCGAAGGGCCCCCACTCTGAATCAGGCCTTTGAAGTGAGTGCAGCTCTTTAGCCAAAGTGATGAGAGAGCTCTCTCAGTTCATTAGTCTTTCTGCATCCGACTCTCTTCTCTCCCCAACTGATTCCTTTTAAAGAAAATGGCGGCCTTTCTTTGTATGTAAACTGACCCTGTCTGTCTGTGTAATCCATCTAATCCATTTCATTTATCTGTTTATCTACCATTGTGGAAATTGTGCCATACACTGAACACCGCATATATCAGGCATTTTCTCTTTCATATATGTAAGTTTACATCTGGCCGATCAGCTTCTTAGTTATTTTCTGCGTGCATTAGCCGGCAAGCTAGCGTTAGCCACAGCGAGAGTGAGTAGGTGAAAGTAGGCTACACGACAAATCACTACGGATTTGTCGTGTATCAATCACTACTATTGATTTCCAGCCGCACAGTTAAACCAGTAATTACAAAACAGTAAGAGCCATTCTGATTGCACTGTGCCATTATGCTCTCTATGGCTCGGGGCATTTTATGCTTCTCTTTGCCGTTCTGTGTTTTTTCCTCCTCTTCCTGGAGACGCAGTTAAATCTGCCCTTCCGGTTCCTGGGTGTAAAGAGCCATGGAATCGACCCTCGGGGCTGCGTCTTTGTTTTCTCCGCTCTGTCGTCACAATGTTGAAGTTCTCTTTTTGTTTTGTTTTGTTTTGTTCGGCTTTGTTTTTCTGTTTTTTTCTTTTTTTTCTTGGCCAAGCTGTGAGCATCGCACCCCCTGGGTGAATGAATTTGTCAAGTGGCAGGAACCTTTTCTGCTCCATTTGGGAGCCTTTGATGACTGCAGCTACACCAATTACAGAGGCGCCATTTCGGCCCTAATTTCCCGCTAGCGCGGCTCGCCCCGCGCTATCTCCAGCTGATCGCTGCGCCTGGAGCAAACCGGCGCGGAGAAGCCATTCCGTTTCACCGCACGGCACGCTCCGCTGACCTCCGCCGCCGTTGTGCGAAACCTCACTTCTGAATCTGATATTTGTTGTGCAAGGCTCATGGTGTGTTGCGCTCATTTTTTTTCTCCCCCCAACTGATTTTGAAACCCTTTAGGCATCAAAAATGTTTTTTTGCGCACTTATGTTTGAGAAAGAATGAAGTGCCTTCTACCCGCTCCACACTCGGGGACCTGCTCAGCAGCGGGCTCCTGACGAGTCTGTGGAGGACGGTTTATCGTGTGACTGAAGACGGCAGAAGAGGCTGTCTGGTGTGGTCGGAGTGACCGTGGGGTTCTGCCCTTTGCATGTCAGTCATTTTCCTTTCCACCCATGATACACACGTAGACTGCCCGTCAATGTACCGGGCGAAGACCGACACCCTCCACACGTTCCGCGAACAGGCTGCGATATTTGGTTTTCTCCTGTGCCAGGGTCCCTGTGCGCTCCCTCGCTATTCTAAAAATGGCCGCCCCTCTGCGGTCGATGAGGTGTCCGATTGCAGAACTCCCACACTGACAGGAGAGCGTGGCGCATGGTAGCAGTGTGCGTCCTACACGCCCACGGGGTCTGACCATGAGTTCAGGTTGAACTCTGAATTCATTTTCACATACACAAATATATCATTCGGGTGCTGGCTCGCACAGGGCCCACTGTCGTACAGCCAACAGCCGTATTCAATATTCAATCATAATCCTAAAGCCAGAATTTAATCCGGAAACAGATACTCAGGTATTTTAATGTGGTGTTCATTAAGGCGTCTCTATGGTGAGGGACTGTAAAAGCCTGGCAGTCAAATCATCTGAGGCTCTCTGGACTCCAGTCTTCTGGCAGCCCAGAAGTCACTTAAACTTATCGCCCCCCCCCTTCCCCAATCAATGAGCCAGCAGTTGCACCCACTGGCTGTGTGAAGCACATCTGAGGGTATAATTGAGTGGGCAAAGTCTGCAGTCCACTCCGTTCTCCTCGACTGCTTTAATTGGCCATTCTAGCCGCATTGAATTCGAGCCATTTATTCAGAGCGCTCCCGCCCGCATTCCGCACCATCTGGTGAGGTGTCAGCTGAAAAAGGCTCATTCACAAGGGCTGGGGGTCACACGCTTAGTCTCCATGGCCTCCCCCTCCTCCTTCCACCTGCAGGCAGCGCGCAGGGACATCTGCCTTTGGAACGCCTTCAGGTGTTAGCACTTATCAAATCGTTACGTCCAAGTATTTTCTTTTTTTTTTTCATTTCCTGTCCAAAAGAACTCCTGCCTTGGTATTGTAAAACACAGAACGCTCTTCCCAGCTAAGATAGTTTTATCGCCCAAAAATGATAGCATATGACCAAAAGTATGTGGACACCCGCTAGTCTGGAGCTGTTTTACATGGTTTGGGCTGAAGTTCTGAGAGCGTGCAGTATACATGCATAGCGTACAAATTCTTAAACATTAGGTTTTCAATAACACAAACACAAACATTGTTTGCCTTTGACTCTGATAGCATGATAAATAATAATAATAGTAAAAGGTTATCTGAGGCCTAACCGTCTCTTTCTAATTGGCTGTGGTTGGCAGGGTGAACTCCCGTATGTGGGATGTGAATTGTTGTTGGGGTTATGAAGGCCGACACAACTTGAAGTTAAATAATATTTCAATCCATGTGTGCTGTACAACACACACAGTTTTTAAATGCCTTCACTTTAAAATTATATCAACAGAACATAAGATAAACTAATTAAAATAATTTTCGTTTTAGCTCATGGCGATTTAAACAAGTTGTATAAATGCCAAACTTCATGCGACACCTTCATTTTTGTTGAGCGACACATTTTGAAAGAGTCAACAAAGTATAAATGGGCTTCATGACTGACCAGTTATGATGGGAACGGAATTGTAGACGACATGGCTGCCCATATACAGGACCTCATGAGCACGACACATATAATATATGCAGCTGCTTCTTGCTATCGTTCGACGCTCACTGTGCATTGCTGACATTTTTCGTGTGATGTCCTGAAAATCAATAGGTGTCATTTTGCCTACAGTAAATGTCCATTGGATAGAGTATTTTCGTGTTTATTTTCAATGCAAAATTGGTCTTAGATTCCAGTCGAAGTCACATTAAGAACATCTTTAGGAGACGCGTGAGGAGAGAGTGTCAGGTTGTGTGCAGCCCACTCGCACCGTCCTCTCAGATCTGGCCAGTGCTGCCGTCACTTGAGACAGTATAATGAAGGAGAAAAGAGCCACCGTGTTACACTGCTGATTCATTCATCACCACGGTGTCAGTTCATCACCACGGTAACCAGTAATACGGAATACCGACACAGCCCTAACCTTACCATTGATCTTATTTTAATGTTGGAATTTAAAGTACGTCTATCCGGTGCTTAAATTATTTGTTCATTTTCACTGTAGAAAAAAGATTTGTAATAAAATCCACAGAAAGTGTTTGGATAGGACGTGAATGAAGCGGTCATGGCCAGCCGAACGCTTTCTCTGGGTTTTGTTTGTTTACCCGAGCACGGCTCTGTGCGCCGGTTAAGAATGGGTTTCCTTAGATCTCTGCAGCGATCCGATAAAACCCCACAGCATGGGCGGCCGAGCTGGATGGCAAGGCCATTGATGACACCACAGAAGTATTCCTCCCCCTCTTTAAGCCACTTTGATGTTGTCCTGACGCTATTGCATGTTTTCCTAACTGAATCACTTCCTCTACGCTCTGCTATGGTGGCCTCAAAGGACCAAATTTCCCTTTTGTTTCACAATATCTGGACCTCAATTCCACACGCTGCTTCAGATTATCTCTCCTCTGAGGACATTCTGTTTGGACTGTAGTTTGGACTGTAGATGTTTTTTGGTATAGGCCTCTGAACATCCTTCCTTTATGGCTGCTGTCCCCGTTCCATTACTCTGAAGGACTGTGGGAAGACTGCATTATGCAGGTTATATTTACGGCTGGAGGTTCAGCAGTTCAGCGCCGACCTCAGAGCACTCTCTCCCCCTCCAGCTCCCTGCCACCCTCTCCTTTTGATGCTATCAGAAGAGGCGCTTGCCCCACAGTCATATCTAATAATCCCGCATTATGTGTCTGGGAAGCGAATGTGCCCGTGATCACAGCAGAGTGAAACCCGCTGCAGATTAGCTCACTCTTACCCCGCTAACTCTCCGGTTTGGCTCCAGATTCCGCTGAGCTCGCTGTTGTGAGGCACCTGAACCGCAGCGAAGCAGGAAGCGCTTTGTGTGGGAGCGCCCCCGCACCGCCACGGCGACGGGAACCGGCGTCACAACCCCCGAAGCCCGCCGCCGCTGCAGTTACTCCTGCCGCAGCTCCAGGACCCTTAAACCCATTAATCTGGCATCAGAGGACGCGTCGTACCCGTTTCTGAGTTAGCGGCTAACATTTAGGCGTTTAGCCGGCGCTCTTAGCCGGAGCGGCTAAAGCAAGGCGACGGGGAGCGTGGACGGGAGGCATCGTTCTGCTGGTCATATTCACTGCCCTGTGCGCACCTGAGGAGCCCTTTCCCTGTGTCTCATTGGGTCAGCGCTCTGCGGAAGCGAGCATCGATCCAGCGCGCCCCGCCCGACCTTTCGCCAGAACTGTTTACCTGAGAAAAACACCCGCGGGAGGGTGAGCGGAGCACGGGGGCGCACGGTGGCATTCGGGAGGCTGTGAGGGGGGGCCGGTTTGGAGGGCTTGGAGCCGCACCTTGCAGCGGCGAGCTTAGTCTCGAGGGTGCGAGGCCAAAATAAAAGGAGCGTGAGCCCGTTCTGATGTGAGTGTCTTCCGTCAGACCGCGGGAGAAAAGAACTAGCACGTCCCCCCTTTACAAGCTGAGCCCAGGCGAAGGCCCTGCTGGGACGGGTGCGGCAGGGCCCTCTCCCGGTGTAATCGGGGGTCGCGGGACTGGATCCCCGAGCGGAGCGCTCCCGCTGTCACCCCGGCTGCTCCGGAGAAGCCCCAGCTGTGCGAATGTGGAGCAGGAGAGCACGGGCCGTGTAAGTCACCCCGAGAGAGGCTGTCTGCCCGGCAAATAAATAATGCAGGACCCTCTCTGCCAGGGCTGCGTTTGCACAGGGAGGCGGGGGGAGGGGCCGGGGGGGAGGGGCCGGGGGGAGGGGAGAGGGGGGTGGGGGGGCGCACGCTCGGCGTTGCCCATGACCTGCGCTGTCAGCCGGACGTGCTCTTTAAAGCCCTGACCCGGCTCTGTTTGGGTTAGAGTGACCTCACGGCCTCCAGGGACCAGCGGCTGCTGCCATCAACATCCAGCGCCTTTTAAGGGGCGGCGACCTCTGACCCCGTGACGACTTCTGACCCCGCGGCGTGTGGCAGGGACAACCTCAGGGGCGTAAGCAATGGGACACTGCACCTGAGCAACAGGAATATGTAACACACACAGTCACACACTCACACACACACACAGGCACAGATGCTCGCACATGCACACACACACATGCACACACACTGACATAGGCACATACATTCACACATCACACGCACACACAGAGGGCG
The DNA here is from genome assembly GCF_018555375.3 of Anguilla rostrata. Taxonomy (NCBI): domain Eukaryota; kingdom Metazoa; phylum Chordata; class Actinopteri; order Anguilliformes; family Anguillidae; genus Anguilla; species Anguilla rostrata. The sequence continues at coordinate 56,359,219 of NC_057933.1, forward strand.
TTTGCATTTTTATGATAAGAGTACTCCTTGTTATTTCTACAGTACTGTAGCACTTGCAGGTGATTGTGGGTTAATGGAAGCTCTGAGGCGCTGTTGTGTATTAGCCAATCACCATTTTCATATCCCTTTACCTTAGACATGGTTGGCTGGTGGCATGGGGAAGGCCTGCACTGGTGAGCAGAGAGCCAGTGCAGTTGTGCCCTTGAGCGAGGGTACTTATCCTCAATTGCTTCAGTGTGCACCCACCCAGCTATGAAGGAATTACGTGTAGTTGCAAGCTGCCAAGATACTATGTGGTGTCATGTAAGGGTGTTTAATGCATTTCAAAATGAAACAAATGAAAAGCATTGGTAACACCACATACCTATGTGTCATTTAATTTCTTTACTTGACACGCTGAAGTGAATATTGATTTTTCAACCATGCTGTGGACACGTGCAATATATATGCTAATATTACATTTATTTTCCATTAGGGGCTGTTGGCAGGGAGGAATTATTTTACAAAGTTTATCACTTTTAGAAAAATAGTGCAGCTTGCGGTTAATCGGACATTTATCAACCATAAATTCTGAGCCAAAGAAAGGCCTCAAATGTTATATGGAATCTTACAAAAAAGGCAAAAAAAAAAGACAGAGAAAATGCTGATGTAATTTACGGTCAAAACATAAAACCATCAAAATCATTGGTATCAGTGGTTTTATGTATGAAAGGTGTCTGAAGTGAGTGAATGTTTGAGAGTGGTTGTGGAGGACGCTGTCTGTGAGGGAGGGAGAGAGTAGGTGAGATGGAAAGGGGAGAGAGCGAGGGAGCAGGATGTGTGTGTGAGCCGTACAGGCGCGAGTCCTCCGGCCGCCAGCAGAGGGAATCGGCTCCTTGCGTTGCCGCGGCTCCCGCTGCCTCTCCGCCCGCCCGGCTCCCCTCCCCGCCGGGGGAGGGCTGCTCCTCCTCCCGCCCGCCCGGCTCCCCTCCCAGCCGGGGGAGGGCTGCTCCTCCTCCAGCGTGTCTGGCTTCGGGAGGGAAGGGGCCGCCCAAGCCCCGCCCCCCAGCCGGGACGGGGGAGGGGCCGAGCGCAGCAGAAGGACCAGCCCCGAACGCCCCAGCCGCTCCGGAGCAGACAGCAGCACCCAGGCTAGGCACGGCACTGTCAGGAGCTCTACCGCACGCGCACACACACACGCACGCACTCCACACACTCCACACACGCCGCTCGCACGGCCGAGAAGGGGACGGGGATCGCACAGAGAGGAGCAGGAGCAGCAGCAGCCTTTGTGGAGCCCGTGTTCTTCCGGACGTCTGGGATTGTGGCGCTTTCTGCAGTTCTTCTCCTCGTTCCGCTCACTGACTGGAGTTTGCATTGTTGTTTTTTGCGATCGGTACTGTTGTTTTAATTGCCGTCGTTGGGCTTTTTTTTCCTTCCCCCCGGAGGAGGTGCTGCTTGTTCTGGCGACCGCGCGACAGCCCTGCATCTTCGGGTCCCCAACTCCTGCTGCGGTCGCGATCGCCGTGGTAACTCCCGCTCTTCGCAGAGTGCATCTGTGCCGCCGGGATATCTGTGGGAATCTGACAGTCCATCTCCGCACGACTGGATCACAATACACGCGAGCAAGGGAACGAGAGAGAGAGAGAGACGGGTGGCAAGGAATGAGCTCTGAAGCGAGGGAGGTAGCCGGCTTTATAGTTCAAGTGCGTTAAATACCCCCCCCCGCACCTGCTTCTCCTCCTCTATCCTCCCTCCACTCCTTCTCCTCTGTTCCGCTGCTTCTAGGACTAGCACGGGCACACCACCTCATCTTCCTCCTCCACCACCTCATTCTCCTCCTCCTCCTCCTCCTCTTCCTCCTGCTCATCCTCCTCGCGCTCTCGCGGAAACTCCTGGGCTGTGGCGTGCGCTCTGGTACCCAGCTGTCTCCCGGCGTGAGACCCAGAGAGGGGGGGGCCAGTTTCATCCGCGCGCGGTAATACTCAGCCACAGGAAGCGCTCGCCTCAGCCTCTCTCTCCGGCCGGCCGCGCTGACAGGAAACCCACGCCAGCTTCCCTCCGCTCCCGCTCCCTCTCTCGCTCGCTCGCTCGTCCGTCTGTCCGGCACGGATCCTACGTCCTCCACCCGGGACCGGGGGCAACAGGGGGCACAGACAACCCCCCAGCGAGTTTTCCTGCGCCCGACAGAAGGATTTCAGCTACATGGGCAAACGCTTGGAGCAGCAACCAATGTACCCCCAGTACACCTACTACTACCCTCATTATCTCCAGACCAAGGTATGGAAGCTCCCTCTCTCCCTGTCTCTCTCTGTCTCTGCCCTGCTGGGCGTCGGCATGGGTACCAGGGGCGGGTGATAGATGTGCGATTGAGGGGACGGGATGCAGAAGGATGTCCAGCAGGATTTTGGGTTGGGACACACCGTCCCGAGCACATCGAGCTCAGGAGAATTGCAGAGCTGCCTCGTTTTTTTATCGTCCGATATCCCCCAGGTCCTGTCAGGAGTGCTGGTTTTCCTGTCACAGGCGTGTGCAGCGGTGTGAAGTGTGAGGTGTGAGGTGAAAAGTTGACACAGCTGTCACTATACGGCACTGAGTGAACAAATGGATGTGACAGAGGGTGATTGTGCGTTGATGATATAGGGAGTGAGAACGGTATTGTGGGTACATGTCTATGTGATGGTATAGGCAGTGAGAATGGTACTGAAGGTACATGTCTATCTGTGAAGGTATAGGGAGTGAGAATGCACTGTGGGTACATGTCTTGCTGTGAAGGTATAGGCAGTGAGAATGGTACTGAAGGTACATGTCTATCTGTGATGGTATAGGGAGTGAGAACGGTATTGTGGGTACATGTCTATGTGATGGTATAGGGAGTGAGAATGATACTGAAGGTACATGTCTATCTGTGATGGTATAGGGAGTGAGAATGGTACTGAAGGTACATGTCTATCTGTGATGGTATAGGGAGTGAGAATGGTACTGAAGGTACATGCCTCACTGTTATGGTATAGGCAGTGAGAATGGTACTGAAGATATATATCTTGCTGTGATAGTATAGGGAGTGAGAATGCTCTGTGGGTACATGTCTATGTGATGGTATAGGGAGTGAGAATGATACTGAAGGTACATGTCTATCTGTGATGGTATAGGGAGTGAGAATGCACTGTGGGTACATGTCTATCTGTGATGGTATAGGGAGTGAGAATGCACTGTGGGTACATGTCTATCTGTGAAGGTATAGGAAGTGAGCATGCTCTGTGGGTACATGTCTATCTGTGAAGGTACAGGGAGTGAGAATGGTACTGAAGGTACATGCCTCACTGTGAGAATGTCTTGCTGTGGGTTGCTCTGGTGTTCAGGCTGCGTGTTACAGGGTGAGGGGAGGAGACGCGCTGCTCTGTTTGGTCAGGGTTCACGTGAGGGACACAGAGCCGTCCGCTGAGCCTCCATCCTCACGTCCTCATGCTAAGTGGCTCAGCGGGCAGAGACCGGCCCGGTCTCTGTAGAGAAGCTGCTGCTGCTGCTCTCTGATTTATGGCCCAATCCATTTACCCTGCTGTCACTCTCCCCCCCTCCCTGCTTCTACATCTCTCTTCCTCTCCCAATCTCTTTCTGCTGTCTCTTTATCCCTCTTTCTGTTTCCCTCTGCCTCTCCCCTTCCGTATATTACTTTATCTCTTTCCCTTTTGCCCTCTCTCCTTTTTTCCCCATTTATTTCTCTCTTCTTCCTTCCCTTCATCTCTCTCTTTCTGCCTGTAGTCCTTCATTCCGTGCGCAGTCCTCATCAGTGTGACACCCTGTCCCCACTGGGTCCCCCCTCCCCCCCCTGTAGTGGGCGTATTCAGGCTGGTGTTTCATAATGGCAGCGGTCCCAGAGGTAACCTCACCTGCGTGTTTGCCTGCGACCCCCTCAGGGAGTGAGGCAGCCGCTGCGGGAGGGCGGTCACATGTCTCCCAGCCTGGCAGCGTCCGCACGCGATGCTTTTCCTCCGAGTCGCCGCGCGTCGCCGGGGCGCTCTCTCCGCTGAGCGGCGGCGGCGGCGGCGGGCGCGGGCGGGCGGGGGGGCCGGGGCGGCGTGTCGGCGGGGCAGCCGTGGGAAGGGCGCCTCCTCGCGCGGCGTTTCTTTGCGCGGGCGCTTAGAGAACAATGGCGGGGGCCAATAATAATTATCGACGGGGAGATTACGAGCGAGGGGAGAAGGCGCCTTTGTGCGCGGCCGCATTCCGTATCAGATTACAGCCTCCCGGCGCTCTGCGGCTCGGCCGCTGGCACCGCCAGGAAGCGCAGGAACGGGCTTTTTAATCTCCGCCTCGCTCCACTCCGAGCGCGGCTCTCTCTCTCTCTCTCTCCCCCCCGGGAAGAACGTGCTCCGTTTAACATCACTGCTTTGTTTCATGTCAAACAAAAGCACTGAACCCAACTTGGTTTTTTTTTTTTGGCTTTTATAAGTGTGCGGAGAAAAAAAAAAGTGGCATCTGGATCATATTATAATGAATGGGTTGTGGCGTGTGTGTGTGTGGGGGGTGTTTTGTTCCTGGCTTTTGTATGTGCGTGCGTGCGTGTGTGTGTGTGTGTGTGTGTGTGTGTGTGTGCGTGCTCCTGCGTGTGTGAGTGTGTGTGTGCGTGTGTGTGCGTGTGTGTGTGTGTGTGTGTGTGTGCGAGTGTGTGTGTGTGTGTGTGTGTGTGATCCTGCGTGTGTGAGTATGTGTGTGTGTGTGTGTGTGTGTGTGTGTGTGTGTGCGTGCTCCTGCGTGTGTGAGCACACGTGTGTGAGGCCACTTTTATTTATTTTTTACCATGCTACCCCTTTTGACAGTGAGCAGTCCTGACAGCTGATAAATTGGAGTCAAATTGAGATGAAACAATATTTGTTCTTTTATTGATTAACACGCTGCAGCTTCTGCTTGTGCTGCTTTCCTAGTCAAAAATATTGATGTGTGGAATTGCTTCATGTGGACTGTCTCATAAGAGCCGCTCGAGTGAGACTGTAACAGGGAGCTTTGCTCCAGCTGAAGACGCAGACGCAGGGACTTTACAGTGTGGCATTGTTACACGTGTAATAGGTGTTTCGTTTATTCGGCGCGGGTTCCTGCCGCTCCTGTGTCGCCGTGCGTCCACGCTGTTACGCGCGTTCGCTTGTCGTCTCTTTGTTTTGGGAGAGTTTGTGAAGCCGCTCCGGTGTGAACGCCACCGAGGCCAGTCTGAGTCACAGATCTGTCACAGCTTTGATCACAGCTCTGTGCTGTGATCACAGACGCACCGGGAAAGGAGCGCCGGCAGCCCCGGCACGCTGCGGCCGAGGCCCCCAGCGCCGCCAGGCCGCGTCTGCGAGGAGGGACGCGCACGGGCGCTGGGCGCTCCCTGCGGGCGCCGCTCGTCTGTGTGCCCGCCGTTCGGCCGCTCGAACTAAAGGGGGAAAAACACTCGCCTTTAATCCCTTTCTTCCCAGGGCTTCGGGCGTTTTCTATAAAAGGCCTAGCTTCACGTCCATGTTTCCCCCGAGCGCATTGGTTCCTCTGGGGTCTGATAAAAATCTGCCCCCCCAATAAGATCAGAAAGGCGCAGGTACATGGAGAAGGTAATTTGATTGGATGTTTGGGGATTGGGGGCCGGGGGCTTTGGAGAGCGTTCACACCTGGAGGTTATTAAGTTGGCTCGGGGCCAGGTAGCCCCCTCTCCCCCCTCCATGCTCCCGTCCCGGGTGCTCTGAGTGGAGTCAGTGGGGCCCGTGTGTGTGCCTCCCCAAAGCTGCACTTATTACTCCACATTCTGCACCATAGGGCTTCTCACAAGCAGGGTTCAGCTCTTGTGCTCCACACATTACAGCTGCTCCCTTGTTTAAATCCACACTTTTTTGTGTGATTAATAACTGCCAGCACTGCTACAAAAAAAAATTAAGAAAATTTTGCACCCCTATTTCAAGGGTGTTCTTTTGGCATTCAGACTTTATTGAATTTCCTGGACTTACAAATATAATGGACAGTAGCCAAATAAAGATGGATACTGTAATTCAAATCAGGGGACAAAATATGGTGATTCAGTTTCAAGTGTGCTAATGTTTTTGTGTAGATTTTTTGGAGCAGTATCATCCTATATGCAGCATTTGTGGCAATGTGACATTTGTTATATGCGTTGTGCAAATTGAGTGGTTTAGATATGGCTGCTGTAATGAAGTGTGATTAATGATTATGAAAAGACATAATTGAAAAAAAAGCAATTGTCTTATGAAAGTTATTGTGACTTTTGACCCTAGCCACTCAGAAACTCCCCTCACGTTCGAAACGAGTGGCTACTTAATTATCTTATTAGTTCTGAGGGTATCCTTTGTAATTAGTGTAATCAATAATTTCATTATCCTTAGATCAGAGAAGTGGTGCGTTTAATGCACAGCGGGGCTCTGAAGGAGCTTTTCCATTTCTTCTGAAGAGCTCTTCAGACGTAATTAGTCATTGTAACGCCATCTAAATGCTCTCAGTGGTGAATTATGAAGGGATGATAGCGAAACCTCACAATGCAGGGGTCCCACGGTCAGCAGTCCCTTCCAGAAGTGTGTTCATTTCATCATTCTTCCAGCCAATCAGCGACCTCCGGCCGGTTGGGCCTGGGCAGTCGGAACAGGATTAGCCCTCTGATTGGACGGTGAAAAGCACCACATGAACCTGCAGGGGGAGGGATGCTGTTGTGCTAGCATTCATCTTGCTAACGGTTCATACTGTAGTTTCTGCTTCACTTCCACTGGAGGTTAGCGCCTGAGCTCAGGATCTTGAGCACAAACGTCCCACATAGCTCTTCAGTAAATATTAAATATTAGCCAATTCTCTACTGTAGGTTCCGTGCTGTACCTGCAATGGATCCATAGCCATTTAAACCCTACTAGTCTGATAGAAAGATAGCGAACACAGTCAATGGGCTATATAATGTTAGCTCAATCACTCTCATGTTAAAGGTGTGCAATGATAGCAAGGTGAACAGGTCTTTAGTACTGTAATTGTTACTATGTTGGTGATTTTAGAACGGCTTGAACACAGTTTAATCAATCGGCAAACATGACTGGGAGTATTTGTGTTATGTTGTAAAACAGGGCAGTATTAACATGAGTGACATCCTTGGCCAATATGGTCTAATCGGTTATTGATATCAGCTCGTATTGTGCATCTCTGGTTGCTGCATTATTGTACTGACTGGTCACAAATAGCATACATTTGGCTATTTTATAATTAAATGAATTGTTGCAAGCTATAAGGCTACCCAATGATTAAATATGCTTTTCAAAAAGTAAATATCGTCGTTTGCTTTGTTGAGGACTGTAGCAGTGAAATGTATTCATCATACTAAAATATGACTCCTCTGTTATTACAGTTATTCTGACAAAATATTAGTGCTTCACAGATGTTTATAAAGGTTTTGTAGATTATAAATAATAGATCAGAAATAAATAATCAATGGAGTGCTTAAGGTTCAATCCTTAAAGAGAACCCGGATTCACAATTAGTAACATGGCTGTTTTTTTTTAGCTCCACCTGCAATTGGCTGCATTGTATTTTAAAAGCAGCCTTAAACAGAGACAAAATCCCTCTGATACATCATGTATTGAATTCTGTATGTTTAGCATGACATTTAATTTCAGTGTCCAATGGTTATCACTTAAAATATGTTCCAAGCAAGTTTCTCGGTAATCAAGGGTTTTAATTGATTAATTGAGTAGCGTGTCAGATAAAATACATGGATTAAATAGTATGTCATGTCATTTAAAACTGAAGATAATCTAATGTGCCCTATTTAATGAAGGGCCTTTAGTAAATGAGATTTGCAAGGTGATGCGTGTGGGTGAGAAAGCACTTGTGTCTTTCAATAAAGGCGCTAGAGGTTTTTTTTTTCATTTTTACTTTCATGGCATGGCAACATTTCACATTTTTATCTACTTGCAGGCTGTAGAAAATTGGATTCGGCGCGCCATGACAACAGTAGCGTTAAGCAATGCGATTAAGCGACATAACACCGTGCTGATTACACAGGGAAGCAGGTAATCTGCATTCTCTGCGAGGAGGCGGACTCAGAGTGACCTTCCCGACCTCTGGAATTGCCTCCGCGACTGAGCGAAATTGCTTTGCGCTGGTGAGTAGGGCCCGTCGCCGCGGAAGAAGGAGCGGTTTTAATGTCACTTTCCAAGTGCGTCGTCCTAAAATCTGAGTAAAGCACCAAAGCGAGTGCTGCTTTTTACCATTTCTGTGATTGGCTCCGTAAAACGCTTTCACTCCGATAACGTTGTGCTGGTTTTTTTTTTTTTCTTCTGTGAAGTGGCAATTGCTTAATTTGGTTGCTGTCAAGGACTAAGCAAATTGAATGCGGACAAAATTGTAGCGCAAGTAAACTTTCATAATGTGCAGACTGAATGTGGAGGAAGCCTCTGCATTGTCCGCAGGGCGTAGTAGAGAGAGTAACATCTGCATTTTAACATGAGCTTTCATTTGCACATTTGCATTGTGCTTTGTTACGCAGAAAGTGCCCCATTAACCTTGACCAGCATTTTCTGTCTGTGAAATGCTAAAGGAACCCAGTGCCTCAGCACTGTTTAAATTCCACTGCAGATCTGAAGGAAGTGTATTCAGCAGATACGGTCATGGTCATGGTCACTAAGGCTCGCGGAGACGTGTCACTGGAGGATTTCTCCTGATATTTAGTCCACAACAAAAAACACACATGCGCTCCGTGTGTTACTAATGTGGAGAGAGTGTTCCAGAATGCTTTTATATACCCCCTGGGTGACATATTAAAGAAATTAGTGAATGTTCCCTTCACGTCTAAGCCATTGACACCATAGAGTTACGACAGCGTGCGCATCTGTTAAAAGAATAATGAACAATTCGCCAATGATAAAGAGGACACGTGGAGCAGAGAAGAATGTCAGTCAGCTGATGAAGTAGCTGTGGAATATGTCCTTACCGCACACGTAGGAACATAACGTGCTACGGGCCAGAATAACTCACTGAACGTGTGGGGGGGGGGTGAGTAAGCGTGGGGTACAAGGCGAGCAGTCAGAAACCAGCGCGTGAAGCCGCAGGGTTTCGGGACTTAGATTGAAGCGTCCCCTTGGTTCCAGTGGTGCGGCGCTGGGGAGCGCTGGACGGCGCTGGCTGGTGGCCATTTTAGCAGCTGTTACCGGAGACTGCCCCCATCTTTCAGCACGTTCACGCCCCATGATTTACAGTGTCCCTCATACTGCTGCCACTGTAATGACAGGAAGGGGACGCGGCGGGTCCGTGTGATTGGGCGAGGCCACAGGAGCCGCGCGGGAAGATTGGAGCATGTCAGCGAGGGCGTGATAAATGGCATCTTATAGCGGCGCTCTTATGATGATATAAAAGTATTATGCGCACCAATTTCCTCTGTGAGGAACGCAGCCGATGGGGCGTCTTTGTGATGTTTCTTTCCTCTCGAAACGAGCCCGATCACTGTGGATTCCTTATTTTTTATTTGTGTTTTCTCATCTGTGTGCTTCTTTAGTTTGGCGCTCCCTAAGGCCCTGATAACATCCTTGTTTGTGTGTGTTGGGGGGGATAATGTCCCTTTGAAGCCGGTCGTCTCTGGAGCTCGTTGCCGTTTGGACAGAAGCAGACCCCACCCCGCAGTAACAGATTGATTATGAATCGGGCGTGTCTGTGCGCGCGCGGGCCGTTTAGCAGAAGCCAGGCTGCGCGGCGCGTCCTCTTTCCCAGCAGGCCCTGGGGACGACCTCTGACCTGTGATGCAGTGTGACTTTAAATGCACCTGGAGATGGTGAAGGAGGAGACGGTGTTTGGCTGGCTCTGAGGCTTTGAACTTCACAGAATTAGTTGGATGATTTCCCCTGTGCCTCTGTCCATCAGCTAGCCCCGGGGGTCAAATTCAAATTCAAATTCAAATGTGCTTTATTTGCATGACAAGAAACTTGTGTTGCAAATGCAATGGGATATTCAAAATGACAAACAGACCCCTACAACCAGAAAAGGGTGAAAAAAGTATCTCTCTCTCTTTCTCGCTCGCTCTCTCTCATGGGTGGATCAAGTGAGCTGAGTTCCTGGCATTGAGGCGAGCCATCTGTGCCCTCACACATATCTAGCTATTAATGCATACGTGTGTGTGCATATATGAATATGATTGTCTGTACATGTGAGCCTACCTCTGTGTCTTTGTCTTTAGTGTCATTGGTTATGGAAATCAGGATAATGGAAAGAGGATGCTGGCTTATGTAAATGGTAAATGGACTGCATTTATATAGCTTCGACACGCCCAGGGCGGAGGATCGAACTGGCAACCCTCCGACTGCCAGACAAACGCTCTTACCTCCTGAGCTATGTCGCCCCCTGTGTCGTGATAAGGGTGGGGCGGGGTGACTGACAGGTGCGAGGGGCGGTGGGCGTGACCTGGTTTCTGCCGTTTCCTGCCTGAGCCGAGTGAGTGGATTGGCACGGAAGCAGGAAGTGCTTAGAGCCCAGCCCTGAGTTATGGCTCCTGCATTTTTAATGAACGGCCACTTTTCAAAAAGCCAGGGTGATGGATTCTCTGCTTTTAACCGCCCCCCCCTCCCCCGACACACACACACACACACACACACACACACACCCTTCACTGCCCCCTCCTCTCATGTGCTTTTAGTGTATCGATAGAGAGGCGCTGGTGAAGGCTCTGGGTGTATCGCAGGGATACGCAGTGGCGGGGTAAATGGGGCTTTATGAGCTGTTTGAGAGCAGACGGTGCGGAGCTGGGGCTGCATCGTGAGTTCTGGGCCGTTTCCGCTGTCACAGGGAGCTGTGGGCTCACTGTTTCCCTCGGGGACAGCGCAATGGGAGTTTATGCGTCGTGACACGGTCCTGTACAGCATGTCTAAACGGAGGCCAGAAAGACTCTGTGTGGCGTTCAGTTCTCTGTCAGGCTGAAGACGCTGAGGTGGAAGATGAGTTGGAGCTTTCTGTGGAGGGGAGGCCGCAGGTCCACGCTGATGGTTACGCTGTGGGCGTCACACTCTCCAAACCGTCTCAGAAAGACAGCGGCTCGCCGAGGGGGCTCCCCCGACGCGCGTTCCGCTCACAGCCCTTCCCTCACAAAAACAGGAAAAACACCAAACATCTCCCCCACGCGCGGACTAATTAAATCAAACACAGCCCCAGCGCTCTGAAGAAGTGTTCATTAATCTCATAACATGAGTTTGGGGACTCGCATTTTCTGTCCTCCCCCCTTAAAAAACAAAAACAAGAGAGCGACAGAGTGGCTTCGACTGTGATTCAGCGTGGCTTTGCAAACGTCCCTGAACATGCGTCAGTATTCCAGAACGCAGCTGCGCTCTGCAGTAACAGGAGAGGGTGAACCTCCCTCGTCTGAGACTCCTGCAGTTCTGCGGACGGCTCAGGGGAAAGAAAGTTCCTATCACTAACTTACCCAGCCGGTTTGACCTCTCGCACCTCTGCTGAGTTTGGAGTGAGTAAACACCACTTTGTTTGGCTACAGCTCTGGTGATATGCCCAGGCCACACTCCCATACACCTGTATCACAGTACTCGGTTTGGCTGAGAGTTCCAGGCTGCCTCTAATGTTCCTTGGTACCAGGCCCAACCTTTACGTCAGAGAAGGACACGGTTTTTCTGCACAGTGTTTGTGACGAATGTTTCTTCTCTGTAATGAGCTCCGGTTCTGTGTATCCTGCTGAAGGACTGGGGTAGCATCCTTTTGGCCCTTCCTCAGTCATGTGACTCAAACTGGGAACTTCAGGGGCTGAGAGTTATCGCCTTTGGTGATTATGAACATGAGACAAACAAGTCCCACCATGACTACAGAGAACTGCATGATGGGAAGTGACCCCAGAAAGAATGGAAATTACCACACGCTTTGATTGCAGTGTTTTAATACCACGTACCGGTTAGCTGGTGACAGACTAGGTGCGGGTTTCTCAGGGTGAGGACCGAAGGGGACTGGACTGCAGGGCAGTGGCCCAGCTAAGCCCCACCCTGTGGAAGCTCAGAGCTCACAGGGGAGAGAGCCTGAACACACACCAAGATGCTGCACGAGTGAGGTCACGCAAGAAAGAGGTACACACCCCTGCACACACGCACACACACACTCCTCTACGCACACACATACACACACACACACACACCTCTACGCACACACACTCACTCTCTCTCACACACACACACCCCCATGTACACACACGCACACACACCTCCGTGCGCACACATACACTTGTGCAAACGCGTACACTCATGCATTACATTTACATTTATTATTTTTATTTTTTTTCATACATACATGTACTCACACTCGCACACAGTCTCCTACACAAACACATAATTTTCATTTGAGCACAGATGTTCTTAATACACAAAGTATTTATAAAATGGACATATGCACCAATGTAATTTGACATGATCAACAGATGTCAGCACCCAGTGCAGCACAGTGGAATGCTGCACACTGGCCCAGAAGGTCACGGGTTCAAATCCTAGGGCGGTCGTAGCGCTGTAGTCAGAGCTTTACCTCATTTGCCCCCACAGAAAGCAATCTGCATAAAAGTGGGTCATGCAGTGTGTGGGTTATGTAAGGCACCTAGTATCACTGTGTCTGCTGAGCAAATGAATAATAGAAAATACACTTTTACTCTGTGGCCCCTCCTGCTCTTAGTGATCTTACTGATGGCCACTAATGCAACTTCCAGATGCTCTAGTGGAAGCATTTTATGTGTGAACTGCAGTCTGTGTGTGTGTGTGTGTGTGCGCGTGCGTGCGTGCGTGCGTGTGTGTGCGTGCGTGCGTGTGTGTGTGCGTGTGCGTGTGTGTGTGTGTGTGCCTGTCTGTATGTGTGAGAGTGTGTGTGTCTGTATGTGTGAGGGAGAGCAAGAGGAAGCACGTTTGAACACATGCAGCATCTGATTTGGTTTATGCGGGTAAGACCGGACTCTTGTTTTAAGTTCTAACTCACTGCAGCAGTCGGTCGCCACCTCTGCATATTTAATTGTCGTCAATCCCTGCATGAATGATTAAGGCGACGGGCGCGTTGCGGAGGGCAGAATTGCAAATGTGTGTTTGGTGGCGGCACGGGAGCCTTTGTGTCTGTGGGGACGGAGCGCGCGGCTGTGCTCGGCGGCTGTGCTCGGCGGCTGTGCTCGGCGGCTGTGCTCCGCGGCTGTGCTCGGCGGCTGGGCTCGGCGGCTGGGCTCGGCGGCTGTGCTCGGCGGCTGTGCTCCGCGGCTGTGCTCCGCGGCTGGGCTCGGCGGTGCCCTGTCCTCCCCGCCATAAATCCCCGCTCCCCGCCCGAGGCCCGAATCCTTTGTTTGAGAGCGGGAGCGGTTCCCAGCCCTAAATCCAGATTACTCTCAGTTTACAGCGCGCTGGGCTGCTGAAATACGGTTTGGGCAGAACCTCTCCCCGCGGCGCCGCTCTTATTCAGCTATTCATTTGTGCAGAGCAGCAATCTCGTCCACTTCCACTCGCCCATTAGCGCTGGCAGACAGGGAAAGGTGCTTTTACACAAGAAATCTTCCTTCATCCCCCCCTGTGGGTTCCCCTGTATAATCTTATCTGTGCGTCAGTCAGGCTCGGAGAGTCCGTACTGCACGCTCAAAAGAGGTGTGTTGAAAACAACATATAATGTGTCATTTTAACACACCTGCATGTCTAGTCAAGGGCAATGCATTTTGTGCTGCTTTCAGCACAGTCTGTAAAAAAGTCTCCCTTTGTATCACATACATTGTGTATTAGTAAAACAAAAGTAGTAACAGAAAAGGTCTGTTGGGTAATGACACTCCTCCCCCCAGGCTGAATGGAAAGGGTCCACTGCTCCCCCTGCAGCTCAGGCCTTTTAGGCTACACTGGCCAGACGCCCACTAGCTTCCCAATCCCCTGACTCCAAAAAACTGAAGAATCAGGCTTTTTTAGAGTCAAGAAATATGAGTTGGTCAGTTCATTTGAAATGCTGTAATTATACTGGACATATATCTGTGCTAACTTACATATCATGGGATAATTTCCCTTCCCAACCCTAATTATATTTTGCCTGTGTTCTTTTCCTTTAATGGCGCTTGGTGTTTGTAACTTTGTGGAAAGGAATCGGTGGAAGTCCTGGTGCGCATTCATTATTCATGTCCGTCTCACGGTCTTTTGCCGCTCCAGAACAGCAGCTGTTGGAGGAAAGTAATTGCCTTATGTTCCGCAGTTCCACACAGACATGCGGAGAAAATGTTTTCGCCGGTTTGTTTGGAATGTTTGTGTTTTTACGAGGCCGTCTCGTCGGCCTTGGCTTTCATCTCTCACTCGCCGGCGTTAGAATATTAGATGAAGCGTAATTATCTTAAAAGAACTCGAGTTATAATAGGTAACTCACGAAATAAAATAAAAAATTCAAAAATGTAAAAAAAAAGTAAACAAATAAGCAAAAAATAAACCCTGTCAAGGGTCTGTGGAAAGGCTGGAAATATGATAACTCCGCTGTCAGCACTTCTCCGCCCAAAATAAAATCCCTCTCTGTGCGAAGTCAGAGGCATCGTGAGCGATTCGGTCTGTCGCTCTCCATCCCTTACGGCGCACGGCAGCTGGCTGCTCTCTTCCTCCACCCGGCTGCTCGCTTCCTCCACCCGGCTGCCCGCTTCCTCCACCCGGCTGCCCGCTTCCTCCACCTGGCTGCTCTCTTCCTGCACCCGGCTGCTCTCTTCCTCCAACCGGCTGCCCGCTTCCTCCACCCGGCTGCTCGCTTCCTCCACCCGGCTGCCCGCTTCCTCCACCCGGCTACCCGCTTCCTCCACCCGGCTGCCCGCTTCCTCCACCCGCCTGCCCGCTTCCTCCACCCGCTGCTCTTTTCCTCCCCCGGCTGCTCGCTTCCTCCACCCGGCTGCCCGCTTCCTCCACCCGGCTGCCCGCTTCCTCCACCCGGCTGCTCTCTTCCTCCACCCGGCTGCTCTCTTCCTCCACCCGGCTGCTCGCTTCCTCCACCCGGCTGCCCGCTTCCTCCACCCGGCTGCCCGCTTCCTCCACCCGGCTGCCCGCTTCCTCCACCCGGCTGCCCGCTTCCTCCACCCGGCTGCCCGCTTCCTCCACCCGGCTGCCCGCTTCCTCCACCCGGCTGCCCGCTTCCTCCACCCGGCTGCCCGCTTCCTCCACCCGGCCCGCACTTTCAGTCAAATGAATGAAGAGAAATTTCGGTGAATGAGCGGGGCTGAAGCAGGTTTGACCCTTTATGGGGCCCTGAAACAGAGCAGCTGAGCTGCTTCCTCTGCCATGCGGGACGTACAGTGTAGCGGGGCGCCTGACTGAGGAGCGTCCCTTCGCATTATAAACGCTCGCGTCCGCTCAGTCGCTCAGGAAGCGGAGCGGCCGCCGCCCCCCTGTCCGTCACCCCACCGCTGCCTCCTGTTAACGGGGCGAGGGTCAGTGCGGGTTCCTCTTCCGGGAGCAGGGACTTCCTGCGGGGCCGCGGCGATGGAGCAGCGCTTCCCGCCATGAGCCGGAGATGGAGCCCGAGCCGAGTGGCCGGGTCGTCAGAGCAGGGGAACGGTGGGAAATTCGGAAATTCTCCTGAAATGAGGAAACGCGCTCCTCCTCGTTTGCAGTTGAAAAGTGAGCGTGTGCGGCCCGCAGGTTGCGAGCCGCCTGTAGCTGATGTGAAGAATGCTGAGGGCGTCTGAGAGGCGGGAGGTGAAGCTGCCAGGGCCGGCTGCCATTGTGCTGCCGTGTGTGTTTCTGCAGAAACATCTTAATCTGATTTACTGCCACTCACTTTTTACTGCACATTCTTCACACATGAGGTCTTCTTTTGTACTTGCGAGCAAACTTCTCTCTCATTCTTTCTCACCCTCTCTCTCTTTCTCACCCTCTCTCTCGTACGTGTGGATCAAGTGAACTGAGCTCCTGCCATTGTGGCCGTCTGTGGCCCCTCACACACGTATACCGGTGAATGCACACGTGTGGTAGTGTGCTGGGTCTGCACAGAGGGCCATAATAAGAGGACATTTCTTGGTCATTTCTCCCCTCCGGGGTCAGGGTCTGATGAAAGCTGAGCACAACCATTTGAACTTGAACTTGAATGGGCTAAGAATTGACAGATCTGTCCAATCATCTGTGCCTGTAGGTGTGCGGTCTGTGTGCTTGCGGCAGATTTGCACGATGGGTAACTTCATCCCTGGGAGAGACGCAGCGGTTCATCAACAGCAGCATTAGTTTGTTTGCGCTTGTGACTCCTCCTGTTGGAGTTGCTGCTGCGCGTGATTATTGGGAAGGAGACACAGGAGCACGTAGCGGGAGAACGCGTTTGAGTGATATTAAATTCAGTCGTCCCCAGCCCGCAGCGCTCGACTCGCAGGCTCTGACGCGGCAGGATGCGCTTCATTAGCTGTGCTGGGAGACTGATACCCCGATCGGGCACACCTGCCAATCACACTTCCAGTCTTAATTACATGCAGCAGGTTACACGTTTTTTTGTTTGTTTGGGAAAATGGAAAAATAATAGGTTGTTATTGGTTGTGATGGTATCTTGCCGTTTTTTCAAATGATTGTTTATTTTACAAATTGTGTTTGG
This sequence comes from Anguilla rostrata, assembly GCF_018555375.3. Lineage (NCBI taxonomy): Eukaryota > Metazoa > Chordata > Actinopteri > Anguilliformes > Anguillidae > Anguilla > Anguilla rostrata. The sequence continues at coordinate 56,375,740 of NC_057933.1, forward strand.
AATATCCAAATCGAGCGTCCTGAGGTGCTGCCGAAGAGTTCTCAGAAAAAGGGGATGTTCTGTCACTCTGCCTGAAGAATAATTCTCCTTCTCCTTCTTCTCCTTCTTTGTCATCATCGTCGTCAGGAATTATGAATCCCCGACTAACAAAAAGGCGCTTTCCTGCTGAACAGAGTGACACGGTCATTATCAAACCCAACATTATCTCTGCAGTGCTTTCCTCCGATTCTTGAATGGGGCATAAAAGAAAATCGATGGAGCAAAGACGAATAAGATATCCGAGGCAGCGCGCGGGCCTCTTCCGGGCGGGGTCTGTGTAAATGCGTCTGCTTTCTGTGCGCGTGGTGGTCGACTCTAATGACCCGTTCCGCCACTTAATGCTGTTCATTTGTTTGAAACTCTCGCAGGGCGGTCTAAATGAGTCAATTAGACAGTCTGTTAAAATTATGCAAAGGAACTATGTATCCTGTGTGTGTGTGTGTGTGTGTGTGTGTGTGTGTATACGCGTGTGTGTGCATGTGTGTGTGTATACGTGTGTGTGTGCGTGTGTGTGTGTGCATGTGTGTGTGTATACGTGTGTGTGTGTGTGTGTGCATGTGTGTGTGTATACGTGTGTGTGTGTGTGTATACGTGTGTGTGTGCGTGTGTGTGTGTGCATGTGTGTGTGTGTGTGTGTGTGTGTGTGTGTGTGCGTGTGTGTGTATGTGCGTGCATGCGTGTGTGTGTATCTGTCTGTGTAGTGTAATTACAGTTAAGGTGCAGTTAGCCTGACTGAGGCAGAGCCAGGCTCAGCCCTGCTTGGCACTGGCAGTGTGGCCCTGGCAGGTCACAGGGTCAGGCGGGGACGTGGGCCCTTAATGAAGCCCGCTGGCTCTACCCTGCTTAATGAGTCTCTCTGTGTCACTGGGGCACTGGAAACAAATCACCATCTCCTTGGGCTGTCACCGTGGAAACAGCCCTCAGCTCACGGCCGCACAATTAGCCTTCTCTCCTCGCAGTTCACTGGCATCATTAGAGAGAGGTGTGTGCTTGTCCACCCATGTTTTTTGTCATTCAACAGTGCAAGGTCTAGATCATCAGAATTCTTTTGTCGGAATAAAGCAGTTTTTTTGTCTTTTTTGGAGTAAATTTCAAAATGATAAACATAGCCACACTTTTGTGTCCAAAACATGTAGTACATGAATTAACAGCAAATCCGAAATCAAACCACCAGTGTACCATAACTGCCCTCAGGTGTGTATTTGGTATCATTTTCAATCTTGTAATTCCCTCCTTATCTGGAGAAAAGACAGAGGTCTGGATTCAATCAACATCTGTCCTTAACTTTCGACTCACAACTGAATGCAGAAGTGTTCGTTTTATTATTCACAAACACAGTTTGGCAGGTTAATTCTGGTCATTGCTGACCTTGTCATGAAGAAACGAGTGAACAGCTGAATTTGATCATGTCAGATTTGAGGACAAATATTGATTTATTCCAGCCAATGAAAGAAATAGATGGGGAGAGAGAGCGAGGGAGAGAATTTGACATCAAACGCAGGATTACAAATCTTTCTGTTTCGTCTCTTGACTTTAGTATTCTACTGTATGTGCCTGCAAGAGTGTAAGTGCATAATTTATCTAGGCAAGCATACCAAAGTTTTCGTATTACTATGTCTGTTAGCACTGAGAGCAAGTAAGGTAGGAGGGGAATAAGCAGCCGTAAGGGCGTGGCCATCTGTCAGAGTCCTCCCCTCACCCCCCCCCTCCCCTCAGGCTCATGTGCAGAGAGAGGTACATTACAGTACATGACATGGCTGTTTATCTACATTCTCCATGCAGTGCTGTTTTTAGCCTGTCAGTCAAACCTGTCAGTAAAATGGTTTGCGCAGATGAGTTGCCGTATTTCCCTCTGTCTTCCGGCTTTAAAAACAAAAAGGTCACGTGACTCACGACTCACACGCGGGTCATGGGTTTGAGCCCACCGCTGGCCTGCTGTAATTTAATTGGTCGTGTAAAGGCAGTGCTGTCTTGTGAATGGTTAACGGCGCTGGAGGCGTGTAAGAGGGTATCTGCGGTGCGCACTCAGAGTGAAATCAGCGCCTGACAGGGGCGTGCGCTTACTCATTTCCTGAGAGCGTGTTTTTGGGTCGGGGGTGATGCGTGCGCCTCGTTTCGGGGGCCGCTCACGGGCCGCTCCGCACAGAGGCGCTTTTCTCCGCCCCCACACTGCCGCTCTTGTCCCGTTTGGCGTTCGCTTCATCGCATTCCTGCCTCCGAACCGGCCCTGAGACTCCTGCCCCTGGGCACTGCCAACAAAGGGGCATGGTGCTCTCTGACCGCCCTCACACACTCCCCCTCTCTCTCTCTCTCTTTGTTTCTCTCTCCCTCGCTCTCTCTCTGTTGCTCTGTTTCTGTGAGATGATTTATAGCCCACGTGAGGTTAATCATTTCCTCAAAGAAAGAGGGAAAAGATGAAAGGCACGGGAAAGACTGGCTGAACTCATTTACGGGTGAAGCATGGCTGTGTGTAAAAGGAGGGAAAGGCCTACCAGAGGCACCACATAGAGCCCTGATGGTACATATGGGCCAACACCTCCATTCCCTTCTCTGGCTGTGTTGGACAGGGCTGTGCCTCTGTGATGGCTGTTAGCCGCTGGGGCGCTGGGGTCTTCCGTTGAAGTTTCAGAAAGGTTTGCCTGTGCTTTGAACCCGCGCCCCATGGCGGCTTGCTTAGGTGTGAAGAGTGTGATTTTGATTCAGTGTGAGGCACAGTGAGGTGACCCTGCTGGCTGGATGAAGATCACTTGCCAAAAATATTTAGCCTTCAAGAAAAAAACTGCCACTTGATATTTCAGGGTGATGCCCAACGTCTTTAGTTTCTCATTCATCCCCATCTAGTTATTATTTATATTCTCTGAAAGCCCACAAATGCTCTGACGTCAGGATGCCCATAACTGGATTTAACCTTCTAACGCTGGAGGCTGAGGTGTTCGGTGTTCATCAGGGACTGAGCGTAATGTGAGAGGAGGCCTAAGAAACAGCTCCGTCCCTCCCTCTCTGACTCAACACACCTGCAGTAATGACGCGTTACAGCTGCGGGGGAAAGGGCAGAGAAGCGCCATCGCACAGCCCCTTCGCGGGACCCGCCTGGAAGAAGCCATTTGGCCGGCTTTAGGCGTTTTTGACAAGCGGTTGTTAGCCGGATTAGCGTTGCGCTGTCCCCGGTGGTGACGCGTCTGTGCTGGTGTGCAGGCTGCAGCTGGGTTCATTAGGGGAGTCAGGTGGTGCGTGCCGCCAGCCCGCGGAATGTTCCGGGATCCTGTATCGCGCGGCCGGCCAGCTTCACAATGGCTGCCACTGGGGCATTCAGGGGCTCCTGGGCTGGAGCAAGAACAGGCACGTCCAGCAGCTCTAGAGCCGCTCGCACTGCCACATTATTGCACAGCAGCATTTATTCACAATTATGAAAAATAAATATAACCTTTTATACTGTGCCTGCGGTCTCAAGTTGCGTGCACCATAGGAAATGGTTATAGCTGAAAATAAGATTAAATGTACATGTGTGTATATATATATGTTGCCCCTATAATATACACATGTGCAACCTCTGGAGGCACCATGTCACTGTTCAAGCTGCTTTGAAGTTCCTGAAGTGTCTTTACTTGCTGTAGATGGTAAAGTGAATCATTCCATTCATGAATCACTACTTTTCGGTAGTATCATGGGATTTCCATGACTTTCAAATGAATGAACATGGAGAAAATCTTCCGAACATCATTGGTCAAATGACATATCTGCAAACAAGGCATTATCTGTGGATTTGAGAAGAGGACAGTCGGTTTCTGCCGCGCCCCAGTGCACATCATGGTGGTAATGAATAAAAATGGCCACTCTGAGCAGCAGTATCCAGCCTGCCGAGCTTAACCCGTACCTCAGCAGTGCTGCTAGAAGGAAGAAGGAATGGCTCATAAATAGCCACCTGCTCAGTAAATGAATGCTGGAGCAGTTCTGTGGTAAAGCCAGGCATCTTGGTGCTTCGCATTCCATGTGATCGGCCACATAATTTGCGGACATATTGGTGGGTAACAAAGTGAAACCAAAGCACAGCATGTTTTTGGTTAACGGTTTAAGTAATTACAGCACCAGTAAAATCTGAGGATAAGAAGGGTCTCGATTTTGTCGCCACCATTAAAATTAATAGAGTGGGACACAGCTTTATATAGCGTGGGAGAGGGACATTGTTTTCATACAGGGGGGGGTGACTCAATCAAGTTCAGGTATGTGTGTGTTCAAAATGTCCTCCGATACATAGCTGTCAGAGCCACTGACCGCATAATTCACCCAGGTTTGGCAATAAAATAATTTATATAAAAGCTCCAATCAAATGTAATCTGTGAGCGTAATTGGCACTTAGAGTGCAGAGAGAGCGGGCTTGGTTGTTTTGTGTGGGGGAATTGCCTCTGTGTATGACATCGCTATTATTATGCTAAAATAATTGGATTTTTTTCTCTCCCTGTCCCACTGGCTATCTCATGCGGAAAAGCAGACAAGACTTTCAGCGAGAATCAGAAGTCATTATTTATGTGAAATAGCACATTTTCTCTCAGAATTGAAATCATTTTGGTAGCGCTAATAAAGTGGTTGATGACAGTGTTGAGTTGCTGGACCGTGACCTGCTGGCTTGTGTTATGTGGTCTGGTTGTATATTCAGTACCAGTCAGTAGTTGTATTGTGGGGATTTCTGGTCGTTTTGTGGTTTAATATAGAACATGATTATCAGGGCTATTATTTAGCCATTTCAACACCAATCCAGGTGAAATTTCACACTGCGTATTTTCCCAGTGACATTTTTTTCCCTGTTGCACTTCTTGATGATCTAATGTATTTATGTTCACAATAATGTAATCATTCTTTCTGGCTTGAAGAGTTTGTGACTAACCAAAAGCATTCTGTACAACATATATTGTGTTCATGAATTGCTGCATTTTACCTTAATCGACCCCATTTTAAATTTCATATTGGTTAGCAAAAAGCCCTTCTGCTTGAATCCATTTTTGTTGGCTATTGTCTGCTCTCCTTTTCACTTATAGAACATTTTTGTAGGTTCAGTAGTTGTGTGTGGGCTTGGATCTGACCCATGAGTGTGGGTGTGTAGTTCCAAGCTGAAGTTGTGAGCGTTTAGGCCTCACCATATTCTACTGCTGCCTTGTTAGCTTCTGAATAGATATCACATGAGGTCTAACGACAGTCTCAGTAACCTGTACATGAACATTATAGACTGCCATAGCCCTCTGCACTGCTGTACATGCAAAGGAAATGCTAGCTAACCCCTGATCGTTCAGTTAATCTCCTGTGCCTTGAAAATAATGCACGTGTGTGTATGTTCATACAGACACACGATCTCTGCCAATCTCACGCACATGCACACACATACATCCATGCACACACTCACCCACACCCACTAAAACACTCACACACTCCGTGCTACTGTAGCTACTTTGCTTTTAGTCAGCAGAAACCAAGAGAGACCAGCTGAGCTTATATGCTTGAATGTGGAGCGAGAGAGAGAGAGAGAGTGAGAGTGAGAGAGAGAGAGAGAGATGATTGGGAAGGAAGAGGAGTGGAAGGAGAAAATGACAAGGAGAGAGAAGAGAGCAGGTGGGTGAGTGAGAAAGACCTTTAACAGGAGTCTGGAAATGTACAGTACAGTATAATATTTACTTGAGTAACTTGCTAACACACGTGTGCATACAATCATTCACAAAAGACATTCATACACACACAGTATTTTCATAATAAATCAAATAGATTACATGTAGGTTATTATCGTAAGCTTTTCGCAGTGAATGGCACCGCAGGTTTTGGGAAGGATGCAGCGTGTCCAGATTGGTGACAGAATTGGACATTCCAACAGAACGGGGTGTAGAGGAGCTCTGCAGCTGCTTCTGGGTGGGGCTCAGAGCCCTGGTGGGAGGAAGTGAGAGTGTACGGCTCCCAGCCAATCAAAGTCATTTGTCGTCGATTCACATAACGCAGGGCATCGTGAAGCCACACTGCTTCGTGTCCTGTCAGTGGAAACGGGAAGCCTTTCGCCTGCTGTTACTGTGATTGAATAGATCTGCACATCTTCACCAGCACACCTCTGACTGCTTGAATCTTGGGCTTTGGCTTAAGTTACAGAGTCCGGAAAAACCAGCGCATTAAAAAAATGTACGATGGATCCCACCAGTGTACAATGCATTCCAGGGAAGACTATAGGGTGGAAATTCAACACCAATGTACTTGATGATGCATTTCATCACATTGACTGTACAGGTTTCAGGTTAAAACGTGTAACTTTAAACGCCATTGTTTCAACCTGTAAAAAATAAAGAGATAGAAAACGAATGGGTTGAGAGTAGTGGGAAAAGCCTGTTAAATCAGCACATGCTATAAATCCTGGTTTCTGATTTGTGAATATATTATGCAGCGGCCTTGCTTATAAAATTACTAATGACTTATTACAAAATCGAAGAAGGGTCTTTGCGAAGGGTCTCATTCAGGTCGATGTGTGAATCAATATTCCAGCAAGAGAATTTAAATAGGTAGGGCTCTCATTATTTTTTATGCTTTAAGATAAATTAAAATGAGAAAAAGAAAATGAGTGTTCTGTATAACAGTGTTCACAATAGGAACTGGGGAAAATATTGTCATGAATGGTCATGGGTTTGAATCCAGACGGGCTGCTATATCCCACTTATATCAACTGTAAGCACAGACTTTAATTGAAAAATCATATTAATGAAGTCTAACTGCTGACCCCCTTGTTTTTTGTGATGTCTAATGCAGCCTCACAGAGTCCTGAAAGCAAGCTGAGTCTCAGCCTAAATGTCTGACTGATCCAAGCCACTGATCCAATTTCCACAGCAGAACACTGGTTGTAATCAGCGGTCTGGCTTTGCCCAAGAACTATACTTTTCTGTCTGTTTCCCATGCATGCAAAAAGTGCATGATGTAATGTAACACGATACGATCAGATACTAACAGTCTTCCTATATGTCTGACATACTTACTGTGCTGCTGGTACAGAGGATTGTTTCGTAAGAGAGAGCGCTATGTAATGAAAATGTTGCAGTTATATAACATTAATGTTATATAAAAGTATTGAAAATGTTGACATGTATTGCATGCAGTTACAGTATTTGTTATTTTAATTTGGCTGCATTTGGAAAGAAGAAAAAACACAGGTCTTGTCTGAGTTTATAGCCGTTTTTACACATGAATTATCCGGGTTAAGTAGTAGCTTTCCCCATTCTCACATGGGTCTTATGTATGGGGATGTTTTGTGTCGAGTCATGTTCACACGTGCCGTGACCGTTCCAGACAAATTAGGCAAGTCCGGATGTCTGCCCTCCGAAGCAGTGTAGGACAATCAATGTTAATGTTAGCATTAGTACATCTTTAAAACAGACAGGCATTTCACTGAATAATGGTTCTGGCAGAGATGTGCATCCTAACAACACAACACAGTTGAAGACTGATAGTTTTAAGATAATTTATGTTTATGTGTTTCTTAAACTATGGGTCGGGACCAAAAATTGGCCAGGGCAGTGTATGAGTTGGGTCCGGGAATGCGTCTGTTGTCCTGTAGGCTATGCTAGTATGTGTATTTGATGAGTCCCTGAAAGGTAGTACCTATTTTCTGATTTGGGTCCTGATATTAAAAAGTTTTAAGAAACAGTGCTCTAAACAATTGCCTGCTAGCTAACACTAGTAGTTCCAAGCCAGCATAGTTAGCTTCATTTTGTGTACAAGAAGACAGATTAGGGTATAAAATAATCAAAGTAAGTGTAGTTCTAACAGTCATAGATTTGTTTATGGTCAGTGAACTAGTTCTGCTTCTTGACAAAGCAATGTCAAACAAGGACAGCAACACAGTTTATTCCAATCCTAAAATAAATTTCCCTCACTAAATCACACAAGGCAGCTCCAATATCTTCTTTGTGTGGAGTGTCATATTTGCAGAAGAATTGTTGAGAGGGTAGATTCTGTGGAGTGGTTATTAAAGAAATTGTGCCAGAAACAAAAGGTCTTGTGTAACGTAACATTTTGGCTGCTTTATTCGGGAATGCTGCTGCTTTTGTTCACACTAGAGCCGTGGCAGAAGATTTCTGAAACTCTTACTCTGTCCTGGACAGGCAAACTGGAGGAACGTCTTGCACAGAAAATGGAGTCCTGCTCCCGTTCTCCTGCACACAGCGCAGACGCAGAAAATTGGCAGAAGGTTTACGGGTTAAGATGCGTGTGCGACAGGGGCTCCGGTCTTTATGTTTTTAGGGTTCCACGCGGTCTGTGCGTAACGACCGCGCCATGCCGCTTCTCTCCTCTGGCTGGCTGCGCGAGCCCTGCGATTCGCCAGATCCGCCACGTGACTGTACCCAGCCGGCAGTCTGGCCGCCACCCGCCGACGAGGAAGACTGTACCAAAGGGCCGCGGTGTTCCGGAGGCCAAATTCGCCAGACGTGACGGAGGAATTTAATTAAGGCGAGGGCAGCGGAGGAGCCGGCCTTCTGGAGGCTTAATGGATTGCCGATGAGCGTCTGAAAGCGGGACGCGCTCTCTCTCCGGCGGCTCCTCGAGATCCCGCGCCCTTCCTTTGACTGCGGCGTCCCCTGCCCCGCGCGTCAATCACAAAGTGGGGCCTCTCCGTAAATCTAATTGGGCCGATCTCCGGGGACGCTGCATGTGGGACTGCAGCCCGCGCCGAGCGACCCGTGTTCCTGTGTAATTCGGGCCTGATTCGAACCCGGCCGCCTGGCGCTCCAGGGACCCGTAGACCCTCAGACCTGCCACGCCGCTCAAGTGAATGTGCGTGTGATTCCACACGTCCTTTAAACGCGGGGCTGTAAATCCCGCAAATGCGTTTCTGCCGTTGCTCATATTTACAAAGCAGCATTATCCGTCTCCCTCCGGGGCTGTTAAAGAAAAAACAGCAGCGCTTCCGAACGGTTTTTTTTTTAAAAAAGAAGAAAAAAAACGCGCCCAGCCTCCTTCCTCGGCGATTGTGAGCATCCACTTCATCAGCCGTCCTTAAAATTTACTGCAAATATTATTGAGCGCCCGGCGATTGTGTGTAGGGTGCCATTGTCTGTCCTACACTACATTAGGCCCGTCTGCGCTAACAATGGAGAAGCGATGAAAAGCAGAGCTTAAGTCAGAAGTCACCAGCAAATAGCAGGTTATCCCGCGGAGCGTGAAGGCAGGTTTAATTGATTAATAAGGCCTCTCCGTGCCCCCATTGTCAGGCAGCCACAGACGTCTGGCTGCTCCATTCTCCGCAGCCTGTGTGCTCTCCCGGGCCGTGTGCGCGCAGACCAGAGGGGGGATAAGAGGCGGTGGCGGGCGGGCCTTTCTCATGGTAATGGCGCGGGGCCGGCCGAGGGGCCGGGCGGGGGCCGCGCTCCCGTCCGCCTGCGTCCCGCGAACAATGGCGGCGGAGCCGTGGCGGGATTCAGAGGGCCCGCCGCCGCGCGGGCCCGTTCATATGCTAATGCGGCCGGCCCCGGAGCGAGGCGGGCGCCATTGTTTTCACATATTTTAATCTGCCAGGCTGCGCTGGGGGAGAAAGGAAATCGCTGAGGGCCACACACAAAACGCTGAAACGACGGACAGATATCTTCATGCAGAGCAGGAGCCGGGCGGGGCTGGGAGACTCGCCCCCACGCCTCTGGCCCATTAATTAATCTGTACTACTGTAGGGAACTGCTGCAGCTGCTGCTACTCAGTCTGCTGCTACTGACTACTACTACTACTACTGCTACTATTACTGACACTTACTGACACTTGCTACTTCTGCTACTACTACTGACACTAGTGCTACTGGAGCTATTACTAACACTGGTAGTACTGCTACTAATGCGAACAGTACTACTGCTGACGCTACTACTACTATGCCAAGTACATAGGCAGCTGCACACTTTTCTCATGACTGGAAAGCTGCTTTCCCTGGCATTGCTGCCCATATACTGTGATTGCACAGAGCTTGGCTCACTGTGGAAGTAAGAGAGAGAGTAAGAAATGTAGATGAGAGGAGTGGGAATTGGTACACCCATTTACAGGCTTGCCCTGGCTGTGTTTGAGTTGTTTTTATGAGCTTATACAGTGGTGAATGGCTGGTTTTGAGGTAGGGCGTTGTCATACCGATTAACTCTGGAGATGTGCTTCTGTAAGTAGCGCTGGATTGAACTGGTTACTTATAAAGAGTAAAGCAGAGTGCAGTTTTATTGAATAGAGGCTTTAGGCTTTAGAGTTACAGCAGGGCTGGTGAATGGGCCCAGCATTACACACCGAATGTCCTTTTATAATAAATCACTGGCATCATATGGCTCTCTCTCTCTCTCTCTCTCTCTCTCTCTCTCTCTCTCTCTCTCGGGTATGAGGTGATATGCGTATGTTATACGTATCAGCAAAAAACATTTTCAATGTTAAAAAATGCCAAGTTACACATACAAAGCACTGTCTGTAAGTCAAAACACTTGCTGTAATCCATTTAAAAATATGACAAACACTTCATATTTAATTAGTATTAATTCATGGAAAAGGCAAACTGTCTGAATCCACATGCATGTTTTTTTTAGCTAGAATGAATATGTTATTTGTATGTGTATGCATGTCTCTCTAAATTTAATTTATCTCATGGTTCATAAATTTGTATGCATTATTATTAATTTAAATATTTGGGAAACATTGGGTAGCATTGCTTTGGCATAGAGCTTGTATAATTTATGTGATGTAATGTAGCCAGTGTTGTTTGTTGTAACTTGGCATCATTTTGATATCAATATTTTAAAGGCAGGTCTATATTTTGTTCTAATTAATGCATTAATGATGCTAGATAGTGCTTTGTATGTGTGACTAACTTGATGCTATGTTGAAAATTTATTTTAATTTTTTAAAGATATTTTTTGTTTGTTATGAGTAACTGATAATAATGCAAGTGAATCATAAGATAATCTAGAGATATACGTACACATGCATACATTACATACAAACACACATACATTCTAGCTCAAAGAAACACATAGGCGTGGAGTCTGTTACTGGCAAAGATTTAGCTGAGTGTCCAATGGGGAGAATTATTTATTGAAGGACTGGAGCATTTGTGATGACAAAACCAGCAGGAGAGAAAAACTCACTAAGTAACCCATGTTTGGGGCTTTATTTTGTGGACATGTGAAGTTGTTTCTGATTTCTGTTTGTTTACATGAGGTCAGAAGGTACAGAAGGTAATGTTCTTTTGGGCTGAGAGTCTGTGGTCATTGTAGTTATTTCTGTAGGAAACTTTTTACCATCCCAGGCAAAGCACTCAACACTTTTTTTCTCATGCCATCAGAATACTATTACATGAAGACACAATGCTGTGAAAGTGCTCACAAGTAGCTTCCATAAGCTACAGTATGTGCCTACAGTAAGGTACATTCTATATAAACATGTGCAGTGCACTTGTAATTGCATGTATTTATGTAAATATTAGCATCAGGTCAGCGGGACAGTTGAGATCTGATAGCTCTCCTGTGCTCCTGATGGTGTGTGCGTAGCGTGGTCAAACCCACACGCTCTTCTCCCGCACTGATTTCACACGCTCCGTCACAGTTGTCCTCTTCCCCCCGGGCTGGCTCCCCCCCCCCCACTGCGTGAGCGTTTCCTCCTCGTCTGACTGACAGCAGCGTGGAGCCCGTGAGCTTCACTCCAGTCTCTTCACAATGCACGCGAGCATTAAATAAGATGAGGCTTATCTTTCTAACGCCTCAGGCTTTTTTTATTATTGAAAAAAAAAACAAATATCCTGTCGTGTTTGTCACCTGACGGCCCCGGCTTGCTTCTCGGGCGGTGGAAGCGCCCGTGCCGTCACGTGGCCGCAGAGACGCGCTGTGCCGGTTACCGTGCGTAAACGCCGGCCTCAGAGCGCGAGCTGTACGCTGCACACCTGAGGCACCCCCTCTGTGAGCGTGCGGATCCTTTTTCAGACGCAGCGCTGCTCTGTGAGCGCATGCGGATCCTCTTTCAGACGCAGCTCTGTGAGCGTGTGGATCCTCTTTCAGACGCTGCTCTGTGAGTGTGCGGATCCTCTTTCAGACGCAGCTCTGTGAGCGTGCGGATCCTCTTTCAGACGCTGCTCTGTGAGCGTGCGGATCCTCTTTCAGACGCAGCTCTGCTCTGTGAGCGTGCGGATCCTCTTTCAGACGCAGCTCTGCTCTGTGAGCGTGCGGATCCTCTTTCAGACGCAGCCCTGTGAGCGTGCGGATCCTCTTTCAGACGCAGCTCTGTGAGCGTGCGGATCCTCTTTCAGACGCAGCTCTGTGAGCGTGCGGATCCTCTTTCAGACGCTGCTCTGTGAGCGTGCGGATCCTCTTTCAGACGCTGCTCTGTGAGCGTGCGGATCCTCTTTCAGACGCTGCTCTGTGAGCGTGCGGATCCTCTTTCAGACGCAGCTCTGTGAGCGTGCGGATCCTCTTTCAGACGCTGCTCTGTGAGCGTGCGGATCCTCTTTCAGACGCTGCTCTGTGAGCGTGCGGATCCTCTTTCAGACGCAGCTCTGTGAGCGTGCGGATCCTCTTTCAGACGCTGCTCTGTGAGCGTGCGGATCCTCTTTCAGACGCAGCTCTGTGAGCGTGCGGATCCTCTTTCAGACGCTGCTCTGTGAGCGTGCGGATCCTCTTTCAGACGCTGCTCTGTGAGCGTGCGGATCCTCTTTCAGACGCTGCTCTGTGAGCGTGCGGATCCTCTTTCAGACGCTGCTCTGTGAGTGTGCGGATCCTCTTTCAGACGCTGCTCTGTGAGCGTGCGGATCCTCTTTCAGACGCAGCTCTGCTCTGTGAGCGTGCGGATCCTCTTTCAGATGCTGCGCTGCTCTGTGAGCGTGCGGATCCTCTTTCAGACGCAGCGCTGCTCTGTGAGCGTGCGGATCCTCTTTCAGATGCTGCGCTGCTCTGTGAGCGTGCGGATCCTCTTTCAGACGCAGCTCTGCTCTGTGAGCGTGCGGATCCTCTTTCAGACGCAGCGCTGCTCTGTGAGCGTGCGGATCCTCTTTCAGACGCAGCTCTGTGAGCAGGCGGATCCTCTTTCAGACGCAGCGCTGCTCTGTGAGCGTGCGGATCCTCTTTCAGACGCAGCGCTGCTCTGTGAGCGTGCGGATCCTCTTTCAGACGCAGCTCTGCTCTGTGAGCGTGCGGATCCTCTTTCAGACGCAGCGCTGCTCTGTGAAGTCTCCCGCAGCCCAGCGGAGTGTGTCTGCCGTCGCCCGTGCGCGTCGTCAGTACGCTTCTGGTGTGTCCGTGTGCTCCTGTCCTCTCATGGCACAGGATCCACTGGAATCACACACAGACTCTCACTGCACTGAAGCATTATGGTCCCAGATACTGAGAAGAGACATGAAATACATCCGCAATCACTCGTTCACACACAGATATATGCTCTCACTCGCACGCATTTGAGAACACGCCCGCTAACATGCAGGCATGCTCAAGCAGATGCACTGAATAGCACACGTGTGTAACACATACGCTGTAATTCACATGCAGACACAGGCGCAGACCTCCAGATTCTGCTCCTGCAGCTGAAGTGTCTCCTTTAAGAATAATTTCTGTGGAAAAAGATGTTAGGACTCTGCTGTCTGCCAGAGATATTGGGCCTCAGCCGCGCGCCGGGTGGCTATTGAGTCGCTGGGCTGAGACGCACAATGGGCTTCCAGCTCTCCTGCTCTGCGCTTCATCATTTCCTCCGCCGTCTAATTCTCCCTCATTCTGACACAAATATGGAGATATTTTCAGCGTGTCGTAAAACCCGAATGTGATAAACGCGCCGAGATGGACAGAGAGTTTTACCTCGTCGCGCGCTTGCGCCTTTTTGCCAGTACATTTGCTGGCGTGAAAGGGAAATTGATTCCGCGAGGATCTCATAAAAGCGTATTAAAACCGCTCGTTGCGTGGCGGGCCGCCCGCTACTTCGGCGCGCGGGTGCGGAGCGCGCGGGGAGGGAGAGCAGCGGCACGCTAACCAGCGGCGCAGGCACACCGAATGTGAGCGAGGCCCAGGAGAGTCTGCAAACAGGACGTTCAGAGGAACTGACACTGCGTAAACAGCGCAGTGTTTATGCTGCATTTGCTCTCGTTTGTGCACAGGCGTTTGTGATTGCGAATCCTGGTTTCTGCACGCCTTTGTGAGTGTGTTCCGCGTGCATTGTGCAGGGGACTGTCTGCGGTCCTAAAGTGACTCTGATTTGCCAATTTGCCTTTCCGCTGCCTTGCCTACAGAGTGAAACTTTTCTGATATCCCCCGCACAGCCGCTGTAATTCTGTCATGTGAATGTGCCTGACAGCCCTCTAGCATACAGTGGAGGCAGAAATCTTGACAGCTGTGAGATTCTTTTGTTAGTTCTGTTTTGGCAGAATCCCCAAGGAAAGGATGGTGGCAAACGATACCTATTACTCTGTAAGTGTAGATTCAGAGTACAACTTAAATGAAAAAATAGCTGTTATACATTTTTATTTTTTTGGTGTGAGCTGTAGAGGATATGTGGAAAAAGACCATATTACCATAGACGCAAACAGAAACACTTCCTTTCTGTGGTGTTTTGTGCAGAATAAACAGAAATATTTGTGCCTGATCCCTTTGAATTCTGGGCCAGACTGCTGTCTTCTCCAGGGTCACAGACTGTCAGCCTGGATCAGTCTGTCTGTGTGTGTGTGCGTGTCTGCATGTGCGCCTGTGTGTGTGTGTGTGTGTTCATCTCAGTGTATGTATATCTCACAGGGTTTGTCACCTGGGAATGGTCTGTGGAGTCCTCCAGCCTTCCTGTGGCAGTTACACTGTTTCATTTTGAATTACGGCACAGCTGACCTTCTATGGGAGATTTATTTTGCGTTTTTGCATGAATAACAGCAGGACAAACTGTCTGTCAGGCACGACCCTGCTGCCCCGCCTCCCCCACCCCCAGCTCCTGCATATTAATACGGGAGTGCTAACTCTCGGCCAATGGCAGAGCTGGCAGCGTCTGGCTGCTCTGATTGGGCTGGCAGTGTTGTTTGGAGGGCAGAGGATGTGCGTGACTGGGCTCGCGGTGGATCACATGAATGAGGTCTCCTCTGTTTGTGCTCAGCCTCTCCGCTTCTGCTCTCCAGATGTGTTTGTGTTTGTGTTTCCTGCTGGGGCTGGAGGAAAAAATGCACCAAGCCACAGGGTCCCCTGTACAGGGGAGAGCGGAAAGCTCATGAGAGAGAGCTTGGTTGCTCCTCTGATCATATCTGAATATACGTGCAACTGCAAGTTACTCAACTTCAGTCAGTATGTCATTGGTCTGGGCATACCACAGTATTTCTGCTCCTTTCAGGCAACCCGCGTCTGTCTTAATTTGTTGAGTAAAAGCAGGAGAGGGAGGGTTTTTCTCAGCCAGGTATTCCTGTAGCATGTTGTGCAGGGATGACTCCTCTGGGTGTCCAGGCACCTGCGCATGCCCCAGCTGTATGGACTGGACGGCTCACTGCGCAGCTGCGCAGATAAGCTGCTGCATTTCATTGTAGGCAGAACAGCTGCTGGGCACACACATTTGGGACCCTCCAGTCTGACTGAGAACATCATTGGGATGATTATGGGCAGTGTTACAAACAATAATTAAAACATTGTGGTCATTTCTGATACCATTTTGTTAGGATGGGAAATGCCATTTTCTGTCTGTTTCTACTAGATGTGGGTCAGGTAAGGTTGATCAGTTGATTAGTTTGCTCACTGTTTAAACCTGACCATTCCCGCAATGACAACCAATGAGAAATGCCCTCCTCTCTTCCTCCCACCGTGAGAGTGGCCAATCAGCCCATATTTTTACTTTCCCACATTTATTACCACCAGCAGAAATCATTCATTAAAGTACAGTGTACACTGGGGAATGTTTTAAACTTTTACTGGGAAAGCACCATGCTTGATTTAACAAGTATGAAATAATGGATAATCATAGATTTTAGGTTAAATTATATAGAGATTTGTTTGGTCATTCGATACTGCTTTGAATTTCTGAAGAAATTCTCCTGAGTCGTTTATGCGCTTGTTTTGCATAAGATTCCAGTGCATTTCCAGTTATGATCCTGAAATAGGCTCCTCTTCTGAAATGTGTACCACAGCCATCACTGACACGTTTTAGTTATTCCTCTTTTAGCATTCGCCTTTACACAATACCTTCTCTAGCAATGTCTTTTTCATTTTTATTACGCATACCGCTATACTCTGACACTGAACACAAATCACATTTCAGTCTCATTTTAAATCTAAATTTAGATTTCAACTGTGCCCAGCCATAAATAGACAAAAAGGCTGTTATCGAGAAAGGCCTAATATGTCTGACAACATCTTGACTTGCTGTTTGCATTTGAAGGGAAATGCTATACACAGATCTAGCGTGTGTGCGTGCGTGTGTGTGTGTGTGTGTGTGTGTGTGTGTGTGTGTGTGTGCTTGTGTGTATTCTCTTCGCAGTGTGCTGTACTGCTGACCTGTGAAGGAAAATGCTATACACAGATCTAGCGTGTGTGCGTGCGTGTGTGTGCGTGTGTGTGTGTGTGCTTGTGTGTATTCTCTTCGCAGTGTGCTGTACTGCTGACCTGTGGAGGAAAATGCTTTACACAGATCCCTCTCTTCACTCTGGCCAACTCAGTTCTTCTCTCAAAGCCTGCTCTTCCACAAATGTTAGCTTATAGCTCATATCCAGGCAACTGTCACTCTCTCTCTCCCTCTCTCTCTCTCTCTCCCTCCTCTCTCTCTCTCTCTCTCTCTCCCTCCCTTCCCCTCTCCCTCTCTCTCTCTAATGCATGTCGATGTGAAACAATTTCATACCAAGCCTTGATTTGTGTGACACCAGTACACGTATGCTAGGTACGCGCGGTCACAAAACTGAGCTTCGCGTGGACATGCCCAGGCGGACGTACGCTGAGGTCCCCTATTTCGTCATTTTGACTGCGCGGACCCCAGCGGAGTCCAGTCCGTGTATGCTACGTCTGCACCATGAATTGGCCTTAGGGGTGTATGTATACACATACATACATGTAACTTTTAATGACATTTAGGACATTCTGTATGCAGTATAATTACTAAGATGCATTTGTGTGCATGTGTGTGTGGTGCCCACCTCCCATCAGTGACTGTTGATTTAATTGAGATGTCTATTAGGCCAGGACTTCCTGTGCACCTGCAGCAAGACTGGGCAGCTGGCCAGGGGGCCATGACCGTGGTCAGGCAGAAGTCAGGAGTTTCCTGGGCAGGGCAGGCTGCATTGAAGTGGGCAGGGAGGGAGGAGGGATGGTGAGGTGGGGGGGGGGTGCTTGGGGGTGAAGGACAGACACTGGGAGGAGAGAAATATGTGTGTAGGTGTTAACCCTCCAAACACACACACACACACATGCACTCAGACCCGCACATGCACACACATACACGCAAATATAAACAACATTAAAAATATTTTATGACTAAACGTCATTAAAAAGTATACGCATGGGAATTCGTATAGTGGCGTAGGTGTGGTGTGCAGTGGGCGGAGGTGGTGGGCACGTTCGGCCTCTGTCAGCGCGTTAGCGTTAGCGTGAGTGATGAAGGGGGCCTATGTGCCCCCTCCGTCCGGCAGCCTGTGCGGCATTCAGACTCACGCTCCAGAATAAACCCGCCACCAGCTCCCCGTACATCCGCATCCCAGTCACGTCCCCTTCTCCTCTGCCCATGTCGGGGAGAAGGCCCGGCAATCAAGAGAGATTCAGGAAAGCACATCCAGATCACAATCTGTTAATTATTAATCAGATGATTATGCACTCTTGTGATATAATCAACAGATGCAGCGAGCTAAATTGAGAGGGGTGCTGTTTGTTTCCATTGAGATGAGCGTTATTGTGCTGTAGCGTAATTGGGGTATTTTCTGCGGGCGTTGGTGAAGGTCCTGTATGAGGTGATGTAATGTTAATGGTGTGAGGTTACTCAGGGGAACGGGTCCGCTCTCCTCTCTGCCTACAGGCAGCAGGGATCAGAGCAGTGCTTCCCCTGTTAGCGCTCTTCTGTTTGCGCTCTCCTGTTAGCATTTTGTTCTGTTAGCGCTCTACTGTGAACACTCTCCTGTTAGCACTTTCCTGTTAGCACTTTCCTGTTGGCGCTCTCCTATATGGGCTTTTCTGTTAGCGCTCTCCTGTTAACGCTTTCCTGAAAGTCTTCTCCAGGTAGCTCTCTGGGGAACCAGCACTTGACTAGACCTCTCTGTTCTTTCCCACCACCCTGTCGCCCCCTCTCTCTTTCTCTCTCCTCGTTCATTCCCTCTATCCCTCTTTCACACTCACCGCCTTGCCCTTTCCCTTTCCCTTTTTTTCACTCACTAAATCTTTTTGCCTTGTATCAGCTCCTTTCCTTTCTCTGTTCATCTTTTTCTCTCTTCTTTATTTTGACTGTTAACCAGACCTGGGTTCACGCGCCAGGCATTGTGGGTAATGGTGTGCTCCTGAGGGGTGGGCGGAGCCGGGCAGACTGGTCAGGCTGATCTCTGAGGCTCTGAGGCGTGTGTGGTCAGCCTGTCGGTGCTCTTGCAGGAGGTCCCCGCGCCCTCCCCCTCCCTCCCTCCCGCCGCTGCGTTCTGCCTCTGGTCCTCCGCAGGCCCGTCTGCACGCAGCCTCAAGGTGAAGCTCCCCGCCTGTGCTTTCGTTCTGAGGAGCGGAGTGCTGCCGCTCAGGCCCTTTATCCAGAGCAGCGCTGCGTTTCGGCTGCTCCCTTCAGCAGGCTTCAGTGGGAGGGGCTCTCCGCGGAGGCTAGGGAGCGTGATGACTCACCACCCGCCCCGCCCCGCCCCCGGGGGTCGCTGGAGGGCACCGGGAGGAAATGAGATCTGCAGTGTAAATGGTGAGCCGCGGCCGGGCTGGCTTTAAGTGCGACACGTCCTGCGATCAGGCCAGGTCCTGCCTCCTCCTGACTCTCGGACTCTGTTCAGACCTGAATAATCGTTTTGGGAAATGTAGAGGGTAATTTAGGGACGCAGAGCTTACCGATAGCGATCAGAACTACTCCCTTGGGACAGTAGAGACTTTAGTGGGAGATAATTCATCCAGACCCAGCGAATCGATGAGGAGCAGAAGCGCTCTTATGGGGGGCTTGCACTGAAGCTCGCTCCTGGTCTCCGGGTGTGTGGTCCGGCTGTGGGAACCCCAAGCATTCCACTAATGGGGCGCAGGGATGAGAAGGGAGACCGCACTCCCACACTCAGTTTCGTTACGGGAAGATTGGCATCACAACAGCCAGTAATCCCCACAGGAAATTCTAAAAACTCCTCTGTGTTTTCCCCATAGTGCCTCTATGTACTGCCAAAACCAGCACGTCCTCATATGAACCCAAGCCTCTGCTGCTTCTAAAAACTTAACAATGAGTATTTGCACAAAGAATGTGCATATTGTGCAATATTATAAAGCACTTTTCATACATCATTCCAAACATATTCATGGCGTCCATGCAGACATGTTTGTGATTGCGGCTTTGCCACAGTGGCTTAGACATTGTGGGAAGCAGCATTTACATTATTTAACACTGCGTTTTCATAAGGGTTTGCTGAAAGGATATGTGCACTCTATTATTCACACAGAATCTGCCTCATGTCCTCTAGTCTGACATTCACATGACTCAAAAGTGATTCACATCATTTTTAAGATCAAAACTGAAAGTCAGAAAGTCAAAAGCCTTGCACAATGAGGCTCAGTGGATCAGAGAGCACCCAGAGAAGAGGGGCTTTCCAGAGAACATAGCCTCTCTGTGCACTGGCCTCACAGTCCGGGTCTTTTATCACAAACCCTGTCCACTGCTTTTCGCACATCCTGCTTCTTCTGAAATATGCATA